>NC_072792.1:156667720-157283402 GCF_028583425.1 Eublepharis macularius | reverse complement strand
CTATTCTGAAACCAATATGCTTATCAGAACTCTGCCACCATCATACTTATGTTCTTATAAATAAATTCTACTTCTGATTAAGCAAGAAAGAATCCTTTTTTTACCTCACAGCCACCCTCAGGTGCTGATTGTTCTGTCAAACTACCACCTATAACAAAGCCTTCCTATAATACCAGTTAAACAGAGGACATCTATGGTGAAAGCTTGTGGTGGCAGCGAAAACATTTTGGGGGAGTCAGGAAGGCAGAAAAATATAGGTCATACAATCAAAAAAAGAAAGGTGTTCTTGAGGTAAAAGGTGTTCTTGAGGTAAAGTAGAGAACACCTGAAATTCTGTGTCTGTGGAAATATAAGGACCAGGGCCCTCCTGAGGTAAAAGTCTAAGGTAACGTAAGGAGGAGTTGAATTAAAGGCCCAAAGGAAAGGTTTAAAACCAAATAAAAGAGAAAATTATTACACTGGTCTTGGAATGTCCCAATATTTTGTGATTGCCACCTCCCATGACAGCTCTTTTGTAACTGGCACTGGCCCCCATGGCAGTCATTTTGTGGAGTTGTCCTCTATGAATTCTCAAAGTTTCAGTATTGCCCACATGCTCAGCAAGGTTTGAGACCCCTGTTCTACACCATCATTTCTTGATGTTTTAGGGTGTGGTTTTATGATAATTTTAATAATGATTTTAAGATATCTATGACCGTAATACAATGTGGTTTATTGCTGATTTTAAAATTGTTGAGTTTTGTTTTTAAAATAATTAAATTCACTTATTTTAATGCATTATTTATGTTGTAAGCTGCCTCAGATATACTTTTATAAAGAAATGAGAGGAAAAAATGCTTTAAATAAACAAACAAACAAACAAAAACCTATGACATATGAGCCAAGATTGGGCCGTATGAGAGGTCCTTTACTCTTTAAAGATTTTACAATATATCTGCTTTACATTAATCAGCATATCATGTCAGTTGCAGCTGCCGAACAGATTGTATCATATATCAGTCTCTGCTTGGTTCTTTTAGGTGTTGACTCCTGATGATATACCATTACTAAATTACAGTTATCTTCCATGCAAGCTAGAAAGACAAAGCTTGGAACATTTATAATTCAGCAGGTTGATGGCATGATCATTAGTGCTGGATAAGGCAAAGGAATACAACTTACTCAGCATGAATATAGTTGATAACAGAAAATAGTAGCCCAGTAGGTTTTACTAAGTTCTAGTTCTAAAAATGCATGACCTTCTCTTGAACTCCCATTACTGTGCCAAATATTCAAGCATGAGCTTTCGGAGCAAAAAAGGGAGATGTTTTGGGGGGCAATATTCTCTTGATCCTCCCCCAGTTCTTATTCTTTTAACCCCATTTTAATGATTCCTGATGGGCTACTGAATCGATGTGTTTTGCTTAGAATCGTCATTCTTTCTCTTGTTCCAGCAAAAAGGGCCCTTGTCACGTTGCCAGTAAGATTTGGCCGTATCCCAATGTCACGAAGGGCAAATTAAGCTAACACAAAGTAAAGAATTCCCAACACAGAGTCAAATCTTATTGGTTATGTTACAGAGGTACTTTTTTTCCTAGAATGGCAGAAAGTAGACTTTAAACAAAAAATGGAGCCAATTCTACAACTCACTATGGTTGCAGTGGGCAGGACCTGTGGTTGGGAACATTTCTGGCCCCTTTCATGCCCCCCTGAATGTTCTCCAAAAGAGAGGGGGGAATGGTTTTGCAGGCTTCACAAAACGTGACCCCCAATTTGACTCGACTTTATTCATTAGTGAGGAACAATCTCTCCTCTGCTTGAATCAAAATTTGACCACAAATGTTAAGCAGCGTCCTTCCACTAAATTTTGTCTAAACTCTTCTAAACTGAATTGCAAATACTTTGCAGCTTGGGAATTATGATTGTGTTTCAGTCCAGGCATCTCCCCCCCCTGCATTATCACAGCAGCCCAGCCTGTGTGGAAGACCCTAGGAATAAAATGCTCACCAAAGAAGTGATCCTCTGATGTGCTTGCCTGGGTTTTTTTTATCTGCCTGAGCTCCTATGTGTGTGCTCATGTGCACATGCATAGAAGATGCATAGCTTGGTTGAGTTGTGAGCAGGGCACATTTAATTTTCAATTTCATTATTTGCAAGAAACATAGTGTTACTCTTATGCATCATACAATGATTGTCAATTGAATTATTCCCATTGAAAAGTAATTGAATTGACATTGGGTGGCATGCAAGTTCTAGATGTGGTCAGTAATCTATGATGTCTGATTTGTGTGTGCAAATGATCAGAAGACTGTATAGTCAACAGATGACTGTGAAGCTGTCCTTAGATAATATCACAGAAACATGAATTGCCTCCAGCCGTCTTTTCCACTGAATCTTGCCCAGTTCCCTTCTCTAATACAGACCCCCTCTCACATGGCTTTTGTACATGCAAGTCCCATGATGCCAGCATGGTATTTTTGAGTTGGCAAAGAGGATCTGGTCTTCCTTTTTCACTAGTATAAAAGTTGGTTGGAGCAATCCTATAGTTCTGTTATCTAAAGAAGCTTGCACAACAGGAGCTTTCCCACCTCCCTTCTTATCTCTCCAGCCCCCTCCGCATCCAAATGAACTCATGCAAGAGTGATGAAGGCTGATTTTGCCTGATTTCCTTGCCTCAAAGCAAGGACTTTGTTCACAGGTGCCCCCCCCCCCCACAACTGACAGCAGAGGGTTTGGGGGATGTACAGAGGGATGCAGGGAGAAGGAGATGGCAGGAAAGCTCCAGATGAACAAGCTCCTTTTGCTTATACAACTATGGGAGCCCACCCAGTTTTTCAGTTTGTATCTTATATGGTCTTTATTGGAAGTAATGAAAACTTCACATTAAAAGTAATCCAGCAGTGGAATCGGCTGCCTAGAGATGTGGTGGGTTTTCCCTCATTGGAAGTCTTCAAGGAACGACTGGACAAATACTTGTTGGGGATGCTTTAGGCTGTTCTTGCATTGGGTAGGGGGTTGGACTAGATGGTCTGTAAGATCCCTTCCAACTCTAGGATTCTATGAGTCTATATAATGGGATACGTGACAAGTAGACATGGGCACAAATTGAAATATGAATCAAATTTCGTGACGAATTGGGCTGATCCGTGTTTCATAAAATGTGTTTTGTGGGGCCATGGTTTTCATGAAATTCATGACCTTTGGGGCCGATTTGTACGATTCATGAATGATTTGTGATGCCAGACAGGCTGGCACCGATCCATTGATTCCCTAGACAACATAGGCCCAGAATGTCTGCAGACCTTTTGTTGCCATTGGAAACCCCAATCTTAGCCCACATAACCTTGATAGGCAGCTCTCCCTGCCAACTGGAGAGCTTCCATTCTGCCCTATACAGCAAGGAGCAGGGGAGTTAATCCCCTACGCAACTGTGGAGGTGGGCCTTCTGTAGCCATGGGAACACCAATCTCATTCCTCCAAACCCTGTTAGGCAAGTCTGTCTGCTAACCAGAGACCTCCTGTTCTGCTCTATGTGAGCATTTCTTATATAAGACACAGCTCTCTGCCTCGTGCTTTTCAGTTCCAGTAGACAGAGGGAGATGGAGGACCTGTTGCTGGGATTTGGAGTGAGAGAGTGGAATTGGGAGCTTTTGTCTGGATTTGCTGATACTTTAAAAGAGACTGAAAAGCCTCTTTCTTATTTTCAGCTCTTGGCCTTGCTGAGAAGGTTGTTGGGTGAGGGTGCCTTCTTTCACCCCACCCAACCCCAATCTGAGATCATTGCCTGGCTATGGGGCCTAGCTTGGCTGAGGCCTACCTTTTTTTCTTTAATTTTCTTTACTTCTTTTCTTATTTAGATCATTTGTTCTCACTGGCTTGTTAGGTGAGGGTGGATGGAAGAGAGCCTGCTGAAGTCTCTCTGCGAGTTTGGCTTCTCTGGGTATGAAGGGGGCCACTGAAGTGCCCTGGGTTCTGATGAATTATGAAACTAATGAATTGTTCTGCGAAACAGGACAATTTCATGAAATTTCATGATTTGTGGAATGCAACGAAACACAAAACTCTCGTTTCATTTTTTCCCATTTTGTGCCCATCTCTAGTGACAAGTCACACTAGGAGAGTGTTCTAGTTAGCTGAAGAAAAGCCTTGCTTGCTGATAATCTCAGCTTTTAAAGAAAAGATCTCAGATCCATGAAAATCAATAAAAAATTACAAAAATGGAAACCACTGTCTAGTTGCTGGGCCAGAAATTATCAGGTTTTCAGGTTTTCAAATGCCTTATCAAAACCTTGAGGTCCAGTAACTAGCATAAGATGAGGATGAAATGCCCATATGTGTGCACACAATTGTAGTTTCACTTTTAATAAAATGTATGTATGTTTAATAAAAATGTATGTTCTTCAGATCCTAACATGTTTGTGAGTAATATCTAATTAGGCTTAAGAGTTAAAAGTGCCACAGATATGATGTCAAAATTTAATTTGGTTATTAAGTTTGGAAGGAATACAATCCAATAAAAATTGTATCCGTCCTATGAAGAAGCCCAGAAGAGCAAACATGATTCTACCCTATTCCATTTTAGTCTTACAAGAAATTAGGTTACGTTTAGAATGGCCCAGAGCCACCAGAGCTTCATGACAGGGTGAGGATTTGATATTTTTATTCATGCAATTTGTCTAGGAGATCTTTCAAGCGGATTGTTCTTTAGGATCTTTAGGATACATCTGTAATGACTAGGTGATCTCATTAATTATTGTTGTATGCATGGGCTGCATTTCCCTACACTTTTTCCTGCAGAATCAATACAGGGATTTTTAGTGGCTGGTGAGTGTTTTGTCATTATACATACAACCTTTAGCCTCCTTTGCAAATTTAGTAAGTCCTAATAAAAGAAACAATCTCTACATTGTACAAGTAAGCATTTTAATCTCTCCCTTCCCCCAGAATACGTCTTTCCCAAGTACTGCACCTAGTTGCAAAATACATTAGCACTAATGTCAGAACTCTTACAATCCACCTGGCATTAAAGAGCTGTAAAATGTTACCATGTGGATTTTCTGGACAATGTCATTTTAAAAAACAATGTGTGCTATGGAATTAATTAAGAGGAGTAACAGGTATAAAACACATATTTTTATTGTTTCTTATGTACCATAAAATTTGCAAGAAAGAAGGGCCTGGGAAAGCTATGTAGTGTGCGGGGCATCATATTGGGAAGGCTTGGAGGGAAGCAGATGGAAAGTCTGAGGATGGAATGAGAACAGATGGGAAGTCTGATGGTGAAATCTAAACAGTGGTAATTTAGAATTTATGATGCAGAGTGAATCGGTGATGTTCTAATAAAGAGTTAAACTTAAAGGGTTCACCATGACTCAGAATGCTTCTTTATAGAATCCTTGTGTCACTCAGGGTTGCCAGCTGGACTGGGATTAAGGACAGATGACCCAAGCAACCTCTTGGGCAGTGGCTTTGGGTGGTATCAGGTTTGAAATAAGACTGAAATAAATGGTACAAAGAGTTCGCCCTCATTTGTAAAGCTGGCAGCATTGATCTGTGTGTGCAGCATTGTGTTCACATTCACTGGAAAATCTACAGCATCAGTTTTGGTTCAACAAATGGGGTATGTTTGAGATTCTAAGGAGTGCCAGGTGACATACATGGGACTTTTTGCTTCCATTTTGTGAGATGGTGCCTGGTCCAAGGCTGCCTAGGAAGCTTCAGTGGGGATTTGAATACAGTCATCGGCATCCTAGACTGGCATTCTGAACTTCACACTGGCTGTCACTTTATGATTGTGATTGGGTTGATACCATAACAATGAAGCATCATGAGACTGGTATCAGATCCCACACATCATGCACCAGTCATGAAATGGGCTACTAAAGCAATAAAAACAAGGTATTCAGAAGTTGAACAAAAAGACAGGAGGCACTGGAGGGGATGTTCTTCAACAGGAGCACCTTTTGGTTGAGGCTCAGTGGTAGAGCAGCCGGTTTTGCCGGCAGACCCTTCCAGGTGCAGTCACCAGCATATCCTGTTGAAAGGTGACATGAAAGACTCCTACCTGAGATGCCGAAGGGCCACTGCCAGTCAGACTACACTATACCTGGTGGCTTTGTCCTGAATCAGAGACTTCAGCTGTCCCAATGAGTCCTGCTTACTCTAGTAATTGGAATGGTTGAAGAACAAGTTGTGGAAGCTATAGCTGCGTTATCTTCTGCTCCTTCAGAACTACAAACCATTAAAGATCAACGATCAAAGATCGATCTAATATCACTCACAGACCTGGTCTCCAGGGTGCGATATATCAATAATCTATATATTAATTCAAGAACTTGGGAATAATTCATGCTAAATTGGTAAAAGGCTGTTTCATTGTTTCTGCTTGTGCACTGCGAAGCATGCATGCTCTTGATCCATTCCAGTCTGGCTTCAGGCTGGGCTTTTGGACTGAGACTGCTTTAATAGCTCTGGTTGATGATGACAGGCAGCTTCAGCCACATAAGGTGGTTATGTGCTGCTGATTTTATTAGATCTGTTGGCAGCATTTGACACAGTCGACCATTTGGTCCTGGTCGACTGCCTAGCCTCACTGGGGGTAAAAACTACCCTTTATAATGGTTTGCCTCTTTCCTCCAGGAATGCTCAATGAGGGTAGTCATTGGAGACGAGGATTCATCCTGTCAGGAAGTACACTGGGGGATCCCACAGGGATCAATTTTGTCCCCACTGCTTTTATATATATTAATTTACATATATGTTCTCTAGTGGATGTTTTACCAGGTTTGGGGTTGGATGCCACCAGTATGTGGATGACACCCATCTCTACCTTCTATTTGATAAGCAACTAGAAGCAGATATTTTTTCCTTGGCCCAATGCCTGGATGCTGCAGTGGCGGGGCTGAAGGGTAGCTGGCTGAAGTTAAATCCTTTGAAAACTGAGGTCTTGTGGCTCGGAAGGACTTTGTCACTCCCATTACTTGATGGAGCCCAGCTTTCTGCTGCGAACCTTGTTAAGAGTTTGTGGGGGCGGGGTTGGCTTGATTCTAAGCTTTCTATGGACAAACAGGTGTCCATGGTGGCTAGAACAGCATTTTCCCATCTTCTCCAGACCCGACAACTTTCTCCATGTCTATTTCAACCTAACCTTGCCATATTGATCCATGTGACAGTCACCTCTCGTTTAGACTACTGCAACTTGCTTTGTGTAGAGCTACCCTTGAAGATGCTTTGGAGACTTCAGGTGGTGCAGAATGTGGCTTCTAGGTTGCTGACCAAGTCATCATGGTCAGCTCATATAACACAGGTTTTGAAGCATCAGCACTGGTTACCAATTAGCCTCTGGATCCCATTCAAGGTGTTGGTCCTCACCTTTGAATCCCTTTATGGTCTGGGACCCTCATACCTTTGGGTCCGCCTCTCCCATTAGGAACCCCCTTCCTGCTTCAATCATCTTTGCAGGGCTTGCTGGTGGTTCCAGGCCCTGGGGTGACACGACTGTCTTCCACCAGAAATAGGCCTTTATGATTGTGGCGCCACAATCACAATCCCTGGCACTGATACTCAGCAGGACCTGTTGATGTTTCAGAAACTCTGTAAGGCAGAACTATTCCAGCATCCCTTTGCGATCTAATATTTTTTTTGTGAGGCAGAGCACATTTCTGTGCATTTTTATCTACCTGCACTTTTTATGTTATTTGCAGAATTTTATACGCTGGGGTTGGGAGTGGACTAGAGTGTTTTTTAATTATTTGTATTAGGTTGTTTTATTGTGATTTTATTTAATGTTATGTTTTTCTATCGTTTTTAACCATTGTAGTTGTTGTGAACTGCTCTGAGGTCTTAACTGAATAGAAACAGCATAAAAATTGAAATAAATAAATAAATAAATAAATACCTTTTAAGAAGATGCTGTATTTTGGTTATATAAATAAACTGGCTTATGTGAACACATGATACTCAGTATTGCATACCCAGACTGGCCTGGAAGACAATAGAAGTTATTCAGGTGCTCTGCAATTTAGATTTAATTCAAATCGTAAAACAATATTAATTTAAGGTTGTCTGTATATCCAGTGGGCCAAACCTTCTTACTGGTAATTTTCATCGCTCCCAAATGTTTCCTATGGACAACATATGTTTACTTGGAAGTAAGTTCAATTAAATTTAGTGGGGATAACTCTCAGGTAACTATGCATAATACTGCATCTATTATCTGTTTTCTTGTCCCCTACTTGATTTTTTTCTGCTTACAGTTCCAGGAGATACAATTGAGCTTCTGTAAGTGTGCCATCAAATCACAATGGACTCATGGCTAGAGATGGGCACGAACCGCATTACGAACTTCAAAAGCCCACGAAAATGGCAATCGTGCGATCGCGATCTGGTGGTTCGTGATCGTCCATGGCCAACGAACCAGCGTTCGGAAGAAGCCTGGTTCGGTGTGTTTGGCCGCAGTTCAGGAAGCCAGACACACAGGTGCCAGCAATAAATTCCCCTGGCAACGGAGCCAAGGGAATGCCTGAACTCTGTCTGCACTCTTTCTGTCACCCTGGAAACCCGAATCGAAGCCCAGCTTACTTTGAGTGGCAGGTCTTCCTTCCAACCACGCAGCTGCAAAATGGTTACAAGTTGGGAGAAGACACCCAGGGGAGGGAGGGGGAAGGGGGGGTCCTGTATCCATGGGCACTCCAATCTCATCCGTGCAAACCCTGATAGGCAGCTCTGACAGCCTAACACAGACCTCCTGTGTTGCTCAATGGGACCTGTGCTTATAAATAGCCGTGGGCTCCCAGGCTGGATTTCACTTTCAGCGAGCAGTGGAGTGCGACAGAGCTCTTGCTTGCCACTTGCTAGCCTTTGGGGAGAGAGACTGAGAGTATAATTCAGCTTCGATTTGGGGGATAGGGATCTATCTCCTCTGGTTCCAGGGCTACTGCCTGGCTCTGGGGCCAAGATCAGTGGGCACCTCGGCTGAGGGCTCACATTGATTATTGATCAGAGCCTGATCTGTTCAGGTCTGTGGGAGTGGTGGGCTAGGGCTCTAGTCCCTCCCTCCCTCTGGTGCCAGGGCTGCTTCCAGGCCCTGGGGCCAAGCTCAGTGGGCACCTCGGCTGAGGGCTCACATAAGTGCCTGATCTGTTCAGGTCTGTGGGAGTGGTGGGCTAGGGCTCTAGTCCCTCCCTCTGGTGTCAGGGCTGCTGCCAGGCCCTGGGGCCAGGCTCGGTGGTCACCTTGGCCGAGGGCTCACATTAGTGTCTGATCTATTCAGGTCTGTGTGAGTGGGGGGCTAGGGCTCTAGTCCCTCCCTCCCTCTGGTGCCAGGGCTGCTGCCAGGCCCTGGGGCCACGCTCAGTGGGCACCTCGGCTGAGGGCTCACATAAGTGCCTGATCTGTTCAGGTCTGTGGGAGTGGTGGGCTAGGGCTCTAGTCCCTCCCTCTGGTGCCAGGGCTGCTGCCAGGCCCTGGGGCCAAGCTCGGTGGGTACCTCGGCTGAGGGCTCAGATTAGTGCCTGATCTGTTCAGGTCTGTGGGAGTGGTGCACTAGGACTCTAGTCCCTCCCTCCCTTTGGTGCCAGGGCTGCTGCCAGGCCCTGGGGCCAAGCTCAGTGGGCACCTCGGCTGAGGGCTCACATAAGTGCCTGATCTGTTCAGGTCTGTGGGAGTGGTGGGCTAGGGCTCTGGTCCCTCCCTCCCTCTGGTGCTAGGGCTGCTGCCAGGCCCTGGGGCCAAGCTCGGTAGGTACCTCGGCTGAGGGCTCAGATTAGTGCCTGATCTGTTCAGGTCTGTGGGAGTGGTGCACTAGGGCTCTAGTCCCTCCCTCCCTCTGGTGCCAGGGCTGCTGCCAGGCCCTGGGGCCAAACTTGGTGGGCACCTCAGCTGAGGGTTCACAGTGTCATCTCCAGTCTTCTTCTCAATTGTTGTTTGCTGGCATGATGAAGCTTCGGGTGGGGGACAAGAGTGGTCGTGGGGGGAAGTGCAGAGATTGTCCTGGTTGCAGCACAGGAAGCAGTGCTGTGCAGGACTCTGGAGCAGCAGACTCCCGCTCCCCCAGTTGTGGCTGTGGAGGAGGCTGAAGAGCTCTTGCCAGCGGTGGAAGAGGAACTCCTGAAAATTTTGGGGGAGGAGGAGGCCAAGGGATCCTTGGAGGAATGGTTGGGGTTTGAGGAAACATCCAGCCGGTCCCCATCCCAAACTACTGGTGGTGCTGTCCCTGCCTGCAGTCCACCCATCACTCCGTCTTCCATTGCCAGCACCATGGCACATCCAACAGCAACCCTTCATCCTCCCTCCCCTGGAACTGTTAGTGGGCCACGGTTCAACCTCAATGTTTGGAGGCACTTTTGGTTCCTTCCTACTGACCCCTGCGTGGTGTGGTGCTGTGTGTGTGAGGGCCTGATGTGCAGGGGCAATGGCTCAAAGCACCTGTCATCGATGGCCCTGACTCAGCACCTGAAGAGGCACCACCCAAGCCTGTGGTCTCCATCCTCGGCCAGCGTAACATCCATCGGGGGGAGACCGAGGGCCACCAGCTCGTCTGATCCGGGATCGATGGGAGGGTCTCCAGAATGCATCCCGAGCAAGAAGTCTTGCCTCGAGGGTGCATCTGGTGGAAGCGGAAGGGTCAGGCAGGCCGCCCTGGGGAAAGTTGTTTCATCAGGGTTGGGGGTGGCTCCTCTGAAAAGGGTGAGGTCAAGGGCTAAGGAGGCGGGTGTTCATGTGGTGGCACAGATGATTGCCTTGTAAGGCTTCCCCCTATCGGTTGTGGAGGACGTGGGCTTCCAACTGTTGCTCCAGCACTTTGCCCCATGGTTCTCCATGCTGTCACAGCGCACCGTTGGGTGTCGAGTCGTGCCCGCCCTGTACGAGGCAATGCGAGACATGGTGCACAGAGACCTGTCAGCCACCCAAGGCAGAACAGTGCACTTCACGGCTGACCTGTGAAGCGGCTGCCATCACAGGTACCTTGCCATCACCGGCCACTGGTGGCAACCAGAGGTCCTCCACCTCCCCAGGTCAAGATCTGGCAGCCATAAAAAGGTGCCCAGCTTGACCCCGGGCTACAGGGCAGTTCTTCTTCAGGCCCGGGGGATGGACGGGGTCCACACCAGGAAGAACATGGCCGCCACCGTCAAGGCGGCTCTGAGGGAGTGGATGTCTGAGGTGAAAGGGTTTGTCCGTGGCTTCATGGTGATGGACGTGGAAGCCAACATGTTGGCAGCCCTGAAAGAGGCATCCCTCCCGGGTCTGGTGTGCATGGTGCACAAGCTGCACCTCCTGATGTGGGACATGCTCGGGCTGGGGAGCAAGCTGAGGGCCAGCTGGGATGAGGGAACCTTGCGGACGCGCAATCTGCTGTACATCACTTCCCACTTCTCCTGCAGCATAAACTCTTCCCACGAGCTGTTCCAGAGGCAGTGGGAGGTAGGGGACCCCGAGCACCAACTGTTCCAGGACCTGCCCAACTGCTGGAACTCCACCTACGACATGATATGTCGTCTGGTGGAGCAGAAGGGCACATTGGAAGATATCCTGTCCTCTTCGGATGTGCTGAGGAGGGGAGAGGAGTTGAGCCTCAGCTCCATGGACTGGAGAGTCCTTACCCAGATGTCCCGGATCCTGAAACCCTTCAAGGATGCCACAGAGCTCTTGTGCTCCTACCAGGCCAGCCTCCCTCTGATCCACAGCCTTGACTAGCTTCTGGCCCAGGAGCTCCAGCAAGGGCAAGAGCTGCTCCCCAGGGTCTGGGACTTTGTCTGGAGGATCCAGGCCTGTGTTACTGAACAACTGCATCCTCTATGCCGTGAGGTGCCATACCAACTGGCCTCCCTCTGTGACCCCTGCATCAAGGGCAGCATCGCCACACAGGTGAGTCAGATGCAGCACTGGAAAATGGAGCTCTGCAGAGCGGTGCTCCGTTTCCAGAGACAGAGGGCAGGAGAGAAGGAACCTGGCAGTGACGAGGGGCAGGCGGTGGAGGAGGAGGAGGGGGAGTTGGAGAAGGTGGGAAGAGAGCCACACCAGGGAAGAACCACCCCAATGGCCACATTTGATCTCTGGGCCTCGTTGGTGGGCTGTGTGGTTGGCCACTGCACGGCGGGTGCGTCCCTCTCAGTGGAGGACTCTGTGGGGGCCATGGTGCGTGAGTACCTTTCTGAGCCCCCTGAGCCCCCCCCCATGCCAACCCATTGCAGTATTGGGTGAGGAAATCTGACCGATGGCCGGACCTGTCCATCATTGCCACCAACATCCTGTCCTGTCCTTCCACAAGCGTGCAGAGCGAGTAGGTGTTCTCCCACCTGGGATACCTCCTCCGTCGCCGCCACGCACGTCTGCACCCAGATCTGGTGGACATGTTGATGTTCATCAAGGTGAACCTCAACCTACTGGGGCACCCTCCAGTGGACCTGGACCTACCCGGGCTCTGAGCCACTCTAGGATTGTAGCCGGCCCAGCTCGTCCACAGAAGGCTCAAGCCTTCCTCAGTTCTCGGGGCTGCTTCCATGGCTGGTGACCCTTTGCCCTCCTCTCCCAGACAAGTTCCCGTTCCCTCTTCACACCTCTCCCTCTCTGGATCTGCTCAGATGCCTCCCAACCTCTCCTGTCTTTCCCATCCCATCCTTTCCGTGAAGGCAAGAAGGTGTGGTGCTGCCAGCTGATGCTGCTTTTGGCCACGAGGAACAGCAATCTTGTCCAAACTTGGGTGATGGCTGTAGGAGAGTCTGCAAAAGACTCCCCAGGAATATGGGCTCTCTAAGTGCCACGGGGGCCGTTCCACGCCCCACAAATCACAAACTGTGAACTGGTTCGGCAATGGAAAATGTTCGTTGCGGTTCACAATCTTGGGATTGTCATCGGCACCAAACCACGAACCGCTGGTTCATTAAATTTTTTTGGTTTGTGCCCATGTCTACTCATGGCAGCTTCATGAAGTTCCACCTCATGGGGTTTCAAGGCAAGAGATGACCAAAGGTGGTATGCCATTGCTTTCCTCTGCATAGCAGCCCCAGTCTTCCTTGGTGGTCTCCAAATCATGACCCTGCTTAGCTTCTGAGCTCTGATGAGATCAGGTTAGTCTGGGCTATTAGGGCTGCTACCACCCTCTCTACCCAACTACAACCTATAATCAAAACAAACAAAGAAACAAAAATCTGTATTGTCTTTTTATTTTTATTTTAATTTCTGTTACTCCTATGTTATGATTGCAACAGCCGTAATGGACAGTGAAGATATTATGGCTGATAAGCAGGGAGAGCAAACAGTTGTTCTGGCTTTCATATGTTCAGCCTTCCTCCCACTATAGCTGAAAGCTCAGAATTAAAATCCAAGTGAGTTAGTCTCATTATAAATTAAATTGTTTATGATACTTTATGAAACACCCATTTCAGTGTCCACAAAAATGGAGTGCTGTATTTATGAGGCAACACATATGAAAGGTAGTATAATTTAAGTATTGTAGAGTTATGGTATGCCAAAAATATACTACTTTTGTCATTAGGGAATTGTTATGGTAAGCAAAAGAAAAATTGGAAATGCTCAAAACTAGAAGGTCCTAATAATACAGTGAACTTTTATAGTGTATTGTTCTTTGGTGGTCTAGCAAAAATACATATGGCTGCCCATTCACACTGTAATTCTCAGTTCTTAGTCTACACTTCTTAGGTTAAAAATGACATAAATAAGCTTAGGAAGTTGTAGCAGACGTGCTGGCACCAACAGCCAGAGGGGCCCATTGAGGTGAAGTGATTAGAGTGTTAAACTAGCATGGGGGGGGGACCTGAGTTCAAATCTCTGCATAGACAAAAAACCCAATGTGTGACCTTGGATCTGTCACCCTCTCAGCCCAGTGCATCTCCTAGGGTTGTTGTAAGAATCAGTTGGAAGCAGGAGATCCATGTATGCCACTCATATATCCTTGGTGTTAAATCACAGAGTCATAGAGTTGAAAGGGACCTCCAGGGTCATCTAGTCCAACCCTCTGCACAATGTAAGAAATTCACAACTACCTCCGCCTGCATCCCCAGAGACCCCTGCTTCATGCCCAGAAGATGGCAAAACACATCTAGGATCCCTGGCCAAACTGGTCTGTAGAAAATTGCTTCCTGACCCCAAAGTGGCAATTGGCAAAAAAAAAAAAAAGCTAGAAAGAGGTTACGCCTCTCTCCTCCCATTCTTTGCATAGGGAGTGGCCCCACATTCCCCTTATTCCAACATGCAGTCCCTCACAACAGATTACCCTGAGAAGCATCATGGGCACCTGGTGCTGTGACCATCCAATCCATCAATTAGGGTTGCCAACCTCCAGGTGGGATATAGAGATCACCCAGAATTGCAACTGATCTCCAGACAACAGGGATCAGTTCCCCTGAAGAAAATGGCTGATTTGAAGGGCAGACTGTAGGGCATTGTACTCCACTGAGGTCCCTCCCCTCCCCAAATCCTGTCCTCCTCTTGCTCCACCTCCATATTTCCATACCTGAAGTTGGCAATCTTATCTATCAAGGATCTTGTTATTTAGCTTTCAGAATGCATTCTGATGAAAAATAAGGCAAAGTGCACCCAAGCTTTAAAATCCAGCATACCACTGAACATTTTTCAAAGAAAATGTGGGTATGTGGTTACAATATGATCTAGGTGATTGCAGGGTCATCCTGGTAAAGATATCCCCACTACCACAAATATGATGAAAATCCATTCCTGTAGTTGCCCTTTCTGTATGTCTAGCAACTGATTTTCAAAACAGGAAGTATAAGTCAGCCTCAGCCAGAATAATAAATAATAACATAACATTTGATTTATATACCGCCCTTCAGGGCAACTTAACACCCACTCTGAGCGGTTTATAAAGTATGTTATTATTATTCCCACAACAAACACCCTGTGAAGTGGGTGGAGCTGAGAGAGCTCCGGGAAGCTGTGACTGACCCAAGTAACTGAGTAACACTAATAAACACTATATTGTGTCCATCAGTTCATCAAGCTAGATAAAAATTCTTCTAGGATCACATATTTATTATTAGTTTATTCTTATGTTTATTTGTTTGTTTATGTTCAAAACATTAATATGCCTGCCTTTCTCCTGAACAACTCTGGACACAACAACAACAACATAAAGTACTTTAACAGTTAAAAGAATAAACATTGAAAAGATAGATAAAAATATTAAACTAACTAAAGACCTTGCATTTTCCCCAGACTCAGACTGTCCTAAAAGCTATTCTAGGCTACAGCCTTGCTGGAAAGCCAGGAGAGCAGAAAACCCCTAACCCCTCCCACAAGCATGGGGCAGCCACTGAAAAAATCTAAGGCCAGGCCATGGTAGAAAGTATCACATACAAGGAGAGCGCAGAAAATAGACCTCCCTGGGAATTCTCTCTCTCTCTGTGTCTTTTAATTGTGTCCTTCCAACCAACTTAGAACAGAACACATCCGTCTCCCATCCCCTGGTATAGCTGGCAATGGAGGAATGAACAAATTTTTGTCTTCCTTCTCCTTCATTCATCAGTGTGGGCAGTGGAGGGAAATGAAGCAGGACGCTGCTGCTTCCCTTGCTTATCAGTCAGCTCCCGAGTCCCTGGACTCATTGGTCAGAAGAACTCTAGAAGGCTGGTGCAGATTTCCTTCCTACTGAGTAACTGGGTAGGTAAAGGTAAAGGTGCAAGCACCAAGTCATTACTGACCTATAGGGGGACGTCACATCATGACGTTTTTCTTGGCAGACTTTTTATGGGGTGGTTTACCATTGCCTTCCCCAGTCATCTATACTTTACCCCCAGGAAAAATTGGGTACTCTTTTTACCGATACCATTATATGCTTTTCTTTATGTTTCTGTAAATAATGTTGAGACTTTTTAAAAAAAGAGTGCTAAAAATGGAGGAAACGGGCCTAGCATATCCTTGAAGGGATTCTGGTCTCATCAGGCCCTCCATGGCCATTGCCCTGCGTTGTGGTTAAGCCCTTCTGCAGCCTCTTAAACTGCATCAGGCCATTCTGGTCTGCATTGGGATAGATACAGTTGTTGACTGTGCTAGTGCTGGGAACTCTGCCGAATCATTCCTGCCAGAAATAGACCTTCCTCCTGCTCCTGCTTTGATCTTGCCATACCCAAGCCATTCAGCAAATATAAAGGAAGCCCCGGTGAAGATATGTGATGACTCTCAGGCATGGTGAGAGTGCAACACATGTGCCTGTTCTTGTTGGTAGGGCATCTCCGATGCAGTGAAGAACTCACGGCATTGTGAAGGTGCAAAAGGCCACAGGGACATGCTCAGTACCCCAGAGGCCAATAAATACACAAAGAAATGACTTGGATAAAACCAAGCCACCAGACATGAATAGTCCTTTTATTTCGTTTTGGAGAAACGTAATAACGGTGAGATTTGTAAGGGAGGAAAAGAAAAGCTAGGTTAATAGCATTGTGGTGACGACAGATGGCAGCTGGTAGTGTTCCCTGGAAGAGAAGTAATACACCCTGACACAACTCTGATGCAGCCCCAGAAGAATTTATCCCAGAAATATTGGACCACACACGTGCTGTGATTACACTTAAGTTAAATTCCTTTCTCTGTCTGACTGTTTCAAATACTCCAGAGTTTCCATTTCACTCCCTTTGAGATTTTTCTCTCTGCATGCGTGTCTGCCCAGGATTGTCTGTCTTTACATAATTTTTCAGGTCTCTTCAGATTTTTCTAGATATTGAAGGCAATACATCTGTAATTCTGGCTTTACTCTTTGGTGCAGTGAAGTGGCCCACCTCAGGCAGAAGTTTTTGGGATATCAATAAAGGAAAGCAAACACCAGTTATTTAGGTTATTGTTGAATTTTTACCATCGTATGTGTGCGGGCACAATTTGGATTTTTTTTTTGTCTCAGATGACAGAATATTGTGGAGTGTCCTGAGCTCTGAAAGCACAAATCTTTGCAGTGATGCTTGGCCGTTGACCTCTGATGTGAAAAGGCATGGTTAGATGCTGCTTAGGAAGTTTGCAGTTGCTCTTGTTAATCCTATAGAGAAGAAATCTGTGAGCACAATCTGGTTAAAGCAAAGTACTTTTAAACACTCCACTAGGATACAACGATGGACACAGGCATAGCTTTTACAGGAAAATACAGCTTCATGGGGAATAAGTCCATCAATGGCTACTGGTTATGGTGACTAAAGGGAACCTCCAGGTACAGAGGCAGCAAATCTCTGAATACCAGTGCCAGGAGGCAGCATCAAGGGAAGACCGTGGCCTCCATGCCCTGCTTATGGGCACGTTATGGGCACTTTAGGGCTAGCCACTGTAGGAGACGCAATGGACCACTGGTCTGATCCCGGAGAACTCTTCTTATATACATGTGGATACTGATTTCAAAGGGAGGGACAGAAACAGAGCATTAAGTACATGGATAGCATACCCACTGAAAACAATAGAATTTAAAAATGCTTGCCTTTGGCTGGACCATGCCTTTTGCTGAATTCAAATCTCAATCAACAAGATCCCCTGCTGCTCCTAAAACCAGAGATGGGAAATTGACAAGACCTTTTTAAAAAACCAGAGAGATGCATTTTGTAGCGGAGGTGGTGGGAGCAGCATTGCTGTGGGAGCCAGAAAGGCTGCAGGGAAGACATTGCTTTGTTTATATTGCTTGACTTCGTAGACTTACATGTTGCATCTCTTGGTGAGTTGTGTCTGAGTTCCTCCAATTCAACTCAGGTTTTTTTTTTTGCAGTCACAGGGAATGTAGTTTTAAAGATGAAAGGGAGCCCTTTTCAACTTGGAACTGAGGCATGAGAGAGGGGGTCCTGCTTGCACCCCCCCCACATTTTCAGAAACTGAAATGGCCCCAGTAGGCAGTTACTTGCATTTGGAACCCTATGGGCTCAATGGGGATCTCCAAAATAACTAACTCCTTGCCAGGGCCATTTCATCTCCAGAGAAGAGCATGGGGGAGAAGCAGGTGCCCATCATTCTTCACACTGCAGTTCCAAGCTGAAAAGGACTCTCTCTGACCTTGAAATGACAGCCCCTGCAGCTGCCGTGTGACTGCAAGGAAAGTGAGTTGAGTCAGAAGAACCGAGAAACGGCTTGCCAGAAAACACCCCTTAGAAGGGTGTGACCCTGCTTAGGATCTTACTTCAAAGGCCTAGACTGCTGCACCAAGAAAGCACGCAGCATAACTCATTAGGAAAAAACTACTATGAACTTGGTTATGGTGAAAGTGAAGAGGAAGAGGTGGGTTTCCCCTCCAGCACCCCCAAATCATGATATTTCTGTCATTCTACCAGCCCTCGGCTTTAACATGAGTGTGATTTGAAGGTATATGGTACAAAAAAATCTTGCTGAAACTAAGCAGACCCGGACAGTGCCTGGATGGGAGACCTCCTGGGAAATCTGCTACATGGTCTTGAGTTCTACGGAGGACAGCTGAGGGCTGGTATGATGTAGTGGTTACAGTGTCAGATTAAGACCTGGAATGATGGGGTTTGAATCCCTGCTCTGCCATGGAAGTTTGCTGAGTGATGCAGCACCCATCACAGTCTCTCAGCCTAAGCTACCTAACAAGGTTGTTGTTGTGAGCACACACACATATTTAAACATATTAAGAAATGAAACCTACTGTCGTTTTATGTTGTCATATTTTGGACTGCAAAGGAAGAAACCAAAAAAACCCCATCACAATGTGATGATTAATAAGCCAGACACAAATATTTGGATGGCTTTTAGTAAGAGCATCTGTTTTGTTTCATGAGAAGACTATATTAAAGTTGACAGAAGGGAAAAACCCACATTCTTCAATTATTTGTATACATCATACACTGTTGCGCTTTAATATAATCTTCAAACACATAACTTACTCTAAAGTAGAATGAGGTGTGCAGCCTCTCGCTTGAATTAGAGGATGTGTGCGAGCCATGTATTGTGTCTTTGTATCTGGAAAGTGCTTTATTTCAACGGGTCTATGCATTATGACCTAAGAACTGAATCTAAAACTTGACATACATTTTTGCCTCACATTTGTCCTCGGACAGCCAGTGAGGGCTTGCTGGTAAGAACTGCCAGCCATCTCTGTGGAGCAATCAAGGACGGAGGGCAAAGCACACCCTCATCACAAACAGTGACATCAGCTAACAATTGCTAACAAGCAGTAAAGGTACACTTGCATAGTGCTGATTGAGAAGGGGAAGTGCAGTGGCGGCTCCCCCCATCATGGCTCATGATGCTCAGAGAACCCCTTCCTCCGTGATTCTTCTATGGATACACTTTCCCCTTCTGCTGACAATTACTTTGCAGTGATGGTAGGTGATTTCCTCCTGTGAACTGCTTCACTGGCTACTTCTACATGAAATATGTTATCCTCTTAATTAAACAGAAGCTTCCATTCTGTTTAGAGGGTTATCAACATACACCATACATCATATATCTGAACGCCGTGGCTCTTGCATGCAGATGTTTAAATTCAAGAACTGGGACCACTTGGCTACAAAACAGATAGTTCTGCAAACTTGGGGGAACCCTCAGGTTTGCAGAAAAATCTGAGAACAAAACAAAATTACATTAAGGGATTTAAAACTCCCCAAACATACACTGACTGTGTATGCGATTGTAAACCTGCCACCATCTTTGCCATCTTCATCATGTACAGACGGCACAGCCAGGCAAAGCCACGCAGGGCTGGCAGGCAGCAGGAGGGGCCCGGGGATGAGTTTCCATGATTGGGCCAGGCTGGCTACACAGGAGGGGACTATCGCTACCACCTCTGTTGAGGCATTGAACATGGGTTGGGTGGCTGGGGGGAGACGCTGCTGCCACAGCAGTCATGGTAGCAAAGATTGGGGACCTTTAATGGCTCAGGTGGGAGGGGATGTGGGGAAGCACTGCTGCTCCCTCCTTTGAGGAGGCAAATATGCAGTCACATGGGAGGGAGCTACAGGGCAGGGGGAGAGAAGTTGCCACCGCCGCCAAGCTTCAGGTTGGCTGGGCTGGGGTAGGGGGAAACACTGCTGCCTCTCTTGAGGAAGTGAACATAGAGACGGGCAGGCAGTGGAGCTGCTATAGACTTGCCAAAATTGGGATCAGCTAGCTTGCGATGGTAGGAAACACCACCACTGTTGAGGCAGTGAGGTTGGGATCTGCTAATCTGGTGGGGAGAATCCCTCGCATTTCTCATGCCCCCCTCACTTGTATTCAGATATTTGGGGATAATTTGCCTCCCTCCATTTTTTGCCTCTTTTTGGAGTTCCAGTAACATGTTTAACTTTGAAAATACACCTCTGGATCTTGCAGGAAGAAAAGGATCTTGGAGAATTGTCGCTACAGGAAAAAAATGAAGATGGGGGAAAGAATTAAACCTCCCACCACAGGTTCTCTGGGCACAAACTCTTTTAAAGCTGCTACCCCTTTAAAAAATGACTTCAGGGAGCTTTGTTGCCTGGCATCTACACTGAGAAAAGGCTTATGTGACAGGGGGCAAGGATGGAAATTAGGTGAGAATAAGTGAAAAAACTGGCTGGATCCAACTAAAGATCACCTCCATTTATCCTTTTGGAATTTGAGTTGTAAGTACATGGCATGTTATGGGTGTATGACAAGACTTGTAGTCAGTTCGATGTTCCTCAGAGGAACTCACCTTAAATAGCACTCATTTGTTCAGTGCTATGAGGGAGTACGGTGGAGGGGGAGGGTGGTGAGAAGGCCCTTTTGTTTTTCCTTCTACCTCATTTTTGATGGTGGAAATGGAAGGGAAAGTTTTTGCTTCTTTCCTTTGGCTCCACGTGCTCTGGGAAGGACCCGTGGAACCAAAAAAGGGACAAAAAGCCCCTCCCACTGCTGTTTCTGGATGGAAAGAAAAACGGATGCTCCTTTCCCCCACTCATAGATGTGAGAAAACAAGAGCTTTCTAAGGTGAGTTCCCCAGATGTACATCTGACTGCAAGTCAGGTCATACACCCGTGGCCTGACATGTGTCAGGCATATTTTAAAGAGCTGGACTTTAGCATGGGCTTAATCCCATTGCTTCCAATGACAGCCCATGGAATAAGTGGCCATTGAAATCACCCACAAAGGCATCTTTTCTGTGTTTCTGCTTGCTTTCTAAGATACAGTGGCCCTACTTGTAAGTGTGACCTACATTATCATTATATAATGGGATGAAATTAAGGATAATTGAGGCTGATAATCAGGGGAGGGGGAATTTCCAACAATGAGGTCTATTTGAATTGGGGAATACACTTGTAGGGAAGGCAATGAAAGACTCATCTCTTGAGCATTAAAAATTCTGTAGAAATCATTTAACGTGGACAATACTCCTGCACTGGTTTGGAAAATCAGCTAAGTGATATTTTTGCTTATCTACATAAAGCCTTTTAAATACCACCCACTCCCTATTTTGGTGCTTTAAGGACTTTCTGAAAATCCCAGTCTGAGCTAAATGCATGAGATATTATAATTAAATATTGTTAAGTATTGGCGATCGTTAGCATTCCTGGGGCTCTCCTGCATGCTTTGTTTATGCAACATGGAATTGAGAAATGTTTCTTTCAGCCTTTATGAAATATTGGCAGTGTCAGATCTCATAACCATCAGCCTGCCAATTATTTGACAAAATGTGCTGATGATTGTGGCTGTGCTGCAATTGGTCCCTGTGCCAGAATACTATTAGCATGTCGTCTTTTCTGCTTAGAGGACAAAGAAGGTGTCCTGGGAGCCTCTCCGGCTATTGACACATGCTGTACTTGAAAGTTTTTGTTTTTTTTAAAGTCTTGTTGCATTTTGAATCCGCTTAACATGGAAATCTCTGGAGCTATCCTATTTACATACAGTAATATACTTTGCTGGACCAATTGGATATTTACAGGCAAAAAAACAACAACACCACATGAGTTTAGGGGCTTTAGTGAGAATGGGAATTGAATGAGATCACCCCTTTCTCTCATCTCCCAGGAGAATATAACCCTATGTATAGCTAGGAGATAATACACAGGGAGAAAAAAGATATTCACTATAACAATAGGTAAGGCTGGATCCAATAACTTCTTTCTGCTAAATAAAACAGACACCTGAAAAACAAGTAACACTTATTTCAGTATGAGCTTTCATGAGTCAAACTCTTTCCTCAGATACTGTGAAGAGGAAATGCTTTCTGCTAAACCATTCATTAATGGAGTAAGTCTTTTTCTGTCCGAGGAAGGATTTCTCCATCAGAGAAAGACTTTCACCCCTGAAGAAACAATTCGCAGAAAGGAGTCAAGGGTAGATAACTAAGACAAATGAAATTAAGTATGTCTTCTTCATTTACTGCATTATTAAGATACATAATGTTACTATGTACAGTAAATAAGATACTTGACTGCTAATTTCTACTAATAGGGTTGCTAGTCCCTACTTTCAGGTGGAAACTAGTGATTTCAAGGACAGATTTTTCCCCCTGAAAATCTTTGACACTGTATGAATATTCATCTTTTTTATACTGCTTGGGGATATATTTTGCTCTAGCTGTTACATGTTCCTGTTTCCTGAATTAATATCATGACTGATCAAGAATGATATAATCAACAGGACCATCTGACATTATGGAATATCTGTATTTCTGTAGATAAACTGATGCAGCTAATCATATGTGTGGATACTGTCCGGAGTCTGAGGCTCATCCCCCAGACTTACCAGGAATAGGGGATGGGAGACAGTTGGGGGAAAACTACCTAGACACCCCAATGGACACCCAGAGCAAACCAACAATAGAAGGGGGGAAAGAGGCAACCCAGCCACTGGAGGGCAGAGCAGCTCCCAAGCCCCAGAGGATCAGGAGAGGCAGGTGGAAGCCAGCTAGCCCCCACCCTCCAGTGGGAGGTTAAGAGCCCCGACAGGACCAGGGCAGAGGGAGAAGGCACAAGACATAGGGATAGCCAGCCAGCCAGCCACCTTACTGGCAGGGGAGGAAAGGCAGCAGAAGCAGAACATGCCCACGCCCCAACCTGCAAACAGGGAGGAAGGGAATAATAAGGACCAGCTGCTGCTGGAAGCTCTGAGCAGGGGAGGCTTGGCAGCCAGCCAAGAGAGCACAGCTGTATCTGCCTAGGGGCCTGAAGCTTAGAGCAGAGGAGGCTTGGCAGCCAGCCAAGAGAGCCTAGTTATAGTTGCCCAGGAGCCTGAAGCTCGGAGCAGAGGAGGCTTGGCAGTCAGCCAAGAGAACACAGTTGTAGCTTCCCAAAGCAGCCAGACCAGCTACCCCAGGTGCAGTTGCTTGAGGCAGCCAAGACCAGGGCTAGAGGGCAAATGAGCTGTTGTGGCTAGCAGGTGGAGCCAGGAATGAGGAAAAAGATATAAGGGAAGTCCACCCACAGGGCATAGTGGGTTGTGTAGGAGTGTGGTTGAGTGGAGGAGAGAGAGGCAGAGAGAGAGCATGAGAGAGCAGCGGAGAGGAGGTGAAGGAAAGAAGATGAAGAGGAAGGAAAGGAGTCAGACTGACAACTGGATGGAGACAGCTGTCATGGAAGACAGCCGGGACTATGTCAGGTTGAAGGGACCTGCAGGTGGACTGAGAGGGTGTGAGGGTGAGGTATACCCCCCTCCTTCCACAGAGGAGGATCCTGCATATTCCCTGGAGATCCTTTAACGCTGAAGTCAGGCATGTCGGCGTCTCACAGGGTGGTGCCTGTGGCAGAACCTGACAGATACAACATCATGTCACTGAGGGCAAGTGAGGGCAATTTAAACAAATACGTAAATATTTGAAAGCGTTGCTAAAACAAAAGAAAGTTGTTTCAACACCGTCAAAAAGATCCTCATTTTTATCCCACTCTTCTTCCAAGGAACTTAGCATGGCCTACATCATTCATCCCCATGTAAACCTCACAACAACCCTGTGAAGAAGGCTAGGTTGAGAGTTTATGACTGACTCAAAGTCACTCAGTGAATTTCATGGCAGAGTAGCAATTTGAACTCTAGTCTTCCCTATCCTAGTCCAACCATTACCTCAAAATAGCATCTGAAGAAGTGAGCTGTTACTCATGAAAGCTCATACCCTACCACAAATTATAGGTGCTACTGGAATCTTGCTCTTGCCCAAAATGGGTCTCAGCATTAACATAAAATCATGAGTAGTTGATCAGCCTTGGCCATAACAGCTAGAAGAGGAGGACAACTTTTCCAGGAACCTATGAGTTGTTAAGGGCAAAGAATGAAGAAGGAACTCATCACCATGATGTGATTGGCATTGGACTAGGCCATTATCCAATGATGCTGAGTTAGACACATCACTGATTTGACTCAGCACGACGGTCCGTCAGATGGAGAGTGAAGAATATGCTGGCTAAATTTGGGAGAAAAATCCATCCTAGGACCTGGATCAAAGTATTACAGTTCTGCTATTTGAGAATCCTGATACATTGTTTTGTGATCCTTTCTAAATCTCCTAACATGCCATCTTTATGTTTTCAGCATTAGATATTCTCATTGTTTCTAAACTCTTGTTCTTATATTTCCAATTGTCTGCACACCACTTTTGTTCTTGAGACATTTACATTCTTTATGCCAAACAATTCACATTTGCTTGAGTTTAGCTTATATGCATAAACATGACCAAACTTGTAAATTTCAACATCTTATATTACTATGAGTAAAAAACACACGTGGGAATATGGCCAGGACCTTTATGTAAAACAAAGAACAGATGCCATTGAATGAATTATCCTGAACTGACCTGCAGCACACTATTCGAACTGGCAGGCAAATTTTCTGTGGTTTCCAAGACTGACAGAAAGACTTGCAAATGGAGTTCGTTAATGAAGCCAGACTCTCTGGGACTACATTTCCTATGATGCAGTAAGGCAGGGGCCTCCAATGTGTCAGAAAGAGCACAGAAGCACTGGGATTTGATTCCCTGCCCCTGTGCTAGTCACCTGTCTGGGTTGGCCAGGCCTAGCCAGCTGGTGGCAGTAGGAACAGCATCCCCGGCTCCACCTCCATTTTTGACTGGTGGTGGTGGGGATGCCTTCCCCAATGGAGCATTAGCCACTGCTAGCACAGTATGAGGTGTGAGAGAAGAAAGCTTTTACATTTTTTCTCTTCCCTCCCCTCTTTTCCTCTCCTTCTGACCTCCATAAACTCTATAGCTGTAATTCTAAAAGCACAGTGCTTGCATGAAGTAGGATTGTCAGGTCCATCCCCGTATTCTCTGGGAGCTGTCTGGAGGTTGAGCTTGGGAGGGGATATGAACAGATGCCCTGCAACACTCCAGGTATCCACCAAATTGCTATGGTAAATAAATACTATAGAGATTGGGTCAGTTCCTAGAGCGTCACAATGCATGTGTGTGACGTCACTTCCAGGTCGTCATCCAGAATTGACCTCAAAGCACCAACACCATTGTTTCCTCCCTCCATGTTCCTCCCACAGCTCACTGGAGCAAGGGCAGGCAGGAGTTCCCCCATCCACAGTGGGCAGCTGGCAGCCCTAGCAGTAAGCCTAATCGAGTATTTATCTATTTGTGTGTGTGTTGTGTGCCATCAAGTTGCCTCTGACCTATGGCGACTCTATGAATGAAAGACCTCCAAAACGTCCTATCAGTAACAGACTTGCACTGTTTATTTAGGGAATTTTGATGCTGCCTTGTCTGCTACAAGTACAATAAGTTAAACATGTAAAAATAAAAGCCATGGGCTGGGACCAAAGCAGATAAAACTATCCATGAAAGACCTCAGAGCAGAGCAGACCATTTAAAAAGATGGAACAATAAACAAATTAAATTAATTATTAATTAAAAGCCTGGGTAAAAAGCCAAATTTTGGACAGGCACTTAAAAAACAGTAAAGTTAGTCTCAAAAGATGAAGTGCCTCCACAGAAAATGCCCTTTCTCTAGTCGCCACCTGCCTCACTTCTGAAGGCAGGGGCACAGAGAACAGGGTTTGAGAGTCAGATCTTAACTTGTGGGCTGGATAGTATGGGACACGTTGGTCTTTCAGGCCATTCTGGGCCTCAAAGGTAAGAAAGAACCAGCTCTTGGAACTGTGCCTGGAAACTGATGGATATCCAGCACACGTTTTTCAACAGAGGGCTGATACAATCCCTGTAACCAACTCCTGGCAATTGCCTGGCTCCTGCCTTTTAAACTAACTGTTTTTAAAAGCTGTCCTGCATAAAGTACGTTACCGAAATCAAACTGGGATGTGATCAGAGCCTGGATGCTCGTGGCCCAATCATGCTTTTCCAGAACAGCCATAGCTGGTGTTATCAGCTGCAGCTGATAAAAGGTGCTGTGTGCCACAGAGGAGACCTGAGCCCCCAACCATAGGCCAGGATCCAGTGGTTTATGGGCCCTCATCCCTCCCAGTATCTTCTCCAGGCACCCATTCAGAATATTCACAGACCCACCAGACTCAGCAGTTAAGGAGAAATGGAGCTGGCTCTCATCCACATATTGGTGGCTCCTCTCTCCAACTCCCCAGCCCCAGTTCTGAATTTCATCTTCCTCGTAGGGTAGTTATGAGAATAAAGGTATATTGCCCTGAGTCCTTTAGAAGATAGGTGCGATAAAAATGTGCTAGATAAACTGATTTCTTATAAATGCCAATCCTTATGACTTGCAATGCAGTTCATTGCCTGTGCTGTGTGCAGAAGCTGTGCGCCTGCAGAGGGCAGGACTAGCTGCCCCAGTGTCTGTCACGGCTTCCTCTGTGAGATCTGGGCCCTTTTCCTAATTTATTTTATTTTTATTTTTATTTTATTTGACTTATATCCCACCTTCCCCATGAATGGGCTCAGGGCGGCTCACATCATCATTAAAACACAATAAATTAATAGTCAACTTTAAAAACAGATTTAAAAACTTATATTAAAATACTCTGGTGCCATTATACATAGGCTACTTTGGATACTAATAAAAGACCTGCATAGGTCATAGCTGTGGGTAAAACGCATAGCTGAGGGCAGTCATAGAAGAGGTAGCAATTTTAGATAGGGTCAGGGGGGACACCTGCTGGTCCTCACCCAAAGGCCTGGCGGAACATCTCCATTTTACAGGCCCTGCGGATCTGTCATAGGTCCTGCAGGGCCCGGATCTCCAGCGGGAGAGTGTTCTACCGGGCTGGGGCCAGGGCAGAAAAAGCCCTGGCACTGGTGGAGGCCAGCCGGATGTTCCTCAGGCTGGGAACCACCAGAAGTTGTTTATCTGCGGAGCGTAGCACCCTGCAAGGGATGTAATGAGAGAGGCGGTCCCTCAGGTATGCCAGTCCCAGTCCATGGAGGGCTTTAAACACCAAAGTTAACACCTAGAACCGGTTCCGGAACTCCGCTGGAAGCCAGTGCAGCTGGCACAGCAAAGGATGGATATGAGCTTGAACAGGTGTTCCTGTAAGAACATGTGCTGCTGCATTCTGGACCAGCTGCAGCTTCCGGGTCAGGCCCAAGGGCAGCCCAGCATAGAGTGAGTTGCAGTAATCTAGCCTGGAGGTGACCATTGCATGGATTACTGTGGTCAGATCCCGAGATTAGAGATAGGGTGCCAGTTGCCTGGCTTGTCAAAGGTGAAAAAAGGCAGACCTGACAACGGTCGTGACCTGGGCCTCCATTGAAAGTGTGGCATCCAAAGTCACACCCAGGTTCCTCACCATCAACGAAGGCTTCAGTTGTACCCCGCTGAGGTCTGGGAGCCGGGTCCCCAACCCCATTGCTCCATGACCCAGACACAGAACCTCCGTCTTCAGGGGATTCAATTTCAGGCGGCTCTGACATAACCATACTGTTACAGCCTCAAGACCCTTGGCCAAGGAATCCAGAGCACAGTCAGACTGGTCATCCACCAACAGATAGAGCTGTGTGTCATCTGCATACTGGTGACGTCCCAGCCCAAAATTGCAGACTATCGGGGCGAGGGGGCGCATGTAGATGTTAATTGAGTGTGACTCAGTGGCAGAAGCTGGTAGTCCTCCAGTGAAACTGCTGCATTAGCTGCTGCTGTTCAGGATGCATCTGACTGAAAAGAACCTTGCATATTGCAAGAAACCTTTGCTTTCAGGCTGGTGCTCTTCTCCGTTCTAGAAGTGCACATCCCTATCACAAAACATGAAACATTCGGTCCTCTGAGCCTCGTTGTGGCTCTGCAATTAAACAGAACAAGAGACTCTACTCTCCTGGGCATTAAACCTTTTCCTTTTGATTAACTTTATCACTATGAAAGAATGAACCCACCGCACAATGGAAGTGCCCTGCTGTAATAGTCCAGCCAATTTACTAAATGGATCGCTGCCCTTTGAGCTTCTTTTGAAGAAAGCAAAATGCACATTAGGAAGGAAAGCAGAATTCTGAACTGGATGGGAAGAAGTCAATTATTATTCTAAAGCATATTAATTGACAGCTGCTGAAAACAGGCTTTTAGCTGGCCTCCTACTGTATATGTGAGTGGTTTTAGTTGATTATTGGAGCCAGCAAAAGAAGAGTCAGCCATCCAGGCTAATCAGTACAAATAAGGCTACCCTGGCTGAAGCTCATGCTATATTTAGCAACAAGTTCTATTAGCAGCCTTGAGCAGTGATAGGTTTAGCTGTCATATTGTAGGATCTATCAGCACTATGTCTTTATGGGACTCCAAGGACAATTGATGCATAGCTGATGTTGCAATGGCAGAATGCCATGTGGAGAAGGTGGCCTGCTTCACTCCTCCTGCTATTTCTCCATAGACAGTTCAGAGTAGTGGTTAAGAAGAGCATGAGACTCTAATCTGGAGAAGGGGTTTGATTCCCCACCCCTCCGCTTGAAGCCAGCTGGGTGACCTTGGGTCAGTCATAGCTTCTCCAGAGTGCTCTCAGCCCCACCCACCTCACAGGGTGTTTTGTTGTGGAGATAATAATGACATACTTTGTAAACCGCTCTGAGTGGGCATTAAGTTGCCCTGAAGGGCGGTATATAGATTGAATGATATTATTATTATTATTATTATTATTATTATTATTATTATTATTACAGTGACTACTTGCAATTTCTATAGAAATCAGGAGACATCAATGCATACTATATATAGAACGGGGTAGAAAGCATTGTCACACCAAGGTATTGCTCTTATTATTCTGATCAGCAGAGACCACAAGAAGAACTGGCTGGTTTTTCTGATCTAGCTGGTTCTTCTGGAATACACAGGATCAGTAATATTTCTGGGGTCACAGATAAAGACCACTAAATTGAGAGATGGATTAAAACAACTTTAAAATGAAGAATAACTAAAACATCTTGTACAGCCAAGATTGCTTATTCTAGAACTAACGAAGTTATGTGATCTTAAGGCAGCTTCTAACTCCGTTAAATAGAAGGGAATGTATTTCCCTTACATTCAAGGGAATGTACACGGAGCTGCTAGATCAAAGCTAACATTGTAGAGGTGTTTGCTTGGAAGCTAAATAAGCCTTGTGCACATGGTGATTTCCTTGATAAATTCCAAGATGAAATTGAGGCATTGATGTACATTGCAGAGAGGTCCCCCCCAATGAATAGCCCACAAATGTTGTGTTTATTAACATAGCAGAGAAAAGGTTTGTGTAAAGGTTAATGTTAGAATCACTTAGCCTGTGTCCTTCTTCTGCAAAGCATCTGCACAAATGAGAAAAAGCTGCCAGTTTTCCATCTGTTAGCAATACAGTTCTAGCCACAAAGACAACTGTCGTGACAACCACACGGAGTTAGTCTCGCAAATAAAACTGGTGAAAAGCTACTGCCCTCCAGCCTCCGCCCACTGCAGTTAACGGCATTAAATAGCACTCTAACTAGTATTTATTTTCTTAGGCGTTCCTCATTCGCACAGCTGCTGCCACATTGGCCTTTGATTTAAAATAAGCCCAACAGGATGAGAGGTCATAGTGTGTGTGTATAGATATAGATGAAGTGCCTGTCTAAAAGAAACATTCAGCCAACCAACCCTGATCTGTCATAGGCTGATATGATAGTATTCGATTTATATAGGCTTGTTTCTTACCTATTTTACATGCTCTTCTGTCTGGGAACACAAACGGTTCTCATGATTTTTTCCAGATGAAGGTTAACCACAAAATCACCAATGAACTTATTCTGGAGAACTGATTTTAAAAAGTGGTGGGAGACAGGGCTTTTCTCCCTCCCTCTACCTCCTTACACTCTTTCCTTTTATCTTATCGTGTACCTTTTAATGAGTTTGGGTGGCAAAGTCAACCAGCCTTGTCCCTAGTTGTTCCTGAAATTTGATACAGTCAATTTTCTTTGCACATTTGCAGGGTGGTTCTACTATGCAAGGTGCTTATGGCACCTCAGTGGAAAGGTTAGAAGCCAAGTTGGAAGAAATATGGAAATATATGCTAACTTTAAAGGTCTTCTTTACAGATAGCATTGGTATAGAGGAAGACTGTACCATGTCAAAGGGAATTGCATGCTGTAACAAAAACATAAAAAGGTCCTCTAAGTTGTTGGTACATGATATCAAGCTCAGTTTCACTTAGAATCATAGAGTTGGAAAGGGCTTTACAGACCATCTAGTCCAACCCCCTGCCCAATGCAGGAACTGCCTAAAACATCCCCCAAAAGTATTCATCCAGCTGCTCCTTGAAAACTGCCGGTGAGTCCCACTACATCCCTAAGCAGCCAATTCCACTGCCGAATTACTCTTAATGTGAAGATTTTCCTAATGTCCTGCTAGTACTTTCCCTCCTGTAGTTAAAACCCATTGTTTTAAGTCCTATCCTCTGCTTCCAACAGGAACAGCTCCCTTCCCTCCTCTAAGTGACAGCCTTTAAATCATGTCTCCCCTCAACCTCCTCTTCTTCAAACTGAATATTCCCAGGTCCCTCAGTCTATCCTTGTAGGGCTTGGTCTTCAGGCCCCGATCATCCTGGTTGCTCTCCTCTGCACCCGCTCCAATTTGTCCACATCCGTTTTTGATGCGAGGCCTCCAGAATTGCACACAATACTCCAGGTGGGGCCTGACCAACGAGGTATATAGTAGGATAATGGCATACTGTAATTTGGATGTTATGCCTTTGTTGAGACACCCCAAGATTGCATTCACCTTTTTTGCTGCTGCATCACACTGATGGCTCATATTTACCTTCCTATCCACCCATATGCCAAGATTTTGTTCACATACACTGCTACTCAGAAGTGTATTCCTCATCCAGTAGGCATACTTTGCATTTTTGTTACCCAGGTGGAGAACCTGGCACTTATCCATGTTAAATCACATCTTATTCAAATTTGCCCATGTTTCCACTGTGTTCAGATCTTTTTGAATTCTGTCCCTATCTTCAAGGATGTTTGCTGCTCCTCCAAGTTTGATGTCATCTGCAAATTAATGAGTAATCCCTTCACACCCTCGTCCAGATCATTTATAAAAATATTGAAAAGATCTGAGCCCAGAACTGAACCCTGTGGCACTCCACTGGATACCTCCCTCCAATCCGACAAGATACCATTGACAACAACTACTCTTTGGGTGACTGGCCTGTAGTTCTCAGGAGCATCCTATTTCCCTTTTTTTGAAGATTGGGATGACGTTTGCCCTTCGCTAGTCTTCCAGCACACCACCTGTCCTTCAAGAGGCCTTGAAGGTGATTGCAAAGGGTCTGCAAGCTGTTTGAAAAAACTTGTTTAAGCACTCTTGGGTACTTCTTTGTAACGGGATTGGAGTGGCCTTCCTTACAAGGTTCTTATAAAGGTGAATGAGATAAGATTTGTAAAACACAGGCTGCAGATGAAGGACAAATGAGAAATCGAGGCAGGCTTTGTTTTTCTATGGTGATGCAAGAGTCTATTGTCTGTAGTAACTGTACTGCTCAACTTGACATGTTCCAAATAGTGGCTGGAGGAAGATAAATATTCCTTGGCCCAAGATGATTGTTTCAAGGATGGAATCTATTCACACAATATCTGCGAGTAATCTCCATTTAACATAATGAGGTTTACTTCCAAGTTGCCAAACTTGGCTTTTAAGCTCTCAGCTACAGGCAGGCACATGCTTGGCAATGCTGACCCAGTGCCTTAGTTCTCTCTCTTAAGCAAGCATTTGACAAGCCAAGACATCCAGATCCTGCTTCTTCCTCCAAGGTGGAGCACGCTTGTGAACAGATGCATTCAATTCCTACTATTTGAAGTGAAACTTGCTTCCAAGTAGCTATGCTTAAGGTTGCTGCTAGAAGCCTTGATTCAACTACACTAAGTTGGTTTTGGTGTAGTACCAGAATTCCTATTAGGTGATAATATCTCAATATAATTAGCCTAACTCGGACCCTCAAACTCATTTGAATTACTAAACACTTTGAGAATGTTGAGAAGGGCATTACCACAGAATGGTTACTATGGGAGGTGGGACATTCACAAAATGGCAGACATAGGAGGGCAATCACAAAATTGTGGGAGGTACCAAGACAAGTATCCTCCTATGATGGCGGCAGCTATTTCTTAATAGTGATCATCAAAAGGTGATGCCTCCTGAAATCTTCTGAAATACCCTCAGATTCAATGAAGTGTAGTAACCTAGGGATGCCAGCCTCTAATCCAGACAGAAACTGGAGATCTCCTGGAATTATATCTGATCTCTAGACCACAGAGATCAGTTCTCCTGGAGAAAATGGCTCATTTGGAGGGTGTACTCTATGGTATTATACCCTGCTGAGGGTCTCCTCCTCGTCAAATCCCTACCTCCCCAGGCCCCACCCCATAAATCTCCAGGCATTTCCCAACCCAGAATGGACAACCCTTGAGGAACCTCAGGACTGGCTCCTATCTTTGAGAAAGAGGTGCTGTGGGAAAGAACAAATGCCAGAAGACACATGGGAAGTTACCATAGCACCCAAAGGTACCATGTTGGAGATCACTGTCCTAAATTATTAATCCATCCCAGCAGTCCTCCCTTTAGGAGGTAAATGGATTTGAATGTGTTTTGAAATCTATGTTTAAGAGCACCCCAGTTCTATTAATCCAGTCTACCTCATTGCATTGTTTTTTCAACATCATTGAATGGGAAAGGAAGGCAGAGCATACAACTAAGGGGCAAGCAGTGATCAGGGAGAGAGCCAATGTGAAGTTCTCAAGGTATTGCTGGAAGATGAGGGAGGGAGGGGTTCATTGCACGTTTTTCTGGTTATAATTATAAAGTAGATACTTACTCCAGGACACAAGAATATCATTTACCAACACATTCTTCTCTTTCCGTTTTATTGGGCATAAAGTTAAGCTTGATTCCTCAAAGATACAGAGCTATTCTACTATTAAGCACTTTATTGTTTAAGGTATTTAGGTTCTTCCCCCCCCCCTTCCAAGTATATGGAAAACCATCTTATATTCCCAAAATACAACCTAGATTCCTGGAAAAATTGGTGGTGGGGACATGCAGAGATTGATATGCAAAGTAAGAATTCATTTAATGAAAGGACAACAACAACAGCAAAAGACAAGAAAGAAAATCTTAGCTCCAAAGGCTTAGCATGATAATGAGGTTGTAAGATGCTCCTAAAAAATTTCCATAGATTTCTGCTGGCAAAGAGAGAGGCAGGATGGAGTACTGAAGCCTGCAGGCATATTTTAAAATTAAAGGGAAGGGGGAATTCCATACATTTGCCGTGTAATGAATAAATAATATTCCTTGCTCTTATTTTGATGGGAAAGCAATTTGCTGACATTAGTCAGCATTTTGTAGGAGCAAGAATCACTGGGACCCTCTGAGACATTTTGAAAATGATCCAGAGTTTGGAAAAGAGCATCAAGGTCCAGGACACAATCAATTTCTGCATTGCAAGACCCTTTGAGTTCCAAGGGGATAGGAGATCTGGTGCAAACATTTCCCTCTGGAGAATGTGCTCTATCACTGAGCTATAGCCTCTCCCTTAAAAAAGGCTATGTGGTGTGGGGTAGTTTCATGTAGGTAGCCATGTTGCTCTGCAGTAGAACAGCAGGATTTGAGTCCAGTGGCACCTCAGAGACCTACAAGATTTTCAAGGTGTAAACTTTTGAGAGTTAAAGCTCCCTTTTTCAGATATAGGGAGGACTGGAGATCCGTGAGCTTTTATATCCCAGTCTGGAGGGTGGTAGGGGTAAAGCATAGAAGGCAGTCAAGGTGGAAAGGTACAATGCAGTTTGATCACAGTAGAAATTAGAGTCTGTAGTGAGCTAAGAAGGAGCCCTGTGGTGCAGAGTGGTAAGCTACAGTACTGCAATCCAAGCTCTGCTCATGACCTGAGTTTGATCCTGGCAGAAGCTGGGTTCAGGTAGCTGGCTCAAGGTTGACTCAGCCTTCCATCCTTCTGAGGTCAGTAAAATGAGTACCCAGTTTCCTGGGGGTAAAGTGTAGATGACTGGGGAAGGCCATGGCAAACCACCCCGTAACAAAAAGTCTGCCAAGAAAACGTCATGATACGACGTCTGAGGGGGTGTCAGCACGGAGGAGGAAGGACACTTAATGCAAGAGCTCCATCCCTCCCCACCCCAACATCCTGTTTAAAATCATCACAACAAAACGAAATTCATAAAATATGGGGAAGCAGATGTCCGAGAAGAAGCATCAGGTAAAGGTAAAGGTAGTCCCCTGTGCAAGCACCAAGTCATTATTGACCCATGGGGGGACGTCACATCATGACTGGGGAAGGCAATGGCAAGCCACCCCGTAAAAAGTCTGCCAAGAAAATGTGATGCAACATCCCCCCATGGGTCAGTAATCCCATGCATAGGGGACTACCTTTACCTTTAAGCATCAGGTAAAAGTGGTTAAAAACTTGCAGGAGTTATTTCTGAACTGGGAAACACCAATAGCATCAGGGAAGATTCAGGAAGAGGAAAACAAAATGGCGGGCGCTGCTAAAATCACTGAAATAAGCCCACTCTCCCAACAAAACAATTTTACTCATTTAATAAAGCAAATGGAACAAAACTTGCTTGACAATGTGAAAATGCTATCGCAACAATTTACAGCACAATTCATGGAAATGAAAACTGAACTAAATAAGGCAACTCAAAATGCTAGTAAAGCTGTGGAAATCAGCAATGCAGTTCAGACGGAAGTAAAAAAAACCTCAACGTACAAACACTTATCTTTAGGAAGGATTATTAAAATTGGAAATGACAGTAAGACAGAGAAACATTATATTCAGAGGATTTAAAGAAAATATTGATTTAAATGATGAGTTATCAAACTTTTTGGCTTCTTGGCTAACAAAGCAGCTGCAGTGGAAAGAGGACAAGGCTCTAAGAATAGAAAATGTTTATAGAGTGGGTCCACGGAACGCTGAAAAGAAAAAGTTCCCCAGAGACATCATAGCTACATTTCAGGATGGGAGCATTAGAAAAAAGATCCTTGCAGCAGCTAGATCGCGGGGAACATTGGACTATAACAGAACCCCAATATCAGTCCTCACAGATTTACCATCAGAAGTACTGAACCAAAGGAAAGAATTGAAAGGAGTAACTGAAGCATCAAGGAATGCCCAAGTAAGCTATAAATGGATCAACCTTGTCACACTAGAAGTCTCACATCAAGACAAAATCTATAGAGCAACAGATCAAGAATCTGGAGCAACACTTCTCAGAGCTGTTGGAATTGAAACCACAACAGAAGTGGAGAGAAACACACAGAAAAGAAGAATGTCAACTGCTTTATCTTCTTTTAAGAACAGTAAAATACCAGTTTGGTGGAATTAACTGATGAATACCAGTATTTAGGATATAACATCTATGTTGTGACAAAAAGGAAAGAAGCATTTAATCAAGACTTCATAGGGAATTGGGGTGGTGGAGGGATAGGAGGGTATTGCATTTAGCCCCCACTGTCTATTTCTGTTCTTGGAATTGGTTTCTATACCAATAACCTGTGAGGTAACTACCTGCAGGCCACTGAGTTCAGAATTGTCTATATGTTGTGAGGGGGAAATGAGGGAAACGGGGGGGGGGAGAGGGAATTAGAAGGGCTTTAGATTCCATGGATGCAAACTAGATTTAGGGGAGGAAGAGGGAAGGGGGGAAGGGAAGGAGGGTTTATTCTAGCTACTGAAAAGATCAGGAAACCTAGAAGTGTCACTATCACCCAGATAATGTAGTACATACCTGGCTATTATTCTGGTAGCCAACTGAGAAAATACATCTGTATCTTTTTTTAAAAGTATGTAAATTTTGACCCAGGAAAAAAAGTCCTGTATCACAAATATCAAAAATGGACATGGGCACGAAATGGGGAAAAACCGAAATGAGAGTTTCATGTTTTGTCGCGATCCACGAATAGCGAATTATGAAATTTCACGAAATTGGCACGTTTACCGAAATGATTTGTTATTTTCATGATTCATCAGAACCCAGGGCATTTCAACAGCCCATGTCATACTCGATGCCAAACTTGCAGGGAGACTTCAGCAGGCTCTCCTCCACCCACCCTCCCAGTTTGCAATACGTTGATCAGGAAGGTCAATGGGAAGAGTGGGAAGGGAAGTGCTGCCAGAGGCCTCAGAGTCAAGCTAGGCCCCAGAGCCAGGCAAAGGCCTGAGAAGGGGAGGTGGAGGGGAAAAGGCACCCGCACCCAAAAGACCTTCCCAGCAAGCTCCCAAATCCTCTCTCTCTCTTCCCAAAAAGCTCCCAAATGCTTCCCAAAAGATCTCCACTCTCTCTTTCCAAAAGCAACCAATTCCACTCCCTCACTCCCAAATTCCAGCAACAACAGATCCTCCCTCTCCTCTGTCTGTACTGAAACTGAAAGCACGAGGCAGAGCTGTGCTTTAAATAAGAAATGCTCACATAGAGCAGAACAGGAGCTATCTTGTTGGAAGACAGACCTGCCCATCAGGGTTTGGAGGGAAGAGATTGGTGTTCCCATGGCTGTAGAAGGCTCATCTCCTCAGTAGCCACCCCCTGCCCCTTGCTGTATCGGGCTAAATGGGAGCTCTCTCCGGTTGGCAGAGAGAGCTGCCTATCAGGGTTTTGAGGGCTAAGATTGGGCAATGAAAGATCTGCAGACTTTCTTGCCTTCCATTGCCTAGGGAATCAATAGATTGGCGCTGGCCTGTCTGGCATTATGAATCAATCACGAAACACACGAAATGGCCCAAAAGATCGTAGATTTCATGAAAACTCGGCCCCCAACGAAATGCATTTCTCAAAGTGTGAGAAGGCCAGTTTCATCACGATATTTGTTTCATATTTCGATACGTGCCCATGTCTAATAAAAAATCAGTGAAATATGCATCTAGTAGCTAGATAAAGCTAGGGCCTAATGGATTTATTTTGTTTTGTTTTGTATTTCTGCTGGTTTAAATCTTTACATTTTTACATTTATGTACCCTATTACAGTGTTTATTGAATGTATTTGAAAAAGACCATACTGACACTGTGTAAACTGCCTTGAGACTCAGCGAGAAAGGCAGACTATAAATAATGTAAATAAATATTTTTATAAATAAATAAAATTATTTAAAATATTTATATGTCCTTTTTTCTCTTTAGTATTTCAGGACTCTTTAGTATTTCAGGTGAGTAACAAGGATGCAAGACTAATTCAATACAATACATATTTAAACAACAGATATTTTTTAAAAATTAAAAACCGAGACAAAAACACCTTCTGCCCTTGCCAGCAGGGCATTCCTCCTCTGCCCTGGCTTGGGCTTTCCTAAACCCTTTTCAGAATAACTGTTTTGCAGCCTCACTAGAAAGCCAGGATGGTAGGAGTCCCTCACCCCCAAACTCTTCCAGGAGGCTCTTTCAGAGGCATTGGGCAGCCAACCAGCCACTATAATTGATATGTATTGGGGGAAGGCATACTTAGTAATAGAGGGGACAGCCATGGCCCCTACATTCTTCTCTCTGCTTGCTCCCACCTAACTTTGCTGTTTTCTGCGTTCCAGGTTACCATTTTTTCTCCCCTCTGTTGCTTTCTCATTCTCCAATCACCTCTTCCCTCTTCACACCAAGTCTCAAGCCAAGCCTTTGGTAGGGTTGCCAGGTCCCTATACTCTCCTGGTGAGATGGGAGAGGAACCTGACCCTTACTTTGTGCTGGTGGTGTTTTTTTCTTCACTTTGCATGTGCACACTCTGGTGCCTGCGCAATGACAACAATGTCACTTCACTCCTGGAAGTGACATTGTTGTGCTGGCCACTGGAGTGCTCCTGCACTCCATGTGAGGCCAATTCGCTAGTGGATTGGGGGGCAAGGGGGCAAACCCCAAGGAGTTTGCCTGCCACTGGTAGACATCTGAGAACCCTACCTTTGGGGTAAGAAGAAGGGAAAGGCACTTCCATCTCCGGCACCTTGATGGCTTTAACAACAGGCTTGGAGCAACTGGCAAGGGGAGAGGAGAGCCCTTGTCCTCCCTCTGTGGTCTCTTTCTTCCTGCCCAACACATCATCCACCTCTGCCACTGCTGTCACTTCTTCCTCTTTGTTCTCTCGGGCTCCTTTTTCTTCCGCTCCTTGCCCCTTCCTGGGCACTGTGGCCACATATTCTGGCATCATTTACTGGAGTTGCAACCTCTGTAATGGTGGTTAAGATCTCACAATACTACATACATTATGAGATCTCATCTCCCCTTCTTAGCTCTGTAGATCTAACTTTTTTCAAGTTTTTAGATTTTTCTGCAAATCTGCCCCCTTGCCCAGTTTCCAGAAAAATATCCTTGGTTCCTTTGTGTGGATTTTTTAAATCAACACACTGTGGCTTTTCTTCTGAATTAGATATACTGATGCATGGGAATATTTCAGATAGCTGAAATCAGATTCTACAGACTTTCTGGAATATGCAAAGGGCCTCTTTTAACCAGTACAGGTTCAGCAGTCACCAGAAAAGTACACAAGACCTAACAGCCCTTCATAACTGTTCTGCAGCCAGCTTACCCAGCCATATATAAAACTTGGGCTAGAGCTACTCCAGATTCCCCTGTCCTGGAACTAACATGAAACAGACTGCTAAAAATCACAGCAGACACAGAAGAGGCTTGCACAACCTGAGACCTTCCAAAAGAAGCACAACTCAGAAGACATGTACAGTGAACTGCAAAGTATTTGATCAGAGCTCAAGCATCATTTCTCTGGGCAGTTTGGTGTAGTGGTTAAGAGCAGCAGGACTCTAATGTGGAGAACCGGGTTTGATTCCCCACTCCTCTGCTTGAAGCCAGCTGGGTGACCTTGGGTCAACCACAGGTCTTCCAGAGCTCTCTCAGCCCCACCCAGCACACAGGGTGATTGTCGTGAGGATAACAATAACACACTTTGTAAACCACTCTGAGTGTGTGTTAAGTTGTCCTGAAGGGCGGTAGATAAATTGAATGTTATTATTAATGTTATTATTATAGTATAACCACTGCTCCATGGACTTATTTTTAGATATTTGGAGAGCTTTTATAGAAGCATATGTATAGATTTGTCAGTGCTATTTTTGGCTTTTGTTATTTTTCTTTCTTTTTTTGTTTTGCACAAATAAATCATTTTTTAAAAAGTCATTTGATCTGGGCTCAAACATGATTTCTATGGGCATAGTTCAAGCTTGTAATATAGACCCTCCCCACATACACACTAATGACAGTACCATCTAGGTAGCTCCAAGAGAGAAGGTTGGGGTGGAGGCACAGTGGGGGTACCATTGTAAGCATGATGACATTATTTCCTGGGAAAACCTGCAAGTGATGGCAGGTAGCTCTAAGAATCTCTGGAAAGAGTTTCTGGTGATTCCTGAGCTACCCACTGACCCTTCCAGGGCAAATGCCATCATGTTTGTGATGCGCTCCCCCCTCCCCTACTGCTTGGAGTGGTGGCCCACCACAAGAGCTCGGGGTGAGGAATCCCTTGCCCCCTTCAAGGTCTTCACAGCTCTAGTCCCATCCCAAACATGCGCTCTCATGAATCATATAAGAAAAACAAGAATTCTTTTCTGAAATGACATATATAGACCATATATTTGCAACTCACCCCTCCCTCACTTGTTAGGGCCCTATAATCAACAAGTGCTTCGGGCAGCAACAAAACTAACAATTCCCTCTTAAGCAGAAGCCCATTGACTTCAACAGCCTTAGAAAGGTGTAGCTCTACTTAGTATTGCTCTGTAAAAGTCTTATTAAGCCTATGGGAGGCAACATACTGTTCAGCTTGGCGGATCAAAGTTGTGAGGGTCTACATTGTCGGGTGACCAATGGGGGGAAAAAACCCCTTCATTAACTGTTGAAACTTGTTGCATTCTCTTCTTTCAATATATACTTTGCCCTGCCACTGTCTACCTGCTGTCATCAGCTAGTTTAGGGTTACCGACTGAGAAATATAAATAATAGCAAATGGTCATAGCGCACAAAGGCACTTTCTGCCCCAGGATCTTCAGTTTCAGTAGCTGCAATATCGACTCAATGGGAGGGTTGCTTTCCCAAGTGTGTTCAGTGTCACCAGCTTCAGAGCTACAGTATCGGAGTTCAGTGAAACATCTGCTCGGAAGATTAGAATTACATCAATGCTGGTGGCATTGCAGGAGAAACGGTTTGTAAAGTCGCTTTGAAGACTAAGAAGTGCTATTCAGAATGTTCGTTGGGAAGAAAAGTGATTTGGCTGAACACAGGGATTTCATCGTTCGTGTCTCCTTCCCTGTAAAAAGTGCTCTCAGGCCAACCAAATGTCTGGAAATACAGGTCCAACCTCATCCTGGCTATGTTATACGAGCTGGAGGCCCATAAGAAATTGCAAGAGAGTGGAACAATTTGGAAATCCTCTCCCCACCACATATTTCAAGATTCTCAAACTGCTCAGGGGACTGAGCGGGCTGATTTCCCTCATCTTTTTTTTCTTTAACTCAGTTGTTCTCATCAGGCTCTTGGACGAATGCATGAATGGGCGTCTCTTTTCTTTTTGCTTCATTTACAAAGCCATATTCTTATGCAACCCTGGAAAGTCCCTTGAGTACCTCTACAACAAGTTGTTTCTAGTAGTAAATTTCTACTAATGGACACCCCCTGCCCCAATCAGCCCCTTAGAGTTCTTGAGTGGCATTTCAGGGAGCCTTTCAGGCAAGAGAGGGGAGGTGAGACAGGCCTTTTCCACTGCTGGCAATCCCTGCAGTCTGTGGAAATTACCTCTAGATCCAACCCCTTGTCTGTGAGCAGCCTGCATGACCAACATGAAGCCCAATCATTTTATTACTCTACAGAGTGATGGATACCTGTACCACATTCAGCCTGTTTAGGCAGATATAAGGATAACAACATTATAATGGCCCTTTCAGCTTCAATCAAGACAAAGTTAACTGATATTACACACAGATGTACATAACTTTTCAGAAAAAAAATGAAAAGCAGGCTGCTATAAAGAGTAGAAGAAAGGCAGCTGTGGGGTGTGTGTATGTACTTCATTATTTTACCAAAACCTGATTCCTGCCCCCCTCCCCACCCAAAATACCGCCAGCTGCTTTCCCTGAAAGGGAAAATATATTGGTGCTTGTATAGTTTCTGGGTGGTGACCAGTACGGGATGGTTTATTTTGGCTGGGGAAAAAAATTGAAGGAAAGAATTGAACAACATCTCCCTTCCTGCCACTGCTTCAATAACTTTTGCAGCCTCCTCAGGCTGCTTTTCATTTACAAAAAAAGATTTGGAGAGAGTTACATGCATTAGTATGCAGAGTTTGGTCCATTAAACAAATCAGAAACTCATAACTAAATTAGCTGGCTTGGGGCTGTTGTTTATAGCCTCCCATATATAAGCTGTTCTCTTTTTACCTTGATTTCTATGGTGACAATGGAAAATTCTGCACGATTGAAAAAGTCGACTCAGAACCACATTGAGAAAAACATCAGAGGATAAGCATAGGCAGAAAATTCGAAGAGAAACCTTGTAAACGCCGAATTGAAATCTGAAGGGAAAGTTAAATGTGCAAAATTCAGAAAAAAGCTTGAAGTGGTATGGGACCAGAACAGGTGAAAATCATCTGTGCAGAAAGGGTCTAGGTACTAATCCCTCTTTCTTGTCCCAATCTGTTTTCAGACTGCCTCTCTGATATTTTTACTTCTAATCTCTTTAAATTTAATTTCTCCAAGAAAGGAATCTCTAGTGTTCTTCTTCTCTTGCTTCTTATATTTCTTTTCAGAAGATTATTCAGGATCACAGTCCAGTTGATATCTAAAAATTCTTCTGTTTCACAGTAGATGCAGTCTATGATCAACTCATTTTGCTTTCATGTTGCCAGAATTTGCTCATTGTCTAGAACCGAAGTTCATTCTCTCAAAATCTCTCATTCAGTTCTCTTTTTAAGGTCCCCTTTGTAGGTTTTCCTTTCTCTCTTTTGTCTTTTTTGGTTTTCATTCTTAAGTGCCGTTGGCTAACCTTTTCTGACAGCCATTCTGACCAGCTCTCTCCTTTTTCTTTGATTCCTCCATTGACTTCCTTCTCATGCCTTCTACTTACATGTAACTATTTCTCCTCTCTTGCTCTGTTCTAACTTTGGTGCTTTCTCATCATATTTTTCATATAAACCCAGTATCGCTTCCAGTATTGCTCACTACAAACATTTGAAAAGAAAGGTTTATATTGGCATGTGAAAACCATTTATTAAGTTTTTTGTACATAAATTATTATCCATTATCCTCATTTCTTATATTTATATTCCACCTTTGTCAACAGGATTTAAGGTAGATTGTATTATAAATTATTATTATTATTATTACTTCTTATATTTATAATCTGTTTTTCTCACTGGGACTCAAGGAAGATTGTCTTATAAATTATTATTCTTATTTATTATTCTTATTTCTTATATTTACATCCTGCTTTTCTCACTGGGACTCAAGCAGATTGCATACAGCATGATCAATAGTTGGGATACAGCAAGACAATAGAGTATGGAATTACAGAAATTTTAAAACAAGCATAAATACACATAACAGCGATTCTAAAGACAGCCATGTGGTTGCCGTAATATATTTAATAACCACAAAGAGGCAAAATGCAAATGCAATCCTAACGCTGAACCATACACAAGCACCTGCATAAGAAACACTAGCAAATAAATTTGTAGAAAGTTCTGTGTATTTAAAGAGCCCAATGGCTCAATGTGAAGTTGGGCTTGGGGGATCCCAGTCTGGGCTCTTGCCTCATCATTTGGATCCACCTGCTTATAAGAAACCTTGCAAGAAGTGTTCATCTCTACCCATCTCCGACGGCGCTTCATGTTTCGTCTTGTTGTAGGAGATTGCTGCTTCCTGTCTGTTTTTTCTCCTGAGTTTTTCATCATTTTTCATCATCTCCACCACAACCATAGACTGGACGTTGTTTAGAATTTCTGTTTACAACTTCCACTTGGGAGTCTGCAGTCTTCCAAGAAAGAAATTTGCACATTGGAGAGGACTCATTGTTGCAGTACTTCCTTAAAAGGACATTGGTCGTTGTACGACTTTATTTCACCTTTGTAATTCTTTGTTATTTAGGTGTTAAGAATTTTGTATTTATTACTTTCATAATATATTTTATAGCTTGTGGTTTTATGGTTTGTTTCAATATTGATAGCGTTTGTATGTGTTTTTTTAAAAAATAATTTTGTTGTATTTTTTTCCTTGTGAGCCTCCTCAAGCAGGGTTCTGGAGAAGTGGCATATAAATTTGCTAAATAAGTTTCTGATGTAAATATGAAGCATATAATTTCCCTAGTAACAACAAAAGATTTATCAGTTGTTAATTAGCTGGATTGAGTTTGTCCCCTTTTTTGTGAATTGGTACACTGATGGCTTGATGCCAGCATCTGAGCATTTTGCCTGAGTTATTGATTGATTTAAAAATAGGTGCCAACAGTTGGGCCCACCATCCAGTGTTAGAACTTTGTGTGTAACCAAATCAGGCCCCGGGGTTTTTCCTGGCTTTATTTTCTTGATTAAAGTCTCTGTCTCCTCAGTCAAGACTGGGAGCTGCTCCAAGCTGGGAGCATCCCACAAAGACTCTTCATTCATTGGTGGACTGCCAAATAGGGAGATGCAGGGGTTTTTTTCAGCAGCAACGTGGTGGAACCGAGTTCTGGCACCTCTTGAAAATGGTCACATGGCCAGTGGCCCCGCCCCCTGATCTCCAGACAGAGGGGAGTTTAGATTGCCCTCCGCACCATAAGGCGCGGAGGGCAATCTAAACTCCCCTCTGTCTGGAGATCAGGGGGTGGGGCCACCGGCCATGTGACCATTTCCACCAAGGTCAATTTAAACTTTTAAAAACTCCCCCCTTGTTCCAGCTGACCCAAAGTGACATCATTGTGCAGTCCTGATTTCCACCACTTCTTTTCCCAGAAAAAAGCCCTGGGGAGATGTAATATTCTTCCTGAACAACTGGAAGAGTGCAGAAATCCATCCCCTTTCTTCCTCCTATAGCACCAGAGACCAAGAACCCAAACAAAATTTAAATCATTTTTTTGAGAAGCAAGTATTAGAGAGTTCCATCCCTTTCTAATTTCTTCATACTTTTTTGACTCTGACCACTTGCTTAAATTTCCTTTTAAACTCGATAAAGAGGTACCCACTTAATAAGCACAATGCAAGGGTAAGATACCGAAAGCTGGGTAACATAAACAAGTAACAAATAATTAAAGTCAAGTCAAAATATATTCATCATATTAAGTGAAATTACTCATCCAATTCAAAAGATTCTATCAAAACAATCAAAGTAACATTGTATAAAGTCTTTCAGACAGGAAAAGTCTTACAGGCAGGAAGATGACCAACAGCTAAGTAAAAAATATAGTTGGTACAGTAGAATTCCAGTTTAGGAAGACATCCAGCAGGTAAGTGTCTGTAATGTCATATGAACAGGCAAGAACTGTATAAATTCAATTCTAATCAATCTTTTTCTTTGTTTAGGTGGAAATGAAATTAGTGGGATGAAGCAAAGACTCCCACGGCGCCTGACATACAGTGCCGGCTTGAGACCCGATGTTTCATACAACAACATCTTGAAGGGCGTCAGCTAGTTCCACCACACAATTAATAACAGTTAATCATTCAACGCACCTTCAATTCAATCAGTCAAGGATGGCGTCCTCACGCTATTTCCTTTTAAGCTGGTTCAACTCGATATATATTTGGGAACTATAAGTTCTCCTCAGCTTACAGTGAACTTGAGTTATTTGATGTTTAAGAGATCAGCATTCTTTAGCAAACCAGTTATTATTGCCTGGCAAAAGTTGGTTCTTGTTCAACCTAAGATCTCTAGAAAGGATTGGTTTCGGTAGTCCCACAACCCTTGTCCAGCATTCCCAGAAGGAATTCTGACGGTACTTCCTGGTGTATAATAAATTTTGAAAGATCTAAGGAATCCAAAAGAGCAGCCATTTCCCCTTCCATCTCTTTATTCCATCAGACCGGTCTGAGTGTATTCTGGTCTCTCAGGTGTGTAGTGTGATGTTCTGGAAAAGATTCTCCTGGCAAACCCACCAAGAAAAGTATAACTGGCAGGTAGTTGCTGCCAAGCTAAGGCCCCATCTATAAATTAGCAGCAAAACGTGAGTAGTGCAGGGGAAATAATAAAATAATCAATCTAGCTACACTTTTGAGGAGAGAAAAATGTATAGACTCCAAGTTTATCCCCGCTACCATTGAGCACTACCAGATTGTGTTCCAATATTAAATGCAACATCCTTAGTCCCGAATGGTTGATTTTACGGTCCTTAGAGCTTCTATCATAGCTCCAAGGGATCTAGATTTTCCATCTTTCCTTTCAGCAACCAACCATCATCTTGAGCACCAATACGCGTGTTAAAATCCCCATTCAATTATTAAGTTAGCCTTGGGGAAAGATGAACTTAAATTTTTTTTAAAGTTCCTGAGACTAATCCAACAGTTTTTTGACCTATCTTTACCTGAAAAAAGGGGGAGTAGGTCGAAACTACAACAAAGGATAGTTGGGAGCTCAAGATATACAACACGTGCCAGAGGTGGAAGTTCGAAAACTTGGATGTCTCCTAAGGGCAACCCATTAGAGACTAAGCAGGTACTGCCAGCTCTGGAGCACCCCCTCTCATCCCTTTTTGTCCTTTCTGACAATGTGATGAATATCCTGTAAACTATTTACTTAATTTTCTAATTCATAAATATTTGATTTTTTTTAATGATCTGCAATGTGACTCAGGAGAGACTAATTCACTATACATATACATCGATTGATTTTTTTAACCACTTAATCATTCAGTGCCTGATGCCACAAAGCTGAAACAGTAAACTGCTTCCCTCAAAAAGAATTATGTTTGAAGTGTTGTGGGTTTTGGTAAGTGATAGTTTGTTCATTCATGCAAGCCACCATGGTTCAGTCATTACTGAACCATGGTCAGTAAGTCAGGTCCGGAGTTCTCCCAGAATTACAGCTGATCTCCAGATGACAGAGATAATTTTCCCTCAAGAAAATGGCTGCTTTGGAGGGTGGACTCTGTGGCATTGGACCCTGCTGAGGTAATTCCCTCCCCAAACTGTGCCCTCCCCAATTCCACCTCCCAAATCACCAAGGATTTCCCAAATTGGAGTTGGCAACTCGGTCTTCACTTAATGTGCCATTTCAAATACCTAAGGAAAGATATTTAAATGGAATGGTGCTTTTTATTTTTCCAAATATATTGCAATGAGTTTTTGAGAGTATGTATGTGAATGTTGTGTGTAAATGTCTTAAACTGCAGGACCAACCATTCACAGCATGTTTAAACATAAAGTAAAAACTAAAGAAAGGGGAGGGGGGAGCTCTAGCTGTGTTCCAAAACAGTGCTGGTAAAACCCTTGACCTTTATGTTGCAACTCATAAACATTTATGTATAAGCAATTCTGCAATATGTATGTAGCTAGAAGATTTGCAATCTAAGGATAAGAATAAATTATTGCTACATTTGCATATCAGATGAATACTGAGAAATCACTCACATGTATCAAGTGACTAATTTTTTTTGTGAGTGTAACTGGGTTCTCACTTAAAAGCTTTTTCAAACCTATATGAATAATGTCCCATAAAATGATTTTCTCTTTGAAGTCCTGTCTGTTTTCAGAATGAGCAAAAAAAGGAGAGAGAGAGATACCAGAACTAGAATGAAGTGTTGACTAATAACGAGACTGATTGATTGACTCAGAAGGGTAGGTAAGACACCCAGACTGGTGCAGGGATGACTGTGGGAGTATTTTGACATAAAGCTGTCTAAGACAAGGAGAGGATGACTTTGTACCATATGCATCCCCCCCTTCTTTGTAACCGATCTCTGAGTCGGAGGTCACAAGCCAGCTGTCTTGCTTGCAGTTTTTGTTCAGCATTCAAATGAATTATATTCCTTTTTCAGTTACTATATCTTGGGTGGCTGAGGCTGGCTGAATGCTTTTGTTTCTTAAATTAACATCTTATGAAGATTTTGAATTAAAAGCAGGGTTAGTGGGATAAGGTTTCAGAATGAAACCACATGCTTCTCTCAAACAAGTTGTCCTCCCAGCAGGAGTCATTAGATGTCATATTTTGTGTAACTTCCTAATTACCGCTGACACAGAGGAGTCTTTTGATCTTGACCATGTTCTGCTAATTATTTAATCTTTAACAAGATAATAACATGTTTCAGCACATACCTTAAGTAAGGATAAAATGTTTGCCTGAAGGCCTCGTTCATACATGCTAGCCTGGAAAGGAATACATGAATCGAAAAACCTATTGCTCAAAAAACATTCAAAGTTGCAATTTACATGTCTTAAAAACAAAACAAAAACTTTCAACGTAAAACAATACGCTGCAATATAACAAATTGTTCACAGTTCCAGTTTTTTCAAGGCCAGCATCAATCATTCCATGTAAAGAATGAATGGGTATTTAACATGTCCATTTTTGTGCTGCCTACCATCCATTTTTTAAATAGCTTCTTTAGTTTTTCTCATCTTGTACAGAAACACTGCTTGGATCCTGCTGAAAATCTCTGCTAGCTTAAGGATTTCTGTCAGCAGAGCATGCCCCCCAGCCCAAAAGGGTCCCCCAAATGCTGCTCCTAGGGGGGAATCAAGAAAACCCACCCCCCTACATATGTGAAAATGATCAGCAGGCTCCAATCACCCACTGAAATCCTTTCCATCCTTGCTTTTTGAACAAAAAGAAAATGAAGTACTGCAGAGGTATGCTTGCGGGATTGCTATTCACAAACCATTTTAAAAACTATCAAAGCAATCCATTCAAGTTTACTCCACAGTAAATCTCACTGTGGTCAATGGGGTTTGCTCCCAGGGGAGGTATACACAGGATTGTAGCCACAGTTAGCTGAAGCATTTCTTTCAAAGCAGGACATTTTCCTTGTATTCAGTCTACATCAAGGGATAGATAGGTTGCGTTTCGAATTTCCTGTTGCTTCATCATGATGTTATACCAACTGGCACTTTGAACATTCTGACTTTACATTCTCACACTCTTAGAAATACCGTACTTCCAGACTCACTATTTTCTTTAGCTGTGTATCAGTCTTGACAGCTTAAGTTTCCTGGAATTAGCTTAAAACTGTTTTCCATTCACAACAGACCTGGAGTCCTCCTCAGATCCACCCCCCCTTTAGAAACTGGGAAGGAATTAATTTTCTTCTCTTAATAAGATATAACCCTTCTTCCTTTGGCTTGAAAGGGAGTACCAACCTACTACCCAATTACTCTTGCCAAAACACACTCCCAGTTCTATGGTGTCTGTGCCAAGCAGACTTCAGCTTATTTGAACACTTATATGTTGAATTCTTAAACAGAATTCTTCTTCAGGACAGTTAAAGCAAAAGTTTCCTCTTCCCTCACTCTAAAAGGGAACCTGTCTGATCTTTCCTGTCAGATTCAGTCACCAACTCTCTGAACAATCCTGACAGAAACCAACTGTCAACCCTTCAGCCGGTTCTCACTGACCAATTAGAGAGGAGGGAGCAGCTTGTCACTCAAACTCTCCATTACAAGCAAGAGATAATTCTATCCCTCCCAGCTCTCTGATTGCTGCACTGAATGAAACCTGCTTTCAAGTGCAGTCCGTCACACTTGCCGACTTGGTTAGGAGCCCAGGGGTTATACTGGATCAAACATTACTGGAGGAGAAGCAAGTTAATGTGCTGCAAAAAACACTTTCTTGCAACTCTGTTTAGCCTAGAAGATGGCCACCTGGATCCATACCATGGTAACATCAAGACTAGACTACTGTATTGCTCTCTACATAGGTCTCCCCTCAGAGTCTTCAGTAGATGCAGAATGCCACAGCTCAATTATTATCAGGAGCTAGGCAGATCATGCATATAGAACCAGATTGGTGTAGCAATTAAGAGCATGGGACTCTAATCTGGAGAACCAGGTTTGATTCCTCACTCCTCCTCTTGAAGCCAGCTGGGTGACCTTGGGTCAGTCACAACTTCTAGCTCTCTCAGCCCCACCCACCTCACAGGATGTCCTGTTGTGGGGATAATAATAACATACAGCCCGGAAAACCCACGACAACCATCAATAATAACATACTTTGTAAACCTCTCTGAGTGGGCATTAAGTCATCCTGAAGGGTGGTATATAAATCGAATGTTGTTGTTGTTGTTATTATTATTACTACTACTCTCATTCTGCAGTCACTCCATTTGTTGCCTATTTGCTGCTGGGTTCAATTCAAGGTACTTCCTATCACAGACAAACCCATTCATACTCTTGGCCCCTCATATCTACAGGACTGCATCTCCCTCTCTGCCCCACCCCTACAATTTCACTTTTCTGAGAAAAGCCTTTTTTCCAACCTTGCAAACTGGCAAAATCAACAAGTCCTTGGTCATGCATTCTCTGTTGTGCCCCCCACCCTATGTATTAGCTTGCCTGACGAGGTCAGGAAGGCTCCCACTTTTCTGGCATTCCACAAACTATGCAAAACTTTATTATTCAGGAGGCCATTCAGGAGGGCATTATTCAGGAGGTAATAAGACTGTTCTGAAACAAAATGGATCAGAATGATGCTTTGGCAAAGAGACGTGGACTATAGACTATACTAGCATGTCTACATACTGGCTGTTGTGATATATACGCTTCTGCTATGTAATTTCTGCATCATTTAACATGTCATGTTAATGCCTATGCTTTGTTTCATCTCCATTTCAGATGTCTGCTTGGTTTGATATTTTTACAATCTTTTTGTGTTGTTTATTGGATGGCCCATCCCCATCCTGTTGATTGAATTGACTTACACTGAGCAATGCACTTTGTTTATCAATGGTGGACTATAAATCATGTTGTTGTTGTTGATATTGATAATGATGATAATAATAGTAACAATAAGAACAATAATGTGGTTTTTCTATAAGATAACAATTTATTTCAATTTAATAACTCATATTTCTAGGGGCTACTTGCCAATCTTATTACCTCTAGCTAATTCTTATATATATATATATATATATATATATATATATATATATATATATATATATATATATATATATATATATATATATATATATATATATATAATAACTATAATCACAAATATGTTTTTTTTAAAAAATATGTTGCTCACAGATGCCACAGTTCAACACTGTGACAGCAGCACTTTAGTCCTCTGAAAATTAAGTTCTCCTAACTCTGCTTGATTTTGGCCCCAAAGGCATTCATAGTATTACATCTGAAAATGGCACAAACTATCAGGGCTCCCAGATCACACATCGTATGTAAGGTGCATGTGCCTTGATGTACAGTTAAATACTGCAACACACAAACTCTGCTTCATAGTTAGAGGAGACCTAAACTTGGCTTACTAGACATATATGGAAGATTGTCAGGGACTCCTGGTTTTGCTATGTCCCCTAGATTGTAAAATAGATCAGGAATAGCCCCCAAATGATACATGATTGAAGGGCTTTTTGTTGGGTTAAACCAGGGTCAGAGAACCCATGTTTCAGAGTTTCTCTTCAGTGGTCAGAACATCCCTCCATCCCAATTTAGCTCTTCATCCAGAAATCTAGCATAGTATGTAAGGTGCCTTGGGAATATTCCTCATCGCACCGTCAGTGTGCCTTCTCAAGCCCATTTCAGAGAGACGACCCCCAAGGAGTGAGAGAGTTGTTTGGTTTCCAAGGCCTTTCTGTGTTTGTCCTTTGTATGGAGATGCTGAACAAGGGCATTAATTAGTGCATGGCCCGAGTATTCTAAACAAATAAAAGAGGGAACAACAGCATAAAGAAAGAGATGTGTTCGCTACTGGAATTGTGTTTTGACATTTATTTTGGACTTTATCAAGGCATGCAGTCTTCTGCGTTAATTGAAGAAGAAAAATAAACAGTCTCATTACCATCGGATCTGATGATGAGGGGAAATGGGCTGGAAACAAATCCTGGACCGTCGTTGAGTACTGTTCTACATTTAACAAAGAGGACAAGCACATTCTTTACGGCTGTGCCATTTGGCTATTATGTTTAACAATCTAATTAGAAGGGCTGTGTAGTGTTCCCCCATAATAAAAGCAAAGACAAGCAAAACCAATTAGACAGCTGTAGTTTACAGCATTGGACTGCCCTCCAGCTACTTTCTAATGAACCCTCAGTCGTCACCCTAGGTCCATAGGTAGGAGAACAACATGGGAGTTCTACGTTTGGCTATGATCGTGCTTATTGGAAATTAGGTCCTCATGGAGTCTCTTAGAGAAATGCCTTCAGGTTTTTCCTGCTACTGTACATGTGCAAGCCACCCCTCCCCCCCCACACACACATACAAAAAACCATTTAAAGTCAATTCTTCTATCCTTTTCAGAAAGTGAGTGGGGCCATTGTATGTTATTGGCTGTCCTCATTCAAATGATAGGGTTTTCCAACTGCAGCCTCTGGAGGATCAGAAGGACTGGTCAGCAGCACCAAGGCTTTCCTTAGCCAGTATGTGGTTCCATTCCCCCTTTGTGCATGATGGACTGTTACCATGAGCTTCCTTTGCAAAGCAGAGAGGGAGCTGTATTTTAGAGTCTAGGGAGCCGGGCTATTCCATGAGAGGAGATGAGTCTTCAGGAGGCCAAGCCGAACCCCTCCTTTTCCAGGCTTGCTGTCCTCCCAGTGGTTGGACCACACATCCAACCAAAATACATATACTACTAACCTTGATAGATAATGGCCAGACTCTGAATAAGGCAGAAGATGCTGACCTTTTAAAAATTCCATGAGGACTCGAACCTGATTGAGTCCACGGTTGAGGAAGGAGAGTTGATCTTGTTTCCCCTCCCATGCTTCTTCAAGAGCTGAAAGAGCCCTGTTTCAGGAAGAAAAGTCACTGTAAAATGGCATTGGTGGCCACAAGTTGAACCCATGTCTGCTGTAACATGTAGTTTGGCCCGCATTCTTATATCATTTAAAAGCTTTCTCCAACCATCTGATGCTGCAACAATTGGTGGAAAGCAGAAAGGCTGTGCTCAGAAGAACTGCCAATCAGTTTCCTGTCCTGCACATATCTGCTGAGTCATGCTTTTTTCACTATCCATCTCATTTTCTGCTGTATGGGAAAATAAAACCAGACAATGACTTGCCAGGATAATTGTCAGACAGAAGTTTTCTGACAACTGTTGGAAATAATTTTGTTCAGATTTGGACCATTTAAGCACAGCTTGTGCAGATGCCTCCACAGAGAAGATTCTCTGGGCACCAACAAATACTATTCTGCCAAAGGCCTTCAAGAATATATTTCTTTTCAGGTTATCCAGAAAGCAAAATCCTGTATACATTTGAACTAGACATGGGGAATTACTATTAGGCCAGTATGCCTAGGACTGTGCTATAGGCATCAGGCTGCAAAGAGGTAGGGAATCTGGAATTGCAGCTGCACTGGGAAAAATAGTTCCTGGAATCTTGGATTGGGATATTATTATTTTGGCAGCTGCCGAGTCTTTTCCATCACCTCTGTTCCCTGCTGCCTCATACTCATCCATGCTTCTTTCTTTCTGTCTTCCACTCCTCTCTCAAGCAAAATGTACCAAGTGGTTTACGAGGAAGTGGTTTGGCTATAAATCACTTATTGCGTTCTGCTCAAACCCTGGCAGGGCATAGACAGAGTAGCGTTGCCAGTTGTGTGAGAGTTTCTGTATATTTCATATTAAAAGCCCTTTTGCAGTCTCATAGGCAGTCAGCTATATGAGAATTCAGGGTTGTTGAATGCACCCTAGCTGGGAGAACTCAACTCTAGGGATGTGCGTTTCGGCATTCAGAATGCCGAAAGAATGCCGAAATAAAAGTGTTTCGGCTTCTTTCGGGGAATGCCGAAACGTTTCGGGGAATGCCGAAACGTTTCGGGTAGCCGAAAGAAAAAAGCCGAAACGTTTCGGGATTCTTTCGGCTTTCTTTCGGCTTTTCAATGGGAAAATGCCTCCGTCTTCCCGGACGTCTGGGGGAGGCATTTTCCCACCGAATAAGCCCAAAATTGGTGGGGACCTTCCTCTAACCCTTCTCTAACAACCACCCAAGTTTCAGACAGATTGGACTTTGGGGGGCCATGTTATGGCCCCCCAAAGCAGGTCCCCCCATCCTCCCATAAGAAAGCGAAGGAGCAGCATATTGTTAGCATGCTGCTGCTAATCTTCTTCATTATTTCCTATGGGGAAAAAATGAAGAGGCAGGCTTCCTTTGCCAGGGGTGGCATTTTGCATGCAAAATGCCCCCTCACCCTCAGGGGCCCTTCTCCCACCCCTCCTCCCACCCCCCACCAAGGCTCAGCCTGCTCCCACTTGGGGGGGCCATTTCATGGCCTCCCCAAGTAGGTGCTCTAATCTCTACCACTGACAGCTGGGGGAGGCTTGTGTTGCCAGGGGTGGCATTTTGCATGCAAAATGCCCCCAAGCCCTCAGGGGCCCTTCTCCCACCCTTCCCCCCACCCCCCACCCAGGCTCAGACTGCTCCCACTTGGGGGGGCCATTTCATGGCCTCCCCAAGTAGGTGCTCTTTTCTCTACCACTGACAGCTGGGGAAGGCTTGTCTTGCCAGGGGTGGCATTTTGCATGCAAAATGCCCCCCAGCCCTCTGGGGCCCTTCTCTCACCCTTCCTCCCACCCCCCACCAAGGCTCAGACTGCTCCTACTTGGGGGGGGGGGCATTTCATGGCCTCCCCAAGTAGGTCCTCTCAGCCCCTAAAGTCCACCCCTTACAGCCCCACACAAACCCAATTCCCCCCCAGCTGCCACACACAGACCCAAATCCCCACATTAGCCCCTCACAGACCCAAATCCACCCCCACCTGCCCCACACCCATAACCCCAGGAACAGGCTGGCGAAGGCCAGCCCTCTCCCTTTGTTCCCTATGCTGGGAACTTCTAAACTCTCTTTCCCTGGGCAATTCTGCACAGCCCAGGGGTGCCACAATGGTGGGCACACTTCTGAGTGCCAGCTGGTCCCTGTGAAAGAGCACCTGAACCACAGACACCCTCCCTCAAATTCCCCCACCACCTACAGAGATGGCTGGCCAGCCAGCCCCATTGTTCCCTATGATGGGAACCAACTGCACAACAAAGAATAAAACAAGAACAACACAAAATAAAGTTTTAAATGTTTTTTTCTCCCTTCCAAAGTACAAGTAGGCAAAGCATTATGACACATTACACCAGCAGTCCCCCACACAGAAAAATAACACAACTCACTTAACATCAGAGAATCACAAAGCATGATTCCTGTCAAAAACACTTTATTTCTTGAACAGCTTTAGGTTACACAGCAGGGGGGAACACCAAAGGGCATGGCAGCACTATCTTACACAAAAATAACACAACTCACTTAACATCAGAGAATCACAAAAACACAATTCCTGGCAAAAACACTTTATTTCTTGAACAGCTTTAGGTTACACAGCAGGGGGGAACACCAAAGGGCATGGCAGCACTATCTTACACAAAAATAACACAACTCACTTAACATCAGAGAATCACAAAAACACAATTCCTGGCAAAAACACTTTATTTCTTGAACAGCTTTAGGTTACACAGTAGGAGGGCACAACAGGGCATGATAGCAATGTACTACAAAAAATGATACAACCCACTTCACCGTTTTTGACAGCAATTGTGTTTGTGTGATTCTCTGATGTGAAGTGAGTTGTGTTATTTTTGTGTAGTACACTGCTTTCCTGCTCTGTGGTGCCTTCCTACTGTGTAACCTAAAGCAGTTACAGAAATAAAGTGCTTTTGACAGCAATTTTTTGGGGTGATTCTTTAATGTGAAGTGAGTTGTGTTATTTTTGTGTAAGATACTGCTTCCATGCCCTTTGGTGTTCCCCCCTGCTGTGTAGCCTAAAGCTGTTCAAGAAATAAAGTGTTTTTGACAGGAATTGTGCTTTTGTGATTCTCTGATGTTAAGTGAGTTGTGTTATTTTTGTGTAAGATAGTGCTGCCATGCCCTTTGGTGTTCCCCCCTGCTGTGTAACCTAAAGCTGTTCAAGAAATAAAGTGTTTTTGACAGGAATCGTGTTTTGTGATTCTCTGATGTTAAGTGAGTTTTGTTTTAATTTTTCTGTGTGGGGGACTGCTGGTGTAATGTGTCATAATGCTTTGCCTACTTGTACTTTGGAAGGGAGAAAATAATTTTTTTAAAACTTTATTTTGTGTTGTTCTTGTTTTATTCTTTGTTGTGCAGTTGGTTCCCATCATAGGGAACAATGGGGCTGGCTGGCCAGCCATCTCTGTAGGTGGTGGGGGAATTTGAGGGAGGGTGTCTGTGGTTCAGGTGCTCTTTCACAGGGACCAGCTGGCACTCAGAAGTGTGTCCACCATTGTGGCACCCCTGGGCTGTGCAGAATTGCCCAGGGAAAGAGAGTTTAGAAGTTCCCAGCATAGGGAACAAAGGGAGAGGGCTGGCCTTTGCCAGCCTGTTCCTGGGGTTATGGGTGTGGGGCAGGTGGGGGTGGATTTGGGTCTGTGAGGGGCTAATGTGGGGATTTGGGTCTGTGTGTGGCAGCTGGGGGGGAATTGGGTTTGTGTGGGGCTGTAAGGGGTGGACTTTAGGGGCTGAGAGGACCTACTTGGGGAGGCCATGAAATGGCCCCCCCAAGTGGGAGCAGTCTGAGCCTTGGTGGGGGGTGGGAGGAAGGGTGGGAGAAGGGCCCCAGAGGGCTGGGGGGCATTTTGCATGCAAAATGCCACCCCTGGCAACACAAGCCTCCCCCAGCTGTCAGTGGTAGAGATTAGAGCACCTACTTGGGGAGGCCATGAAATGGCCCCCCCAAGTGGGAGCAGGCTGAGCCTTGGTGGGGGGTGGGAGGAGGGGTGGGAGAAGGGCCCCTGAGGGTGAGGGGGCATTTTGCATGCAAAATGCCACCCCTGGCAAAGGAAGCCTGCCTCTTCATTTTTTCCCCATAGGAAATAATGAAGAAAGATTAGCAGCAGCATGCTAACAATATGCTGCTCCTTCGCTTTCTTATGGGAGGATGGGGGGACCTGCGTTGGGGGGCCATAACATGGCCCCCCAAAGTCCAATCTGTCTGAAACTTGGGTGGTTGTTAGAGAAGGGTTAGAGGAAGGTCCCCACCAATTTTGGGCTTATTCGGTGGGAAAATGCCTCCTCCAGGCGTCCTGGAAGACGGAGGCATTTTCCCTTAGAAAAAAGCCGAAAGAATGCCGAAATAATGCCGAAAGAATCCCGAAAGCCGAAAGCCGAAAGAGATTCTTGTTTCGGCTTTCGGCTTTAACGATAGAGAATCTTCTTTCGGCTTTCTACTTTCGGCTATAGCCGAAAATTTTTGGCTTGCACACCCCTACTCAACTCAGTAGGAATCATTTCTAGTTGCATGTCTAGAGAGTCTCAAGCCAGACAGTAAATGGAAGAATGTGTTGGAGAATGGGATTTTCCTGCTGTATTGCAGTTGCTGCATCAAACAGGGACAAAGGAGACATTCTGGTTGCGTATATAGGGAGAGGGCTTCCTCCCTCTGTCTTTTTCTTTCTCAATTTTTTCTGTGAATCATGGGTCGTGCTACTAGGAGAGCAGAGTGGAAAAATTAATATATTTTACAAGAATGTAGATGAGAAGGATGCAAATGTTCTCCCTGTTTACCTCTGGCTCCACCCCCTGCCCTGCCCTTTGTTAACTCTACTATGTCCAGTTTCAGATTGTAAGCTCCTTATGGCAGGGACCTATCTTCTTACGCTTTGAAAAACACAGCAAATATTAATATCTTTAGGAGGATAGCCATGTTGGTCTGCAGTAGAACAGCAGGATTTGAGTCCAGTGGCACCTTAGAGACCAACCAGATTTTCACGGTATAAGCTTTCAAGAATCAGAGGTCTCTTCATCAGTTTTGAAAGCATATATCCTGAAAATCTGGTTGTTTTCTAAAGTGACACTGGACTCAAATCCTGCTGAACAAACATTAATATAACAACAGCACAATAAAACAGCTGTATTCAGCTGTTGTGTTGATTTTTAATACCACTTTCATTTTTTTAAATTTTTTTTTTACATTTAACGCTCTTATGATGGAATGTAATATCTCTTCATGTGCAAACTTTATTATTATTTATTTTATTCTATTAAATTTATAACCTGTTCTCCCCACAGGCCGAGTGGGTAACATCAATCAATAAAATCACATTAAAATACATTCAATACATTGATCACATTTAAATACATTGAAACAGAAGAATCAGTGCAATAAGGCAGCCGCTCTTTGCAATGACCCACATGACAAAACCCAACCTACTCTTGCATGATTCGTGATTGGAAAAAAAATGCATGTCGTCTTAGGAGGGAGGGCAACCTGACCAAGGATTATCTCCTAGCGATTGAAAACATCACGTGATCATTCAGAGTTACCAGGATAAAAAGCCATGAGAGTTCCATGTTAGGCGGGAGAAAAATTGCTTTTAATCCTAGCAACAAGCATCAACACTGCTGACAGTTTTTCTGTCAAGCTTGCCTTCAGGTTGAACATGATCAGCAGTTGTGATTTTGGCCCATGGTTTAAAAGATCCTGTACAAGTTGCTGATGTTTGGAAGAATCAGCAAATTCCTAAAAATTCCCAGTGTCCCTAATGATGAAGATAGGGGATGATGATAACTAAAAAGTAAGCATAAAACAATGTATTGTATACCCCTCTAAACTATATTAGGGTTGGTTGTTGTGGGTTTTCTGGGCTGTATTGCCGTGGTCTTGGCATTATAGTTCCTGACGTTTCGCCAGCAGCTGTGGCTGGCATCTTCAGAGGTGTAGCACCAAAAGACTTTTGGTGCTACACCTCTGAAGATGCCAGCCACAGCTGCTGGCGAAACGTCAGGAACTATAATGCCAAGACCACGGCAATACAGCCCAGAAAACCCACAACAACCATCGTTCTCCGGCCGTGAAAGCCTTCGACAATATATTAGGGTTGCTGGGCAATATGGATAGGGCTGAGACAACAGACCCTCTGGTCTAGCTCTTTAGCAGAATGAGGTGGTCAGGAGGTGGCAAAGTGCCAAACGGTCTACATCACTTCAGAATGCAAGTGAGGGGATATATTTCTCAGCGTTCCCTAATCTTAATAATCCCCTGTAAGTTGAAATCTAGGCCAGCCTGCCAAAAAGCTGGGCTTAAAGCCTCTTTCTCCCTGATGTGCTTCCCCACCCCCATGGAATTTTTACATTGCAGAACAATTTTAAAATGTGGCACTCCACCTACAGTCTCAACTGGCAGAGTCTGTTTTACCACTTCAGAATTCTTCTGCCTTGTTGTGCTGCATGTAAAGAGCAGGCCTGAGAGAAGGAGGAAAGGATGCAGCATGAGGCGAAGCTTCGAAGTTCTCACTCTCTTCCCTGCAAGAATAGTTCTCAGCAAAAATAAAAAACCTGAGGTGCTAAGAGAAGGATTGATAAACTCGCAATAGTGGGAGGTAGTGATCTTGACTAGCTGGAACTGAGGCAGAATGTAATAATTAGTAAGTTTATCAGCAAAACCACTTGCGTGTAAACCATTTACTACATCCTGTCTGAGTTCTGTTTTCTTCAGCAGCCAAGACAAACAATGTGGTTGGGAAATGTGCTCTGCCGTGGTCTTGTGCCAGCTGGGGCGGGTGGACAAGGCAGTTTTCTGGATAGGCATTTGCACAGCATTGCCCCTTCTGGTGCTCCTCTCACAGTGCAGACAAAAAAATCCCAGTTAGACGCTGTAGTTTACAGAGCTCGACTGTTTCCTACTGACCCTCCCCTTTTGATGGCACCCACCTTCTCCAAATGGTATAGGACTGTTGTGCTTCAAATGGATTTGCAGTGGCTCTCCTCACCACATACTGAAGATTCATACATGTCTTTGCTATTAAGCCAATATCAACTGCTGTTTCAAGTGCCCTTGGATTCTTTTGTCAGATTGATGTCTGAATATCTCTGACAAATGAGAATGGAAGGGCAGGTTCAAGGTGCAAAACGAAGTGAGTCCCTTCACAATTTCAGGATGTTCACTGACTAAGGATGGTTGGTAGGCCTCTCACTGTCAGATTCAGGTGAGTTCTACCAGAGAAAAATCCTCAGTGGATTAACTGCACTTACTACTAGAGGCAGGCATGGACCAAAAAACAGACCAAAATTTTACACAGTTTGGTGTTCACGAGTTGGCGGGTTGTGGGACGTGCCTTTTTTCATGGACCCAACAAACTTTGGCTGGTCCATTGGTCCGTGAAACCAGACATCCCAGCACCGAGCAATCAATTCCCTAGGCAACGTAGGAGCCGCCTGCAGACCTTCTGCTTTGCTTGAAACACACTAATTTTACCCTGAAAACCTTGATAGGCATTTCTGGCTGCCAACCAGAGAACTCCCATTATTCTCTATGTGAGTATGTTGTATATAAGACACAGCGCAGGGCCACAGTTACACTTTCCAGCTGGCTACCGGCTCAGAGGAACTGCTTGTTGTGGGAGGTTTTTTGGATTGTGCCAGAGGAAGGCTTGGGGCTTGTGTTGCTGCAAGGCTGTAGGTGGGAGCAAGCTTATTAGGTTTCCTCAGCTGAGGGCTCATTCTTGTTTCTCCTTTTTTCCCTTTCAATTCTTATTTGCATGTGGGCTGGTGGGCTAGCCTAGGGCTGTGCCCCAACCCAGTCTCAGAGCTGCAGTCAGGCTCTGGGTGCAAGCTTATTGGTCTCCTTGAGGGCTCACTTTTCTGTCTCATTTTCCCCCTTTCAATTCTTATTTGATTGTGGGGTGTTGGGCTAGCCTAGGGTTCTGCCAATTGGTGCAAGCCAATGCAAGTCAATTGGTGTTTGTGGCTCCTATTCTATGTACTGGAAGTTTCCCGGAGCGTGGCTGCTTTGGGGGGGTCTATAACTTGGGCATCTGAAATGCAATCTTGGCAAAACTTGGAGGGTGGCTGGAGGAGAGCCTGCTGAAGACACACTGCAAGTTTGGCATCGCTGAGTGTGAAAGGGGTGGTGCTAGAGCCCCTGGAAATGATGGACCACAGACGGACAAACCGGTCCAGAAACCGGGGTGGGTCTATGAATGGTCCATGGTCCATGAAACGCAATGGACCACGGACTAATGTTCAGTGGCTTTTTCCAAGTCATGCCCATGTCTACTTACTACCATTTTCTCCATTTAAACTGAATGCTGCTTTGTGTTCTCTGGTGGAAGGAACTTACCGGGGGGGAGGGCGTGTTAGGTCAGTTCATTTTCCTTTGTATCCCTTACCCTGCACTATTTCCTCTTTCTTTCCTCCTGACAGCCCCTATACCCTCTTCCCTTTCCCTGCTTCCTTCTCTCCTTCCAAACTCACCAGTGAACCTTTCTTTTATCTACCCTTCCCATCTTCAGCTTTATGAATTATTTTCTTACTCCATTTATGCCCTCCCATTCTCCACAATGGGGACACATAGCAGCTACATCATTCTCTTCTCCATTTTTTCCTCACAACAACCCTGTGAGGTTGAGACAGAATGACTGGCCCAAGGTCACACAGTGACCTTCTAAGACAGAGATGCGATTTTAACCTGAGTATCTCCAGATATCTCTCTAACCACTTTCTACACTGACTGCCAACCTTCCTTCCTTCCTTCCTGTCCTCTGAGGAAAGTTTGGCTAACCTGCAAAAGTCACACGATAGCAAGTCGCTCAGATAAGTTTTGTGGTGGCTACTGCTGGCCAGGCAAGTCACTCAAGTTGTATGGAGAATGCTGCTTGCCTCAGATTAGTTGCCTCACTTCGTCTTGAGAACCACTCAGAGGCACTGAAGCAGGAAGTCTCAATTCAAATGGATTTTTTTCTTTCAACTATGCGCCTTTTAAAATTGGAGGTGGTGGCAAATGACTGAGGATGGGAAGATATATGAGGCAGCAGTCAAAAAACAGCCTAATCATGTGAGAAAGCAGTCTAATCACATGAGAAAGCCATCTAATTACGTGAGAAAGCAATGTAATACTACAACTCCAACAACCCAATCCACTCAGATGTATTTGAACAGTTCATCAAATAATTGGCTCTCTGATCACAGTCAGAAGAATGCGGTCTAATCTGGCCACTCAAAACCTCCACTCCCAATCTTTTCCCATTTTCAGTGTACTTCACTGGATGTGTCACCATTGGACAATAGCATAGGAGTAGGAGTAGGAAGTAAATAGGAGCACAGATAGGAAGCCACAGGAAAGCACTGAGAACTCTGGTAATGGATTAGAAGAAGCCAATCACATCCAAAAGCCAGGTGGTTATATCAAGTCAACCATTAAGTTGTATTAATCTTATCAAAAGAAAAGAAGCTGAGAAAGCAATATATCTAAACCAGCCACAGAAATATCTGCATGTCATTGACACCGCTGGTGTCATTCCTTAGCCATGGTGCCAAGAAAGACTGAGGTGATGATCTGAGATGCATCTTTAATGCTTGCCTCCTATCTAAGGTCAATATCATGCTAACAGGTAATGATAAATCAAATACTTTGCTTTCACTTTTTATGAACATTACCTTTCACACACCAAGGACTTCTATTAATTTAAAGCAGGACCACAGCTATACATTAAGTGAAATAACTGCCATGGATCTCTGGTTCTTCCATGCCCCCCTCCCTTCTGCCATCACGTATGTATTAAATTAACAGAGACCGTACTGAGTGGATTGCTTCACTGCAAGTAGTCATCTGCTTAGCATTTTGTGTGTCCCACAAGGCAATTGTGGTTATTCACAAGTCTATTAATTAAAAAGAAAAATTGTAAGTAAACTACTCAGCGGGTAGATGAACCTCTCAACCACTTCAAAATAAGGGAAACATAAAAACAAAGACCGGGGAGAGAAAGATCGAGAGAAAGAAGCTTGCATTCCACTGACTGAATAATCAGATAGCAACAATTTTTTGAAGAAGACTTTTACAAGTCTTGTGGAAAGCAAGCACTTGTCATCACTGCATTTAAATGAGGAACTTTATGTCTAAAGAAGAGAGCAATGCAGTACTGGGGAGAATGCAGGAAATTGTGTTAGAATCAATGTTACAAGGCGGGAGGGGGGAATCCCTCCTTTTATGTGCTTCTGGAGATGGCTGTAGTCAAAGCAGGATATATTGGTAACTGTTTGATTTCTATGTTAGGCAAATAGCAGTCCCAAAGAAAGTGGGATTTGTATTAGGAAAACAGGAAATGGTTAAATCCCCTGTCTCCACATGATGTAATCTGCTCTGAACCTTCTCTGCAGGGAGAATAGAATATAAATATAATAATAAATAAAATAAAATAAATTTCAATGCCAAATGGCATTGGTGCCTCCCTCCTGGCCTCAAGTTTGATCTTTCAAAAAGTACTGCAGGTCCCATCCTGAGTCTTCTGCATTATATATAGTTTTCATCTCAGAGACAAAGACATTCTGGTGCCCAGTGAAAATCCAAATGATAGCCATCCATGGTGGTAAAAACATAACGATTACAACATTGACAATTAGCTACTATTTAATAGTATCTCAGAATCTGTTGCCTCAAGTAGACATTAGGGGTGTGCACTGAGAAAATTTTCATTATAACTTTAGATCTGGGCGGCGGGGGTGGGGTGGGGAACCTTTGCCATCGTTGCTTATTTCTAGGTAGGACATTACCAGTTCAAATTAAAATACATGTTTTTTTACAGGTTCTGTTGTTCCGGGACCATTTTTTTCAATAGGGAATGTACACGAGGTGCTATGGCAGCTATTTATAAAGATAATGTCACTAAATTTGCACAGATCACAGCCCTCCTTCTACTCTAAAGCCCCCCTAATTTTCAAGCAAATTGAACAACGGGTCAATTTTACAGACCCCCAAAATAGGTCACTCTCTGCACAGTTCTCTACCAATTCCTAAAATGACTATCAAGCAGCAGCCAGCAAGAGAGCTCCAGCTGATCACTAGCATTAAAAAACACCCAACCTGTTTCATTTATTTCATTTCCCTACTTTTACAGTGACTGACAATATTTTTTTTACTTATCTGCTGAAAACTCTGCATTTGCCACCCTTTGTTGTTGTCTTATGTTTGTTTTCTTTCAGACAGTGAGGGAGGCTTCCTTTGCAGATCCCTCCCCCCATCAGCCTGCCATTATTCCCTCTAGGGGACTGTCAGTTAGAGGAGCTGGAGTTGATGTTTTCCAACCAAATGTCATTGAAATTGCAGCAGAGCTTCTTCTATCTGTCCAGCAAAGAACCCTCAAGTTTCAAGTGAATTGGGGAAAGGATTTGAATTCTATGGGACCCTGAACAAGCCCAGGCTTCCTACATTCAGAGGGGAAAAACTCTCTCTACCCCACAAAGGACAGCGGAAGGAGAATGGCCCCTGCAGCTTGGGATTGTCTGGGAGTGCTCTGTGCTTCTCTTTTGCAAGGGTCTGATTGGATGGGGAAAACTCCATTGTCAAGGAAAATCAGTAGGATCGAAGAAACACTGCAGTTTATCTGGTGATTACCTCCACTGTTGGTGGAGTTGTAAAACAATAAATAATTTCTGGAAACAAATTGTGGAACAAATTAGGAAAATTACGGGAGTGACACTGCTGTTTACTCCGGAATCAATGCTACTTCATTACTGGCAAAATTTAAAAATAACAAAACAAAAAAGAAACCTTGTTGCTATTCTTCTGAGAACTGCTCAGTTCACTATTTTTTCTCAATGGAAATCTATCTATTGGGAAAATTTGGAATCAGATCGTTATGAAAAAAAATAATCTAAATGATCAGATTATAAAGATTATCAATCTGATTTTGAATCCACCTGGCTCCCTATTTTGAAATATATGGCTGAACAAAATATTATTCCTCTTAATATGATCTATAGGAAAGTGTTATATTTATGAATGAACCTCTGACTTTGATTGTAAACACAATTTGAATTGAGATAGATGGACCCTACATTTGTATTTAGTAATTGGACAAGGTCATAGTTCCCTATTATGGGATAATGTATAGATATTCACTTTGAATGTTATGGTTGTGTGATAAGCTTCATACTTTTGTTAACATGTATTTCTTTTGGTGAAATAAAATTAGTTAAAAATAAATAATTAAAATTTTAAAATTATTTTTCAGTAGGATGAGTAGGATCAAAGAAAAACGTGTTCATGCTGCATGGCTGGTAAGCACTGGAACTTGAGGGGAAAAAATCCTGGATATTTTCAGTAACACTGTTGTTATTCTCAAGCATCTTGGATTTGTGTTACCATTTGGGAAAACCAAGGTAATGCTTCGAAACAGTGATTTGTATGTATATTTTCAGCTCAGAGATACTGTTATGCATGTCTCTGACAGGCAGTGTCCCCCTGCCTAATGATAGAGCTGGACATACACAACATTACTAATGTTTTCAGGTAGAAAAAAGCACACATCCTTATTATTTATTTTTAAATGGGAAGCTGTTTATTTATTTATTTAGGCATGTCTATGCCACTTTTCTTACAAAGTGGCTCACAGAAATTCCTCACTAAATTAAATAATCACAACAAACAAAACATTTTCCTAAAACAGATACATCCCAGGGAGGTCCTGTTTCATTCAGCTGCCTATTCTAGCCCCTCCAGGCTGCAAGCCATGATCTAACAGCCAAGGTAAAAAAATCCTGGAGTTCTTCAGGAGTTATAGTTGATCTCCGGACTACATAAACCCATTCCCTTCTAGGAATTGGCAGCTTTGGAGGGTGAACTATATGGAATTATATCTCACCTGAACTCCCTCCCTTCCCCAAACTTTGCTCTCTCCAGGCACCATGCTGAAATCTCTGGAAATTTTCCAATCTTCCTCCTGTACTTCAGCTCCCGTAGAAGGTCTTAAGCCTCTGGTCTTGCCAATCCCTCATACCTGGAGGCAGGTATACACAGCTAAGATGTTGTGCAACTAGCAAGATGTTTCCCTAGCAATTTCCCTTCCTTGCTTAAGGAGAGTGGGTCAAACTAAGCCTAAACCAGATCCAAATGTAACATTCATTTTACCTAATGATCAAAGATAAGGTGTGCAGCTTAAACCAATACATTACAAAGTTAAACACCAGTTGATGTGGGTTTTTTTTTAGCTCCACATATATTTAACTGGCTGCCAATGCATTTTCTTAAATAAATCTTTAAAATAATAAACAAAATGTGCACAGAATTCTTGGGAGGATTAGGAAGAAGGCCAAATATATTATATGAAGGAATTATTCCTCTTGGTAGGAAAAAAAGTGGTTTCAGATTACCAAAAATGAGAAATGTATCATGTCTTTCTTGTACTGAATGCGAACTATTGTTTCAAAGAATGAGATGAGGGGACAGAATGGGTTAGACTAAGGCTGTAATCCTAAACTCATTTACTAGAGAGTAAACCCCATTGAGCTCAATGGGATCTGCTTCTGCATAACCATGCTTAGGATTCCACAGCTCTTGCAAAGCGCCCTTCTTTTTCTGTAATGACCTCACTTTAACAACAGAATAAAGATGGTTATTAAAAGAGTTATTATTATTATTATTATTATTATTATTATTATTATTATTATTATTATTATTATTATTATGTGTCCTGTAGCTATTGCCAGATTATCAGTTTGGAATTCTTACCCCTGTGTTCTGAGCTCTTGCTATGTCTTATGATAATCATAGGATATTCATACATAGCAACCTCCTTGTCCCTTCCTCCATTGTGGTCAGCAGCACCATAACACTAGTCACCTCAAAAATATGACCTGTAGAAGCATAACTGTTTTACCCCCACCCTTTCCTTTTCTAATCTCAGACTGCATCCATCCCAGTTATCCACATAGTCTTAATATTATTTCTATTGGGATGTACAGTCAAAAATTTACCAATCAATGCTCCTCTTCCCTGAACCATGCTCATTTGTAAATTCTTGAGAAGCAAACAAGGGGATCTGCTCTCTTGAACCTGATTCTCACCAGCAGGGAAGATCTGGTTGATGAGGTGAAAGCAGTGGGTGCCTGTGACGGAATGGGCTTTTAAATGAAAGGTTTACTAAGTGCAGCACCCAAAAAGTGGAAGGGAAAGGGTTAAAATACTGCCTGAAGGGAGAATGATTGATAGGCTGCTCCCTTCTCTCTGTGATTGGCCAGTGAGAAGGTAACAATCGGTGCTGACAGAATTGTTGGAGTTGTTGAAGTTTGGACTCTGAAAAGGAGGGTCAGTCTAGTAACCCTATGTGTGAGGAAAAAGGAAAAGTTTGCCCTAACTGGGACAGCTTTAGTTTTCTGGAAAACTTTTAGTTAAGGAACTAAAATGTGAAAGCCAGCACTGATTTACACAAACAAGTTAGAACTGTGGGTGTCTTTTGGAGAAGAATAATTCCTGCCCAGAGTCTAAAAAAGGAATTTTGGCTCTGAGGAGGACCCTGGGTCTAGTGTAAAGGGGAAAGATTGCTGTATTGAAGTATGAACACCTAAGCTGAAAAGTGAAATCTATGAAGAAACCTTGTTAAAGTTACATATGTCTGAAACTACCAACCTCTCACTTTTAAGATCCATAACTACTGAAACTAAACTTTAAGAAGATTATTGTATGTAATGCTTGTGAATTATTCTGTTGTACAACCAAAATTTACCTCAACTTTATTTCCCCTGCCTACCTATATACCAACTCTACCTGTTTAATAAACCTGCTGCTTCCTTTTTGAACTTTACCTCTAGTGCCATTTCATTTAAAGAAGACGTGGGCTCTTGCTTTTCCCCTTCCAAATACTTTAGACTGGAATATAAGCCATAAATATATATATTTTGGGACAAAGGAACTTTATACCCAGAGATATGCTACCAGAGGCTGCCCAGCCCCAGCAAGCAAACCATTTTGGAGGGAAAATCTGCAGGAGTGAGTGGGAGTGGGACTTACATCATAGCGCCCTTCATAGTAGTGACCATGTAATTTTGGAATTTAAAATCTTGAGAAAAGGAAAAGCTGAACATAGATGTATACGCTGGATTTTAGAAAAGCTAATTTTAACAAGTTCAAAGTTATGCTGAGAAGAATCCCATGGTTAGAAGTATTCAAGGAGAAGGGAGTCCAGGGTGAGTGATAGTTTTTAAAAAGTGGGATATTGAAGGCACAGTCACAAACAATTCCAATGAGAAGGAAAAGTGGGAGGGGTCTAAAGAAACCAGGGTGTCTCCATAAACAGCTTTCTAAAGATCTGAGAATTTTAAAAGACTCATTTAGGAAATGGAAGGAGGGCTGTATAACCAAGGATGAATATAAAGGGTTGGAACCAAGGATGGAATATAAAGGGTTGGAACCAAAGGGCTGTATAACCAAGGATGAATATAAAGGGTTGATTAAAGGGTTGGAACACTTTCCCTATGAGGAAAGATTGAGGCGCTTGGGGCTCTTTAGCCTGGAGAAAAGACGACTGAGGGGAGACATGATAGAGGTTTACAAGATAATGCACGGGTTAGAGAAGGTCGAGAAAGATGTGTTTTTCTCCCTTTCTCACAATACAAGAACTCGTGGGCACTCTATGAAATTATTGAGCAGTCGGGTTAGAACAGATAGAAGAAAATACTACTTTACACAAAGGGTGATAAACACATGGAATTCGTTGCCACAGGAGGTGGTGGCAGCTACAAGCATTGCCAGCTTCAAGAGGGGACTGGACAAATATATGGAGCAGAGGTCCATCAGTGGCTATTAGCCACAGGAGATAGATGGTATTCTCTTTGTGGGGAGGTGGTGCTCTGTTGTCTTGGTGCTGGAAGGAAGGCAGTGGGAGGGCTTCTGGTGTCCTGGCCTCACTGACAGTCCTTTAGATGGCACTGGATTTCTAGCCACTGTGTGTGACAGAATGTTGGACTGGATGGGCCACTGGCCTGATCCAACATGGCTTTGCTTATGTTCTTATGCTTATGTTCTTATAAACAAATAGTCAGTTCTTGTAGGGAGAATGTTAGAAAGCCTAAAGCTCAGTATGAGCTTAAGCTAGTGCGAGATGCTAAACAAAACAACAAAAAAGACTGTTCAGTTATGTTTTGAGCAAGAAAAAAAACAAGGAAGTTGTAGATCCACTGCCAGGAAAAGAAAGTGGAGTTTTAACAGGTGATAAATAAAGGGAAGAACGGCTCAGTTCCTACTTTGCCTTGGTCTTCTCTTGCAAGGGAAACTGTGCTGAACCTGGCAAAAAGAGAACACGTGATGAAAGAAGGGGGTTGCAGCCTAGGATAGGCACAGAGGTGGTATGTATACACCTAGCTTCTTTAAATGAAATCAGAGACCTTAGGGCCAGATGAATTGCATCCTAGGGTACTAAAGGAACTTACTGATGTAATTTCTGAGCCTCTGTCTATCATCTTTGAGAATTCTTGAAGAACAGATGAGATGCCAGAAGATTGGAGGTGGACAAATGTTGTTCCTTCTTCAAGAAATGGAAAAAGGAGGATTGAGGTAACTACCAATGTTATGTATTGGGTTGAGTTAGGGCTTAGCAAGGCCCCTAATGTCTGTTGGTTTGTTGAGTGTTATGTACTGACTGAGCCTCAGTCTGAGCATAGGCTCCTAAAGCCCTCATTCCTATTGGCTGTTTTTCTGCTGGCTGCATCCAATCCACTATGTACAATAAAGCCCAATCACAGCTCTGTAAATATATTACATTATATATAGTTAATGCAAATTATGGTATTCTGGGGTGCATGTTACTATTGGTTGTTGGTTATTATCGGGGGTGGGGTTTTTGTGTATATATTTGGCTCACGTTAAGCTTGTGTCTGTCTGTCCTGGCCTTCAATAAACATGTTCTGACTGAGCTGAACTCATTTCTGGTTGAAATCACTATGGGCAAAAAGCTCAATATTTAATAACCAGTCCATCAGTTTAACATCCATACCTTGAAAGGTTTTAGAACAAATCATCAAACAGTCAGTCCTTGAGCATTTAGAAAAGACAGCTGTGGGTTCCTCAAGAGCAAATCATGTCAGACTAACCTTCTCTTTTTTTTGAGAAAGATACTATTTAGTTGGAGCAGGAGAATGTTGCAGACATAGTTTATGTTGATTTCAGTAAGGCTTTTGATAAAGTTGCACTTGATATTCTTGTTGACAAGTTGGTAAAATATGGTTTGGATCCTACTGCTGTTAGATGGATTTGTAACTAGTTGATCAATCACACCCAAAGAGTGCTCGTAAATGGTTCCTCATCCTCTTGGAGAGGTGTGACAAGTAGAGTGCCTCAGGGATCTGTCCTGGGCCCTGTGTTCAATTTATTTATAAACGACTTGGATGAAAGAATAGAGGGGATGCTCATTAAATGTGCAGATGATACTAAATTGGGAGGGGTTGTAAACACAGTAGAAGACCGAAGCAAGATTTAGGATGACTTTGACAGGCTGGAAAACAGCTCTAAAACTAACAAAATGAATTTCCACAGAGATGTAAAGTTCTGTATTTAGGTAGGAAAAATCAAAGGCATTCTTATAGGATAGGGAAGACTTGTCTTGACAGTAGTACATGTGAAATGGATCTAAGGGTCTTAGTAGATCATACATTGAACATAGAGCCGACAGTGTGATGCAGTTGCTAAAAAGGCAAATGTGATTCTGTGCTGCATCAACAGAAGTATAGTATCCACATCACATGAAGTGATGATATCACTTTATTCTGCTCTGGACAGACCTCACCTGGAGTACTGTGTTCAGTTTTGGGCACCACAGTATAAACAAGGGTATTGACAAGCTGAAACGTGTCCAAAGGAGGGCATCAAAAATGGTCTGGAGATCAAGTCCTCTGAGGAAAGGTTGAAGGAGCTGTGTAGGTTTAGCCTAGAGAAGAGGTGACTGAGAGGTGAGATGATAGCCATCTTCAAGTATTTAAAGGGTTGTCACACAAAGGATGGAGTGCAGATGTTTTCTGTGGCCCCAGAGGGATGAACCAGAACCAATAGATTAAAATTAAATCAAAAGAGTTTTTGACTAAACTTCCTGAGAGTGGTTCCTTAACTGAACAGGATTCCTTGGAAAGTGGTGGGGGTCTCTTTCCTTGGAGATTTTAAAGCAGAGGCTAGATGGCCATCTGAGAGCAATGCTGATCTCTGTATGAATTATGCAGATCATGAGATGAAGGGCAGGAAGGGATGAGCTGGTGCTAGGCTCATGTGGCCCTTTCTTATATTCCCAGGGTAATGCCAATAGACACTTTGGGATCAGGAAGGACTTTTCCTCCATTCTAGACTGTCCAGGGATCCTGGAAATTTTTTGTCTTCCTTTGGGCATAGTAGTCACTAGGGGTGTAGTGAGGAGGTAGCCATTTTCTTGCATTATGCAGGAAGTTGGACAAGGTGACCCTTCAGATCCATTCCAGCTCTATGTTTCTATTAAAATGTTTCAAAACAGAACAGATTTTTTCCCCAACATAGAGGAGCAGCCAAATATCTTGTGATGTGAAGGATATTTTGGTACCTCACTATCTCATTTGAGTTTCCTGGGGAGAGAAACTGAGGAGAGGTAGTGAATAAAGAATTACTTAGGAGATATGTGATTGACAGGGACATTGTCCAACCTGAACAATTAGTCAATGTTTCCACCATGCAAGGTTGTCCTGATTGTCATTTATGTTTGCTTTCCACCAATTATTAAACCAACTTCCTGTTTTTGGAAGGCTCTCTGATAAGCCTGGGGCCTATGTTTGCATTTTATAGGGCTGAGCCTAATAGGCATGGACAAAGAGTTTGCTTGTAGGCAAGGCAGATGAGAGAGATAGGGGCAGAATCTAGGCCTCCGGATACATTTGTTCTCTCCCTCCATGACAGTAAACTTGCCTGCTGCAGGGAAAAGAGCAAACTTTATCCTCCTCCTCCCATGACAAGTGGTCTACATGTCCTGCGGTACATTTGTGTGGTATTAGTGGTGGCAGAATGGAGGCAGAAGCCTCTAATCATAAATCTCCAAAGTCACATATAATTTGGCGCTTTTAGTACAAAGTAATATAAATATATGTATTTGCATACCAGTGCAGAAAATCTCATACCTTGAACGGCCTTTGATTCCCACATATATTTGAAGAATCACACACATGTGACACCACTGTTACATTGATTCATTTCCAGCTCAAGCTGTGTGACCAAGTGGATGGTCAGCCTACTAGTACTTTCCCCTTGCAAATTTCTACAGTGCATAGAAAGATAATACAAATAACTTTTTGGCTTAGTTTATATTTTGCTGCTGTTATAGATTAGTAAGGAAGTTTACTGTGAAAGAATCAACATTTATAGCTTTTTGTGGTTTGTGCTTTGTGCAAGTTCATTCAGGAAGCTGCTACTTCTGGGGCTGCTACTGCTACCAGTTTTTAGCTTGCCAAGGTATTTCAGTTATAGCTCATTTATTTAAGGCTAGCTTGATGCCCATGCTTCATGACGGTATTTAACTACTATAAATCTAGTTATAATATTTATGGGTATGTAACGTTTTTTGGTTGGAGGGGTGTTGAGTTGGTTTTGTAGTATAATAGCAGAGTACCCAAGCTTCACAAAGGTGTTTGAATAAAGCGAAGCATGTTGATGCCTAAAACTGATGAAGTGAATTTTGAAATATAACGTTTATTGAAGGGATTTTTAAAAGGAAAAGATTGTAGTGCAATAAATAAAGTGAAAAATACGTACCATCTTTTTTTTCTACTGAAGGACCTCTTTGTAGACCTCATTGGTAGTTTCCCCCCACTTTGGAGCCCCCACTTTGAGGAGAAGCTTGTGGGCTGGGAAGCCAGGAGGGTTGAGCATGTTGAGGAACCCCACAGGGTAGTGTGGACTGCATCATCCATTTGCACCACTGAGTCCACAGATCTGTACTCCATTTCTGCCCCTTCGAGGGAGTTGTGTTTCATTAATGATGGTAGCCTTGTCTTTCTTGGGGGTCAGAGTGGCACACAGCCCGTCCATGGACTTCTTCATGATAGTGATGATACAGGGCCGGATCAAGCGTTCCCGGCGCCAGGGGCAACACTTGTAGGTCCTTGCGCATGCGCGCAGCGCGCGCGCACTCCCAATGTGGCATGATGACGTCATTTTGGTGACATCATTGCGCCGGCGCCGGAGGCAGCGTGCGGGGCTGGGAAGCTGCCCGCGCCATTCGCTTCTCCGCAGGCAAATGGCGCGGTCGGCTTTGCAGCCCCCCACGCTGTCTTTCGCCTGCCCCGTGGGACAGGGGGCAGCCAGCTGCCCCCTCTCCTGCGAGGCAAGCAAATGGCGTGGGCGCCTGCACTGCCCTTTGCCTGCCCTGCGGACGGGGTGCACGGCAAGCCGGCCGCCCCCTGTCCCACGGGCAAGCGAAAGGCAGCACAAGAGCCTGTGAGGCTGCCCGCACCATGCACCTGCCCTGCGGGACAGGGGGCAGCCGGCTGCCCCTTCTTCTGCGGGGCAAGCGAATGGCGTGGGTGCCCAAGCTGCCCTTTGCCTGCCCTGCAGGACAGGGGGTGTGCTGCAAGCTGGCTGCCCCCTGTCCCGCGGGGCAAGCAAAAGACAGTGCGGCTGCCCATGCTGCCGCCTGCACGCTCCGGCAGCTGGGAGCTGCTCCCGGCGCCCCCTCCCTGGCGGCGCCCGGGGGCAGACTACCCCCCTGCCCCCCCTAGATCCGGCCCTGTGATGATATCAGGGTATATTGTGGCTGTTAGGTCTGCTAGGGTCATCACTACTGTGCCCAGGCCTGCAGGGATGGTCACCTTTCCCTTGGACCCAGGACTTGCTGGTACTTGCCCACCGCTGCTAGGTGCACCATAGGAGTATGATGTGCATATTTCTTTGCCGCATCTCTAAGTTGCTTCCTCCTTTTAGCATTGGTGTATCCTGCACGGTGTCTGCCAGGAGGCTTCTTGGGGGCAGTAAGAGGATGGCTGCAAGAGGTGTGAAGTGAAGTTGGACTGAGGGAGGGGTGGTGTGGTGGGCCCTTCGGCAGGTTCATGTGAGAGGTTCGCATTGAAATGACCCCTAGAAAGGTCGTGCACCATCTCCCCATGAACATTTAAAAACTCAGCTGCCATACTGACTTTTATATAAAAATCTCTTTTCAGGAGTCTTGTACTGTCTTTCTTCAACTGTCTGCAGTTTCCTTGATGTAATTTTTACCTCAGAACACAGTTCCATAGCTGACCCATCAGCTTGCCAGCCACACAGGAAAACTAGGCCCCACAGGGAGATTGGCAACCCTAGAGGGGAGGTGTATTTTTTACCTCAGGACATGTTCAATGACTGGGACATCATTGAGTGTGTTCTGAGTACTGCATGTGTCCTGCCTGCTGTTTAGAATGTTGGGCTGATGGCCAATCAAGGCAGCATATACAAATGACCTCAGGGCAGAGTGGCTGAGTTGGCAGTTGGCGGGGGTGGGTGGGATGAGCAGCCTCCCAGCCACACAGGGAAGCTGTATCCCTATGGGAAAACACATTTTATCCCTTTTTACCCCCTTAGGGGGCGAATTTCTTAAAATCCCTTCTTAGTGAGCCCCTACATCATAAAAGAAACATCCTGCCCAAATTTCACGTTTTTAGGTCCAGAGGTTTGGGCTGGGCATTGATGAGTCAGTCAGGACACTTGTCTTTATATATATAGAAAAAGAAATACCCTACCCTACCCCCCCCCCCATCTAAAAACTAGTCTCTCATCCTTCAGCTAGGTTACTGCGTCAAGTATCTTCTGGTCATACCTTAGGACTGTATGTCAGCAAACCTATGCCAAACCATACTTCTATACCACACAGACCAAGACTGAACAATTGCTACAGTGCACCCTAAGAGTATTTTTAACTGTTGGTTTGCAAAGACCAGCTCTCCTCCTATCCACATTCCAACAGATAAACAATTTCTGAGACTACTTTCAAAAGCACTATAGGATTGACAGGCAACCTGCTGTTCAAAAGTCAGATAGCCTACTAGCACATTCAAGCCCATGGTTGCATCCAAAGTACCTCTTTAGATCCCAGCCAGCTTAGAAAAAATGTCCATGTTGGTTGCACTTTATTAATTTTTTAAATAATTACTAAAATGAAATGTAAATCGATCATTTTAATGCTCTAGAAACTAAGATACTATAATAAAATTACTTTGTTAAAACTTACATTAAAATGTTTTCATGTAAATATTCTTTTTCTCCTACATACACAGACTTTTGTTTCAAGCAGGCAAATCTTGTGAAGAGTAAGAAATAAATTTAGACACTCCCCCCCCCGAAAAAAACCAAAACACAAAATACTTTTAAAAAATCTGTTTAAGTTGCATAGCGTGGCCAGTTTCAAACAGCATAGTTACTTATGGGGTAAGAATATGTATCAGACCCATTTAGGATGGGGTCCTATTCAGTTTTAATGAATGTAACCTTGAGCTTCCCAAGGTGTTTGAATCTGGAAACAATTACAGTACATCTGTTATTATTTTGGTTCGACCTAAGCTTCTTTTACAGTTTCATTTCAAGATTGCTCATACATAGAAGCCTCTTTGCAATGCCATGCTGACAATTACTTATTTATATACAGTGTTTATTTTGGAAGAGCTGGTATTGTGTGTGTAAGTCTCTCTCTCTCTGTGATGTTCCACTTGTTTTCCTCCAAGATGTCACAGAAACAGATACCAGAGAACTGGAGGTGGTAGAAAAGGAGCTAATACAGATGCTTTCAGTATGCTCTTCCTTTCCATGCTGGTGAGGAATGTCTTCTCACTACACAGTAGGACAGAAACCTTCAGTGAACAAATGGACTGGACTTAAATTGCCTTGTTTGGCCCTCCGTGTTTCTGGATGTAGCAATTTTAGGATGAGTACTGTTTAGAATGGGAAATGTGCACAATCCCTGCTAGTCTAACCAAAACTCGTTACTTTCTTTGAAATTCAATTCCTCAGATGTTTTTCGTAAGGGTGTGTGAATCATTCCCCTTAAGAAATTTCAGAACTTTTATTGAAACTGTTTTGGACTTCCTTTTGAAATTTCTCAGACATTATTGCCTAAGGAGAAACCTCCAAACTACCCTTTAGATGAGGCTTTTAGCTGATATCTAGTGACAACTGATGGATGTCTCAGGATCCCATGAGAATTCTCCCTAGATTTATCAAACTTTTGGTTTACCTTAAAATCCCTCAGATACTTTGCCTGAATAGAAACTCTCCATTTCACTTCAAATTTAATTTTCAGTGAAATTAAGTGCAATTCAGTAGCAGTTTAGGAAAGGTATGGATCCTCTCTGAGAAATGTTACTCGTCTTATTGGAACTCCCCCCACACAATTCCCTTGAAATTGCCTAAGTGGGAACCTTTTTACCTCACACTTTTGCTTTAGAGAAAATTTAAGGTTAAATTAGACACAATAAAGATTATAGATCTATGCCAGTTTGGTGTAGTGGTTAACAGCACAGGACTCTAATCTTGAGAGCCAGGTTTGATTCCCCACCCCTCCACGTGAAGCCAGCTGGGTGACCTTGGGCTAGTCATGGCTCTCCGGAGCTCTCTCAGCCCCACCCACCTCACAGGGTGTTTGTTGTGGGGAACTGCTCTGAGTGAGCATCAAGTTGTCCTGAAGGATGGTATATAAATCTAACATTGTTGTTGTTGTTGTTATTATTATGTTCATTTTCAAAAATCTGAATTACAGCTATGATTGGGACTACATGGGAAAGGGAGAAGGGGTAAACCTTTCAAGCAGTATAGTTATGATAATCAGTTGCATTCCTACATTGTTATAGCTTGATAGAACGAAAAACTCAAAGGGTCAGTTTTCATTAGCAAATTTATGAGAGAGTAGAAGTGTTAAACCCACTTCTCTTCTGATCTGAATTGGTGTCCGGCATTGGCTATACTTTGGTTTAAACAACAACATTAAATACATATACCAAGGTTCTGGACAACTTAATGCCCCCTCAGAGTGGTTTACAAAGTATGTTATTATTATCCTCACAACAATTACCCTGTGAGGTGAGTGGGGCTGAGAGAACTCTGGAAGAGCTGTGACTGACTCAAGGTCACCTAGTGACCTTGAGGTCAAGCAGATGAGTGGGGAATCAAACCCAGTTCTCCAGATTAGAGTCTCACTGCTCCTAACCCCTGCACCAAACTGGCTATAATTTTAGTGGCCATTTTTTTTTCAATGGGGAAGGGAAGGGAGACCAATTGGAGGCTCTGGGACAGCTGTTTTTGCAGTCAACGTCTTCAGAATTATTAATTACCTTTGTGTCCTGTTGTTGATGTCCCTTTAAGAGGGCAAAACCTTCAGTTGCACGGCAGGGCATTATGATGACCCATTTTGGAAGGGTGCAACAGTGGGGGATGCTGGAATCACCAGGAGGCTCTTCCATGACTTTTTCCTTGTTTATGAATGTTGGATGGGACATGGTTTCTTGGAATACAATGGAAAAGTATGGAAGTTGCATTTGGGTACAGGTTTACTGTTTTACTCAGAGAGAGAAGGAGCCCAGAAAAACTATGATTATGAAGTCTTTCTGGGCTTTACTAAACATTTAATTGGCAGTGAAGTTACACCGACCCTGTCTAGCATTGCTTTTCCTTGATGTGACTGTGCTTCATGACCCTTCCAAGTGCGCTGAAGGAGGAGACACAGTGCTTCGCTTATGCCACCCCCAGCGCCTTCTTTCCTGGAGACCAACAGCACTCTATGATGTTTTCTTAGCAATTTGCAATGTCATTTGTGTAAACATTCTTTGTGCTAGTCCTAGAGACACAAACTCCCAAACAGGCAGGATTGTGAAACTGTACAGAGAAAGAGAGAGGCAAGCAATGTTATCAGCTGCTGACTATGGCCCCTTGAGCGGCTACTGAAGCGGTGGAGTTATTGTTGGGGGTGGGGTGGATAGCATGAATCTGCTAATTAATATTGTGGATGGGAGATCAACGTCTTCCCAGTCTCCCTTGGTGAACTGTAAGTGGAGGAGGGAGAAGGAAGAAGGAGACAAATGCAGAAGCAAAAGAGCACTTGGCTCGGCGTTACTGGATCTGCTGCTCTGAGCAGCGTTACTCTTTGAACTATCAGAGAGCGAAAGCCCAGGAAGTCTTTCTGAACTTATTCTGAGTCCAAGTCAATCGCAACTCCCATGATCATTTCAACAACAGTAGATTTGTTTCTCACAGTGGAGTGGGTGGGGAGACCACCAGAAGAAACAGACTGGCATGTACCTCCAGTACCATGCTGGGTAGTGAGAGAAAGTGAGATGGCATCTGACAGACATCTGTAAAAGATTTCTCCTGGAGGGTTGGGTCTGTCCAATTGGTTCCAACAGTTGTGTGCTCCTACCCATGCAAGGATCCAATTGGAAGGAAGAAATGCGGCTGGTTGCCCGGGGAAATCGGAACAGAGAAACCTGCTGACCCTCCGTGTTACTACTCTAGAGTTGTGGTGATTGGTTGGCACAGCTCTGTGCTGATTTCTCTGATTGTAAGGAATAAATGATGCCAGTTGCCTGGAAAGAACATTGTAGGAAAAAAGTTGCTTTCCATGTATTTTATTTATTATTTATTTTTATTTATTTAATTCAATTTATATTCTGCTCTCCCCGCATCAGCAGGCTCAGGGCGGATTACAATCGGGATAGTAATTTAAAATACATATAACTTTAAAAACAATAAAACCACATAAATATTTAAAACACACAGCAGCAGACTTCTCCAATAACCACCACTCAACCATCTCCAAAGTATTTAACAGGCTGGGTGGGTAGGAGGGTATGTTTTCCTCTACTTGTTTTCGTCAAGGAGGGTACGTACCCTCCTTGAGGCTTTGGTGATTGGCTGGGACAGCTCTGTGCTCTGTTATCACATTGGCAAGAATAAATGCAGTCAGTTGCCTGAGGAAAAAATTACCCCTCTTTGCAATAACTGAGAAGAGCCTGCACACTGCTGTGATGAAGCGGCCCTCGAAAGCACTTCAAATTGAAAAATATCACAGAATGTTGGGAAGAGGAGTTTCCTTGACTACCTAACAGCCCAGGTCAGCGTTTCCATCCTGGAGAGTCACAAGTAAGACCCAAAACAGTTATTCTTGTGATTTTTATGGCTCAGGATTTTCATTATGCTCACCCCTAGTTGGGAGCACTAAATGAGGAAATCTTGTGTATGCTAGGAAGAGTAGTATATAAATGTAATAAATGAAAATATTCCCCCTCACTTACATAGTGTCTGGTTGAGTACTCCTCATCCATGAAAATCCAGTTCACCAAAGCCTGCTGGTGGTAATGGGGTTAGAAAACAGTGTTCAAGGAAAAGGTTTGCCATGTCCCTGTACCTGCACCTTGCTGGAAAGAAGAGCGTAGAAAGGAGTGAAATTCTGTATCTCTCAGTATATTGATGCTTCCAAGGGTGCTTGGATAAAAGAGCACTTGGCAGACTGCTGTATTGCTATGTCAAAGCTTGATATTATTGGAGTATGTGTCTTATTCCTGCACTGTTCAGTAGAAGAAACATTCTTAAGTATACTCATTCCATTGGCTACTTTGAACTATGGTCTTTTAAATAGTCTTTCTTCTTTGCTATTCATGCTACAAATACTTCTCGCCTTCTATGTTTGTCTCATTCACTGGGCTGAGCCTGTTATCTGCATTTAGCAATTTGAATCTTTTCTCACACATTTCACTCTCACCCCACCCCACCCCACTCCCTCCTCCTTGGGTAAGTGTATTATTTATACAATAGCACCGAAGCAGCTGTTCTGTTTCTTTTTCTGCACGGGGAGTACAGAAAAGCAGAGAGAGATTAAAGCCAACTCAGAAGTTCTATTCCTGACTGACACAGAGTTTTTGGGCCACAATCAAGTCAACAACTAAACTCCAGATTCAATCATTTGAGTCCCCCTAATTTTTCCCTTGTGTGCTTCATTGTATCATTGCTTTGCTGATTTTAGAAATGGTGATGATCCCCAGAGTGTATTTTTTATGAGTGGATATGCATGGTATAGCATCTTATTCTGGGGTGTTACAGGGGATGCTTGCTGAGAGTGAGAATGTGATAATACTACAGCGAAGAAATGTATGGAGTTTAACATCTAATTGCTGTGGTTACGGATTCCAGACCCAAATCTTGGTGAATTAACTTGCAGTTAATCAGTTTGTATCACAGCCTCTGAATCAGCATTACTGAAAACTCATAAAAATTCTAAAGCAAAGGATGGAGAATTGAGGGCATGAATTCACCTCTCACCAAATCTTTGGAAGAGCCTCCATTTCTTAATCCCAGTTCCTTGTCTATACTTTGGAAATATTGCTGACTCAATTTACAGATTTGAACTAAGGATGTGCCAAATAAAGAGTTTAATACACTTTCAAATGGTAAGATCTGTATACCTGATGATGTAAAGAGGGACTTGCAGAATTCCTCCACCTATGACATGACAAAGGAGTGCTGCTAAGTCATTTGGCCATCTCCAACACTCACTCGACGCACACGCTGGCAAGAGCCTCTGTACTAGAGGATCTTCAAGTGCCCATAAAATCTTAAGTCAAAAACAATCCAGGTTTCCAGTTGTCATGAGAAATTACAGTAGAAGTGACTTTTCCTGCATTCGGCTTTAACAACAGATTTGTACGAGACAACCTGGAAGCAAAAAGACCATGGTTATTAGCAACAGCGAGGTAACGTGAGATGCAAAGGTTATACATTGCATGAGAAGAACACTTAGACAGGCCCAGTGAACAGTAAGCACTGTGTTTATTAAAATGTTAAGTGGGTATGCTTAATATGTATTTCAGTTTGCTTCTTTAGAGGAAATAAAATATGCCTGGTAACTTTTCTGATCTGCCTGCTTCCTTTCCTCCCTTTATTAGCAATGGGAATGAAAGAGGGAACGGCTTGAGTTTACCTTCAAGAATCACTTCTGACATTAAACTGGTAGCATGGTAGCCACTGAAAAATGGAATAGTGTAGAAACTTTTACTTAGAGAAGGAGGAAGCACAGTAGAAGGTGGAAGCACAGGAGCCAGTTTGGTGTAATGGTGGATGTCATGTCTGTTTTTTACCAGATGTTATGTTGCATGCTGGTGTAACACCAGCATGCCCCCCTACTGCCCCCCTTTTTCCTCCACTTGCCTTGGATGTGCCAGTGGAGAATGTAGGACATGGTGACTATTGGTAAGTGGCAGGAGGCCTCTGGCTATAGTGGTAGACCTGGCCCTCCTATCCTTTTCAGGGTTATCAGACAGGTTGGGTCATTTTGAGTGTCCAACATGAATGGGCCAGAGGCTGTGATTGTTCCATGATGACCACACTGCAAATCCAATAAGACCATCAGTAAATATCCAGTATTTGTTGAGGTAGATCTTCTGTTGTCCTTAGTCAACTGAACATCTATTCAAAACCCACTGAAATGTGCTATCTAACTGAAAATATCAGTGCCGTTCAACCACGTTAGTTCAGTTTGAAAACAGTCAGCTATTTGCACTCTGCTTTGCGGAGAGTGGATTTACACATTTTACCAGATGTCCATTTAGGAGAACTTTAGGGCCCTTTTTTTTGTACATTTGAGTTTGACACCTCTTATATGCCGAAGAAACTACTGTAGTATGTTAAAGCTTGCCAAGTCTACTGTTTCTCCCAAAGGATTTTGGCTTTTTGGCTCTCTCTTCTGGGAAATCTAGGCATTCTGCAGTTTTTCACTAACACTAGATTTAAACTTCAATGCAGAGAATGAGAGAACAATTTACCACCACTAACTAATAGATCTGGTGGTGAAAAGCATTACTGTAATCTTTTCTTCCCTTACGTTTTCTGTAAACGTAAATAATCCAAGTACACATTATCTGAATTTTCTCTGAGGACCTAATTCTTCTCGCCAAATACCTTTCTTTCTGTTTCTGTTTTTCACATTAGAATTCACATTTTCCCCTTACCCCTTGTTCAGGTTTCAAGTTTACTATAGGACACTCTTGGGACTAATTGTGCAAAATCTGAATTGTACAAATAATGCCCACAGGTGCAAGAATGATGGAGACAATCCAGTCCAAGTTAGGTATGTTTAAATTCATGCAGAAGTTCAATGGAAGAGATAAGTAATGCATGTCTCTCTCTTTTCCAAACCAGTGGGACTTAACAAGTTTAATATTAGCCTAACATCTTCTGCTCCAATATTGTGTCATTAAATCTACATAATTTGAATTGTTTGTAGATTGTTTATTTATTAAAATTAGAAAAATACAATTTGGCCAACTATTTAGTTTAATTGACTAATTTAAAACATCTTAATTGATAAAAGAAACACCATGATGAATTAGGCAGAAGATTTTTATTATATTTTTAAAAGACAAGTAGTAGTTGTTATTAGAGATGGGCACGAACCGCATTACAAACTTCAAAAACCCATGAAATTGGTGATCGCACGATCGCGATCCAGTGGTTCATGATTGTCCATGGCCAACGAACCAGCATTCAGGAGATGCCTGGTTCGGTGCTGTAATGATTCCAAGTAAATGTGTGCATGTATCTTTAAATGCTTGATGAGATAGGTGAAGAGTGGGGGGGGGGTGAAGGAGATGGATGAGTGAGTGATATGATTGGTTGATGGCTGAGAGTATGGGCGGAGTGAATGCAGTTTAGACTGACAGTGCAGAGAGAAAAGTTTTGAGTCAGAAGAAAGCAGGCAAGCTGTGTGCTGCTTGAGTATGTTGGAGGATTTATGAGAGAAATATAACCTGTGTGGAACCTGAACTGAGCATGTTTGTGAAAGGACACTCAGTCAGGGAAAGTGAGGCCAGCTGTGTGCTGCCTGAGCAGGTTTAATATTTCTGTGAATGAGAGTCAGAGAAAGAGAGGCTAGCTGTGCGCTGCCTGAGTATATTGAAGTATTTCTGAGAGAACTATTGAGTCTAGTGAAAGAGGCTAACTGTGTGTGAAGCCTTAGAAGAGATCTGTGTGAATGAGAGTAAATGAAGTAACTTTAAGAAACCTATATGCTTGACTAAATAAAAGTTTATTTTGTTTTGTTATCTCCCAGAGTAGCTGTCATTGTTATATCCCATTCCTATCCTCAGTGCCACATAGAACCACGAAGGAGCCTGACACTTAGGAACGTTACCAAAGGGAAAATTCAAATAAAATATCTTGGAATAAAATATTCCTGGTGGCAGCAGACTACCCAGAGGGTTAAGGGAAAGATTAAAAGAAACATCTACCCCAAGGAAAGTAAAGGTCATAACAGGTGCATTCGGCCGCAGTTCAGGAAGCCAGACAGTCAGGCGCCAGCAATCAATTCCCCTGGCAACAGAGCCGGGGGAATGCCTGAACTCTGTCTGTGCTCCTTCTATTGCCCTGGAAACCCGAATCGAAGCCCAGCTTACCTTGATCGGCAGGTCTTCCTTCCAACCACAGATCTGCAAAGCAGTTACAAGTTGGGAGAAGACACCCAGGGGAGGGAGGGGGAAGGGGGTGTTCTGTAGCCATGGGCACTCCAATCTCATCCCTGCAAACCCTGATAGGCAGCTCTGACGGCCAAACACAAACCGGTGGCTCTAATTGTGTCGAGTGGGAGTTTCCTGGGGGTCTTGGATTGGAGAGGGTATAACTCCAAGATCCCTTTTGCAATCTTGTCCAAACTTGGGTGATTGCTGTAGGAGAGCCTGTAAAAGACTCGCTAGGAATATGGGCTCTCTAAGTGCCATGGGGCCATTTTGCGCCCCACGAACTGCGAACCGGTTCGGCAACAGAAAATGTTCATTGTGGTTCGCGACCTCGGGATCGTCATCAGCACCGAACCATGAACCGCTGGTTCATTAATTTTTTTTGGTTCGTGCCCATGTCTAGTTGTTATCCTCCTTCTTTTCCTCAATATAGCTAATTCTCAACATGGCCAAGTCTATGGATACTTAAATCCAGAGACTGGAGCCATGAACAGACAAGATAGATCTTTCTATAAACCTGAAAAATAGCCAAGATACGTAGAAATTTTTGTTAAAAAAATAAACATTATGGGTTACTCCCCCCTGCCAATAATAGAAGCATCTACTGTAGCTTTAAGAAATCAATGCCCTCAGAATATTGCCAGCATTCAAGCCTTGATTTCTCTCAGTAAAAGGCAGAGGAGGGGGCAGGGCGCTTTTCAGGGCTCTTTTTTGAGGGAGAACTCATTGGGACCAGGGCCACCAGCAACAACTGAGCTACTTGCTACCTACCACACAATTTGCACGACTCACCCATGGCTGCTTGCTACCATTCAACAAAAGCTATTCCACAAAATCTGGTTTGGTGTAGTGGCTAGGATCTAGGAGATCAAGGTTCAAATAAATCCCTGTTCTGCTGTGGAGCTCACAGGATGACCTTGGGCCAATCACATACTCTCAGCCTAACTTACCTCACAGGGTTGTTGTGAGGATAAAATGGAGGAAAGGATAATGATGCTCTGCGTCCCTGTTGAGGAGAAAGGTGGGATATAAATGAAGCAAATGAATATATTTGAAAATAGCAGGGGCAGGTAAAATAGATTGTTTGGCAGGTGGGAAGGACAGAAGGAAGCAAGGAAAGATGAGGACATCATATAAAGGTGAGGAGGAGGGAAAGAGCAAATATTGTGGTGAAGGGGATATGGGGGAAACAAGGTGTCCTCTGCAAGTCCTTATGAGTTCTCCACTGTATGAATGGGCTCAGCTTAGCCCAGTGGCCAGAACTGTGCTCAGTTTTCCCAGAGGGAAGTTGCCAGAGGGAGGGAGGGATAGAAAGCTAAAGATGGCAGCAGATAAAGGTAGGTTGGCTTGCGGGTGGGAAGGAGAGAAGGAATCAGGAAAAACGGAGAAGGCATGAGGGCTTTCAGGGAAAGGAAAGAGAAGACAGCAGGGGAGGGGGAAATGTGGTGTCTTATCCAGTTCCTGTGAGTCCCCCACTTGCTAATATTGTTATGAGATGTCATAGTCCACCAGATGTCTGGGCTGGAATTTTTTGGTCCTTCATCAACTCAGGCTTTATGCAAGAATCTAGAAATCAGTGAGATATTGCCTTAGTAGTGGTATGTTCCAAGTAGTCTGGCTGTTTGCAACTCTCCAATTGTTATCCTGTCTATGCTGATATCAGCTATGTGTTTAATTAGTCCTTTTGGAATTGGATCCAGAGCTCCTATCACTACTGGAATAATCATTGTATGTTACTCCCAGAGAAGCTGAACCTTAGATCTTAATATTTTGTTATCTTTTCAAAGTTTTTTTCTTCACTGTCACCTGGGATTGCCACATTGATCAGTGTGACCTTCTTACTTTCAACCACAGTACACCCAGAGTATTATCTTCTAACTTCTTATTTGTTTGGATTTTGAAATCCCACAAGATCTTAACTTTCTCATTTTCAACAACTTTCTTGGGTTTATGTTCCCACCAATATTTCATAGACAATAGCTTGTACTTTTTGCATAAATTCCAATGCAACATTGCATCTACTTTATTATGGCAGTTTTTATAGTCAATTTTGTGTCATCTTACTGCACCTGCTGATGATATGACCAACTCTGAACATTTCTAATGTTTTTTTCAATCCATGAATGCAGCAGGGAGTTGAATGGCTTTTTGTAATTGATACAGGATATGTGCAAATGTGTTTTCCTCCTTTTGCAATTTTTAATACCATTTTATTGATCAGTAATTGATCTTTTGTTCCACGAGACTTTGGGCAGTTTCCTTTCTGTTCCTTTGGTAAAAGGTCTTTATCAATTAGATGCTATTGAACTGCACCAGCAATTATTCCAGTTAATCGTTTAAACATTGTTGGCAGGCAAGTAAGTGGTCAGTAATTATTAGGGATTTCATAATTTACTGTTCTACCATCTGTTGTCCAGTCATCCGTTGTAGCTGATTGCTGCATGCTGTTAAACTGCTATGCTAACCTGTGTGTAAGTTGGTTCCTTTTTTTTAACCAAAGACTGTCCAGTTTTCAACTTTGTTTGCTTGCTTTGCCACAGTTTCTGTGGTAATTATCAAATCCTGCATATTTCTTGGCCTTAAGACTTTCCGAACTTGATCAATCCATGCTGCTTGTGCATAATGCTTCTTTGGGCTGTCCCCTATGCCTCACCAAAATGCAATGGTTTCTTCTAGCATATTGTTGTTACCACAACATTCACCACTCAGAGTTTTGGAGACATGTCTTTAATTACACCTAAGCGGAGTGTTCTGTTCTGCCCTGAGCCTGCTGGAATACAAATCCAATAAAATAAATAAATAAATAAATACTGGTTTATACATGCCTTGTATTTGGAAATACAACCACTGTTATCTGCTGCTTCAATATCGCCAGTACTGTTGCCATCATTATCATTTTCATCGTCATCATTATAGAAAGGACCTCCCTTTTGGAATGTTGAAGTCTTCACAATTCTACATAGATTAACAAAAGATTTAGCCAGGCATTGTGTACTCTGCACAAACTTCATTTTTTCTTTGCTTATATATATACTTCTTAACATTTACTCTAACCCTTTTTTCCTTCTAGCCTTAGAACTGAACTTGCAGTCTGTAATGTTTTAAAAAATCCTAATGTCAGTTTAGCTGGATCAACAACACTGTTTCTATATCTATTTGCTTGGTCTTCTTACTTTGCCTTGACTTATTTATTTTACATACAGTGTTTCGTATTTATTTATTCAGAATATCTGCTGCAAAGGTAAAGAAAAACAGAAGATGTAAATGGAAGATTCTCCAGTTACTTTTCCTTATTGTACCAGTCACCAAAACACTATTAAATCACAGTAACAGCATTACTAATTTGATTTCCTGTACATAAACAATCTTCTCTGGGCTTTGAAGAGTTTAACTAAAAGTACAAATAGGTTCAAATTGCAATAATTCAGCTGAAAGCATAAGACTAATCCATCTTCCTTATAAATCAGTGACACAGAAGTTAATTAAAAGGTAAACAATGGGCTGCATTGTTCCTGAAAGCTCTGCAGAAGAAAGCTTTGAAATTCCTTCTGTAATGGCTTTTACCTGGCTGTTCTCACCAGTGGGTGAGGTTTAGTGCAGGATCGCATTACCAAATGAGTCCCTCCCTACTCCTTTCAATGAAATACTATTTTCTTGTTTACTTGACAGCCATATAAAGTAGTGATGATTTTGATCTGACATTCCCCATTTCAAATTTGCTTCTCCCTTCAACAAACTACAGCAATGTTATTTGTGCATCAATGTCAGCATTATGTATGCTGTACACACACATATTATAAGTGTACAAGTTAATGATTTGTGTTGTTTGTATGAATACTATATAAACTGTGTATTGAACGTATAAAACATCCCTAAACAATACAAACTAATCTACAAAAAAAAAAGTGGGATACTGAAACTGCTGACAAAATATAAACATAAACAAAATTCGAAATATTTGCTCATTTGTAATACAAGCTTAGAAACCTTAATCCAAGCATTGAAATGACCAATGACTTTCAAAACTTATACTCCATTTTCTCCTGATTTTGATTGGCGGTGGCAGCTTATATGTGGATACTATTTTGCTTATGAGGTTTAGGCTAGGACTTACTTCTGAGTAGACCTGCTTAGGCTTGCTCCCATAAGCTATAAAATATTGAATTCAGCAAGTAAATACATGACTGCCTTAAACTAGGCTATCAAAAATCAAAATTTTCTCCATAGCATCATTAGTCATGAGCAACTTTTCAAAATGGTGAACATTCTCCAAGTCAAGTTCAGATGAAGAATTTTTTTTTGGCTGAATTTTAAAGCTGTGCGGATCTAGTTTTAGCTAGTAGTGACTGAGCAAACAAATTTCACAAAATACCCAAGTACAAAGAATATTGCATATTGCAAGTGTAGCAGGTGATTTTTCTCACAATGATGCCTCATGAGAGTTCAAATGAACTTCTTTTCTAAAATCTCTATGTCCTCCATAATATTGGAAATGTCAAAGGGAGAAGCCAGATTATGAGGATACAAATTTTAAATGTGCAGGCAGGTTCAAGTAGGCTTCAGAATTCTTTCCCCTATAATCCACAGATTTTTTAAAAAAAATAGGTAGAAGAATAGAGATTAATGGTAGGGATGTGCACTTGGATGTATCCAATCTGAATATCTGCCCCAAAATACCTTATTGATATTTTCTGGTATACTTGGGTATTGGGAACAGTATTCCTGATTCTTGGGAGTACCCATATCTGGGTCTTATATATTTCTGGACACATTCAGGGGGGCAGAATATTTTTCCTCTTTAACAGGTTTCTGGGCAACCAGAAAGCAGCTTGTGACCAGGGAGTCTTGGCTGGCCCAGGGAGGGTGGCTCACGCCTGGCAAGTGTCTTGGCTGGCTTAGCAGAGCTGTAGGTCTGGCTGGCTCCTTGACCTCCCCTCCTTCCTTTGAGATGGTGACTTTGAGGCCCCTTTCCATGGCATTTTTTCTCCTAGACTACACCTCTGTAAGTAGGGTTGCTGCTAGGCACACCTTGTTCAGGTGTCTGTAGAATTAGACCCCTTGGGAGGAGGGGGAGGCTTGAGTGGAGTGGCTAGGCTGCCCTAGCACTCCTGAAATTTTGGTCTCATTGAATTGAAAAATAGACACTTCAGCCCTCCATAGAGCCTCGCTACAAGTGACATTTTACACGTGAAGGGCACTTGATCATTTTCGCAAGTCTTTCTGGGAACTGAAGTCCCTCTCCCCCACCCCTTTTCCTTCTGTACCTTCCCCTCTCTGTTAGAATGGCTGCCTGAAGAGACAGAAAAAGCCTTTGGCAACAACAGCGTTTGCAAATCGTCTTGCTTGGGGAGGGGGGGAATGCTCTGGAGAAAGCTGAGAAAGTTGCAGCTGCCTGCCCCCAAAGATCGTTGAGAGCAGACTTGTGACTGGAGGAACGATTTGCAAAAGATGCTGTTGCCGCAGGCTTTCTCTGACTTTTCAGGCAGCGATTCTAACAGTTTTAACAGAGAGGGGAAGGACACTAGGACTTCACCGACATGTCAGCTTTCTTCAGAGCATCCCCCACCCCCCAGCAAGATGATTTGCAAAAGCTGCTGTTGCCATAGGCTTTCTCTGTCTCTTCAGGCAGCCATTCTAACAGAGAGGGGAAGGAACAGAAGGAAAAGGGGTGGGGGAGAGGGACTCTAGTTCCCAGAAAGACTTGCGAAAATGATCAAGTGCCCTTCACGTGTAAAATGTCACTTGTAGCAAGGCTCATCGTTTCCCCCGTAGAGAATAAGGGAACCTGAGTAATCCCCAAACCCCAGAAAAACGCAAACTTGAATCCCATAACAGTACCAGGGGACCCAAATATCATTGAATATCAGTATTTATGCCCTTCCTAAAATCCAAATCCAACCCCACCCCCAACTGCAGATCCCATTAGGGTTCATTCAGAGGCTGTAATTGAGAGGAATGAATGTTCTGCTTTATCCTACCAATCCACTGAACAACTTTTGAAGCCTTCCTTCTTCTCGAGGAGACTTCCTCCAGTTTAAGTAGCTTTCCAGTGAGAGAGCTACTTAAGTTGAAGGACAGCTCTTGAGCCTGGAGGAAATTCCTCCAACCTAAGTTGGTCATTTTGCTCCTACCAATGTATATGGTTGATAAGTCCATTGTGGTGGATTATCTGTGCGGAAAACTTCTCTGGCTTTTACTTTAGCATCATATGGTCCCTGTGATGTTGCCTGGTATATTCATGTGCAGCTTCTGCAGTCCTGATCTTGCTTGGAATTGCTAAGTAGGGGGCATGGATCTAATGACTTTCCTTGATGCCGTTTCTTGAGTGCTGGAGGGGAAAAGGTAGTAGAGGTTCTAGAGTTCCTAATGCAGCATCCTGCAGGTATACAACTGCTGAGTAGTTAGTAGCAGCTGACAAAGGCCAGTGATATGCATGCCTGTCATAGGAACTGCTATACACTCAGCTGCTGCACCTGTGCACCCCTTTGACAAGTCACCCGACTGGCTGCAGGAACCATACAACTTCCAGGTGCACCAAATGGCCCAGCCAATATAAAAGAAAGGTGGGTCAAAAGGGGTGCGCCACTGCCACCGGAGCATCCAGGGTCATCCCAACTGCTGGGCCTCACCTCTCCCAGGTGCCACCACAGTGATCCACTAGAGGTCCAGCTGCAGCCGCAGCAGTGTGGCCCCAAGCCACCTTAGGCTACAAGGGTGGCATCTGCAAGGTGCCCCGGCCCCTGGCTGCACTGGCTGTGAGCAGACTTCTGACATGTCCAGCCAGCACTGTGGTGCCTGAGCTTTGCCACTCCCAGACAGTCGTGCAGTATCCCGAGCCCTACAGTGCAGGGCCAGCACCCAGCACCCAGCCTGCAGTCCCAGAACTGCAGTGCTGGCTTTGGGCTGTGAGAGTGGGATGCAAAAAAGGGGGGAGATAGATAAGGTGGAGAGAGAGAAAATATGGGGCACTGGGGAAAGGAATGGTGGGGGAAGACTTTAACATGGAAGTGTGTTACAAAGAACAGGGAAGCATCTGTGGGAGGAAAGAACAAGGAGGGATCTTTGATCTGTGAGGGGCAGGAACAAGGTAGGATTTTTGGAAAGGGGGAAGAGAGAGACAGGATAGGATCTTTGGAAGCTAAGTTGAGGGAATAGGATTCCCCCCTCCCTGCAACTGCCCTGCCACCAGCCTAAGGGACCACCAAGGCTCTTAGCATTGAGAGACCTGGCACAGCTCCTTCGCCCTCCAGCACCACTGTGAGCAGTCAGCCCGGCCTTCGCCATTTTAATAGCAGTTTTTATATGATTGCTCATGATATTAAAAGTGTACAAGCTTCTGGAATTTAAAATGGCTGCAGCACAGCCACCAGAGAGCCCCTGTCATTGCCAGATCCTGCCCTGGAGAACCAGGCATGTAAGGAATGCCACATTGGAATGCAGAGGTACTGTGATGCAACTGGCCTCACTATCCACACAAGCTCTGGAAGGCCCAGAGCAATAAAGGTCTCATCGAGTCATCCCCACTTAGCACATTCCTGTCCCTCCTCCCGTGATGAGATCCCTGCCCATGATCGAGGAGTTAATCAAGTAGCATTCATAAGTATATACAGCCGTTCCTAGGATATTGTACTCCTCACCTAAAACTATCAACCTAGCTCCGGTGTATTCTTCCAACTAACCGGCCAGGTTTGCCTTCCCATTCACATGCCCTGGCCAAAAGCACGTGATGCAATCAAACCTGTTGTCCAACCCAGGAACTAACCATTGGAGTCTTTGTCCTAACTGCCAGGAGGACTCTCCTCTGCCTCAGGGCACATTTTACCTATAAAGGTAGGCTCTGGCTCCATTCAAATAATGCAAGCTTCCTGGCTTCTCCCTTAGGGTCACTTCCCTGAGTGTCTCTCTGTTCACACTTGCTTACTTTCCTGGATCCACAAGTGCTGTTCCACATCTCTCTCTCTGGGCTGATGACGTGGGGCGTTTGAAGCTTCTCTCCTATGGACTGGACCCCTTATCCAGGATAGGTAGATATAATGACTCCCCCTTGCTCTGTTACCACACCTCTAGCTATATTTCCTAGGACTCTCTCTCTCTCTGTGTGCGTGATTATTTCCCCCCAGTAATTGGTGTGTATGTGAATAAAGTTCTGTTCTTTAATAAAAGTTATTGATTGATTTGAAGCACCAGACTCGTTTGGCTTATTGGGATTGGGACCCCGTAGGTGATTCGATTTCAGTTACTGCCTCTCGTATAGCCATCTTCCTTGCTAGCTAATACTCCTATAAATCACATTTTAATGCAAGGAGACCACTTCAGGTAACACCACCCCAACACAATCGGCAACATTTTGTAGCAGGGGCCCTCTTGTTCTGTTCGAATGTGTTAGGTGGGGCGAGTTCAATGCTTGGTAATGCTAGTTTTAAAATTTCAGAGGAGTTTCTTTGATGGCGCAGAGTGGTAAGCTGCAGAACTGCAGCCCAAGCTCTGTTCACGACCTGAGTTCTATCCTGGCGGAAGCTGGGTTCAGTTAGCCAGCTCAAGGTTGACTCAGCCTCCCATCCTTCCGAGGTCGGTAAAATGAGTACCCAGTTTCCTGGGGGTAAAGTGTAGATGACTAGAGATGGGCATGAACAGCAATACGAACAAAAAAAAAGCCACGAATAGCCCAAACTGCTGTTTGCAAACAAGCTGTTCATGAGGCCCCATTCTAAACCAACAGGTGGTCATTGCAAGCCTCGTTCATTGCTGTTCGTCAAGCCAGACAGTCTGGCACCTGCAATAAATTCCCATGGCAGCTCAGGCAGGGATTGTCTGAACTCTATCTGAACTCCTACTGTTGCCCTGGAAACCCCAATCTAAGCCCAATTTAGCTTGATAGGCAGGTCTTCAAGTGTGGACTGGAGCTCCAAATTTGTTACAAGAGGAAAAGACCATGGGGGAGGGGGGCTCCCAGCTCTGGCTTTCAGGGAGAGACAGCTGCTGTTAGAGAGACAGGGTGAGTGCATTGGAGCTTGAATTTTCTTTGTGTGTGGTGGGATAGGAACCTACCCCTTCAGATTCCAGGGCTGCTGCCAGGCTCTGGGGCCAAGCTATTATTTATTATTGGTACCTTTCCTGGTGCCTGCTCAGGTAGGGTTTCTGGGAGTGGTGCAGTAGGGTTCTTGATGGCTGGAGGAGAGCCTGCTGGCCCCCACGAACAATGAACAACGAACATGTTCATGAACAGGATCATGTTCGTCAATGTTCATTGTTCATGGATGGCAACGAACAACGAACACCATGTTTGTTTATTTTTTTCTGTTCGTGCCCATGTCTATAGATGACAGAGAAGGCCATAGCAAACCACTCCATAACAAAAGTCTACCAAAAAAACCATTGTGATGCGACATCCCCCCCATGGGTCAGTAATGACTCAGTGCTTGCACAGGGGACTACCTTTACCTTTTCTTTGATGGTAGAATCATGTAAAAATATGACCAGCCTGCCTGCAGCTTGAAATGGTACAGTCTGGAGAAAGTTTTACCACTTAATTCTGTTGGATTTCAGACTCTCGGAAATACAACACAAACATCTGATCACTTGAGCTAATCTGCTCCCAAAATTTTGATGGAGCAACTCCCTCGGTGTTTTTGATTGGGTTTTGTAAGAGGAACTGGGCCATGAAGCAGTTGCCAGAACTGCTCCAAGGGCTTGTTTTTTTCCCTCCTTTGCAGCTAATCCTGTTATTCCTGCCCTGAAAGAAAGCAAAGAAAAGACATGCCAAAAGGTGGAGCAGAAATCCTGGCATTTATAAGCCTAGGGCAAAGGATACCTGCCAGGCTTTTTTTTTTCTATTTCGGCCAGTAAATAACACACCTTGTAACTGAACACGCACCCCAAGAGTTACATGAATTTGAAAGAAAAACAACAAACCACAGCTATAGATGCATGTTCTGCCAAAACAGCAGGGCACACAAGAGAACTTATCTGTGGCTTGTCTCCTCAGTGACGTGCAGTTTTCTGAATTGTTTATATATCACCTCATGTAACCTGCTGTGCTACAAAGCAAAGCCATTAGTGTGTGTGCTCACTGTTGCTCTGAATCACGTGGAAGAAGGCAAGTTCTTGAAGGAAACAAAATTTTAGTTCAAGGCAGAATTTTATTCTACTGTCCACACTCCCCCCCCCCCCTGCTCCCAGTTTTGCAGTTATAGGTAAAAATGCCAGACTTGTGGTGTTTTTTTTCTTTTTCTTTCCAGCAACAAAACATGTAATTATGTCCAGGAAAAGACAGGTTTTCACAGATGAGTTTTCACTCTTGCAAACTGTCTGACCTCACTGTTTATTTACTTTGGTTCCTGCTCACAGTTACTTTGTGGTACAGCCTATGTAATAGATGGATGCAGCAAAAAATTTACTACTAATAAAGCCTTATTGTTACTCTTAAATAACATATTAACATTCGGCTGCAAAACAAAAAAAAAGTGAGTGAATACACGAACAAAATACTGACTTTCTTCGGAGACATAATTCTGGGTCAAGCAAGCAGAAAGGACAACTTTGCTTCAGTATAACCTATTTCAGTCAATGCCACACGATGAACCCGCCCAATATAGAGGTTGTTGAGAAACAGCAAATGAGTTTACAGGCTATGCCCCAGCTTTGTTTGCAGAAGTGACTAGGCTCTCTGTTACAGTTGCTCCACGGAGGGGGGAAAAACTCCCCCACTTGAACTAATTTGCAGATTTTAGCTCACACACAGCAACACTATAAGACCCCCATAGGTCATATCAGTGCTTCTAGGGCACAAGAGGGATTTACACAAACACACCCATCAGAGCACCACAGGCTTCTGTATAGATGTTTCTGAATGTAGGAATATAAGAAGACCCCTGCTGGATCACACCAGTTGTCCATCTAGTCCAGCATCCTGTCTCACACAGTTACTAGGGGCGGGGTCAACAATAAGGTTGTCAGGCCCAGCCTGGCAATCTGTGAGAGACTGGGGTGGGGACATGGGGGACAGCCATCAGCAACATCAGTCATCTCTAGGAACCAATAGACATGCTATGGTAAAAACCACAAGAGTTTTCAGCGATTCCCAGGTCTTTTCCACGTGGTACTTTTTCATCAGTTCTGGTCCATACTGCCTTGATTTCTTTCCAGAATTTTGCAGGCATGGTTAAAATACCCTGAATCAGTCTCCAAACTGCTTCCCAGACTTTTTAATGTTCCCTTGAAAAAACAAGGCTATAATTTGGGGCTGTTCTTGGACCCAGACCTAATGTTGGATAAGCAGGTGGCAGCTGTAACTAGGACTGCCATTTACCAGATTAATCTGGTTAGTCAGCTGTGGCACTTCCAGGGCAGAAAAGATATGGCCTTTCTGATGCATAGGTAAGGTAAAGGTAGTCCCTTGTGCAAGCACTGAGTCATTACTGACCCATGGGGAGATGCCGCATGACGATGTTTTCTTGGCAGACTTTTTATTATGGGGTGGTTTGCCATTGCCTTCCCCAGTCATCTACACTTTACCCCCAGGGAACTGGGTTCTCATTTTAGTGACCTCAGAAGGATGGAAGGCTGAGTCAACCTTGAGCTGGTTATCTGAACCCGGCTTCCGCCAGGATAGAACTCAGGTTGTGCGTACCCTAGTAAAATCTAGACCAGATTACTGCAATTCTCTGTACATGGGGTGCCCATGAAAAGTGTTTGGAAATTTCAGTTGGTGAAGAATGCTGCAGCCAGGATGTTGACTGGAACGGGCCACAGGGATCATGTCACTCCAGTCTTGGCTCATGTACATTGGCTCCCAATCTGTTTGTGGGCACAATTCAAGGAGTTTTTGTTGACTTTTAAAGTCCTACATGGCTTGTCATCAACATACCTGAGGGACTACCCACTCCCTTACAAATGTCCTGACCACTATGGTCATCTTTTTGGCATTAGATCTAGAGGAGTAGTAAAGAGTCCAGTAGCACCTTTGAGACCAACCAACTTTATTGTAGCATAAGCTTTCGAGAATTACAGCTGTGACGAAGAGAGCTGTATTTCTTGAAAGCTTATGCTACAATAAAGTTGGTTAGTCTAAAAGGTGCTACTGGACTCTTTATCTTTCTGGCATTAGGTGGGTGGCAACCGTGGAGAGGGCCTTCTCAGTCATGGCACCAAAACTCTGGAACTCTCTCCTTGGGGAGACTCATCTGTCCCCTTCTGTTGCCGTCTTCAGCCAATGGATAAATACTTTTCTGTTTTGTCTCGCATTCCTTCAGTTATCCCTCCTTCCTGCCTTATGTTACAATTGTTGTTTTAATGTTTTTTAAATGGGCATTTTAGCTTTGGTTGTAATTATTTTAATGATGATTTTAATGGTTTTTAAGATATGTTTTTATTAGGTATGTTTTAATTCTGTTAGCTACCTTGGGGGCTGTGAAGAGGGCAGAAAGGCAAGTACAAATTTTGTAGTTAATTAATTAAAGGGGCAAGACATTTTTCTCTGGGCCTTTTGGCAATCCTATACAGCATACATCTCTAAAGGAAAAAGCAATGTGAAAGGTGCCCTGTCTATCTTAATTGCCTATGTGATGGTGGTTTACATAAGCACCCTATTCACATATACTTGAGACAATGGACTTGGGGTGGGCTGTATGGAGGGAAAATAAACACTCTCCCCCAGGGTTTCCCACAGCAAAGTCCCTATTAATAATTCACAGTGCTTATTACTTGGTACTTTCCATTCCTGTTTAGTAAAGTCCATTGAATTCACCTGTAGGTTTATTGCACGAGAGGAAAGTGGTGTAGGGTAAGCAGGCCCTTCAAGGGCTATGTTGGAGGTTTGGATTCTCTGTGTTAAGACTTATGTGGAGTGTCAAAAAACCTGTTTGGCTTACGAGTAAATCGTCAGTCAACAGCTATAGCTATACATATGGGAAAAACCCTCTGAAATGAGATTTAAAAGGCCATGAAATGCCAGAGGTATACTTTGTGATGTATTTATAAAAAGCACAATGATCGTTCACAAATGTCTTAATGGTGTTTGTTTAAGGCTTAGTTAATACAATTAACTAATTTATTGTTAAATACTGATTAACCAATTATTTATTCAGCAATTATCTATGCTATAATAAATCTGTTAGTGTTTCTGATGCTACATGACTTCTATTTAAAGGGAAGAAGAATAATTATAATACACATTAAAATGTATTCTCCCATTGAGTTAAAACAGTATTATATATTAATGTTAAAGAAATTAAATTTCCCAGGAAATTGTGTGTGTTACTGTTCAAGAACCCATGTTGTGTTGTTTAAGAACCAGAAGGGAGGAGGGCAGTGTGTTTTTGGGTGACAAAATACTGTTGACTAGAGATGGGCACAAACAGGAAAACAAACATACATGATGTTCTTTGTTCATTGCCATCTACGAACAGGGACTCACGAACAACCATGAACATGGCCCTGTTCATGAACATGTTTGTGGCTGGCTGTTCATAGGGGCAGCAGGCTCTCCTCTAGCCATCATTCAAATTTGGTCAAGATCCCTACTGCACCACTCCCAGAAACCTGACCTGAGCAGGCACCAGAAAAGGTACCAATAATAAATAATAGGTGGGCCCAGAGCTTGGCAGCAGCCCTGGAACCCGAGAGTGGGTAGGTCCCTACTGCATCACTCCCAGAAACCCTACCTGAGCAGGCAGCAGGAAAAGTACTGATAGTAAATAATAGCTTGGCCCCAGAGCCTGGCAGCAGTCCTGGAACCTGAAGGGGTAGATCCATATCCTACCACACACAAAGAAAATTCAAGCTTCAATGCACTCTCCCTGTCTCTCTATCAAAATGCCAACAGCAGCTGTCTCTCCCTCTCCACTGCACAGACTAGCCAGAGCTGGGAGCCCCCCCCCCCCATGGTCTTTGCTCTCTTGTAACAAATTTGGAGCTCCACACCTGGAAGGAAGACCTGCCTATCAAGCTAAATTGGGCTTAGATTGGGGCTTCCAGGGCAACAGCAGGAGTTCAGACAGAGTTCAGACTATCCCTGCCTACGTTGCCAAGGGAATTGATTGCAGGTGCCAGACTGTCTGGTTTGACAAACAGCAATGAAGGAGGCTTGCAACGACCACCTGTTCGTTTAGAATGGGGCCTCATGAACAGCTTGTTCGCAAACAGCAGATTGGGCTATTCCTGGCTTTTTTTTTTGTTTGTATTGCTGTTCATTCCCATCTTGACGGTTGACTGGACCTCTTCAGTTCTTCTACGGGTAAATAGATACCATTATGCCAGATATTGGCGGAATGGATCCAACTATCCTCAAAGAAGACTTCCTCTAACAGATGGTTTCAAACTTTTCTCAATGGAATGATAGCGTCAGGGTAGAATCAACCCCAGTAATTGCAGTGAGTGTGGAACCAACCCACGGCACTAGATTATTCAAAGCTCCTGTTATTGAAACTTTATGGTATTAGTATGTTTCATTCTGGTATAAGATTTTTCTCATTCTCCTCTCCATGAAGAAAAAGTGACATCAGATCTAGTTCTAAGACATGTTCCATCTTTTTCATGGTTAGTCTCCTTCTAGATATTGACTTGGATTCAGTGATGCCCTAGAGGAAACACAAACGGATTTAGCACAGTTCCGCTTCTGCAAGCTCTAGTGCAACACCTAGCACTTTCATTCCAAAATATCATAGTACCCAGACATTGGTTGTACAATATCTTGTGCAAGAGGAAACACAGATGGGGATACAGTAAGTATGACTTAGCATAAGCGGCTACTGCAGTTTCTCTTTACACAAACAGACATTTTGTGCTGGATCCAACCACTGAAACAAGAACAATGCCATTATCTCATGGGAGTGAGGGATGACAAAAAGAATAACCAAGAAACTAGAAACTTTACATTTATGTGAGCGAACAATGCTAATCTTTCTTTTTCTATAAAGTTGTTTGTATCATTGTATCTAAGAACATATTCAAAAGTTCTCCATAAAGGGTCTTTGGGTACATTATGGTTTTAAAACCATGGTGTGTGTGTGTCTCTCTTCAAACTGTCCTTGTGTCCAAGAATAATATCTTAAGAACTTAACCATAAGAAGAGCCCTGATGGATCAGAACAGTTGTCCATCTAGATCCAGTGGTCAACCAGTTGGCCTGGGGGGCCAGGCTAAAAGTCATAGAGACCAAGGCTTTCCTTGATACTGCCTCTTAGCACTGCCTCTTATTAATAATAATAAGTATCTCAAAGTGGCATGGCTGCTGCAACCCCATAACTTGTTTTCTATGATACCCCTTTATTATCCTGGAAATAAGCAGCAGTTTGGATGTTAAATAATAGTTAAAATGGTAAAAAAAGAAAATAACCCTAAGATCACCAATAAATGCAAGATATTTGTTTGTTTTTAACATGTACAAATTATCCTTCCATTTATTCATGATGCTGGCAAGGGAAAAAACTCACTCATTTATACTGAGCTATTTAGCCATGTAGCTGTTTTGCACTGGTTTCAGACCAGTGTAAATGGGACATTGCGAGTGCAAATTCCCATATCAAGGTTCTTTTGCTTGCATGTCTTATTCCATTGAGCCTAAATAGAGCTAGAATGATTGCTAGACTAGACTGGACTAGGTTAGACTATACTGACTAGACTAGACTAATCATATTGTCAAAGCAGCCACACTTAGAAACGTCATTTAATCAAAATTCAGAGCGGTTTTGGAAGCCTTATGATATTCATCACTGAAGTGGAAAGAAAGAGCTCATATGCCAGTCAAAATGTATGAGATATGCTGGTTTGCACAATAAATTACCTGATCCTTTCAAATAAAGAGAAAAGAAAAATCCCAACATGTCTTGAATTTCTCTATAGGAATAAACTGGCAAAGGATGATGAATAATATGTTAAAAATATGGGTTTTGCTGTTTGTCTAGACAAGTGATGACCTTTCCTTCTACTGCCAAGATCAACAGAATTCCAAGCTTGTTACTTCACAGTTGGAAGGGCAGTCATAACTAATGGGTAGTCCAGTGACTGTCCATTCCAACAGTTCACTTGGGCCACTATTACAAACTATAGTTGGCATTTGTAGACTTGAAGGTCTTCTGTGCTGTGGGTTCACTTGCTGTGTTCAAATGAGAAAGGCAGGCAGATTTGGAAGATTTATATAAATGAGGGCTTTGTATGTTCAAAAGTAAAGAGGCATGTTTGATCTTAGCTGTTACTGATTTACCTTTTCCTCACGATAACATTCATTAGGCAGGATAAGGTAATGCTGCTGATTTCCCTTTATATTGTCAACAGGTAAAATATAGACAGTGTATAGGGTGTAACTTCAGTCATGTTCCAAGGGGACATTTTTTTACTTTACCATGAGTTGCTCTGACTTAACAGTTTGTTCTACCTAAAGCCCTTTCCTTAAAACACTCACATGCACACCAAGTTTCCCTCATTTATTGCTAAAGAGATGTGATAAGGGTCAAAAGTGCAGACTGGATTTTTTTTTTTTTACTGCATCTCAGGAGCACTGGAACTTGAGAACTATTTGGCGCTGTAGGTGTCAGTGCCATGCTAAGCAAAGTTACACTCTTCTAAGCTATGGAGGAGATCTCCAGCCAAACCTGTACATTGCCTGCCAATGCCTCAAAGGACAGCAGGAGAAAAAATTGGCAGATGCAACCATAGAGTTTAACCATAAATGGTTTGACCATAAGAGTTTTGGCAAATCCTAAAGAGTTGCCCCCATTTTTTTAAAGTCACTTCTGGGTTTTTCCAGAAGTGACATCACATGCCAGTGTGATATTGGCATGCCTGTTCCCACCCCTCAGTGCTACCAGGTGTTCCAGGCTATAGTCTGACATCTCTATTTTAAACTAGGCTTACCATGTACCCACTTATGACAGGCAATCTCCTAGGGAATTGATTGGTTGCCTGCCACTGCTCTGAGTAGCTGTAGGATTTTTTTTTAAAAAGGCTCCAGCCTAGCTGAAATGTTAGTAGTATCACTATGTCACTTCCAGGTACAACCCAGAAGTGGCAATGGTAGCTGTAGGAATTGCCTGAAACTCTAGTTGCAGTGATTCCTAGAGTTACCATTGCCACATCTTGGTTGTACCTGGAAGTGATGTTGCCATCATCACATGCTCCCTCCATGTCCCCACCCCTCTCATTGGTTGCCTGGCTTGGCAACCTGGTTTTAAGCCCAGATTTAGAAGGCTGTAACTTTGTTTAGGATTGCACTACAAGCCTCAAATCTCCTTCAGTGAAGTAAGGTATGCTACATCAGCCACTGCAATTGACAGGCAGTATGAATTCTATGGATTGGCTGGGCCCAGTTTAAATACTGGAAGCATGGTTGTCTACTTTTGCCTGCTGAACAAAGCAATGCTCGCTGAATTTTCAGTTCCAGATTCATCTGCATTTTATAAGTCTGTATTTAGGTTTGCCAACAATCTGTAGGAAAAAAATTTCCCGCCTTTTTGTGTTGTAATGGGCAGCTGAAACTTCTTATGGCATAGTGGTAAATAACATTACCTGGTCGGGCTCGACATTCCATAGTTCCTGAGTATTCGCATGTGTTTTTACCTAAGTTTCTGTATTAGACTACGGTCTGTGATAGACTTTGAATGCCTTCATGCTTCACATAATAATCAAGGTTTGACAGGCACAGAATTGAGGTATCTGTTATTGAGCCAATTTCTTGTTGGAAATAAAGAGGGGGAAACATTGTTGATACATACGTAACTCTTCTCCAGGCTGTGTAAGAGAGAACATAAGAAGACCAGTGGTCCATTTAGTCCAGGATCCTATCTCACAAAGTAGCCAGCTAGTGACTCCAGAGGGCCAACAACTAAGACTGCCAGTCTCCAAGTAGGGATAATGGATCCCTGCTCTGCCTCTTGTTTCCCACCACTGCATGGAGAGGCAGCAGGAGAATTTTTTAAAACTGTAATCAGGCCAATGGTATGTCGTCATCACTTTTGGGAAAAACCCAGAAGGATGTCACACCTGTCTAGGAATCTCCAGAACTATGAATCCTGCCACTGCTTCCACCTGCCCAATCTGGGCTACTGGCTTCCAGCAGCAGCAGCGGCTCCCACCCACCTCACACAGGGTAAGAGAACAGTTCCCAGTTGCCCACTGGTGGCAGGCAATCTCCTGAGGGGTTGTCCCGTTGCCCGCCAATCACTGACGATCAGCAGGAGATGGCAAACTGTCCAGAGATTGCCCACCACCAGCAGGGAACCTGGGCAACCTCACAGCAGGAGCGCTCCTGGCAAGGTGCAACAATATCACTTTGTCAAGTGACATCATCATACGGGAGGTGGGCATTCTCCTGAACATTTTACAGGGGCCAAAAAGCTGAATTGGCCCCATGCAGTGTGCAGGAACATGCCTGCTGCCAGTGTGATGTCAATTCCTGGAAGTGACATCATTGTGCCAGCACTGAAAACACGTGTGAGCTTTGCATACGTGTGAAGACCATCATCCCAGTGAGTACTGAGTCTCCCTCCCACCGGGAAGGTATAGGGACCTGGTAACCCTAGGTGAGGGCCACTCCTTGCTTAGCCCCAGCAGGGAGGAGGGAGCAGTGATTTGGGGACCTTTCCTAGACTTTTGCCCAGGGCCTCACAATTACGAAGGCCACACCAGAAAGTGCCAAACATGTACTTATGGTGTAGCTGGATCATATAAACACTTTCAGTGCAAAGGATTAGCAGAATTTTCTTTTTTCAGAGGAGGCTACTCACTTTTTGGAATTGCCCCAAAAGAAATTGGAATTGGCCCAGAAGAAGTTTCTTCTAAGGACAGGTACTTAAGAACACAGTGCCTTACACTGCATCAGACCCTTGGTCCATCAAGGTCAGCATCGTCTATTCAGAGTGGCAGTGGCTCTCCAGGGTTTCATGAGGAGGTCTTTCACATCTGGTTCTGTGTCATAAGTCAGCCTTGTTCTGTGCTCAGTGAAGATTCATCAGACGAAGAGTTGCCTGCAGTTTGCCCTGAAACCAACACAGCTTCAGCTGACCTTGAGTCAGATGAAGAGCAACAACAGATCCAATTAAGAGCTAATCAAATAGCACAGCCTTTAGCTGTAACAGAACCAGCATCAGGAAACTCAGACACAGTCAACAAGGCTGCAGAGGCCTGGCCCTCTCCTCCCTCTTTGCCAACACCCTTGCAGTACCGACGCTGTCAGAGACAGGTAGAGCTACAAGAATGTAGGAGGTATGCACGACTCATGAGCCAACGTCAACTGTCAAATGACCAAGATGGATGAGTAGTTTCAGGATGTCTGCCAAGTAATTGGCTGGTGGTTTTAGCTCATTAGGACTTGGCCATAAAAATGGCTGGACGAAGCAGCAGTTTATGGATGCAACAAGCACACTTTATGGCTGCTCCACTGGCCTTGTTATTACCCAAATTCTGACTCTTGGACTGGACCTGACTCTTGGCTTTTCTGCAACCCCTGACATTTGGATTAGAATCCGTTTACCCTTTGTTGCCTGGTCATTACTGGCCTCTTAACTCCAGCCCCTGGCCCCTGGGACTACACCAGTACATCCTGGTTCTATTAATTATCTGGCTCTTTTAACTATCTGGTCCTTTTAACTGGATTTGCCAGGGATTGAACTTGGGACCTCCTGCATGCCAAGCAGACGCTCTGCCACTGAGCCATGGCTCCTTCCTAGGGAGCTTTTGCAGTGTGATCATAGACAGAATTAGGTGCACCTACGTTGTAAAAATAAGTTTTCTTGAGTATAAGTGAAATGTACGTCCAGGATTAATTTAGAAAAAGAAAAGGTCTGCTATCACAAGTTCAGAGAACAATGATGTAAATAACAGCGATGTTACCTCTGAGCGTTTGATCTCTGCTGCTGTAATTCTTTCCAAGTGAGAATGAACTTGGGTTTTCCTATTCCCAAAGAACAATCATGTGCTTTGACAATGAAGGTTAAGCAATAACAAAGAAAGAACAAAACAAAATGATTCAGGCTTGAGCATTGTGTGTGTGTGTCCCTTGCCCATGCCCATGGGATCTCGGAGAACAAAATTACTTCCATCTCTGCCAAATACTTTCTTAAATGCCAAGACGTAGCTGGAGAAAAGGCAACTGTGTCTCATAGCAAACTCCAGTGCAAGGGAGTCTATGAAGGATTCTGCACTGATTAATTGCAGGTGGCTCTGATTATCTTGAAAGATCAGGTTCACTGCAAGGAGGTCCTCCCCAAAACCTGCTTTGTTTCAGGATAAGCAGGATAGTTCTATGATCGTGGTACCTGTTACCGTGGTCATTTTTTAAAAAGTTGTGGTGAGAAGGGGCATCCACATTCCTCATGCTCCAGTGGATGATTTCAGCCTCACGAGAGTCACGACCTATTCAATCTACGCTAAAACTACTCTCTCCTAAAGCTACTGACCAAGTCATTTTTTCTGTTGATCTGCCTCACATTTTCATCTGATGTCTAAAGTTCCCATTAAGTAGAAGCCAGATCAATGTGTCGATCTAGTTGGGACTGAATGTAACTTTTATTTTAAGAGTTCCCGACTTTTTAATTTGCTCCAAATCCAAAAATTAAAGGGCCATCCTTACTCGAGACTTCCTCCCCCGCCCCCTTCTTCTTTCATTTTTCCTGATCTGTAAGTCCACCTGTCACCACTCCAGTAAAATTGCTGGAATTTGTCTTTGCCTTTTCTCTGTCTTTCATGAATACCCTATTCATGCCATAATCACTTCCCATCTCATCTGTTTCAGTTGCATTGCAAATATGGTCTTTCTTTCAAAATCCTTTCCTTCTAAGGTATTAAGCTCTGGTCTATGAATGACTGGATTTTGCCAACAACCAAACTGAAAAGGAGAAAATAGATTTCATTACAGCTGGCCTGCACAACCTGTGATCCACCAAGCAAGACGTAGCTTGCTGCCCTTGCATGGTGGCTTACAAGGAGTCTGATAACTCCCTCTTTTTTGATCCCAGGAAGATAGCAGGAACAGGAGGTTCGGTGGAACTCCTGATGAGTATCTTTATATGGCTGGTGCTATGTATTTGCCCTAGTGGTTTGCCAGCCTACATTAGAACTTCAGGAACTAGCAGAGGAAATGGGGGAAAGCCATAAATATGAAATCAGTTGGGCATGGGCTCATCAGCAGCCTTGTGAGCAGCCAGCCAGAACTGGGGAGGGCTATGGCTCACTGGTAGAGCATCTCTTTTGCATCTCTTTTGCATGCAGAATGTCCCAGGTTCAGTCCTTGGCATCTCCCGATGAAAAGAACAAGAAGTGCATGATGTGAAAGAACCCGGAGAGTCGCTGCCAGTCTGAGCAGACAATTCCGACCTTGATGGACCGAGGGTCTGATTCAGTATAATGCGGCTTCATGTGTTCATTATGTTCCGCTAGGGAGAAACAGAACCTAGTGGTCTCACTCTGCTGAGCGGTGGAGCAGCCACGCTCAGAGAAGGCAGTTGCTGAACAGATGAGGCAAGACCCAATTGGGTCCTTCAGACCTCTCTACAGTTCACATTGTCTATTTTGAGTCCTCTTGTATGTGAAACAGGAAAGGACCTCAAAGCTCACTTTGGCTGTTTCCACACACTGTTAAAAAGATGGCCCACTCACTGAATTCTGGTGTTTTTTTCCTCACTCACTCCATACGTCTCCGACTTCAAAGCAGAAGGAGGCAGTTTGACTTTTGTTTTTTCAGCATCTTTTAGCCGGCACAAGAAAGAGTGGGAAATCTCGTTCTCAGAAAAGACGCTGAAAAAATGGAAACCAAACTGGCCTCTTAACTCCAGCCCCTGCGTCCACTTTGAAATCGGAGACATATGGAGTGAGTGAGGGGAAAAAACCCGCCAGAATTCAGTGAGTGGGCTGTCTCTTTAACAGCGTGTGGAAACGGCCCTTGTCTGCTCTAAGGTGTATAGAGTGGCTGGTGATATTTACTGCTGAGCAGAGTAGTCTATTTCATAAACATTTTGTCCTCTCAAGATGGTCTGATTTCATTATTTTTGGACCTCTTTGAACTACACTTGCCAACCTTCAGGTGGGGTCTGGAGATTTCCCAGGATTACAACTGCTCTCCAGACAATAAAGATCATTTCCCCTAGAGAAAACAGCTGATTTGGAGAGTAGACTCTTTGGCATGATATCCTGCTGAGGTCCCTCCCATCCCCAAATACGCCTTCACCAAATCTCCTGAAATTTCTTAATGTTGAGTTGGCAACCCCACTTATTACAGAACTGCTTATAGGGGGTGAATGTTGGGAAGAAGAAGGAATATTCTCCCATAGCTGGGCCTACTGGCCTGACAGTTCTTTGTATCAATCCAATCACAGGGGACTGACTTGAAGTAGATTTACATAGGACACTTGGTGTTTCATGAATGCAGCTCCTCGTGTTTTCCCTCTAGATGTCCTACTTGGAAGAGCCCACTTTCTATGAGGACCACAAGGGGAGGAGGTTTAAACTGCCTTTTTATCAAACTGCAGTCCCAAACATGTGGTTTTTAAAGAGAAAATATTGGGTAGGTGTGTACAGTTAAATGTTGCCAAATCCAAAAAATTGTCTGGATCCGAAAAATTGTCCATTGGATCAGGTAGGCTATAGCCAAGTCAGCATGTGTGCCGCGTGTGCGCTGTGCTCACTGCTCTTTGTGTCTTGGGAGAGAGACCTTGATTGGATTATGCTAGACCCCATCCAGTCAGATCCTGCCTAAGTGGCATTTCTCAGATTAATTTCAAATTAGTACAAGCTAGCTTTTCCTCCAACCTCTTGCACAGGAGAAGGGTTAGTAAGGGGGACACATTTCATTGCTGGGCAGGGAGTTAGGGAGAGGTACTATTTTTGTTGTTGTTTTGGGTTCTGTGTGGTTTATTATTTGGTTTGGTTTGATTTTCTCCTTTTTTTGTGCTTCTGAGGCGTTTGTTTAATCTTTTCATTGTGAATTTTTTCTCTTGGTTTGTTGGCTTTTCTAGTGGCCCTCAGTGAGTTACCTGGACTGCTTTCACACAGAGAGGTTTCCCCATTTTTGCCACACAATTCATGTAAGTTTCCCCCCTGTCATGACATGATGTCATCCTGCACCCATGCCCCAACTGTGGACAGCCCATATTTTTCTCTAAAAGAAATGTCCCCCCCCCCCCGCCCCCAGCATAGCATTGCTGGGTTATTTTTTTCAATGTGTCTGGAATGGAAGGTACACTTTTGGTTTCAATGAAAAGGAATACCTCCTCCCCTTCCTCTGCTTATCCATTAGGGGTTTTAAAGAACATTTTTATCCCTGTCAGCTTTACTGATGAGTCACAACTGACAGGGGAAAGAAGGTGGCTGTATTTAGATTTTTCTTCCTTTTTTAAAGTGATGTGGACTGAAACAGTTGCGCTATGTCTGTTATACTGTGTGGATCTCAGCAGAGGTCAAGGGGACTGGGAAGGAAAAGTTCTCAAACAGGATGTATGCCTTCAGTTTCAATGAAAATGAATACCACCTCCACCTCTACCTATCCATTAGATTTTTTAAATTTAATTTTTATCTCTGAAATGTCGTAATGTTGTGCTGTTACTCAACTACAGCCATTCAAAACCACAGTTTGCATGTACTTCCCAGTGCTGTAATTAACTCAAAGGTTGGGGGGGGGTGTCACCCCAGTACCCACCAATGAAATGTCACCCTGAACTCAGGGGAGGGAACTTATTCATTAAGGGGGGGGGGTCACCCTGTGAGTTTCCTGGAGCTGCAGTTATCCTGGAAAGGGGGTAGGGTGAGGATAGGAATCAGTCACGGTCTCCTGCCTAACACTGAAATGTAGCAAACTCAGGACAGGGGAACTCGTTCATTAAGGGGGATGGGGGGAGGGATGTTGAGCTATAACAGGCAGGCAAGAACAAGTAGTAAAAGACTCCAGCTTTTGCATTATTCCTGAGCAGTACCAAATAAATATGCAGAAGGAGTTTTTTTAAGGCTTGAGTTATTGTTCAATTCCTCTTTAGCACTACACATGCACCTGAAAATGTAAAAAGGGGGGAAAGAGGGTGGGCAGGGATTCCTGATGGAGAAATGTAAGCCCAGGGTTTTTTTTCTGGGAAAAGAGGTGGTGGAACTCAGTGGGTTGCCCTCAGAGAAAATGGTCACATGGCTGGTGGCCCCGCCCCCTGGTCTCCAGACAGAGGGGAGCTTGGCGGTGCAGAGGGCAATCTAAACTCCCCTCTGTCTGGAGATCAGGGGGCGGGGCCACCAGCCATGTGACCATTTTCAAGAGGTTCCGGACTTCCGTTCCACCGCGTTCCTGCTGAAAAAAAGCCCTCTGTAAGCCTGTACTGAAAAAAGGGTTTGGGGCCTCGGGCCTAGGTTTGATTAGTAGACTGCAGATACTTAGATAGACCTTAGGCCACACCAGACTAACTGATGTGTACATAGGTTTGTATTAACTTGCATGTTTAGCAGAGGCTCATGGGGCATGCGTTTCAAAGGACCACCATGACTAGGAGAGGTGGTATAAAGCTGGACTGGGCTAGCTGAAAAGACTGAGAGAAGGAGAGAAGCACTGAAGGTAGTGCTCTCTGAAAGGTAAAGCTAGGTTCCAAGTTTTGGATCCAGAAGAGGGCACAGAGCTGAAACTGGTAGCTGTAAGAATTGAATACTTCTTCCTGGGGGAGCAGTGGTGGTTAGGAAAAGCTGAAAAGGCTGGGAAGAGCAAAGAACAGGAATTACTGACAGCTGAACCCTTCACTGACTGCCTGAGGTCAACAACCTACTACAGAGCAGCCCTACTTCATCTTGCTGGGAGGAAAGGGCAACGAACAAGCTTGAGAGGATTCATCCAGCATTTTCACAAGAAGAGTTTCTGCTGCTGTAAGAAGGCCTTCCGGATGCCTAGGACTCTTTTCTAGGCGTAGCCTCTAGACAAATCCACAGCATAGTCTTCGCCCTTTACATCATGGATTGTGAGTAGCATTCTGCTCTGGGGATCAGTATTGATAGCTTTGAGAACTTGCATTCTATTATATTTAAATAAATTGGATTTACATTTTGAATTTGTGAACATTGCTCTACAATTTGAATCTGGCCTTTTGGAATCAGAGGGTTGCAGGAAAGACAGCAATAGAGGTCGGAGGTGATGGTGATGCAGGCCTGGTGTGAAAGGGAAAACACGGCGAATACTAGATTACACTCCATTCACTCTCCATTGCAAGTGCAAACGGAGAAAATGCCTCACTGGCAACATGATGAGGACAGTAGAACTCACTACTGTGGAAGCACCCCTGCTTTCCATCTGTTTGCATATTAATTAGTGATTTGGGATAACGTCACATTTTTTCATTGCTCAGATGTGGATAAGTAAGAACATAAGAGAAGCCATGTTGGATCAGGCCAATGGCCCATCCAGTCCAACATTCTGTGTCACACAGTGGCCAAAACCCAGGTGTCCTCAGGAGGTCTGACAGTGGGAAAGGGACACTAGAAGCCCTCCCACTGATTGCCCCCCACAGAGGAAAGGGAAGTAGGCTCCCTTTTCTCTGCAACACGGAGTGGGTGGGTGCCTCACTAGATAGACACTACTTTTACTAGCCGTTGCATGGTTTTTTCCGCTATGCAGGGAGGATGGGCTGTAAAATTGGGCTGTAAAATTATTCAGTGGGCTGTAAAATTGGGACTCCTTTGTCCAATTAACTTGAAGATTGGGGATTCTTTAGAAGAGAGTGGACTAGGCTATTTATTTATTTACGTTATTTGTAGTCTGCCTTTCTCATGGAGACTCAAGGCAGATTACACAGTGTGAGTCAGCGCAGTCTTTTTCAAAGATATTTCAATAATGTAACAGGGTATATAAACACAAATTTGTGTTTATATTGTGGGGGATTATATTGTGATGGGATTTTGATATCATTTAGTGAAAAAAGTCTGCTCAGGAAAATTTGCCATTTTTTGCATATGGAAAACAATGGGCAGACATCTGATCTTAATGAAAATAGAAATGGAACGGAACAAGCCTTCATGATATGACAGCAACATTTTGGAGAATTCTTAAAACTGGTGCACCTTCCCTTTCTTAAATTACACCACAGAATTAAAGCTATATTTTTTCCAATGTACTCCTGTAATGCTGGGAGCTCCATTCATAGAACTATCTGTGTTTCATGTGTTGGGGCCAGAGGACGTCTTAGCCAATGGGCAATGGGGCACCTGCCCTGGGTCCCACACTGGTAGGCCCCAACCACCCATAGCCACACCCTTCGGAAGGAGGAAGAAAGAAGAAGAGCAGGCTGCTGCTGCCACAATCACTTGCTGCATCTGGGGCTCAGGCAGCAGTCTTGCAGAAGTAGTGGGGGCTCTTGCCACTTTGCGTGATGTGAGGGTTGCCTCGTGCTTGGCTCTAGTGTGAAGGGTGGCGGCGGCAGAGATTCTGGATCTCCATCCTGAATTTTTCCCCAAGACCCCAGAATCACTAAGACTGTCCCTAGTTGGGGCAGAACATGAAAGGAAATAGATACTTAGATGCACATCCAAATAAGTATATCCTACCTAGGCTTGTCATATAACATTGTCTGGGTTTTGTCCATATTCAGGCACGGTACTCAGTACCCATTTCGGTCATTCACTAGTCTTGCTCCCCAGCTTTTATTTCCATAAAGTAGGTCCCATGTTCCTGCAGAGAGAGAAGTTCAACACAAAATGTGCCCGCCCAATTGTTTAGTGAGAGATAAGTTCTAGGTAAACAATTTGTTGTAGCCAGTGGGGAAAGGTACAGCTATGACTAACTTGTAAAAGATGGAGTGATACCTCTTTCATGTGCTGACAACAATGTGCAATTTTTGAACTTTCACTGGGGCACTGGCATCTTGGATGGCAAGTAAGGAGGGAGCTTTCTCTTGAAACATGGTTTTGTCCCCAACAGATCTTTTCAGACCAACCTGGTTTTCTTCTTTGATCGAGTGGCGACGAGCTTACTGGATTGTGGGAACTCTGTCAACGTGATTTACCTGTATTTCAGTACAGCTTTTGATAAAGTTCCCCATGACATTCTAATGGATAAACTGGAAGACTGCAGACTGGACTATAGGACAGTTTGGTGTATAGGGAACTGGTTAGAGGACCGCACCCAAAGAGTAGTGGTCAATGGCATTTCATCAGATTGGAGGGAGGTGTCCAGTGGGGTGCTGCAGGGCTCAGTTTTAGGCCTGGTACTTTTCAATATTTTTATCAATGATCTGGATGAAGGGGTAAATGGGCTACTCATTAAATTTACTGATGATACCAAATTGGGAGGAGTAGCAAACAACCAAGAAGATAGAATTAAAATTCAACAAGACCTGAATACTCTGGAGAAGTGGGCAGCTGTGAATAGGATGCAATTCAACAAAGACAAGTGCACAGTATTACATGTGGGTCACAAAAATGGGAAGCACAAATACTAGATGGGGGATACACTTCTGGGGAGTAGTATATGTGAAAGAGATCTTGGGGTAAGAGTGGACTGTAAACTAAATATGAGCAGTCAGTGTGATGCGGTGGCAAAAAAGGCAAACTCAGTCTTGGGTTGTATCAAAAGGACCATTGCATTGAAATTGCAGGTCATAGTCCCTCTCTATACTGCCTTGGTCAGGCCACAGCTGGAGTACTGTGTGCAGTTCTGGAGGCCTCACTTCAAAAAGGATGTGGACAAAATCAAGAGGGTGCAGAAGAGCGCAACGAGAATGATCAGGGATCTGGAGACTGAGCCCTATGAGGAAAGGCTGAGGGCCTTGTGAATGTTTCTTTTGGAGAAGAGGAGATTGCGGGGGAGGGGGAGCATGATTGCTCTCTTTAAATATTTGAAAGGCTGTCATTTGGAGGAGAGCAAGGAGCTGTTCCAGTTGGCAGCAGAGGATAGGACCCGAAGCAACAGGCTTAAATTACATGCAGAATGGTACCAGCTGGATATTAGGAAAAACTTTTTCACAGTCAGAGTTGTTCAAAGGTAGAATCATCTGCCTAGGGAGGTGGTAAGCTCCCCCTCACTGGCAGTTTTCAAGAAGAGGCTGGATGAATATTTGTCAGGGATGCTTTAGGCCCATCCTGCATTGGGCAGGGGGTTGGACTAGAAGGTCTGTATGGCCCCTTCCAACTCTGTGATTCTGTGAAAATTTGAAATTTATGTATTAAAATATTTATATCCCACCTTCCCCTTGTGGCTCAAGGTGGCTTTCTATTCCCAATATCAAAAACATACAAAGTATGGTAAAATCCGCATTTATCTTTCCTCCCCAAGAATATGTCTACAGCTTAAGCTAAATTCCAAGTGAGGCCACAGATCTCCTGGGATTACAACTGATCTCTAGATTACACAGAACTGTTCCCCAGGAGAAAATGGCTGCTTTGGAAGGTGAGCTCTATGGCATTTTCCCCTCTCCAAACCCTGCCATCACCAGGTTTCACCCTCAAATCTCAGGAATCCCCCAGCCTAACAGGAATTAGTAAATGCCAAGTAGGAATAGGTTGCCACAGATGCCAAGAATGCTACTTTAGGTGATGGAACAACTAGAAGGTGGCAATCTGAAGACCTTAATATGTTTTATAATGTATTTTGCTGATTTTATTAATTTCTGTGTGATTGATTTCTATTGCATTTATTTATTTATTTGGAATGTAATTTCTGTTGGAAATTGTCTTTGAGCTTTTAGGAAAAACAGGCAAAAAAGATTTTAAATCAATTAAATGAAACGAAGTTCAAGAAGTTAAGGAAACCCAGATACCTCACGTTTAGCCACACCTATTAAACATAAAAATGAATGATTGCATTTGGTAATACATTTAAAGCAGAATACTTTATAAAAGTGTTGACATTTGCTTGGGATTCTGTTATGCAGTCCTTAGACCCCTCCTTTCTGCTTCTCATTGGCTTCATCAGCAAAGGATCGACACGTTGCGTATCCTCAATTAATATGGCCTTTGGAAAGATTAAGGTAAGGATCTTAGCAGCCGTCAAAATTCTGACAAATGTTCATATTTACATTGGTTCCCCCATGTACCCGCCCCATTTAATAGGAAAGAAAGGATTTTGTTTCCCAACTCTTTCTAGTCTCCCTCCATTTCCCAGAGACTGGCTGACTGCACCAATGACTGACAGTTTGTGTCAGCAACGCAGCTGGCATTTAAGAAAGGGGGGTCAGGAGAGGGGGGAAAGAGTAGATGCACAGCTGAGTTGCTTCTTCCTTGGTCTGTGAGCGGGAGGCTTAAAGAGAGTCTGGCAATACCGTTTTGCCTTTTAGTTGTATAATTGTACAAAGGGGATCAGAATGACACTTGTCATTCACTAGCCCTCCTCCAATGCCTTAACTGCAGCATGCTCCACGTAAATGCTGCAATTGAAGCTGTGTTCAGTGTTTATTTCTCTACTAGGGAAAGTGTCACATGTTTCATTTATGCATGTCAAGCTGCCTTTAAAGGCACCAGTATTGCTGCAGTTGTAGTTGGAACTGCCAGAAATTCCTGCAATTGGGATTATTTTAGGGTTGCAAACACAATTAAGTCGGGGAATTCCTGAAGATTTAAGAGTGGAGCCTAGGGAGGATGTTTGGGTAGAGGAGGGACTTTGGTAGGGTATAATACCATGGAGTCCACCCTCCAAAGAAATCCACCCTCCAAAGAAATCAGGGGCAATGTTTTCAGCAGTCTGGAAATCGTAATTCCAGGAAATCGTAATTCCAGGAAATTGCCAGGCCCTGCCTGGAGTATAGCAAACCCCAACCTTCCCTTTATCATAATTCCTATAGGGTAGCTGTGTTAAATGTAGCAAAGTTACACACAGGAATTGGGTAGCACCTTAAAGACTAACAAAATTTAATTCAGCACAAGCTTCCATGAGTCAGAGATCACTTCCTCAAATATATAGAAGTGTACATTTAGAGGTTTAGTTAAATACCCAGCTGGAGGTGGAGATGTTACAAAGAGAGACTTAAGTAAAAGAATATCCATTCAAGAAGGAGATCGTGAGACATTTCCAACCAACAACAGCAGAGTATAATAAATATTGAATCTAAAGTAGGATTTGGCCATAGTGGACCTTCGTGGGTTCCACTCGTGATAGTGGAACAAATTAACAATGGTAAGAGCTGGGATAAATGCTGAAACTGAGGCTATTGTACCTTGGTCATATCATGAGAAGACAAGACACAGTGGAAAAGACATAATTCTAGGAAAAGTGGAAGGCAGTAGGAAAAGAGGAAGACCCAACATGAGATGGATTGACCCAATAAAGGACGCCACAGTTTCAACTTGCAAGCAAGGCTGTCAACAATAAGATGCTTTGGAGATTGTTAATTCATAGGGTTGCCATATGTCTGAAGCAACTTGGTGACACGTAACACATATATACAAGAGCTGGAATATGCAAGCTATTAGAATACACACTGTCATTGGATGTACACTTCTATGTATGAGATAAAGTGAACTGTGACTCACGAAAACTAACAGTGAAATAAATGTGAACCTTGAAATTGCTACCCAACTTCAGTGTAACAGTCTGTTATCAGGATCTGCTATGTGTAATTTGATAACTAAATAATATTTTTCTCTTGCCATCTACAGGCAGCAATAGTATGATTTTGCAGCAGCTACATACTTCTGTGGTAGGATGGTATGCCATTCCCATCCCTTTCTATTGGAACATTAAATCCTAGAAGAACTATTTCATCGTCAGAATGACTGATGAGTAAGGTTTTAACCCAGGCTACTTTAAATATATTTCCAGCAAAACTACCACTGTTCCCCCCTGCCACACACACTGTAGCAATACAGTTGCCTGCCTCCGTGTGGGGCCTGAAGATCTCCCAGAATTGCCACTGATCTTCAGAGAACAATGATCAGTTCCCCTGGAGAAAATAGTTGCTTTGGAAGGTGGAGTCTATGGCATTATACTATGCTCCCCATGCTCCATCCCTGATTTGTAAGGTGCAACAAGCAGCACAGGAACAAGAAGAGATGATTTACAAAAAATTCCATGGTCTACAATAAAACATTGGTCTATTTAATGACTCAAATATGATCCTGGGGGATACTGCCTCTTCTCTGAAAGCCAGTTTGGTGTAGTGGTTAAGAGCAGCAGGACTCTAATCTGGAGAACCGGGTTTGATTCCCCACTCCTCCACTTGAAGCCAGCTGGGTGACCTTGGGTCAGTCACAGCTTCTCGAAGCTCTCTCAGCCCCACCCACCTCACAGGGTAATTGTTGTGGGGATAATAATAACATACTTTGTAAACCACTCTGAGTGGGTGTTAAGTTGTCCTGAAGGGCAGTATATAAATCGAATGTTGTTGTTGTAAATGAGATGATTTTGTTGTCAGACTTTGGGGGAAAGATCCACAAGCTGCAATTACTTGGCCCTGTAGACCAAGCTGATACTGTGCTGCACAAAGCTGGTCAATGTGATTTTTCTGCTTGAGATGAACTTGTCCAGGGAGCATTGAGGCATTCTGATCAAGTGCTCATATCATATGTAACTGAAGAAGTTTGTTTGCTTAGTAATTGCCTTCATATCAGGGGTCATTTTGTAGAAATGAGTTGTAGGAACTCATTAGCATAACTCATTAGCATATGCCATGCCCCTTGACATCACCAGAAGTGTGTCATTAGCATAACTGATTTGCATATGCCACACCCCCTGTCATCACCTATCCTGGCTGTTTTGGACCCAATCCTGGCCATTCAGGGATGAAATTGAGCTCCAAATGGCAAAAAGGGGCTGAAAATGGCCGAATAGAGGCCCAAAATGGTCAGGATCGGGCTGCCGCTGAGTGGGAGAGTGATTCACCACTTTCAGAGGCCCATGCCGGGCTGTTTCGACCCAATCCAGGCTGAAACAGGCCCAAAATGGCTGAGAGTCAGGTGGGTGGGGCCACCTGACATGTTACCTCTTTGGGGAACTGCTGGAACTGCATTCCTGTGCGTTCCCCCTCGAAATGAGCCCTGGTTCATATTAAAGCTCTTAGCATGCCGTATCTCTTGATACAGCCCCATAAGATCCCACAAGCCTTAACTAAAATGCAGCTTTTTCCTCACCTCCTAAAGCAAATGAATAACTAGTGGATCTTCCAACAAATTCTGGAATGAAGAACATGACTTCTTCTCAGATGCCTCCTGCTACATTAGAAAGGAGAGAGAAAGATGAGGCATTTCAGCTCTTCTTTGTACGTCTAAAGTAGGACTGGGCAAAACTAAAGTAGGGGGTGGGAGACACCTTTCTCCTGGTTTATTTCTTTTTCCATATATAAAGTAGAACTGTGACTTAACATTGGTTTACAGTATTTTAAAACTATTTTCGTAGATAGTTTTGGTTGAAAGATAGGTTGGAACACATATTTTTGCTAGAATCTCTCGTAGTCCTCATTTTTGGAGTCAATTTTATAAGATGGGCAAATCTGATCCACTCAAAATCTTTTGCTACACTCAGCATAAATGGGTCACGGTCTTCACAAATAGACATCATAAGAGGCGTTCATCAAGGACATTCTGTTTCCTCTCTACTCTTCATGATCTATTTGGAATCATTAGCAATTATGGTGGGGGAGGAGATGAAAATGCAAGGAGTTAGTGGATTTTCCCCAGTACAAAACTGGTCTGTGTGCCAATGACATTGTTATCTTTTTAACAAATTTTGAACAATCTGGTGAAGAAATAGAGACCCTTATGCAATATGGCAAAGTCTCAGGGTATAAATTGAATGCAGATAAAACTGAGGTCATTTGTTTCAATACAGACTTGAATGAATGCAATGAGGATAATTGGATCTGGGTGTTTTGGCCATGAAGAGAACTAATTAAACAAAGTATCTAGGAACAGTAATGGTCTTTACAAAATTAATTACAATCCAATAATAACTGAACTAAAAGTAAATTTCATGCTCTGGGAAACCCTAAACCTATCAATCTAGGACATGATAAAAATGATGGTTCTTCCCAGGTTAAAATTCCATTTTTTATTTTATTTTTTTGCAATTTACCATTTGAATCCTTGATAAGGTGTCAAAAGATTGGCAGCAACTGTTAAAAGCTTTTATATGGGATAAAAAGAAACCTCAGATCATATGGAGCAATGCCTATGATAAAAAGTTAAACGTCCTCAAAATATACAGTGCCACCTGTTCTCAAAATATACTACCAAAAAATTGCAGGTTAAGCTGGGTGAAAGGATATTGGATACTGATGAAAGAATGCCAGCATGCATTGATGAATATTTTGTTCATGGTCCCATGAACATATGGCCCTGGATGAAGAAAACAAGTAGAAAATATTGCTACATTAATCATAGTACAGTGATAAATGCATTAATTAATGTATAGGACCAAATAAGGAGTAAACTGTCACCTAGAGTCTCCCCTTTAGCACCTTTTGTTCCAGATTTTTCCCTCTTGGGAAAATAGGAGATGTTTGTGCTCAGGGAACATAGAAATTGGATAATTAATAGACAGATACTGTTTTATAATGATAAAAATATTGTAATAATTTCAACATCATGATATATGTTCCTGTAAGTTAAGGGAATTTTGTGTGGATTGATACAGAGAGGTTTTGTTCTGAGATCTACATAAAAATCTGAGAATGTGTTATTAATGTATGAGAAGCATTTTCTTTCAAATATGTATACTATTTTATTGGATGTGATACTTAAACCTGAACAAAATTTTCTTATAAAATGGGGGGGGGGGAATTAGATAATGGCATATGTAACTGAAGAAATATGTATTTGCTTATAGAACTACCCTTACAGTTTGTCTTTCCTGAGAAAACTTGAGAAAATGATGTATGGGTAGCATTTAACTCCTTTAAGGTTGGAAAAGATCTAACACTGAAGTAGTAAGTGCTGCTTTTGTGGCGTAGATAAGGCTGACTTCTTCCTTACATGGTGAACATGCAAACATGCTTCCAGTTATTGGAAGAAATTGGTGAGGATTAGAGGTGGGCACAGGCTGGGAAAACCCTATGGACCACCAGCCCATAGTCTGTCAATTTTCACAGACCACGGACCACGAACTTTCCACAGACCAGCCCCATTCACAGACCGGTTCATCAGTCTGTGGTCTGTGACTTCTAGCAGCCCTAGCTTCACCCCCTTCACCCCCAGATTACCCAAACTCACAGAGAATCTTCAGCAGCCTCTCCTCCAACCACCCTCCAAGTTTGGTCAAGATTTCATTTCGTTCATCTGAGTTACAGACACCCCAAAGCGGCCACCCCCAGGAAACTTCCAGTAGATACTAGATTCACAAATGCCAATTGACTTGCATTGGCTAGCAGCACCAAAAAGTTGCAATGAGGCAAAATCAAAGAGAAAAGGGTGGGAGAAGAGCCCCCTCACTCACCACACAGACACCTTCCCAGCCGTTGCCTAGGGAATTCATACTTGCTCCTTGCTCGCATAGAGAAGAATGGGAGCTCTCTGGTTGGCAGACAGAGCTGCCTATCAAGGTTTTGAGGGCTAAGATTGGTGTTGCCATGGCTGCAGAATATCCACCCCTCTGTTGTCTAGGGAATTCATTCTTGCTCCTTGCTCCATAGAGCAGAATAGAAGCTCTCTGGTTGGCCAGCAGAGCTGCCTATCAAGGTTTTGAGGGCTAAGATTGGCTGCAGAAGGGCCACCCCTCCCTTGCAGAATGAGAGCTCTCTGGTTGGCAGGCAGAGCTACCTAACAAGGTTTTGAGGGCTAATATTGGCTGCAGAACATCCATCCCTCCATTGTCTATGAAATTCATTCTTGCTCCTTGCTCCATAGAGAAGAATGGGAGCTCTCTGCTTGGCAGGCAGAGCTGCATGTTAAGTTTTTAAGAAAAAACAGACCAACGTCCCCATACATCGAACCAATAGCAGAAGTTCACAGCTTATACACCATTTATCTGCCTAAGAAATTAGGCGTCCATAATTATGTAACAAAAATAATACCAATAAGGAACAAAGGAGCTAGACAAAATAATTGGCTCCTCACAATACACTGGAGCCTACACAATCATTGCTATAGTTGCTAAAGAAGTCCAGACTGGAACTTATAATACACTGTAGCTCCTGGTCATGAATATGAAAAGAGTCCACATGATGATGATAATAAGCCGGTAATTTTCCCAACAGGATTCCGGGTATCTTCCTGTTTCATAAGTTTCTTGATCACGGGAATTAACTGCAAAAAATCACATACGTGATACAGCAATCTCTATATTCTCATCAACCATTGCATTCTTGCCCCCCCAAATACTCACTCCTTTACAGCTTGACAAACGTTCCCGACCGCATTCCCTGCTTGGTCAACAGCTGTTAACAAGTATCCTAATTACTGAGTATTTTAGGATCCTATGCAATGGAGTCTTAAAGCTCCCCAACACCTTAGTCACAATAAGCATGTAGTCCTTATCCCATTAGCATGTGCAAACAAGTCAAACAGAGCCCGAGTAATCAATACATGAATTGAGCCCTAATGGCCCTAAACAATTCAACTCAAAGGTCCAAAAGCCTTCTCTTCTCCTCAGTTCTTTATTTAGATCCTTAGATCTGTCTATCTTAAGTACCCCCAGGACCGAATATCTAAATTCCCTTTAATTCCTGTGATGCTCAATGAAATATGGCGTGAGGGGTGCTTCCCTCTGATCATTTCTAATACGAGAAATGTGTTGAATGCGTATTTTGACAGGTCTACTGGTACTGCCAACGTAAATACGTGGACAGGTACATTCAATGATATATACCACCCCACTAGTGCTGCATGTGGAAAAATGTCTAAGGGAAATTTCCCTACCTGAGGAGGTCACCTTGAAATTAGACCCTACAGCTACAGTATTAAGTTTTTAAGATCTGCAAAAGGTCTGTGGACATCCTCTCCATTACCTAGGGAATTGATAGATCGGCACCAGGATGTCTAGACTCACGGACCAATGGACCGGCCCAAACAGACCAAAATTCATGAAAAAGGTGAGTCCCACAAACTGTGTGTTCACAAACCACGAACCAGGCCAGACCGCGCAAAATTTTGGTCCATTTTCCAGACCATGCCCATCTCTAGAGAGAATCATAGCAGCCTGATTGGGAAAACAAATTCCCTACAAACCAGAGACATTACTGCTTGAATATCTACCTGACATCCTAGAGATCTTCAAATGATCGCCTCACATATAATTACTGCTGTCAGATTGCTCTAGAAAAGGAAAGCAAGAAGTATGCTGAAGATTCAAGATTGACTGTTGAAAGTAAAAGAGATCAACATTTTGGAGAAAATAAGACACACACACACCCCACACACAAAGTGATATATCCAGATTGGACTCATGGTCAGGAGTTGTGCAGAGAATGCAACTGGCAAGACAATACTTAGAAAATACTCAGTGTTGATATTCTTGTTTTTATGTTCAATTGCACACAGTAATTGGTAGACTTATTTAGTATGTTTTGTTTCTTTTCTGTCTCTTTGGCGTTATAGTTTAATAAATCATAATTTTTAAAAATTCTGGAATGAAGTACTTGGTTTCTTCTCTTTATAGCATCAGATGCCTCCAGCTGTAATAGAAAGAAGCATGAAGGATGAGGCAGAGAGAGACAGAGAGAGAGGGAGGGGTATAAAATTGTGACTTAACATTTGTTTACAGTTTTTTAAAAAGTATTTTTGTAGATAATTTTGGCAGGAAGGTGAAAACAAATCAAAGATATAACAGTGCTATAAATTCTCTAAGCGAAACATAATTTGAAGGAAGAGCACAATTGCTAAAAATTCATTCCAGGTCAAATATACAATTTGTTGATTAGGAGTTTGAACAAATGCTTTTGATTTTTTTCCCAAAGGGAAGAGATGGTTTCATTTTAGTTCATATTTATTATATGGTATGTTCCGAAGCACAACTAGCAATTTCCTGACCTTCCAGCTGCTCTGTCTGTGATCCTGGGACACACCTGCAGATCACAGAGTCACAATTTCTGTAACCTACTTTTTGTGTGTGTGTTTGTTCTCACATGCCATATAGGTCTGGATGGCTTCCAACAGTTTACTTCTAGAGAGCAGAAAAGAATTCTATATATCCCAGAGCCATCTTACATTTTGTTGCCACAATCAAGGCATCAATAATGCTGTGAATCATCTGGAAAAAAGAAATGTGAATTCCTAAAATTGTATTAATATCCTCCATCTCTGATTGGAAAATCATTTTCCTTTTCTTTAAAAAAAATATTGTGCCTTGTATGTGTAACCTCTTTTGTATGTATTCAATGGGGCTAATTTAGGAAGCAAACTTTCACACACATGTAAATTAAGAAAAAAACTTGCCCCCCCAACCTTTTAACCATTAGTACAATACAGCTATTTTTCTTTTCTTTAACTAAACTCATACGTGCAACAATACAGAAACTTTCAGCCAACAATGTCTTTGAAAAGGTAAACAGTTCAACTTGTTGGATCCCACCAAGTTCTTTTTCACAATCCTTCCAATTTGAAGCAACTGGAACCCAGGCTTCTGTCCTCTCCATGGGGAATTACAGCCCTTATTCAAGGTGATACGAGCACATTAATGATCAAGCACCTCAGCAACCAGCTTCTTCCTCAGCTGCCTGGCTCTAGATATTGTCTCACACTACTGGGCTAAACCAATTAGCTCATAGGGGTTACATCTGCATTCTTGAGGAAAAGGGGAGTAGACATGGGCACGAACCAAAAAAAATTAACAAACCTGCGGTTTGTGGTTCGGTGCTGCTGATGAACCCAAACAAACGAACCGTAATGAACATTTCCTGTTACCAAACTGGTTCGCAATTCGTGGCTCATAGGCGTCGGAATGGCCCCCATTGCACTTAGAGAGCCCATATTCACAGGGAGTGTTTAGCAGGCTCTCCTCCAGCCAGCACCCAAGTTTGGTCAAGATTGCAATAGGGATCTTGGAGTTATACTCTCTCCAATCTGAGGCCCCACGGAAACTCCCACTCGATACAATTAGAGCCACCAGTTGACATTGGCCCAGTGTACAAGGGGTTGGCCATCAGAACTGCCTATCAGGGTTTGCAGGGATGAGATTGGAGTGCCCATGGCTACAGAACACCCCCCCTTGCCCCTCCCTCCCCCCAGGTGTCTTCTCCCATGTAACCAATTGTAACCAATTTGCAGCTCCATGGTTGGAAGGAAGACCTGCCGATCAAGGTAAGCTGGGCTTCGATTCAGGTTTCCAGGGTGACAGAAGGAGTGCAGACAGAGTTCAGGCATCCCCCCAGCTCCGTTTCCAAGGGAATTGATTGATGATACCTGAATGTCTGTCTTCACGAACCACAGGCGAACGCAATGAACTGGGCTTCCAATGACCGCTGGTTCGTTGGCCATGGACACTCACGAACTGCCGGATTGTGAACAGATGATCAGGCAGTTCGTGAGGTTTTTTGGTTCGTAATGCAGTTCGTGCCCATATCTAGAGGGGAGCTTCAACTGGTAATCTTGCTGTAGCCTTTCTCAGAGAAAGGCAGAGATGCAATACCAGCAAGCAGCACAGCAAGGAAGTTGAAACTCAGAGCGTGCAGCAAGATTTGGATATGAAAGACAATATGGGGAAGGATTCTGACCCCAATTATAGCATTAGGAAATGAATAAAATACAATGGAGTTGATTTTCTTAGGCCTGGGAAGGAGAAAAGAATCCAGGTGAGTTAAGAGGGGAAGTTCTGATTGGCAGAGGTCCTAGACCCTGGGGACTTCTTCATATAAGGAAAGCAAGGGAGATCTCAGGGTGGAGAGGAGCCTTGTTAAGAGGCCATCTTGGTTGCCTAGACAAAAAGTGGAGCACTGGAAATAGATACAACCATCCAGTCTTCAGTCATGTAAGTGGAAAAAACTTCATTAGCTAAGACACTAGCTCTGTTCATGTTTTGGTGAATACATGTACACCCTGCCTTATGAGTGTAAGTCTGTTTGTAAGAGAGATCCAGTGCATGTTCATTTTGCAAATGAAACCAGGGATCTGTATCTGGATAAATGTGGGGTTTGTACTACACTTTCAGGGGTCCGTGCATTGCCTGTAACATGAGAAATACTCAATGAACATTCAAAGGACAATCAAGTGTACACTAAGATTCAAGTCTAGTAGCACCTTAAAGACCAACAAGAGTTTTAGGGTATAAACTTTGAAGAGTCAATCTCCCTTTGTACACTGCGCATAGATCATACATACATTCACTGTAACTTGTGATTGCGTCTAGTGACCTAACCAGAGTTCTATTGTTAGGAAGCAACTTTACTGTAAGCATATTGTGTTAACCAATTGTAAAAACACTGAATATAGTTCAAAAGTTTCAGTGTTTAAGTGGGTTTGTATATCTCTGAGTATGTCATCCCCCTGCCCCAGTGAATTATGATACAACTGATACAAGAATGTCCCTGCCCTAACCCCACCTCTTCAGGCATTCTTCTATTGCACTACAAATAGCCAACACAATGGGCCAAGCTACAAGTGACGAATGAAACTTGAACGGCAAGTGGATTTAGTGGAGCGCAAGTGGACAGGGAGAAATACACTTGCTGTTCAAGTGTCATTCGTCACTTGTAGCTTGGCCCTATATTTCATGGATCTACTTGAACAGCAGTAATCTCAATGGTAAATGAACAAGATGGAATCTTCATGGCAACAAATGTCTTGCTATGTATTTTTTGTAAGTTCAAAGAAGACTAGCTTTTCAAGAGTCAAATCTTTTTTTCCCCTCTCATTTTTTTAAGTTTACTTTCACAGCTTTTAGATTCTCCATTCCTTCTGCCAAATTTTTGAAGGTGGTGAGCTATTTTGTGTTGTGTTTTGATACATTCAACGCTAGAAGTCGAGATTTCCAGACACTCTTCCTTCAGTGCCAAGGGGTTAAAGAAGAAAACTGGCTCCTTTGGTAGGTTTTTCCAAGTTTTTATAACCCTGTTCTCCGCATATCCTAAGCAGTTTTTTAAAAAGCCAACCATAAGGTATTGATTGTGGAGATTTGTGATGGTTTTTCCACCCTCATTGTTATACAGTCATTCTCTCTATGATCTTCTCGCAATGGGATTAATTCATTGAAGGATGATCTAGTTTGTTTTTAAATTATGTTATATGCAGATCTGATGACTGACTTGATAAAAAGTGTTTTCATTTCTCTGTCCAGCACAAAGTCTGTTTCTGGAAAGGCCTTATTATGAATCATAAAGCAGTTTACTTCAGGCAATAGCTTCTAGAAGGGATGTCATTTTATAGTCTCAAATCTCTATTTATATGGGACAACAAAATAAATTAATTCCTACATGGGGAAGAGGGTGGGGTTATATCATTTTAACATTGTTAGAGGTGGGAAAAGTCTAAAACAAGACAATGGATTAAAAGCCAACTCTGTAGCTCTTTGCAGGATTGGAGACAGGAAAGGGAGGGACTAAATTCTCTATGTAATCCTGAAGACAAGTTCCCAATCTTTGCTAGTTCAACATCTTTCAACCAACTTGTGCTTTAGCCTAGAGAGTAGTTGGTTATTATGCTCCAGTTTTCTGGGGCCTGCCTGCTTGTCTCTTACAGTACAATCCTAAATACAATCCAGTCTAAGCCCATTGGTTTCAATGGGTTTAGATTGAAGTAACTCTGCTTTGGATTGCATTGTTAGTCTTTAGCTTCATCTCCTGCCTTGACCCTTGGACCTACTCTCCTTGTTTCTTGCCTCTCTGTAATCCTTGAACCTTATTGCCAACTTGCCAAAACAGGATAGCTTCCTCAGTACTAGAAAGTCATCTCACACACTAGAATTGATTACCTCATTGAGTACAGACTGTGAGAAATGGAAAACCCAAAATAGCCAAAGTGAGAATGGGTAGAGAATGAAATCCAAAAATGACACCACTGTGCCTTGGCCAGCAGCAAAAGATAGTGCAAGAAATAACACTTGGTTGGAAAGGGACATATATATTCAAAACCACAGACTATGGAGAGGTGGCTGTTTCTGTTGTAGGTTATATATTTCATAGTCATTAAAAACTAGACATGCATTTTATGAAGTTAATAAAGCTGCTTAGGCATTGCTAAAGCCAAAAGCAACAAGCACACACATTCTCTGCTTCTCCCTTTTTATCTGAACATTTACTCTTCCCTTTTCTCTGTGGGTGTTTTATTTAACCAGTCTGCTGACATGCCCCCAGTAGCTCCAAGAAATTCATAAAAAATGTATGCGTAATTTGCCAACATCTTTAGAAGTGCTAAATCAGCACTTTTAAGGTTAAAAAAATCCATCATGCACCTTAAAAGAATATTTATATTACAAATATATCCATTTTTGTTAATGTAATTATCATGGCTTTCCTCAAAGAATTCTGGACATTTAATTTGTTAAGACTCAAGAGTGCTCTTAATCTTTTTAAAAATTCTGCCTTCCTCCAAGGAGCTCAGGGCAGCATCACTCTTCCTCTATTTTATCGTCACAGCCACCCCATGAGATTGGTTATAGAACAACTTGCTGAACATGAGCTTACCATGCAATTCTAAACAGAATTACTCCCTTCTAAGTCCATTTAAGATAGTGGGTTCCAAAGGCTTTAAGGACTGCATTGATAGTTGCTGAGAATTTGAATCCTCATCCACTGGTCCTAATCAAATGCTTTTACATTTCGGTGGTGATTAACGTGTTGCTGATAATTCAGTGTAAGAGATTCTTAACACAGTATTTGAAGGGTTTTTTTTGAGGAAGGGGGAAGGACTATTCAAGTAGTTTAAGTCTGTGGTAGCTATGCTCATTATTAAACCAGATGCAAAGTTGTTTGGGAAGGTCTATAAGGATCCTTGTGGGATAGTTTGTGCTTATCTATTAACTTCCACTTGTTAAAATGGTTTATCAACCTCTTGGGCCCTATAGTTCTGGGAGACAGGGAGGGGCAAGGGTTAGGTATCTCTAACAGACAGTTCCCAGCACCTTCATCAAGCTAACATTCTTAGGATTCTTTTGGGGAAGCCATAACTATTAAACTGAAATAATGCGTTTGTAGTAAAGATAAGTCTTGGAATGGTCAGATAACTAAATCAAAATTGTTTTACCGCTTTTGGTAAGTTCAGCATTTTTTAAAAAAGTTTTTGTGGTTATGTAAATGGATAAAGCAACCTTGCATAACTTGTAGCCCACTGAGTCAAATGCAGCCCACCTGCTTCGTATAATGAGCCTGAGCAGCACTTCTGGGATCCACCTCTGCCAAATTTCTCTCTGGGTTTCAAGGTTCTTCATTACTGGAAGTAGTTACCAGAAATCATAATGTTGGGCACTGAGATTCTTCAGTATTTCTTGAATGAACTCACAAAAATGAGTAAACCAACCCTTTGCCAGAGCTTTGACCCTGAAAATCTTGTTGATCTTTAAGCTGCCACTGGACTCAAAGCCTGCTGTTGTACTGCAGATCAATACAGCTACGTACCTGAAACTAGAGCAGGAGCAGGCAGGCTTCTTACTCAAAGTGTATTTGGTTTTTGTTTGCCAGTGCTCTGAGCTCCACCAGGCTGAAATCAATTGCAAAATGGCTCCCCAAAAGGTAGAGCATGTCACTGTTACCAGTTGTGATACATAAGCCACACATTGGGAGACATTGCCTGTAAAAGTACAAATTCAACGTCTGACTTGCTAAACACTTAAGATTTCAATACCAACCTCCCCTACCCCCAAAAGTGCTCTGTAAAAATCTGATAACAGGCAGACAATTAACACTACAGTTCTGCAGGTAAGGAACAGTGATGAAGAAATAAATGAATATCCTTTCAAATTTACAATTCTTAACCAGCAATTTGTGTCAGTATTCTTTAAAAGAGAGAAGCGGTTGTAGTTTGGCAAACTAAACTTCTTGTTACATTCAGTGAGGCCCAGCACACAGAAGCGCTGAAACTTCATTAAAAACAGGATGCAGGGCGAGAAGGCTTGATGTGAGAGCTCTGTTTAAAGCACATAACACTTGAGCAATGAGAACTAGCAGTACATTCTGTCCACCCCTGGTCTAGACGACTAAATTACAGAGATGCTACTAGTGAGGGGGAGGTCTGACCCAGGAAATGGATTATCTCCTGTACTAGACAGTGTTGCACTCCCCCTAAAGGTTCGGCTCAGGGTGCTGCTGGCTTCTTGTTGGATACATAGCTGGCAGCGGTCCCCAAGCATGCCTTTCATCAGCTTTGGCTGGTGAGCCAACTACAGCCTCTTCCTTAGACAGGAAAGAGCTTGCCAATGCAGCACATGACCTGGTAACATCTAGATTCGATGGTTGCAATTCACTCTATTGAGGCAATCCAGAAGCTAAAGTTGGTACAGAATGCTGTGGCCAGAATGCTGACTGGAATGAATTGCAGGGACCATATCACTCCAGTTTAGTTCCCTCTACACTGACTCCCAATTTGTTTCCAAGCCCTATTCAAGGTTCTGGTGTTGTCCAGCTTGGTGTCAGCATATCTTAAGGACTGCCTTCTCCCATATGAACCTACCCATCCAGTCCAGTCATCTTCAGAGGCCATGTCTTGAGTGGCAACCCAAAAAAGGACCTTCTTGGTCATGCTGTAAAAACTTTGGAACTCCCCCCAGGGAGATATGTCTGTCCCTCTCTATTGCTGTCTTCTGCCAATGAGTGAAGACTTTTTTGTTTCATTTGGAATGCCTGCAATAATTGTTACTGGAGCCTCCTCCCTGTTCTTGATGTTGTTTGTGTGTTTTTTTTAATTTATAATTATTTTTATACTGTCTTAAATGTTTTAAATTTAAGTTGTTTAAAATGTTGTCTTAATTTTTTTAAAATATTCACTGCCTTGTAGACCCTGTTTGGGTAGAAAGGTGGCATACAAATGTGTTAAATAAATCAAATTTATTATATTTGTATCCCAGTTTTTCTCCTAAAAATTCACTGTGATGTATATAGAATGTTATTTTGTTTGATACCAGGGACGAATTAACGTTGCCTATTATGTTTCTTCTTAGATTCATTTATACTTTTTTGTTCATGGATTCAATTCGACACTTTTTGCTGTTGACTTTGTAGATTAGTTTGCATTGTACTGTTTTTACATGCAACTTCCAAATTATATTGTATTTATATTATATGTAGTATTTTGACTATGAAGCCCAGCTTGGTATAGTGGTTGAAGTGTTGAATTAGGATCTGAAAGATCAAGGTCTGAATCTCCACACTCTTCTATGAAGCTCACTGGATCCTGGTCCAATCTTTCTCTTTCAGCCAAACCTAACTCACCAGGTTGTTGTGAAGGTAAAATGGAAGGTGGGAGACTGATGTATACCCCCCTGGATTTCTAGGAAGAAGAATGGGATAAAAATGTACTAAATAAATGATGAATAAAATGAATGTTATTTATATGAACAGTATTTGTATACATGAATCACATTCAAAAATGTGAGTTAATACAAAGAAGCCAATAATGGCATGAAAATAATCATCAGTTCAATTCACACCAGAGAGAAATTAAAGCAAAACAGGGATTTTAGGGGTAAAACATTAGAGATGAGAAATTCACGATCATCTCTATTTTATCCTGAGAACAAGTCTGTGTATTAGGCTAGGATGATAGAGACTGGCCCCAGTATACTTCCTGATTCTCACTTCAACATATGCAAGTGTATAAGGACAGATTTCCCCAATAATTCCTTCATAAACTATATGTGTATACGTACAAATAACTTAAGTAAGATGCATTACTGCTAGCTAGTGTTGCAAACTCTGGGTTGAGAGATTCTTGAATATTTGTGGCAGTGAGGTTTGGGGAGGAGATGGACCTCAGCAGGATACAATGTCATAAAGTCTACCCTCCAAAGCAGGTATTTTCTCCAGGAAAGCTGATCACGGTGGTCTAGAAGTCCGTCATAATTCTAGGAGCTCAGACCCCACCTGGAGATTGGCAACCTTACTGCTAGCTATTTTCAGCTGCTAGAGTTCAAGCTTTAACTGTTAAATAAAATTCTGCCTTTTCTTCTTTTAAAAACAAATGTATTAATGTCTATTTTTTAACCTAGTAATTTTGTCTGCTGAGTGGGAAGAAATGATAGCTATTGTATTTGCTGAGATTCATTGAAGAGAGTTGCATTTTAATAACGCAAGAGCATTTCCCCTCTTCCCCCTTCTCCCTTTTATTTGACAATCTCTTGAGATGCAGAAATAACCTGACTTAATATATGTGCAAATTACTCATGGTGTGTTCACGTCTCATTCATATGAAGCTGCTCTTATGTAGTTTTTAAATTAAGGGCATATGGCATCCCTTTCAGTCCTGCTGGCTCAGTGGAAAACGAGTCAGTAACTATTTAATATCTGTTACTATTACGAGGGAAAAGGAAGTTTTTACCAGGGATGGCAAATTGGATTCCCAGAAGGTTGGTTCTATTGTAGCCCCTTCCCTCCTCCCCAAGAAAATTCTTGAACTTCAGCCGATGTAGAGGAACGCATTGACCAGCTGTGAGGCACATGTAGGATTATGGTGGAATTGGCCTGGAAAAGTTTGAATTCACAAGTACGGTAAACCATACTTGACATGGTATCTTATTTATTGGGAACTTTACAAAACACTTTCATCATAATTCCCTTCAAAGAAGGCTGAACATAACATGCCTTCTTTATGCATTCCTTATTGTATTATAACCACAAGCTGTTTTACTGAAATGTAATACTATAAGACTAAATTTTGAAAGAATGATGAACAAAGCAATTTTTTTTTGCGTTGTAAATTAGATGCTCTAGTAATTGAAAATAATAGAAATGCCCTGGCTGAAAGCAAGCATCTGACTTTCTTGTGAGGCTATACTGGTTTAAGCTATAAACTCAACCTTTGCTTTAATATATGTAGGTGATAGGTTCACCAAAAAAACTCTTATTCTCTTATGGTGTTTGATAGTGAGGTGCTAACTTTGAAAGTAAATACTCTGAAGTCATTTAAGAAAAATCAACTCCATTGCCCAGGATTTTTGTAAGTGACAATACCGAATAAATATCATGAAGAGGAGGCCACACAAAAGGGTCAGAAACTCAGTACCTTTATTGTAACAACAAAGGCACATGAGTAGGAATCCTTGTAGGCAGGGCTTTTTTTCAGCTGGAACGCGGTGGAACGGAGTTCCAGAACCTCTTGAAAATGGTCACATGGCTGGTGGCCCCGCCCCCTGATCTCTAGACAGAGGGGAGTTTAGATTGCCCTCCGCGCCGCTTGGTGGCACGGAGAGCAATCTAAACTCCCCTCTGTCTGGAGATCAGGGGGCGGGGCCACCAGCCATGTGACCATTTTCTCCGAGGGCAACCCACTGAGTTCCACCACCTCTTTTCCCAGAAAAAAAGCCCTGCTTGTAGTACAATGGCTGTTAGTAAGAGACAAAGGGAACTGGAACTCGTAACTGAAACCATTCCTCCTAATAGGCTGAATTCCAGCACTTCCTCACATGGCAAGGTAGGAGCACAAATACGCTCCTGTACTTTAGCTCGCATAGTATTGAAGATACAAGTTCTTTGAACAGCGACTGTCCCAGTTCATGTGTTGGGGTTGATGGAATAATGATGCTTCGATAGGTTCTGAGTCTTTTGAGCCTGTAACAAACAAGGGGGGGGGGAGAAAATTCAATCCAACTCCAGGTCAAGAAATCAAAAGGTTGACAAAAACAGGTAATGAACCAGAGAAGAAGAGTATACATTTAATAAATGCCACTAGAAATACCATAAACGCCATTAGAAAAACCATAAAAACATATGAAATATAATACATTAACAAAATCTTCCTAACCAGTTAAGGTACACACAGTACCAGCACTTCTTTTCAGAGTACCAGTACCTCTTTTGGTAAGCAGGCTTGAGTACTAGCACCACTTTTTTTAAAAAGGGGGGGAAGCACAACTGTACAACTGAGCACCAAATGCATCACAGCAAGAAATTGCCTTCACCAGAGGGGGGAAAAAATTGGAAGATTTTGTTAATGTATAATTTTGTTCCCCCTTCTGACCACCATACCCTCCTTTTGCAGCCGCCCTGAAGTTACATCATGGTGGTGCCCGTGGTGTATGGTGATCTTGCAGTAGCCTGATTTGTCTGGCGGCGCCTGAATTTTATGCTATTTGGATTAATGTGTTAATAATGTTTTTGTTGTATTTTAACAGTATTTTAGTGGTTCAGCCCACGGGCTGAAGCCGGTGTGGGGTCTGTGAAATTGACAGCCCCCATTCTCCTGCCACCCAGGGCAGCAGGAAAACTGGGGCTGTCAGTTTGACAGACCCTGCACCGGGTTCAGCCCATGGGCTGAAGCTGGCGCGGGGTGAGTGAAGCTCTCAGCCCCTGTTCTCCTTCTGCCCTGGGTGGCAGGAGAATGGGGGCTGTCAATTTCACAGACCCCATGCCGGGTTCAGCCTATGGGCTGAAGCCACCGTGAGGTGAGTAAAACTGACAGCCCCATTCTCCTGCCGACAGGGCTGTCAGCTTCACACACACTGCACCAGCACAGTGACTGTCCCAGTGACTGTCCCTCCTGCTCAGCTGATGGGCTGAAGCCGTCTTGGGGTGTGTGATAGTGAAATTCCATGAACCACGAACCACAAACTCGATTCATGAACTGTGAAAGGGTCGTGATGTTCGTGGTTCCTGGTTCGTGGAAATGTGATGAACCATGAATCACATGGTTCTTTTTTTGGAGTTCCTGCCCATGTCTACTTGTGCATAGCTCTCTCAAATGTGCTTGTTACAAGGTTACTACTGTTTGTGCCACTGTCCAACCTCCAGTGGGTTGTGTTTTTGTTCTCTCCCTTACTGAGTTCTGCAGGCATATCCCTGAGAACTTTCTGGGATGTGCTGGCATATTAGCATGCACTCGATGGCTGCTGCTGACTGGCATAGGGACATGGTTGCATTCCTCTCCATCATTACTGTGTTGCAGCAGGGTTGCCCTGGTTCCAATTGCTATGTTTTCATCTACCTGGGGAGGAAAGGCAGCACAATATAGCCCAATCTCATCAGATCTTGGAAGCTAAGCAGGGTCAGTCCACACAGGAAGACTCTGCAGAGGAAGGCAATGGCAAGCCACCTCTGCTTCTCACTTACCTTTAAAGCCCCTTACTGGGTCGTTATAAGTCACCTGTGACTTGACAGCACTTATGTACATTTACTTGGAGCCTTTTTTGTATATATTTTCCCTCTAGTGTGGGGTACTGACCAGTGATACTGGCACGACACCAGTATTACCAGTGTGCTCATAACCAGAGCTTAAGATTGGGCTGGCAATCACCAAGTCATTTTTCTAGCAATTGTTCATTTGGTTTCTAACAGACAAAGGGATTTATTAACAAATGAAAGTTCATTTGCCCAGCAGCTTAAGTCAGCTCAAAAGGCACCTGATTTAGCAGAAGTTAGTTGGGCTTCCACTTTGAAAGGAAAAATGTTAGGGCTTGCCAAGCATGGAGACCAATCAGTTACTGTCTAGACAGCAGCTTCAAGGCTTTAAGTTTCAGGATCTGAAGCAGCTTGACTTTGGCTGATTTGGGTCTTACCCAAAAGTGCTCAGGCAGCAGTAAAAGTTCCACGGATTAGATAGAATCAGGGCCAGCGCACCCATGGAGGCGGGTCTGGCAGCAGCCTCAAGCACTGAGGCGCTGGAGGGGGTGCCAGGACGGGGGTGCGTGCCGTGAAGCTGGCAGCGGCAGTGCTGGTGGCTGAACGGGAGACCCCGGCCACCTGCCACGCCTGGCCCGCAGCTGCTGCAGCCTCCCAGCCCTCCCGCTCAGTTGCCCCGTGCTGCTGCCACTGCTGCCTACACACAGCTGCAGGCCAGGCGCAGCAGGTGGCCAGGGTGGTGCAGGGCAGTCCAGGTGCACGCGTGTGCAAAGCATGCACACATGGGCACAGCAACAGCCCTGAAGCTGCCCCTGGCCTCAGGCACCAGAAACTCTGGCACCGACCCTGGATAGAATACTAATACCAGTTGTATGCTGTCCTGTGACAACTGCTGCCTAACTCAAAGAGCCAGTGTTGCTTAATCATTAGAGTGTTGGACTAGGATCTGGGAGGATCTGCCATGGAAGCTTGCTGGGTGACCTGTGGCCAGTCACTTTCCCAGCCCAACTTATTTCACAGGGTTGTTGTGCGGATAAAATAAGGCGGAGTCCCCATTCAGGAAAAAGGTGGGGAATAACTAAATAAATAAATTCACCAACCTGGAGTTTCTGCAGTGACAAGTTGCTTTTTGCAGCCTCCTTCACCATGTATCTGTTTTGGCATTCATAACGTCTGGGAACTGGTGCAAGAGCATATGGGAATTAGAACTCTATCCAATCTGAGGACCAGATTCAATTTTCCCTGCTTCACTTTGCTATACTAGCAAAAATATCTTTGTTTTATTCAGTTTACAAAACATGCAAGGTTGTAGATTTTGTGGCAATCTGAGATAATTAACATATTACATATTATAAACATCGCTGCAGCTGAAACAGCTGTTAAAGCGACTTGTTCAGTTCTTCTGCGCCATGCTTATTCTGAAATCATTCCTCACAAATGTAAAGGCAAGTAAAGGCAGGCCTTGGAAATCCTCAACTGAAGAATTGTGGAAGCAGGGATACATTGCATATGTAAACTTGTTTATACTTGCTTCCATGTTTCTGAGCTTTTAGAAATGGTTTTCTCAGCGTATTTGAATGTATATTATTGGGGGCTGGAATCATAACACTTAAAATAATAGCTATGCAGTCCGGCCATGATTATTTTGTGTGTATGTGTGTGTGTGTAGTGCAACTACCCTTGTCTATCCCTGTTGCTGCTTTCTGTCTGCTTACACTACTCTCAGCAAAGAATAGCAGCCATAATTTTGCTGTGCTGTGTTTTCCAGACTGAAGAAGATAGCAGAAAATGATGCTTACTGGGTCTATTTCTGTTATATCTTATGCCAGTTTGCCAGCAATGTGCCTTATAGCAGCTTTGGAGCAATGCTTCCAGGGATAGCCAGCTACTGCTTTTCGTATGAAGGAGAGAGGAGGGCTACTTCCCAAAGACAAAGAATAATATAAGGGCTGTTTGTTTGTTTGTTTGTTGTGATTTTACCAATTTAAATACAAAAAAGGCTGTCAAATAAAAATATCACTACAACAGCGCCTTTTCTCCCTCAGGCCACAGTGATGGCAGCTGGTAGCTGGGAGGGATGGTCTCCCCTAGAGTAGGATTCCAGGCTGCTGGTTCTGTTGTTGATTGTACTTTTGCCCTGGATCTTCTGAAGAGATTTTTGAAAATAATTAGTTCCACAGAAGTTGGATTGTGTGTGTTGTTCCTGTAACCTAAGGCTCCTTGTGTTATTGTGATGTGCTCCAGTAGCAGCGCAACATCAGATTCTCCCATTGATAGACTGAGTAGCAGTTGATGTGAAAGATCTCAACCTAAGATCCTGCCAAGGTGGGCAGAACTTCGATGGAGATGGTGGATGATTTATATACAGAACTCCATCTCGAAAGAATATCTAACAAATATTGTGGGTATACCATGGAAATAATCTCATTCATGAAGCAACAGAGGACCGTCTACTTTTGCCTTGAACTTGCTGCCAAGTTAAGCTGTTTTTTTAAAAATATATATTTTAAATTGATTTTCCATAGAATTAATATAAACAATTAAGCATTGATTTAACAGAAGTTTAAGCTATTAATTAATAAACACTACACCAAGAGGGGAAAAACCCTAAGCTATCAACATACGATTACATCACCGTAATCAGTATGCCAAGAAAAATAGATAATAAGTACCTCAAAAATCAGTGAGTCAACCTTTTTTATGACTGTGTGTGATCTGCAACTACTGGAATTATCGTCGAGCCTCCCAGCAAGGGCATCTGAAATCATCAGGAAAAGATTCCAGCATGGCTGCCAGCTGCATCCAGCCGCATCCTGCCAACTAGTGCACATGCTCAGAAGTCTGGTGTTTGTTTCGTGCTTTGGAAACTTTAGTTTTCCTCCTTCACAGCCACACTGGAGACATCAATTCATACAAAACAGCCTCAGATCCCCGAGAGCCACTTCTCATAGAGCAGATAATACTGGTGGTGATAGACCGAGTGTCAGACTTGGTATAAGGCAGTTTCATGTGTTTTCTCATCCTTATTTGTACGGAGACAATTGGGATTTTTGGCTAGGTACGAGTTCTCTTCACACATCCGAGCGCACAGACTTTCCCACCATTCTCCTCTCTTTGCCCCTGCTGCTTATCCCCCCCCCCAATGCCCACAGCAGGACATATAGTGTCATTGCATCATGAATTTCTGCAGCCTTCACTTTATCATGGCTCCTGCGCATTAGAAACTTACAGCATTCGCTCACAAATTCTGTCCATTAATATCCCACCATTTCTCAAAGGAGTTCAAGGTGGTGCTCATGGGTGGGATGCTGCCACGATACCTCACATCAAATGTGTTTCATTACACGTTACAGAGAGGAAGGTAAGAAGTAGATAGCTGGCATTTAATCCAGGCCTTACATTTACAATTTAATAGCAAACAATAACCCATTACTCAATAGAAAGGAGGTTTTAAACAAGCATTCCCATAATTGCCAGTACCGCCAATTAAAATTGTCTCTCGCCAATAATACATTAAAGGACTTTTGAAGGCATACCAGGCTCTTGTAATACCACACATATTATATGGTTCCAGATCTGGTTCCTGGGCCCAATAGAACAACTTAACAAGCTCCAGTTAACTTTCTCCCAGAAATTACTTGCTCTACCACCATGTATACCCTCCACAGTCATACAACTTGAATTGGGCCTTCCAAAAATCTCAGCACTAATCTGGAAAGCCATAGTCAATTTCAAATACAGACTGTAAAACTCAGAAGATCTTCCAGTCTTCACTTAAATCAGCATCCCAAGAGCGCTGCTGGTTAAGGTGGACATGGAAGTGAACAAACTAGGTCCATGGGACCCAACAGCTTTAACTGGGAAAAAATGAGAGCTACCTATAGAGAAGCTGCTTAAGCAGGACTGGGACACCCTTCTAAAGGACGCAGCATGAAAATTCTCCCCGGTCTACGTGGGAATTAAATATCCTACCCAGTTCGACCAGCCTCATTACCTTAGTATGCTAGTAGTCCCAAAACTGAGGCCGTCATACATAGTTGCATGCCGACAGCCCAAATGAAGGGCCGATCCCTCAAGATACCATCAGATCAACGCTTCTGATTGTTATTTTATATGATTACAGCAGCAAGACTTTTATATGCGCAGAAATGGAAAGTGCAAGAAATACCAACTATAGAAGATTGGATATACAAATTGCTGTACATGGCAGAAATGGATAAAATGACAAGAAAACTGAAAGACCTTGATCCAGGAGAATATATTGCAGATTGGGGGAAATTGAAACAATACTTAGAAAAAAAATGGGATGTGAAAGGAGGATTGTGGCAGTTTGAGAACTATTAATTCGTGATTTTATAAACAGAACAGGGAAGTAACTTTACCAGTAATGGGAAAATTTAGTTATTAATTAACCTAAGCTAGTATTATTATTAAGGAGACTTTATTAAAAATATATAGTTCAAATAGTGACGTAGAGAATGGATATATTAGTGGATTTGATAAAGTAAATATAAAAGAATTTGAAAATGCTTAGAGTAAGAGATATAATATATATATGATTTAGAAGAATTTAGTCGAAAATAAGTTAAGTAATAAGATAAGTTAAGGGTTGGAAAGCTGTTGGAAGTCTACAAGGCGGGGGGAGGGAAAGGGTGGGGGTTGATATAGCTAAGATGGGGAATGTGTGTATTAATTATGTACTCACCAATAAAAATTTTTTAAAAAAATCAACGCTTCTGCAACTGCCCTTTGGCTGAAGTTGACTCACTATCCCATATTTTCTTTCACTGTCCAAAGCACCAACTAGCCAGAGAGAGATTTTTTTTAAAAAATGGCTACTGTACTGAGCAGGGCTTTTTTTCAGCTGGAACGCAGTGGAACGGAGTTCCGGAACCTCTTGAAAATGGTCACATGGCTGGTGGCCCCGCCCCCTGATCTCCAGACAGAGGGGAGCTTAGATTGCTCTCTGCACTGCTCAGCAGTGCAGAGGGCAATCTAAACTCCCCACTGTCTGGAGATCAGGGGGCGGGGCCACCAGCCATGTGACCATTTTCTCCAAGGGCAACCCACTGAGTTCCACTACCTCTTTTCCCAGAAAAAAGCCCTGGTACTGAGGCATTCAAACATTTCTGGTGCCTCAAAATTAAGACTATTACTGAGTAGGTTTTGTAAAAACTGTATTATAGATGTGGCAACCTTTTCTTTAACTGTTGTTTTTAATTCTTAAACGTTGTTAGAGTGTATGGCCTATGGGCTGCTATGCTAAGCTGAATAAACTGAAACGGAAAGCTATTTTGTTGATTAATCCGTCATTGGAACTAAATATGATTGCTTGCTGCTCTCTGTTCTTAAATATTCGTTCTTAAATATTCCACACTGGGAAGTGTGGAGGAGAACTGGATGCTGGTGGGTGAGTGACTGAGGGTTTGAGAGAGAGGGATACTGAAGGCCCTAACAATTTCTCCAGTCAGAGAACAACATGTATCATTAAGAAAAGCAAACAGAAAACTGGGGAGGGGGGTGAGGTATATCTGGTGAGCTTGTTCATATGTGGCTTGTCTCCTGACAGGCATAAATCACATTTGCAGATTAAACTAATTTTCTGTGGCCTAGAAGAGCTTTTCTGGATCCAGTCATTACCCTTTTAATTTAACCATTTCCATATGTGGGGAAAACTTGTCTTCATGCAATGATGTAAAAGTTTATTACGGCAATTGAGATACTCATCTCTTCATGTTTCTGGGCTTTCATATGCTTTGGCTGCTGGGAGGCAGCGTACGGAATGTAAAATTTAATGACGCAGTGACCCATAATGATCACTTCCACATAAGCCATGCAAAGAAGGCCTCAATGGAGAACAGCTGGGATGAGAGAGCATCTCTTTCTAATTAGAGCCTCAGAAGGTGTACAGAGATGTTCATAATGGAGTTCACCTGTATTCAGTGAACCGTAAAGTTCAAATTATTTACATATTTATTTTATTTTAAATATTTATATTTTCTCTTTTCTCCAGAGCATCTCGGGACCCAACATAGGCAATAATAATATAAAAACAATTGAATAAAAATAAGTTTTAAAACCATAGATGTAAAATACATTACGCCCAACAATAAATAAATCTAAAACTGCCGTTTACTCGCTAGCAGGATATTCCTCCTTTCCCCATGTTCAAGCTGTCTCCAAAGTCCTCTGGAATAACTTTCTTGCAGCTTCACCAGAAAGCCAAGCATGAATGTGTGAGCTGGTTTTAGAAGCTCTCCTAACCTCTAGGGGTTGTTCCACAGAGCTGGAGCAGCCACTGACATACCCAATCCTGGACTGTTCCTTAATGCACCTGATAGTGTTGCCAAAATTTGTTATAATTTTGGATTCAGAATTGGGGGGGAGGGTACCATGATTGCTGATTTGGGGTAGGACATTACTAGTTTTGGATTGACATCCATGTGGTTTTTCATATTCCCGTTTCAGGACCATTATTTTTCAATGGGGAATGTATTTGAGGGTCTGAGGCAGCTGTTTATAAAGATAACGGTACCAAATTGGCACAGACCATACCCCTCCTTCTAATCTAAAGACCTGCTAGGTTTCAAGTAGATTGAACAAAGGGGTTCAGTTTTACAGAACCCCCCCCCCCCCAAGTAGATGCCTCTCAGTGTAGATGCACTTATTTCTATTGGGCCGTTTCCAGACGGCTTACCTGCCCCCGGAACGTCGCACCACGTTGCAGGGAAAACGTGATATTTCTCATTTTCCCCGCAACGTGGCGCGACGTTCCGGGGGCAGGTAAGCTGTCTGGAAACGGCCCTAATTCCTATGGACAGGGAACAGAAGTCGAACAGTGGCCTAGCAGGGGAGCACTGGCATAAAAAAAGAAATCTTGTCTGCAGTCATTTCATTTTCCTACTCTTATAGTGACTGACTGACGAAATATTTTTACCATTCTGAAAACTCTATATTTGCCATCCTTCCTTGTTGTGGACTTGTTTGTTTCCTTTCACAAAGTGAGGAAGGAGGAACAGAAGAAGAACCACAACTTTGCCAATATCCCCTATGCAGGACTATTTCATGGAGTTTGGAGTGGCTGTTTTTCAACCAAATGACATCAAAATTGCAGGGGAGGTAGAGCTGCCTGTCCCTCCTTTAAAAAAAACCCTCCCACCATTTAATTGGACCAAGGAGTCCAGTTCTACTGGCCCCTGGACAGGCACCCCTAGCATCCTACTTGCACAGGAAAAATCCCCCCCCCATCCCCACAAAGGAGTGGGTGAAGGGAAAGAAGCAAGCCAGAACCTGGGCCAAGCTTGCATCCTGCCTGGGAAATTTGGAGAATTAAAAAAAAACTGCTGTTGCTGATGGTAAGTAACTGACCATGAAAAACTAGACATATTTCAGGGGAGAGTTTTTTGGTAATGCTTAAGAATCCCAGATTTGTATAACTGTTCTGAAAAATCACGGTAAGGACACAAAACAGTTGCTGTCTTGAAATATACGGTATTCTTAGAGGGGTGGTTATGCTTTTACAAGTAACCCCTCCTCCAAAGATTAATCTGATGATGGTCACCAAGTTTCAGATTTAATAAGTTGGAGGAAGGAAACTTCTGGCTCTCTCACAATTATGGTCTCAGATTCTCAATCATAGAAATAGTCTCCTGTTAATGATAGTCAGTTCTTGACCTGTCAATCCTGTATGAATTACAAGTTTTACAACAGTACAGAAACTAATTGTAAGTCTAGTTGGGAACATGTGTGCTGGGTTCCTTCCTGCTTCGTATGGCAGAGGTGTCCCCACCCCGTCTTCTTGTCATAGACCACACCGGATTTCATTGTTCATCTGAGGGCCAAACTACAAGTGATGCCTGACACTAGTTGGATACTTGTCAGCTTCCCTCAAGTTTTGATGGGAAATGTAGGCAGCTTGGTGGAATGTGACAGTTGAAAAGTCCATTGGACAGCAGTCGGAGAGCCAAGCTGCAAGACCAGGATGCCTACATTTCCCATCAAAACTTGAGGGAAACTGACAAGTGTCCAACTAGTGTCAGGCGTTACTTGTAGTTTGGCCCTGAGAGTTCTGGCCGACACTTGGATAGAATAATTCCACTCTTTGTCAAAACTGTTTGTAATGGAACCAAATACTACCACTCATCCTCACCAGGAATTTCAAAGCCAGTTGTCAATGTAAATGACAAAATTTTCAGAGGTTGGTAAGAGTTTTCTTCTATATCAACGAAAATCCTACTTACTTACAGTCTTTCTTAGAATGTGGAAAACCAAGAGAATGAGGGGCTTTCCTGACACATGGGGCTTTTTGAAATGGTTTCCCTTCAATGTCCTCTGTACCTTGATTATGCTACCAAAGGAAAACTTGAGTTATATTCCCCCTTCTTCCCCTATACCATTTTTGATAGTAAATACAATTCTTAACTATTTTAAATCACAAAACTGGCCATGTTTTTGCAAGGCGGAAATACTCTCTGAGCCCAAAGGTCCTCCTGAAAAAAAAAACAACCCTTGTTCCAGGATGTTGGTGGCTCCACATTGGACTTGAGATTGAAAGGATATATCGGCCTAAATTTTGTGATGGAACAGGTCCTGAAAATGTAGCCCTTTACTGGCCAGGCTAGTTCTGCCTAATTGGATTACAGTCCATTTTACTGAAAGATGCTGGGACCAGCCAGGCACTTAGTGATACAAAAAGAAGGAAAGCAAAAACACCAATGATGATAGTGATGGTTTCTATCAACATTTCACATCTGCTCTTAACTTGAAACAGATGCGCTCTGAAAGAAGCCATTGTTTTGTACTTGAATGTGACAATACACTTTGATGCTTTCTCCTTAATTGTAACATCATGTAATGAAGACCTTTCACTGTGTGTGTGGTAAATTGCTGAAGTCTTTGGTTAAAAATAATAATAATAATCTGGTAAAAAAAATTCTCATGGACCTGTAGTTATTGTTCTTCTTTAAAATCAGATGATTCCTTACAAAACTGTGGAGATGCCAAGTGGGAATTCTGGAGCTGCATTTACAGACAGCAACATACGCACAACTCTGCCAGCTTCACCACAGGGTGCTTCCTTAAGAATGTGAATGCTGAGAAATCATCAACAGAAAACAAATCTTGCATGACAAAAATGCCACCATTGTCAGAGAGGGAACAGACAAAAAAATCCAAGGGAGCATAGATCTCCTGCATGGAGTAACAAGGAAAAATGGCAGATGGTACTTTTTCTAGCGTCACTTCAAACACTCACTGCTGGTATTTGCCAGAGTTGATTTCCTTTAGAATACTGTCTAAGCATCCTTTTGCACTCAAGTTTCCTGATCCATCGAAACCAGGGGTCCTGCCACATTTCTAGGTGAGGCTTCAAGGAAATGAACGGAGAGTTTGGAGAGTTCCTCATAAACCAATTCTATCCCTTTTTTGCCAAGCTCAATTTTTTTTTCTATTTTAGTATCTGTAAGTTGTCAGTGTCAGAAGCATATAAGCTGAGTAAGTGCAGAGATCTTTATGTTCATAATTTTTTAACTTGTTTGCTCCAGAGTTTGCTGTCCAAACCCTGGTTACTGGGCAAACTGGAATTTGTTTTGTATTGAAAAATTGGATTCTAAATGATGGTTTAATTGCGTACCAAGCTATGCTTGTCATGAACAGATGGGTTTGTTATGATGTCTGAGTGTAGCCATAGTGGCTAAAGGTCTGTTGTTGTTGCAGGATTATTGAGGTATGAGTGAGATTAACTTTGAAAAGCAACCCCTGAACTTGTTGAGACCATCATGGCTTTGCAAAACTGTACTGGGTAGGTAACAGTTTAGAGCACTACTGGGAGGGCGGGGGCATTAACCACCACTCATTTGTTTAAGCCAGACATTTTCTTGTTCTAAAAAACAAGTCTCCCTTTAAAAAAAAATGAAAGATATCAGGTCACAAATTGAACAGCCCATTTTTTAAAAACAAGAACGTAAGTGGGCTTGCAAGGCCACTGTTTTGGGATGCTGTTGACCAGCTAATGGTACATATATGCTTCTTCATGCTTAGATGTTTCTAGCTGGATTGGAGTGATTCAGCATGACAGCTGCAGGAGCAGTGAAAGTAGTTCCTATGAGCAGCTATACAAAGATGGCAGAAGCAGCAGCAGTTGCATCCCGTCCACAGTGACAGAACACCAGATGCAAGAGCACAATCAGCGAATCAATGGGGCACCAGCTGGATGGTAAGGACAGACACATGGAAACAATAGAAATGGGCCAATCCAGTCTGGGTTGAACCTTGGAATTTGAGGATTGTGTGACATTACTGAGAATGTCAATTTTGTTCAGAATCCAATCATTTAATATGGAACTAAGCACAAGCTGCTTCATGGTACATTGTTAATATATTTTGTGTTTTGTAGAAGAAATTGGACTGGCAAAAATGTGTGTGTGTGTGTGTGTGTGTGTGTGTGTGTGTGAGAGAGAGAGAGAGAGAGAGAGAGAGAGAGAGAGAGAGAGAGAGAGAGAAATGTATGTAGTAGTTCTGTTTATTGCATTGGGCAATAAATTATGTCTAGACTTGGGGCCCTCAATTACCAAGGAGAAAGTCTGAGCAGAAATACCTCTGATAAATTAATTGTGAGAAAAATTCTTGCTGGGAAAGAGAGCAAGGTCTTCAATTCATCTTCCTATATAGGTTTGCTTGCCAATAAACAGCTCTCTTATGGTAGCTCAGCCAACAGTCACTTTTTAGAAGCCTTGTATGAAAGCCCAGACTTCTCGTAATACCACATTTCCATTCCTTGCCAGGCATTTTTGGGAGGGCAGATAGCTCATCTCTAGTTGCTCCTCAGTATTGTGCTGTAAAGACTTCATATCAAGCATTTTTGTTCATAAAAACTTCTGGTAATAACATTTTTTTAAAAAAAATTAAAATGTTATATGAGAAGCCATTAAACATGAAGTAGCTCATACTCAAAATCTGTGCCATTTACTGAGACAACACACAATACTTGCCACTGAACTGTGAGTTCTCTGGGGCTACGATTTCCATTTCTGCATCACGTTGTTTATGACAAAGCGTAAAACTATGTAGCTCTGAAATATTTTCTTGCTGAAATAGAGTACTTTTATCTCTGCCTATCCCTGCCTCCACCTCCTTTTTTCCTGTCTGCTGACTTACTTATGTCAAAAATTCAGGACCCAATAAGAATGAATATAAAATACCTTAAAACTGTATATATTCCAACATTATAAACATTAAAACTACTTTAAAATAACTAGTCTAAAATCTCTATTGACTAACCAATGTCAAACTACCCCCAAAGCTCCCTGGAATAATTCCATTTTGCAGCATTGCTGGAAAGCACAGATAATAGAATCCCCCTGTCTTCCTTGGGGAGGCTGTTCCTCAGGCATTGGGCAGCCACTGAAAAAGCCCAGATTTGGACCATTGCAGAGTGTGCCTTAGACAAAGGGTTACTTTCAATAGATTTTGCTTGGAAGAAGGAAGCTGCCTCATAGGAGAGGCAGTCCTTCAAGAATCTAGGCCTCAAACCATGAAGGGCTAGGGTTGCCAGGTCCCTCCCCTTACTACCAGAATCTTGAATTGAAATTGAAAACAAATAGGCAGCCAGAGAAAGGACCTCAGGCTAGAAGTGACAAGCTGGTTGCTGCACCAGCTGAAATTTCTGGATTGTTTCTGGAAATTCTATTGTAAAAACCGCAGAATTTCCGGTGATTTGTAGATCTACTGTTGTCCCTTCCTGGTTTTCCCTGGAAGTGATGTCATCACACTTGTGAAACAGCCCCCCCCCCCCCCCGAGCACATCCCAACCCTCCCACTGATGGTCAGGCTCAGCCTGTCATTTCTAACCTGAATTTCTATTCTCACTTTTGACTGCTTACCTGACTCCTATCTGAATGTGTTGGACTTGGTCTCCTTTTAATTTAATTTTGCATTGCCTTTCAATGGGACCCCTTCCTTATAAGCAGTTTCAGAAACAAGATGCGTGAATGTCCCAAACTCCTTGAGTCTCCATATACTGCTGCTGCCAAGTCTCTCTTCCTATTTGCTTGCCTGGCCTGGCAGCAAGAACTACAGTAATGATGATTTCAGCAGCCTCCCTCACTTCTCTTCTAAGACTCAGTCTCCCAAGTGCAAGGGGCCCTGGGACACTGGGCTTTTCCAGAATACTTGTGTGCACAGGAAAATCCTATGGACTTGAGTGCCCGGAGGAATATCACCCAGAGTCTCTAATGGTTTTGCAGAGGCTAAAAAGGCCTTTTTTGGTTTGGATTAGAAAAACCCTGTGAAGATGCACTTGGTTTGGAATGCAAGTACCAATTGGACAGACTTATATTCCAAAGCTTGACAAGTTTGGTAGTATCACTATCCTGTCTTAAGGACTGATGTCCTCAGGTGCACTCTCACTTGAGCTTTCCTGAATGCAGGTCAATTTTATTGTGACAATGGTTGGAGCAAGGGATACAAAAGATTCAAACAATTTACACAGGGCAAACTAGCAAAGAGGGAAGCACAACAAATCTGGCCATGAGTCTTCATTTTAAGCATAACGAGACTCCATCGTTAATGATATTCTAGAACTGCACAGTTGATGACCTACAACCATTATTTGTATAATTTGCATTACATAAATCCAGTTTATTGCCGTCGAAACCTGTTATGTATTGGATGGAGAAGGGTCTATAAATCAGTGATAATTTAAAAAGTTGTTTTAATATTTTGTTCCTTGAACAAATCAGGTCTGTGTTTTCACTAGTTCATATTCTGATTGTCAGGATGGATTAATTTTTATATTTTTACTTTAATCTCTGTTGAAACGCTTTTTAAATAACTTTTAAATATTTTATCTCAGTGTTATGGTTTTCTGGCTTCCATTAAAGAAACAAGCCTCTTGAGCCTTAGCCAAGATTTGGGAAAAGACCATGGTGGCAGACGTCTATCAGCTATTGTTTTATTTCCTGTCATCACTATTGGGCAACAGACACACTGATGTTTGACAATTGAGTACCATCACGTTATGAATTTCAAACCTTTCCTGCCAACTGAGCAATTGCATTGAACTTTAACCTTTAAAGATGGATTTATCCTTTTCCTATAACCAAACATAAAGGTGGTGTCCCTTTATCTCCCCTTTCCTTCATTTGTCTTTTGACAGTCTTGTCACACATTATTAAATAAACAGATTAGGTTCCCACCCTGTGACCTCTGTAAGAGTTGTGCTTGTAGGTTCTCAATGCCTGTGTGTGCCATGCCCAATTACTCTATTTCTTTTCTATTTATAAATTTATAAATTTTATATTTATATCCTGCTTTCCTCCCCAGTTGGGACCCAAAGTAGTTTATCACGTAATTGTCCTCCCTCCATTTTATCCTCAACAACTGAGAAGCTAAAAGGCTTGAGATCACTTTGTGAGTTTCTATGTCCAAGCAACGATTTGAATCCAGTTCAGACCACAGCTGTAACACACATTAAAAGGGGGCTTTGTCCTTCCTATGATTTTCGTAACCTGCAGTGGTCCTGCAGAAGTGCAATTTGGCCCACTGAGGAAACCAACATGTACCCTAATAAGTTTCTCCAGTGGTCCAAATGGTGCCTGTAGAATTGTGCTACACATGAATTGAGCCCAGGATTTTGTCACACATGCACTGACAACTGACTGTTGGTGGCTAAAGCTAGTCTACCAGTAATGTAGGATGGAAGAAATCTGGTTTGGACCACTTCAGAGTGCAGGTAGATGTAGGAATTCTATTTCTGAATGTTCTTCCATGTAAAAACTAGCATTTCAGAAAGAACAGTTCAGCCTCGCCTCTCCCCCTGTGAGTTTACTCCCAGTTTATTACATGCAGGATATGTTCTTTTCCTCCATTTGAGGGTAGCATCAAAAAAATGTCTCTTGCCGATATATGGCCCTAAGTGATATGATCCCGTCATTCCATTCTGCATAATATGGAGTTTAGTTCTATTATTGCTAGTGCAACAGACCACACTCAAACAAACCAATGGTGCCCTCCCAAGGACTCCATCCAACAATGTGTCTTCATTTTGTCTTAACCATTGATTTGGGGGCACCAGGCAGATGTATTAGAGTCACCTGTACAACCTCTAGAGCTTGGATGGAAATCACAATAGTAGTACTTTTTACATAGTCAAGATGTGTGAGCTGGTCTGAGATCTGGATGTTGAAATAGTTTCAGATTCATAAGCATTAACTGGGTTAAAGCAGGGAATAGCTGTCCTCAAATGACCCTTGACACACTCATGCATTTCTGCCAGGAAATAAGACATGGCAAAAGGAGCAGACAAAGCAGATGGATCGCTGGTTTTGATATTTACATTCAGCTTTGAAATGGAAATGTAGCTTAACTAAAAAGAAAAAGAAACCAAACAGCAACAGCATTTTATTTCTATTATCTTGTTCGAAAGAACTGGGTTTTTGGAAAGAAATGAAACACTGTTTTCGGTGATGCTAGAATGACTCAGATTAATTAACTGAAGATTGGAAAAAATCCAGTCATTAGCAGATGGATTCTGCTAATACATTGAATCCATCACCCACACTGCAATATTAACAGGTGTTATCAATATCCAGGAAAGATTTTTTCCTATCTTCTCTCTCCCTCTCATATATCATTGGAAAAGAGCAAGAGCCCAGTAGCAACTATAAGACTAACAACATTTGTGGTAGGGTATGAGCTTTTGTGAGTCACAGGTCACTTCTTCAGATGAATCTGAAGTGAACTGTGATTCACGAAAGCTCATACCCTACCACATATTTGATTAGTCTTATAGGTGCTACTGGGCTCATATTCTTTTCTACTGCTACAGATGAACTAACATGGCTAACCCTCTTGATCATATATCATTGATAATGATACCTTGAGGTGGCTGTCATAAAACAGAGTTCCATCCTTCTAAATTAATTGAAGTCAGTGGGCTTAGAAAAGTGTAACCATTCAATTAATTTAGAAGGATGTGACTCTGTTTTATGTAAGCCATGCCATTTTGAGAGTATGGAATAAATACAAACTTGGGCTTTGTTCAAAAATCCCTCTCTGGTTATCGCAAGAAGCTCATTTTAGAAGGGAAATGGTGAGTCCAACTAAATGGTTAATGTATTGTAACTTGTTGGAATTCTCTCAAGGCCAAGTTAAAATTAAATCAAGAGAGGACTTGTACGCAAATCTCAGAGAGATTTAAACTAGGTAAGAGATACTATGACTTTGAGCAATCTAAAACTGAATTTGGAATTGCCCTTTGTACAAATGATGAGCATGTTATTGCTAATATGCGTAAACTGTTTTTGAAGTTTGAGACAAAAGAAGAACAAATAAAAGGCTGTATGATTAAACTGGCAAAAAATTGTGGACATGACATATTAATGGAGCAATGGAAAAATATGTGGACAAGGGGGTTGAAATTTACATTAAGCGCTAGTATTAAGGAGAATTTCTATAAGATGATGTATCGTTGGTCTATGACCCCTGAAAAATTGGCTAGAATGTACAAGAATGCCTCAAATGTATGTTGGAAATATACTAAACAAGAAGGGGTGTTTTATCATATGTGGTGGATATGTAAGAAAGCAAAGAGTTTCTGGCTGCAGTTACAATAATTGATTCAGAAGATTTTGAAGGTCAAAATCCAGTTGAAACCAGAGACTTTCCTGCTGGGAATTATGGACAGCCAGATGGAAAGAAGTTTTGGAACTTTGTTTCTATATTTGATTACTGCAGCAAGAGTACTGTATGCACAAAAATGGAAAACTCCAACATTGCCTACAATGGAGGAATGGTGGATGAAAGTTTTGGAGTTTGCGTCAATAGCAAAACTTACTTCACTGATGAGAGAAAAGACATTACATACATTTGCGGCTGAATGCAAACCGTTTATAGACTTTTTACATGGAATAGATAATAATGATGATATTTGGATTTATGGATTAAGAAACATGAACAATAGAAAAAAGAGGGCTCTTATGTCTAACACAGAATAAGTAAGTCTTTGGAAACAATATATATTTGTTGCAGAAAAAATCGGAACTCAGTTAGTAGTTTGATTTTAGTCTTTTCCTTTTCATATCTTTTTAAACTGTATTTTTTCCTTTATTATTATTAGTTATTTGTCTAGTTTGTTATTATATGTCTGTATGTATTGTTAGTGTGTCATTAGAATGTTGTGTTTTTTATTTGTTAGGTTTATTGTTTATTGTTTATACCTTTTATGTTTACTGTTTACCGTTTAAATAAGGAAAACAATGTCAAGAAAAGTGTAACCATTTAGGATTACACTGTAAATGAGTGCAGTGAAGGAAATGGGATTGCACTGGGTTGGATCCAGCCAGATCTCCCACTCAATCTCACCCAATTTCCCTCTGTACTATGTCCCCCATCCCACATGCCCTTTGTCCATGCAGGTCCCACATATGGCCATTATGGTGGAGAAAAGAGACCCAGCCTTCCTTTTTCACCAGTGAACCCAGTTTCCATGTATGCAGTTGAAGATTGGCATAGAGACTATGCATGTTCAATTGTATGCTTGTAGTATCCCTGACTGAGAAAGAGCCCAACACTTGTATAGCTGTAGACAGGTAGACTCTATTCTGACCTGTAGTGCTAATGGAGATCATGGAACAAGATGACTGTTTGATCACCCCAATAAATATTACTCAGATGGGGCAGGCAGTCTCTGTCTCTGTCTCTGTCTCTCTCTCACTCACACACACACAGGGTGGGGGAAGAGTGAGAAAGAGAAAGATGGAGACAAAAAAACAGTATTCTAATTGTTATGTTTAAGTTTCTAAATATAATGGATTCCTACAACATACAAAATGTGTACTCCAAACTGTATACTTATTACTGCAAATTAAATGTGAGAATTATAGCATAAACCTTGATAGTAAACAGAAATTACCTACACTGTTCATGATCCATTTAGTTAATCTAAGACTCTGCTTTACAACTACAGCTTCTTCTTCTTCTTCATCATCATCACAATATTATTTGGATTGCCTTTGTTCTTTCAGTAGCTTTCAGAGCTGGAGGACTATTTTCTCTATTTGACAGACAGGCAACTGAGGCTGAAGGAGAATTGTCCCAAACTACACATTATCTAACCATCACCTTTTATCCCAACCTTCTTTCAAGGAGCTCTGAATGGCATGCAAGCCCACCCCACCCCCACCCCGCCTTGCCCCATGTGTCCCTGGCAGAAATAGGCTGATTCAAGTCCAACTTGCTCCTAGTTGCAGATGAATGTAAAAACAACTTTGTAATTTTTCTTAGGCTGAAATCATGCACTGCACAGTGGCATACACTGTGTCTTCTATGCCTGCTTCAGAAGCATATGCACTGAATTTGGTGCCTTGAATAACATGGAAAACAATGGATGCGTCTGAAATTCTCTTCACTCAACTATCTTCTTGCATGTTAGAATTCTGATTTATGTGTTCTTGTTTCAAAAGTAGACAATATGCATCAGGAATTCTTCATTGTTCCTTTTCCTTCATTCTGAATTTTATATAGTTGGTGCATGTGCAGTTGGACCCACAGCTTTCAGTTCCTTCCATTCATGTACATCTTTCCTTCCTCTACATTACCACTGCAGATCAATAAACAGCTAAAAAAAGCAACCTTGATGTGATTATATGTACAGTTATATTAACATTATTTTTTATTGTTTCTACCAATGCACCAAAATCATGTGCACATTGGTAATGCCCACATTAAAAAAATAATCATGATACAATCATATTCAGATCACACTGAGATTGATTGTTTTTGTTTTGGCAGTGTTAATCAATGTGTACATGTACAATTGTATGGTAGCATTCCTGATTAAGGAAAAAGAGCCCAACATGAAATCACAGATGGCACTGGAAACCCCAGTATCTGTTTGATGGATGCGTTGGAAAAATGGCCTGCAAATGTAAAAATAAGTCAAAAGCCCACGGCTGTTTGGTTATCCCTCCAAGTAAACACCAAACACAACTCAGTTCCTTTGTGAAGTTAATTTTCGTTGCGATCCAGCTTTTATTTAAAGCACTTCATAACTGCAGCCGTATTCCAGGTTAAATGTGATATTAATCAAGGAATAGATTAAGAACATGTACAATGCTGAAGCTGGGCTTATTGGTCACACACAGTACACTGTGAGGAAAGACGTGCAAACTATGGTCTTAATGGCCATCTTTGAAATAGTTACGATCCTGCTCAAGTAATGAAGAGCTGAATTGTTTTCAGCGTGGTAGAGTATAAATCACTAGGAGGCTGTGTTGGGCAGGTGTTCTTTATGGCTTTGTATATTTATTATTTTGATATGTTTCTTATGAAATGTCCAATTTAATTTATGCAGAAAAAATTGAGAGATATTTCATTACAGAAAGTTGTAGTCCTAGGCTTGCTGTGTCACACTAATTACTTAGATGGCTTTTTCTTTTTTTTTCTTTTTACATTTTTAAAGATTTTACACCACTTTATTTTAATAAATCTAGTTTTAAAGTGTATTAGGTCTTGAATACCCATAAACAGAAAGATTTGCATGAAAACATAACTCTTGCATATTTGAATCGTAACCCTCTTCTGCCTGTAAACCATGGAAAGATTAAATTGCCAGAAAACTGGCAATTAAATTAAATTGCCCTTTTTTTGTTACAGAAAAGCAACAACCAAATTGGAGGCGGGGTGGATCTTTGTGAAGTCATCTATCAGGTCAACGACCTGCACATCTCTCTATGTTCTAATAGACGTGTTATGACTTTATCTGTGCAAAGCATAATTTCTGGAGCCGGTGAAGGGCTCTGGCCTCCCAACGAGAAATTAAACAGAAATGGTAGAATTCAAACAGTTCATGGAAAAATAATTATTATACCTGTAGGGCAAGTTTCAAGACTTTGTTGAGTCTTTGTCTCCAGCTCCGTTTTACACTTTACATGCACCCCAGTTTTGCAAATGCTGGGGACTCATAATTTCCCCGTTACCTAGTTTGTATAAAGTGTATCCATTTATGTGAATCCCACGGGCAGTGACTTAATACCATTAGCATGAGTCAGTTTGATTAATGGTATAAAGTTTCAGAGTTTCTGACACTTTTTCCTTTTTTCTTCCCTGACCTTTGAGTGTTGTAGAAGATGAAATCAAAACATTGAATCTGAAAATGAGATGAACCTTCTTCAGTCATGAAACTATAAAACATTAGAAGTTTGACACTTAACTCTGCAAGAGAATCAATATCCAAGGACCCTAGCATGCCTTTTTGGGGGGGTCATATACCCAGAAATGTAGAGTGAGAATGTGATAAACATGTGGAATACACAGGTACATTGTCAGGAAATAAGAATTATCTGCCCTGCCCTGTCATCTCCAGTTAAAAGGAACAGGTAGTAGGTGATTTGAAAGACCTCCATCTGTGACCCTGGAGAGCCACTGCCAAAGTAGACAATACAAACCTTGATACATCAGTGTTCATGAGTTTCATCCTTATGACAGTTTTTATCCATCTGTAAAGCCAGAAGCTTGAATATGGCAGTTTCTACACTGATCTTTTTTTTTCCTGGGTAAAACACAGCATGCTTTATTTGGGAGCTTAAACATAACACCATCTTTCTGAGAGCAGAACCACAAGTGACAAAAGGCACAGATTGGACACTTGTCTGCTTCCCTCAAGTTTTGATGGGAAATGTAGGCATCCTGGTCTCGCAGCTTCGCTCTCTGACTGCTGTCCAATGGGCTTTTCAACTGTCACTTGTCCAACATTCCGCCAAGCTGCCTACATTTCCCATCAAAACTTGAGGGAAGCTGACAAGTGTCCAATCTGTGCCTTTTATCACTTGTGGTTCTGCTCTTAGTATAGTTCCCGGGACTTTCCCTTTTAACCCAGGAAAAAGAAAAACCTTCTTTGCTCTGACTTAAAGCAGAAACAGTATACCGGTTGCCAACAAAGTCTTTGTGTGGAAGCTCTGCCCACAGCCCATCTGGAGGGGGCAGAGTTTAGCACCACCTTCAAAATGGCAGCAATAAGTTCCAGCATCCCTCCCCTTAAGCCCTTTAACCATTTTTAAAAATTCTGTAAGAACCAAGCTGTGACTCAGCCGTGAGCTCCAGCTAAACTGTTGGGAGAGATTGCTATTGGTTGGTCAGTGCCTCCTTACAGGATAACGCCTGCTTATTCGCACCCTTGTGAAGTAGAAGAGATTTGTTTTTAACATATCACAGAAAGAAATGCACTTGAATCCATCGATAAAAGATGTCTTAATCCAAATGGTTTAAATAGTAATTTGAAATAAATAGATAAATAAGGGCAAAACGAACATCATACTAGCATAAAGGAACTGACTAAATTAGGATCTGGGCGAAAGAACTCAGAGCAAGGGAAAAGAACGGCTTCCCAAACATCATAGAACTGTCAAATATCTGAAAATGGACAAGTTCAAGGATTCTTAATTTTGCATCATGTTGACATTTTCGTTGTCTTATTTATGTATGGAAACTGTTTTGATAGCATTGTGCTGGGAATATGTGGTAGAAATGTTTTAAATGAACAAATATGACTGAGGAAAGAGCAATGTGCCCCCTCCCTCCAGTCTGTGGATTGTACAGACTAGATACAGCACATGAGCTAGAGTGGTGAAGTGGCTAGAGTGTCAGACTATGATCTAGGAGACTCAGGTTTGAATCTCTACTCTGCTGGGTGTCCTTGGGCATGTCACAAACTCTCAGCCTAACCTACTGCGCAGGGTTCTTGTGAGGATAAAATGGGAGAGGAGAATGGAGAATGCCGGGGTATAAATGAGGTATAAATAAATAAATAATAAAATGAGCATATTCAACTCCAAAACACACACACAGATGTAAACAGGAAAATGCTTAATGGTAATAGCTAAAAGCCTAATTTAAAAAAAAAAATCTTTATTTGATCTCTGCTGAGGGATCAAAGTATTAGAAAGTTGTTTTTCTGGTTTTGGCTTTTGTAAGGAAAGGAAGCATGTCTACAAACCAACAAGGAAACCTAAGACTCCTTATTGTGTTGTACTTCAGGTCTGTTGGAATCCAAGCTCTAGATAACCTCCGCGCCACCTCCTTAGCCTCTGTGAGATATTTACATTCTTTTCTGACACTTCTCCATTTCAGACTGTAGGGAAGGGTAACAATGTGCTTTCAAAACTAATGGTACTTCTGAATAAAAGTTGTTGGGGATTTTAGGTATAACCATTCAGTGCACTTGAGAGATGCACACTTGCTGTGTGTCACAAGGAATCTTGAGCTGTGTACAGATTCTGCAAAGGAATGGGAATCAGATATTACATCTTTTTTTAAAAAATAAAGTTATTCAGAACATGACTTCAAAAATTGTTTGGAAGTCATCAGGAAAGGCTCGTCATCCTTCGTATTCCAGCTCCTCACTTAGCACAGTTTCGCTTCATGGAGGTAATAGGGTAAATAATGTAAATGACAGACACAGGAACCGTCCAGCAGGGTGTACTGATGTTGTCACCAAAAAAGAGAGGTTTCTACACACTGCATTTCCACTCATTGTATCATGGGGGGGGGGGTGTGCAGTGGATGGAAGCAGCAACAATGTTTTTTCCCTGATGAGCCTGCTTGTGGGGAGAGCTGGATATAAATTGAATAAAATAAATAAAATAAACAAATTAATAACTCTCTCTGCTAGATTGTATTTACTACCTGCTGTGCCTTTTACCTGTCTTTTATGATTACCAAATGCTTTACTTACCTGCACTGCAAGTAGGAATATTAATTGTCTGCACAATCGGTAGACATTTTCCTAGCTGTCTGAAATTTGGCAGAAAGCATCCTTTGGATGAAGGGATACATTCCCTGGATTTTTTTTGACGTGGGACCTAGAGCTGGAAGTAAATTGCACCTTTAAACAATTTGCCTTCTCTTGGTGGTGCAAAGTGTCACCCAATGCCTCGAGACCTTGACAAACAATATGGACTGCCTGACAAGGTCTCGAGGCAGCAGGAGGAAGATTGCAGGCTGAACATGCCTGGGAAGTTATAGATGTTTATATATGAATGCTAGAAGTGTCTGAGGTAAAATCAGGGAGTTGGAATGCTTAGTGTTGGGGGGAAACATAGACATTGTGGGCATTACAGAAACTTGGTGGGATGAGGAAAACCAGTGGGATATGGCAATTCCTGGATATAAATTATATTGTAAGGATAGGCAGGGAAGGGTTGGAGGTGGGGTGACTCTGTATGTCAGAGAGGGTATACAGTCCAGTAAGACTGAGAAGGTAAGAGAATTAGATTTGCTTCTGGAAATGCTATGGATTAAAATAATGGGCCCAAAAGGAAACTTAACTCTAGGAGTTTGTTATCACCCACCGGATCAAAAGATAGAGGATGATTATAACATGTTGAAAGAAATAAGAATAGCGGCTAGATGAAATAACTGTGTAGTAATAGGTGGTTTCAATTACCCACACATTGATTGGGTCAACGTGTGTTCAAGTCGGGAGAAAGAGACTTGAGTTTCTAGACACTCTCAATGACTGTGCTATGGAGCAGATAGTTGCAGAACCTACCAGGGAAGAGGTGATCCTGGACTTGGTGCTAAGTAATGCCCAAGATCTGGTGAGAGATGTAAAAGTGGTTGCACCACTTGGGAACAGTGACCATAATGTTATTGAGTTCAGCATTTTCATAAATAGAGTTTCCCAAAAAGACCAACACAACCACTTTTAACTTTAATAGGGGTAAGTTCTTTGAGATGAGGAGGCATGTGAAGAAGAAACTGAAAGGAAAGGTCAAAAGGGTCAAAACCCTTGGGGAAGCTTGGAGACTATTTAAAACTACAATCCTAGAAGCTCAGATAAAATATATACCACAGGTTAGGAAAGGCACAAATAGGTATAAATAAAGGCCTGCACAGTTAACAAACAAAGTAAAGGAAGCTATAAAAGGTAAGGAGGTTTCCTTTAAAAGGTGGAAAGCTAGTTGGAGTGAGGTATATAAAAGGGAACACAGGCTGTGGCAAAGAAAATGCAAGTTTGTGATCAGGCAGGCAAAAAGGGACTATGAGGACCACATTGCAAAAATCATAAAGACAAACAATAAACATTTCTTCAAATATATTAGAAGCAGGAAACCAGCCAGGGAGGCAATAGGGCCTCTGGATGATCAAGCGGTAAAAGGATTACTGAAGGATGATAGGGAAATGGCAGAGAAGCTAAATGCATTTTTTGCCTCTGTCTTCACTGTAGAAGATGAGAGGTGCTTGCCCACTCCAGAACTGCTGATTTCAGAAGGAGTATTGAAAGACCTGAGTCAGATTGAGGTGACAAGAGAGGAGGTCCTACGACTGATAGACACAATTTAAAAACTAACAAATCACCAGGCCTGGATGGCATACATCCAAGAGTTCTGAAAGAACTCAAATGTGGACAAATGTGAACTTGTGGATTGCCTGACAAAGATATGTACCTTTCATTAACATCTGCCTCCATTCCTAGGGACTGGAAGGTAATGTCACCCCCATCTTTAAAAAGGGTTCCAGAGGAGATCCGGAAAATTACAGGACAGTCAGTCTAACATCAATACTGGGTAAGTTGGTGAAAACCTTTATTACAGAAAGAATTAGTAGGCACATTGATGAACAAAAGCTATGGAGGAAGACTTAGCATGGGTTCTGTAAGGGAAGATCTTGTCTCACAAACCTGTTAGAGTTCTTTGAGGGAGTGAACAAACACGTGAACAAGGGGAAACCAATAGATGTTGTTTACTTAGACTTCCAGAAAGTCCTTGATAAAGTTCCTCATCAAAGGCTGCTAAGTAAGCTCAATAGTCATGGGGTAAAAGGACAAGTCCTCTCGTGGATCAAAAACTGGCTAATGAATAGGAAACAGAGAGTGAGTATAAATGGGAAATATTTACAGTGGAGGGTGGTAAGCAGTGGGGTACCACAGGGCTCAGTATTGGGTCTGGTGCTTTTTAACTTGTTCGTTAATTATTTGGAGTTGGGAGTAAGCTGTGAAGTGGCTAAATTTGCTGATGACACTAAATTGTTCAGGGAGAACCAGGGAGGATTGTGAGGCACTCCAAAGGGATCTGTTGAGGCTGGGTGAGTGGGCGTCAATGTGGGTGAGTGGACGTCAATGAGGTTCAACGTGGCCAAGTGCAAAGTAATGCACATTGGGGCTAAAAATCCCAAATATAAATACATAATGATGGGGTCCAATCTGGCAGAGACTGACCAAGAGAGAGATTTTGGAGTTGTGGTGGATAACTCACTGAAAATGTTGATACATGTGCTACAGCAATAAAAACGGCCAACACTATGCTGGGGATTATTAGGAAGGGAATTGAAAACAAATCAGATAGTATCATAATGCCCCTGTATAAATCAATGGTACGGCCTCATTTGGAATACTGTGTACCATTCTGATCACCACACCTCAAAAAAGGTATCCTAGCACTGGAAAAAGTGCAGAAAAGGGCAACTAGAATGATTAAAGGGATGGAACACTTCCCCTATGAAGAAAGGTTAAAGTGCTAGGGGCTCTTTAGCTTGGAAAAATGACGACTGAGGGGTGACAAGAGGTTTACAAGATTATGCATGGGATAGAAAAAATAGAGAAAGAAGTATTTTTCTCCCTTTCTCACACTCAATGAATTTGCTGAGCAGTTGGCTTAGAATGGATAAAAGGAAGTACTTCTTCACCCAAAGGGTGATTAACACATGGAATTAACTGCCTCAGGAGGTGGTGGCAGATTCAAGCACAGACAGCTTCAAGAGGGGATTGGATAAACATATGGAGCAGAGGTCCATCAGTGCCTATTAGCCACAAGGTATAGATGGAACTCTCTGTCTGGGGCAGTGATGCTCTGTATTCTTGGTGTTTGAGGGGGCAATCAGTGGGAGAGCTTCTAGTGTCCCTTCCACACCTGTTTTTTGGCCACTGTGTGACACAGAGTGTTGGACTGGATGGGCCATTGGCCTGATCCAACATGGCTTCTCTTATGTTCTTATGTTCAAATTGCAGTCAACCTATGGTGATCCCATAGGGCAGGGGTCCCCAACGTGGTGCCCGTGAGCCTCATTGTGTCCCCCAACACCTTTCCTGGTGCTTACAAAGTATTTTTAAAAATGGTTTGGGGGCATGTGGGGCTTTTGCCAAGCACAACTTCTCAATGGCAATTGGACATTTGATTGGCCATGCAGATTTTTAAAGACTTTGCTTTGGCAGAAGCTGCTTTTACAGCACAAGGATCTTTATTGTGTGACTGAAGGTAAGCTGTGGCAGCCATTTTGTGGCTGGCTCCACCTCCTGTGGCAGCCATTTTGTAGATGCACCCACCATACTGTGTCAGAATTCCAAATGTGCCCGCAGGCTCAGAAAGGTTGCCTCCCTCCATGTACTGACCCTGGACTTCATTGGTAGCCTCCTATCCAAGTACTAACCAGGGCGAACCCTACTTAGTGGCTGTTATCTGACAAGATCAGGCTAGCCTGGGCATGCTTTCTTTTATATATATGCAATTTTGTAGGCAAAAATGTTGCATCACTGAAAAATTGATTCCAATTAGGAAGGAAACAAAAATGTTAGAGTCAGAAACAAAGAACAGAATGAAGAAAACCAGCATGTGTATTTAGAATAATAAATTCAAATAGAAGAGGAAAAAATCCAAAAAATGAATATAGTTTTGGTGTACATCCTCATTCCGCACAAAAGAAGGTGGAATGGAGTGATCAATTTCATACCATGCTGTACCATTTGGACTATTAGACTACTTTCCATTCTGGACTAGACATGGGCATGGCAGAGAAAGGGGCTTTTAACAGTTTAAAGGGCCCTTTCCTGCCTTGCAAGCGTCAGGTCCCTTTAAACTATCAGTTGGCAGGTGGGGGGGGGTGGAATCCCAATCCCTGTGGCAGGGCCCTTTAAACTGCCCAAACCACATGGGATCACCCTCTGCCGCCTGCCAGCTGATAGTTTAAAGGGACCTGCTGCTTGCAAGCTGCAGGAAAAGTTTAAATGGCCATTTCCTCAGGGAAATGGCCATTTAAACTGTCCCTTTCCCACTACGACCCAAACGAACCCAAACCAGTAACCAGTTCATAGAAGTTTGTAGAAAGGAACTTCCACGAACCGTGGTTCACGAACCACGAACTGGCCTGGTTCATGCATTTTTTTGGGTCATGATTGTATTCGTGCCTATCTCTATTCTGGACTGCATAGGTGAGAGAGAGTGCAATGGAACCAACACTGCCTATGTGCATCTTGTAAGGTGAGAAGGTTCCAAAAACATGTGGAGGGCTCTTCTTAGTCTATACCTGTACAGAATGAAAGCAGATGTTTACAGGTCCTCCATTTCAAGCTCTTCATGCCTGTAGAAAACTAAGAAGATTGTTTTTTCTAGACTTGCACATAGGAGGGTTTTTCCTCCCATTTCTTTTGTTTTATTTATCTTTTCCCCAAGAGGCTGTTTTGTTTTTGTCCGTTTCATATAGCTTTGTTTCATTATTGTTTCATTCATTACTATTGTTTCATTTTCATAAGAGAAGCTTGCAGATTCACTGGTGGGCTGTATTGGCACCGAGAGAAGGATGCAGTGAAGGCGTGGTCAGCCCAGAAAAGGAGGAGCGTTCATACCTCCTCCTGTCCAGCCACATGGTCAGCACCATTCTTGCAGGATTCCTGGCAGGAGCAACACATTCCCCACCCACCCTCCGCTCTCAGGACAGCAGGGGGGGTTGCCACAACTTTTTTTTTTTTTTAGAAAAATTTTTATTGGGTTAGAATATTATTATTTTTACATTACATTCAATTTTCCCCGAATTTTTCATTTCTAACCCCCTCCCTTTCCCCCCCTTTTGTTGACTTCCAACAGCTTTCCCCCCCTCTGTCCCTTTTCCCTTACTTCTATTAAATTCCTCTATCTAAAACAGATATACATTCTCCATTATATTAAGCAGTACATCTTTAACTCCTTTACTTACTATACACCCAAACTGTACGTCCTTGGATAAACAATTTATCCCCTTTTCCCATTTTGAATATTTCTATATATCATAAACCTATATATCATAAACCATAAAAATTTCCCACATTTAAATCAAACAAATCAAACAATTTGATTTGTTCTCTATATGTTACTCATTTCATCTTTTTATGGTAATTCTATATAGCTCATCACATAGTCAATCAATTTAACTCTTCTGTACATTCAGTTTGGTGCATATAAATCTTATCAAAGAAAGAAAATATTGTTAGTTACTCAATCCTCATGTTTAAACCTTATCATTAATTATTCTCTATCAATGTTCTATCAATTAACCTATACATATCTATATATATATATCAATCTATTAATCTAACTGCTTATAAGTTCACTTTTCTCTTCCTCCCCCGGTAAAGTCACCCCTCTCTTTTATACTTATATTATACTTCAGTAGTTCTCAAACTGCCACAGTTTTCCTCCCACCTCCCATTTCTTCTCCAGATGTTGTTTCAGCTTCTCCCAGTCCGTGTTAAACTGCCCTGAGTCCAGATCTCTCAATTTTCTCGTCATCTTGTCCATTTCAGCCATATACAGCAATTTGTAGATCCAATCTTCAATAGTTGGCACTTCTTGTACTTTCCATTTTTGCGCATACAAAAGTCTAGCTGCTGCTGTCATATAAAATATCAACGTCCTATGATGGGCTGGAATTCCCTCCATTCCCAAGTTTAGTAGCAGGAGTTCTGGGTTCTTATTTATTTGAAACTGTAAAATTTCACTCATTTCTCTTATTATTTCCCCCCAGTACTGCCTAGCTACCTCACACGACCACCACATGTGGTAGAGGGAGCCCTCATGTTTCTTACATTTCCAGCATTTATTAGAAGTATTCAAGTTCCCTAGCGCAATCTTCTTTGGTGTCATGTACCAACGATAAATCATTTTGTAAATGTTCTCTTTAATATTAGTACATGTCGTTATCTTCATTGTAGTTTTCCACAAGTATTCCCATGCCTCCATTGTTATTTCTTTATTAAAATTTATAGCCCATTTCACCATCTGTGTTTTAACTGTCTCGTCCTCAGTATACCATTTCAGCAGTACTTGGTATACCTTGGATATTCTTTTCTTATCTTCTTTAAGAAGGGTCTGCTCTAGTTCCGAGTTCTCTGTTCGTATGCCCCCTTTTGCAGAGTCCGAATTGTATAAGTCTCTGATCTGCCTATACTGGAACCAATCATAGTTAGGTGATAGTTCCTCTTGCGTCTTTATTCTAAGTTTAGATACTTCAATTTTAGTTATTTCTTTGTACGTTAAGCATTGTTGTTCATTATCAACAGCTCTCGGGTCTATCACCTCATATGGAACCACCCACAAGGGGGTTCCTTCTTGTAGATAAATTCTGTACTTCTTCCAGATTGTATATAAACTTCTCCTTACAAAATGATGCAGGAACATCGAGTTGACCTTCACTTTGTCATGCCATAGGTATGCGTGCCATCCAAAAATTTTTTTATATCCCTCTAGGGCTAATAGTTTCTTATTCTTTAATGTCATCCACTCTTTTAGCCAAACTAGGCAGATTGCATCATGATAAAGTCTCAGGTTGGGCAGTTGCATTCCGCCTCTTTCCTTTGCATCTTGTAAAACTTTTACTTTCACTCGAGGCTTCTTGCCTGCCCAAACAAAATCTGATATTTTCCTCTGCCATTTTTCAAATTGTTTAGAGTCTCTGATGATTGGTATTGTCTGTAGCAAAAACATTACTCTTGGTAACACATTCATCTTAACTGCTGCAATCCTGCCCAGCCATGACAAGTTCAATCTATTCCATTTGATCAAGTCTCTCTCTATCTGAATCCATAATTTTTCATAATTATTCTTGAACAAATCTATATTTTTTGCAGTCAGCTCAACTCCCAAATATTTCACCTTACTAGTTACTTCACAATCCGTTGTTTCCATTAACAATTGTTGTTTCTGCTTAGTCATGTTTTTGCATAGTATCTTTGACTTCTTTTTGTTAATGAAGAAACCTGCCAAGTCTCCAAACTCCTTAATCTTATCTATCACTTTTGGCATGTTCTCCAGTGGGTCTTCTACAATTAACATTATGTCATCTGCAAATGCTCTGACCTTATATGAATAGTCCTTTATTTTTATTCCTCGTATTTCCTCGTCTTGTCGTATTTGTATCATCAGAATCTCCAATACTAAAATGAACAACAATGGAGATAACGGGCAACCTTGTCTTGTTCCTTTACTAATCGTCAATTTCTTGGTCAGTTCATCATTCACTACAATTGCTGCAGTCTGGTCTCTATAAATTTCCTTAATTGCTTTGACAAATCTTTCTCCCAGTTGTAGCTTTTCCATAGTGGCAAACATAAAGTCCCAGTTTAAATTGTCAAACGCTTTTTCAGCATCTACAAAGAAGAAACCAACCTCTTTGTCACAACGCTTGTCATAATATTCAATAGCATTGATCACTGTCCTTAAATTGTCTCTTATTTGTCTGTCTGGCAAAAAGCCTGCTTGTTCCTCCTCTATAACTTCCGAGAGCCACCCCTTCAATCTCTCCGCCAATATCTTCGCAAAAATTTTATAGTCATTGTTAAGTAGTGATGTAGGTCTGTAATTTTTCACGTTGGTCAGGTCTTGGCCCTCTTTTGGGATCAATGATATATTCGCTTCACTCCAAGTATCTGGAATCCTTTGATCCCTAAAAACTCCATTCATCACCTCTTTTAGGAATGGTGCCAGTTCATTGGCCATTATCTTATAAAATTTAGCCGTAAGTCCATCTGGCCCTGGCGCCTTTCCTAGATTTGCGGATTGTATTGCCTTACTTATTTCCTCATCAGTTACTTCACTGTTCAACTTATTTCTCCAAGCTTCCGAGATTTCTGGAAGTTTGGTTTTCTCCAGATATGATGCTATTGATTCTTTGTTTACTTCTTTTTTATTATACAGCTTAGCATAAAATTTATAAAAGGCTCTACTGATGGTAGTCTGCTCCAAGTACGTTTTATTTTCTTCACAGATTTTATTTATTGTTTTCTTTTCCCTTTTCTTCTTCAATTGCCATGCCAAATATTTCCCAGGTTTATTGGCACCCTCAAACGCTTTTTGATTCAATCTTTTAAGGTTCCACTCCAATTCTTTATTACTCATTGCTGTTAGCTGTTCTTGAAGAATTTTGATTTCCTGGTATATTTTCTTTTTTCCTGGTCTCTTTTTTAACTGTGCTTCTTTGGCTTTTATTTTCTCCTCAATCTCTTGTCTTTTCTCCTCTTTCTTTTTCCTTGCTCTACCATTTAAGTCCATTAGTATGCCCCTTACAACCGCCTTGTATGCATCCCAAACTTTGTTGGTTGGTACTTCTTTGTTCACGTTGTATTGTATGAAAAACTTTGTCTCTCTTCTCAATATTTCCATATTCTCTCTTTCCTGTAACAAGTCCTCATTTATTCTCCAGGCTTTCCTTTTTCTCCTTTTTCCAAATTTCCATATAATTGGGTTGTGATCTGAGCCTACCATCGGCATTATTTCTACCTCCTTAGTCCATAACGCTAAGTCTTTTGAGGCCCAGATCATGTCAATTCTTGATAATGTAAGATGCCTTGCAGAATAAAAAGTAAACTGTCTGGTTTTAGGATATTCTCTCCTCCATACATCTTCGAGAGTCTCTTGTTGAATCAACTCAAAAAAAAGCTTTGGCAATAGTCCTCTTTTCTTTTGTGCTGTTGTAGTCTTTTTGTCTAATTCCAAATCTGTCACTCCATTGAAGTCTCCAGCAAGAATTATCTGGTCATATGCAAGATCGTCTAAATGCTTCCTTAAATCCTCAAAGAAGCTTTCCTTTGCACCATTAGGTGCATAAAGTCCGACTACCAACACTCTCTTTAAATTCCAATTACATTCCACTGCTACAAATCTAGCTTCCACATCTCTCATAACAAATTTTGGCTGCAGCTCCTCCTTTATGTACAACACCACTCCTCTTTTTTTCTTGTTGGAGGCCGCTACAAATTCTTTGCCCAATTTTCCAGATTTTAAATATTTTACATCCTGTTTTCTAATATGGGTCTCCTGCAAACAAACAATATCACATTTTTGTTTTAGTAGCCAATGAAAAATATTTTTCCTCTTATTCGGTGAGTTTAGTCCATTTACATTCCAAGATAATACTTTACACTCCATATTCATAGTTTTGTTGGTAAGTCTTTTTCATTGTCCTTAATAAATCGCTCCATCTCCCGCTCAGATCTGATGCGTTTTTTTGCCCCTCCAAACTCAAAGGACACTCCTTCCGGTAGCTCCCATCTGTACCTAATATTCATGTCCTTCAAAGTCTGAATTAGCACTTTATATTTTTTCCGGTCCAATAACACTGATCTGGGCAGTTCCTTCATTATAATAATCGTCTTGCCATCAATCTCCAATGGATCTTGAAACTGTTTTGTCACAATCCTCTCTTTCATGTTTCTAGTTGTAAACTGCACAATCACATCCCTTGGTAATTTCCTCTGGGTTGCAATTCTCGAGTTCACACGGTACGCCACATCTAGGATAGCCACAACTTCCTCCTCCTCCTTCCCCAGGTATTCAGCCAACACCTCAGTCATCTGTTCTTGCGCTGACTTTCCTTCCACTTCTGGCAAGCCACGAAAACGTAGCTGCTTCTCCATATGTTTAGTTTCTGCAACTGACATTCTCCCCTTCACCAATCTCATCTCTGTTTGTTGCGTGTCTGCTAAATTCTCCATCGCGTCTTCTACTGTTTTAACTCTCTGCTGCGTTCCTTGTAGTTCACTTCGTATTGTTTCCATACCTTTTTTCACTTCTGACAGCTCCGATTTTACTGTCTGTGTAACCTCTTTAACCTCTTTTATCAGCTCCAATTTCGTGTCCTTAAGTTCTTTAATCATATCTAAAAGTTTTTTGTCCAGGTTTTTATCCAGGTTTTCTATTGCCGATTGCCACTCTTTTTTTGACATCGTGGGGCTTGCTTTAGCTCGCTCCCACGAATCCGCTCTCTTCCTTAACTCCGTGGCGTAAAATTTAACGTTTTTCTATTTTAAATGTCCCGGTCTTCTTATAGAAATTAAGTTTTAAAGAGTCCAAAATGTCGGGCGTCTTTTCTCTATGGTTTCTCTATGATTTTGTAATCCAAGATGGCCTACTTCCTCTTCCGCTGAAGCCGCGACCCTTCCCCTTTCAAAAATGGCGATTCCCTACTTCCTGCCCTCCAGCAAGGGCCGCTTCTCTCCAGCCACTCTATTGTTATTACGCACTTCCTGTCTCCCGTCTTCCCACAGCAGATCTCGCGATGGTGTCTTTTTCTCACAGCTCCAAAGCCACAGGTATTCAAAACAATAGTCCCATTTCTTTAATAACTTCTTTAAACTTAGTCTCTTTTTAAATTCGATTCCTGCCGAGTCTTCCCCTCCTTTTCACTAGTCTGTTGCAGTTTAAAAATCTACTTTTTTTCCTCTCTGTTTTTATCAATCTGTCCCGTCTCAGAAGATAATGATCTTTACCTTCTCTTCACTTTTCTCGGGTTGTAATCGCTGTTTCGATTTTAAGTTCTCCTCTCAGCTTCTTCCCCCAATCGATGCTTGGGTATGTAGGTCTTATGCCAGCCGAATTGGCCCCAAAACTGCCGCAGAGATTATAGCCGACCCGTCGCAAGGTGGGACCTCAAGGATCGGGGGGAGACTCGCTGTGTAGAGCCCCCCCTCGTCCGAGATCTAGCTCACCCTAGGGTCTTGAGCGTTCTTTGCCTGCTCCCCGCCTGAGAGCAGTCGGCCGCGGGCTATTTTCACCCCGCCGGCCGGTTAAAACGGCAGTCCGGTCAGCTCCGCAAGTGGAGCTGCGTTAGACCTCCATGGATCCCAAACAGGAAGTCCGGGTTGCCACAACTTTATGGGTTTGGCGGGTTTGAGGCATTGGGCCGGATCCTAAAAGGATGAGTGGGCACTTGGGCAGCTCACCCCAATGGATTGGGAGGCAACAGCCATCCAACATGTCTGGCGGTGGAAGAACGCTTGATGTGGTGCACCAGCATGGGGCTGGAGTGTTATGCATTGGACAGCGAGTGGGCCTTCCGATGCCAACGTGGATCCATGCCCATATGCCTGGCCAGTGCTGCATCTAGCTGTAATCGATAAAGTTGTGACCATTCCAACCAAAGGACGGTGTCTGTGTGTTATTGCTGGAACTCAGACTGACGTAGCACATAGGTGACAATTCTATGTTGTTATTAATTCCCCTTATTTTTAATGGAAGGCACATACCATGTCTTCTCATGTCTGTATTTTCCTGGTTTTCCATCTGAATTGCACAACACATTAAAAGTATTGCAGAATTCCCCTACGACATCCATTCACACTGCCAGATTTCAGACAGATAGAATGAAAGGGCCCCCTTTCTGAAGCAATAAAATGCACCCATGTATAACATTAAAGTTTGTGGGGAAATTGATAGGAAAGATTCCAAACAGTAGCACTGTAGCCACTTAGTTTGAAGAACAGTAGTGCAAGGAAGAAGCAAGCTGATAAAGCCTTGTGCATAATTTTTATTACTGGATGGTTTGTGATTTTTTAAAAAAATATTTTAAAGTGTTTTACTTGTATTACACTTGAGACATTCATACAAACAAACTGAATTACACAAGGCAGACAACAATCAAAGTTTAGCTAGGAATAACAATTGAATCCCATATTAACTGTGATTCCCAAAGAACCACAAAGCTAGGGTTGCCAGTTCTTGGTTGGGAAATTCCTGGAGATTTGGGAAGGAAGCCTGGGGAGAGCAGAATTTGAAGAAGGCAGAGACTTCAGTAGGTATAGTGCCATAGAGCCCACCCTCCAAAGCAGCCATTTTCTTCAGGAGAACTGATCTATGTAGTCTGAAGATCAATTGGAATATGAAGAGATCTCCAGGCACCACCTGGTGGTTGGCAAGCCCAGCTATGGATGGAAGGGCAAAGTTAAAAAATGATTGGATTTTTATAAGCAGAAGACAGATTGTTGTTCTTATTAAGAGAGTTGTTGCTCCAATGCTCAGGGAAATGGGGGTGGGGGTGGGAATGGAGACCTCTTTTGCTTTTGACACCCTCTTTGCAAAGCTGCTTTGTTTCCATGGAGAAGTTTCATGCAAACCTGCTTTTTGTCAGCAGTTGGCACCTCTAATTATAGCTGACAGGATACTCCCAAATCTGACAAGTTTTTTTTCCCACCTTTAGCATTCAAACTCAGTCATGTGTTTTTGGAACAACCTGAGGAGGGATCCTGATCTCATAACCTCCTTTTAAAATTCTTTGGCATTCCTCAGACTTTGGCGGGGTGGGGGTGGGGGGGGTTACTCTGAATCTTCTGGTGAGAATTGTTAGATACAAAATTGACTCCCTGCATACTAGGTCAGAATTTATTCCCTGGGCTTTCAAGCAGACAATGGCTGAGAAAAACCAGGAAGTCTAACAGTGTTTTCATAGATGACACTAATTAAGGTGTTTTTTTTAGCGTTGTGGGCTGCATATGAATGTTGTTAATGCCAGAAAGTATTCTGAATAAAATCCAGTTAACATCTCAATGAATGCATGTTTTATAGTCTTTTCAGAAGCTAATGGGAAATAAAACATGTTGTGTTTTTTTAAAAATCGAGATTTTTGTAAGGCTGAGATCTCTATTAAATTATTTATTTCGATAGTTTATTTGCCCCTCGCCCAAGACCTGCTTATTAAATCACTAAAACAAATATGTGTAAATATGTGATGAATCCAGGGAGAATATTTTCATCTCTGAAATAATGACAGTAGCTAGACTAAGTAAATACCTATATTGCAAAGTTTTATTGATTTAAAACATTTTGCCTGTTATGGCTTCCCCTTTCAAAAAGACTTTTGGAGAGATGAATCCACATGCCCTCAGAGCATCCCGGCATTGCGCTAAATGTTTGCTGAACACCCGGAAGTATAGCGTCTTCTAGTGTGATTTCTGAATCACGCTAGAAAGATGCTATACTTCTGGGTGTTTAGCGAACATTTAGCCCAGTGCTGGGACGCGCCAAGGGCGTGTGGATTTGCCCATGTTGAACATTCTGTATTAATTAATTCCTGTTCTCAAAACTACAATTCCCAGCATTCCTTGGGAAGGGGATGTCTACTGCACTGGTTTAATATGTACCGTAGATACCTTCTTAATAAATGACACAATATCTTGCACAACAAGGGGATTTCTGCTTGTTCAGCAGGTATCTTCCAGTGAATACCCGTAATAAACGTAGAGAAGGCCCATTTCTGTAGACTCGTGGAGGATATATACCAGAGTTCAGTTAGTTCATGGTTTGTGTCTACCATATAAGTTTATATTAAACATACTCTTCCCCTTCAAACTCTGTAGTATTAACGGGGAGACACGGAGAGGACAAAAGGACAAAAGGCAAACGTATCTAGTGTAAAAAGTTTAAATTGGTTTCCAGTTGTTAGATTAATTCATTTTTCCTGGAGAAACATTATTGGAAACTGATAGCATTAGGAATTAGAAAGCTCAAGAATTAAAGGAAATAGTAATGCTTAAATGGAGATTGGTTATAAAAAAAGAAAAGATAGAGAAGGGTACAATATATGTTGTATTATGTGCTTTGGAAACAATAATTCTGTGGTACTTTATAGACCCATCTATATTTATTTATTTTTTTATTTATATTGTGTTATTTATAGTCTGCCTCTCTCACTGTGAGACAAGGCGGATTACACCGTGTGAGATTAGTACAGTCAATATCAAGAACATTTCCATAAACAATGCCATAGGGTAAATAGATACAAGTTCACAAAGACTTAGCATTAGCAGGAATCCAATACAGCGTAGTGGTGAAGTCTACGGTTCCTAACTCATTAGTGGATCATCTGAGATTTCCTTCCTCCGATACAGCCCTAGCTCTTCTAACAGCAGAAGTCTGTTTTTCCTACAGTTCTGTAACACCACCAGAGCAATTGTATGCTCGGACACTTTCTGTCCCCAGCCTGATTTTTTGAAATATCCACAATTATAAAAAGTTAGAAAGGGAAATATAAGTTGCTCTATTTTAACACCTTGAGCAAACTCCAGTTTTTCCGATTACCATGAATTAAAATTACAAAAGGGGAAAGTCTAAGTGCAAATCAAAACCTTGGGCCATTTTTGCCCTAAGAGGTATACCAGAGCTGTATATATTCAGTGTGTCTATATTCTATAGAAAGGCTTCTGTCAAAGCAAAACCTGGACTACTGAAGCATAATAATTTAATATGAACAACTTGTGAGGTGATGTGTCACGAAGAATGCCAAGGCAAAGAAAATTAATATTTTTTCCAACTAGACATTTTCTGTTAGATCATTTTCTGTTTTAGCTTGTTTTCCGTCGGGATCCTGAGGCATTACTGGACTTTCCCAAATACATTTCCCTTATATTCTTCAAACAATTCTGCCATTGTTCGTGAGCTTGTTGTATATTATTCTAGCACATTTCCAAATCATAAATCAAAAGCCCATCAACATACATTATGGCAATCCTCAATATTATGTGGAGTTTTGTTTGAAATGGGTTTATCCTAATTACAAATCTTTCTACAGTGGTTTTATTAAAAGGACAAGTTTTACATGTAAACTTACTCCGTTACATGGTGGTCTTGTCATATTTTTAATTTCTAATGATATAAAAATGTTGCCTGAATTTCCTTCCTGGCATAACACACACTGAGGGAGGGGTGCAGAAATATGTTGGCATTTGATGGGCTGTATGAGTGCTCTGCCCTGCTCTGTCCCAGGATGTCCCAAGGTAAGGTAAAGGTAGTCCCCTGTGCATGCACCGAGTCATTACTGATCCATGGGGGCATCATATCACAACATTTTCTTGGCAGCCTTTTTGTTACAGAGTGGTTTGCCATTGCCTTCCCCAGGCAATGTTCGAAAGAACCTGCCAATAAGTGCCATTTCAGGCAGTATTTTATTGAGGCAAATTGTCAGGTGCTTCTTGCTCTTGTCACCAACTTCCAAAAGATAAAACCTTGAATGTCTATAATAATTCAACTTCTCTGAAACAGTATTCCACCTTGCATGCTTTTATGCCAGAATTTCATACCCAACAACAGTCCTAGTTTCTTAGGAAAACCTCACCCTTAAATATCTATCAGTTGAATCCAACTGAAGAAGCCTGGAGCTAAACTTCTCACTTAACAAAAGGAAGTCAGAGGAGCCAACTCCTTAACTTCAGAAGCAACTGCCCGCAGGGTGTGTGGTTGTACTTACATGTACATATATACAATTAGTGCTGAAGTTCCAATATGGATCACTGCTTGAGTTCTGTAAAAGGGTGTGTGGTGGAAGGGGGAGGGGGGGGGTCAACTCTTCCATCTATTCATACTGCTTCTCTGGTTTCCTAGACAGCTTTAAGCCCTGGGACCAAAAAAAAGGGAAGATACAATATTGGGGTGGATGTATTTTTTAATCAGAGAAAGAGCATGTGTGCAAAAAAAAATAACCTTTCTTTCTCCATTGCCACAACCCTGCCTATGTTATCTCCTTTGGCTGTGTGTGTGTTGTTGTTGTTTTTTTTGCTAATCTTTTGCATCAGGAGTTCCTGCTATAGCACATCATGTGCTGGCCCATAACCAGGCTCAGGGATTTGGTTCAGTGGTAGAGCATCTGCTTTGCTATAGAAAGTCCCAAGGGCAGTTCCTGGCGCCTTCAGTTACAAGGATGGATCTGCAGGTAAGGAAGAAGGATGTAAGGGAAGTGAGTTATCCTTTCACAAGTCCTTGCAAGTTCCTCACTGTCTAATTGGGCGCAGCCTGGCAACTGGCACCAAACAACTGGGCCTAGCCTGCCAGACAGAATGGCACAACTGAGTCCAGCCCAGCCTGACAGCTGGAACTACCCAAAGTTTTCTTAGGGAGAGGCTGCCAGGGGGAGAGAAAGTTGAAGACAGGTGTAGATTAAGGTAAGTTGGCTGGTGGTTGGCAAGAAGAGAAGAAAACAGGAAAGGGGGAAGATAAAGCAGCTGTCAGGTGGAGGTAAAGAGGAAACTAAGCTCCTTTTTGTGCTCAGTTTAAAATTTTGGAGAGTAACAGTGGAAAAGGCTCACAGCTGATCTAACATGGCTTACAGATATTTTTCTATCTCCCTGTCAGTCTTCACAACGGATAGGTTGGGGTTATACAGAAAGAGGGCTGTCTGAGATATACAGAACTTCATTTTGAAAATGTATAACTCATCTTTTGGCTCCAAATTTCTCAGAGTGGCTAACAATATAATAAAAATAAAAATAAAAATGCCTTAAAACAACAAAAGATATTTTGAAACCTCACAAAACCCTAATGAAAACAGCAGTAAAAAACAAAACATTACAACCCTTCTCTCAGCTTAGTTATTTATATTTTTTATAGTCCACCTTTCTTAGTGACACTCAAAGATAGAGTGGACAGTGTAAATCAATGTAACCAACTGGGGCATCCAGTTAACAAAGCAATAGGTTTTGGATTCCAGAAATTTGAAAACAAGCAGTAATTTGATATGGAGCTGACGCAATACTGAAACAAAGCATAGGAATTTAAACATGACACATTGAACAATTCCCTAGTAGGAGCAGGGCTTTCTTTCAGTGGGAACGCGGTGGAATGGAGTTCCAGCACCTCTTGAAAAAGTTCACATGGCTGGTGGCCCCGCCCCCTGATCTCCAGACAGAGGGGAGTTAAGATTGCCCTCCGCGCCACTGGCGCAGAGGGCAATCTAAACTCCCCTCTATCTGGAGATCATGGGGTGGGGCCACCGGCCATGTGACCATTTTCACCAAGGGTGATTTAAACTTTAAAAAACTCCCCCTTGTTCCAGCTGACCCAAAGTGACATAATTATGCGGTCCTGAGTTCCACCACCTCTTTTCCCAGAAAAAAAGGCCTGAGTAGGAGTATATTTTATTTATTTATTTATTTATTTATTTATTTATTTATTTATTTATTTATTTATTTATTTATTTATTTATTTATTTATTTTCGATTTTTATTCAGCCCTCCCCACATTTCCAGCAGGCGCAGGGCAGATTACAGATACATAGAGGTTAAAGTATGTAAAACAGTTACTATAAATTAGCAACCATAAAAGCATCCAAATTTACAGTTTAAAATACGTATATAAACATCAACATAGCAGCACAAAATTCCACCGACCAAACTTCGATCATCTTCAGATTCTCTTCGCAGTAAAAAGATTTTTAAACGGGGGTATTGATAGAAATAGACAGTTTGTAGTAGTCTACAAAGCACCTTTCTGAACCATTTCCTTCAAGCACCACCCTTTTTCCAGGGTAAAAAAGCCCTCCTGAATAATCCAGTTTTGTGTCGTTTGTGGAAAGCCAGGGAAGTGGGAGCCCGCCAGACCTCTTTGGACAGGCCATTCCATGAGGAGGAGCCATAACAGAGTATGCATGTGTACAGGCCGTTGCTAATTTTGCTCATTTGCAAGGTGAAATTGCCCAAAGGAAAAAAATGTTGCTCTACCTTTCTAAATGTTAATATAGATTTGCTTCTTCTGGCTCAGTTTAAGGTACTGCTTCTTTCCTTTAAAACTATTAATGACATCAACCACCATTCATCTGAAAGTCTGTTGCAACTTTTATGAACCTATGCGCCTACGACTTTCCTCCTATTGTTTCACATCACAGGGCTGTGAGATCTGCTTCAACTTGTTTGGGGACTTTCTGAGTTGTGGCCCCAAACCGCTGGAATGTCTTCCTGGAAGAAAACAGGAGGATGCTCTCCTTTTTAGCTTTTTATGAAAGGCAGTGTAGGGTGAGATGAAAGCCAGTGTTTTTTGTGTGTTGGCATAGATGGTTCTCTTGAACGAATTTTCTTAGTGCCTCTTATTTGTATTTAAGTTATTGTTGTTAATTAAGTTTTAATGGTTTTTACATTGACTTCACTGTTTTAAAGTTGTATGACATACTCTGTTAGCCTGAGCCACCTTAGATGCTATTAGTGTGGGAGAAGGTGAGATAGAAATTATTTTAATTATCTAACCAATGGAAATAGCCAAGTGAAACTCAAAGATCAGGGCCTTCCATAACATACATGCCACCACAGAAAAAAACCTATGGAATCTGGTTTCCACGCCAATTGTGCTGGTAAATGAGGAGAAGCAATTTTCCTACCCTGTCTTCATTAATACTATGAAATTTCACAAATCTAATAACATGTGGTGTAAAATGTCTTCAAACACTAATGCCCAGGACACAATACTCTGCCCTTCCCCCCATACAGGTGTTTGGTCCCTTGAACAATGAGTAGTGAAATGAACCTTTTCTATTGCCCTATCCTAATATGGCCCTCATTGGCTTTCCTTAAAACCCCTTTTGAGGGTCAGGCAAACTTGGGAAATATTAAGAAATGAGACTACAGCTTCAAGGAAAATCCATGGATGTTGGAAGGACACCCTTCCTTATATGAACAGAAGTGCCTTCCAGTTGTGAAAGAAATTGTATATAAAATTCTTGCAAGAGCTTTCAAATGAAAACCTTTGACAACTGCCATTTGTTTTTGGGTTCAATGCCACACTTGGGGGGGTTTAGTGCCATATTTTTCTTTTATTTCCCACACCCACAGTATATTTTATTTAGATTGCATACCCTTTGTCTCTTTTATATGCCAGGTCTGTAGCTAGTTATTTGAGCAATAGAAGCTTTTAGTATATGAGATTTTTCCTGCTGTATGAAAACATGTTTCCTCAAGTAACATTTCCTGTAATTTTGTTTTACGTCTTTCCACATTTCACTGCCATGTCATCCGCCACTATATGTATATAGTAGGGCTTTTTTCCATTATGAGGAAGTAAGACTCCTTGTTTTTATTGAAATTCCAAGGATGGATAAGGCAAAGTTCATTCACTTTATGTCATACACTCCTGCAACTTCTGGTAGCCATTAGTTCTGCAAAAATGAGATTGGCATTTGATGCATTTGCTTCAGCTATGCTTTGTGGTATTTGAGAATGGATTCTGAGTCTCACAAACAATAACATCCCCCAGGTGAAGCAAGGAAGGTCTGCTCAAGGTGAACTCCTGCCCTTGACTTGACACATGCTTTTGGAGGTAACATGCCGTGCAGCAGGGCTGGCTAGACGTCTGGTATGCCATCTGGTTCCTTCTGTCCATGATTTTGTGAGGTCTAAGAATGAGGGAACATGCAGCTACCATGCATTCTTATGGCAGGAAGTTACTGGTGGTGAGGCTAGCTACAGCTTCACATCATCAAGTTGCTTTAAGAGGCAAGACTGTAGCATAGAAAACAAACTTTTTCTCATTTACTAGCCTCCCTTCTCTATGTTGCTCTTTGTAAAGATATTCTATTATGAAGCATGAAATGAGGATGACTGTGGATTCATTGTAGATCATTTGCTTAGCATTCTGAATCCGTCTCAGGCATCTTCAATTAAAGATAACTGGGATCAGTTAAAGATGATCCCACACATTACACTTCATAAAGGGTTGGGTCTGGGGTCCCCTCACCCTGTGTCCTGTGTAACAGCCAGAAATTACTTGCAGGTTCTCCTCAGTTCCTGGCAATCAGCGCTGGATTTGGATCATGACTAGAGATAGGCAGGAACAGAAAAAAAACCAAACATGATGTTCGTTGTTCATTGCCATCCACGAACAGGGACTCACGAACAACCATGAACATGACCCTGTTCACGAACATGTTCGTGGTTGGCTGTTTGTGGGGGCCAGCATCCAAGCCATCATCCAAGTCAAGATCCCAACTGCACCACTCCCAGAAACCTGACCTGAGCAGGCACCAGGAAAGGTACCAATAATAAATAATAGCTTGGCCCCAGAGCCTGGAAGCAGCCCTGGAACTTGAAGGGGTAGATCCCTATCCCTCCACACACAAATAAAATTCAAGCTCCAATGCACTCTATCAAAATGCCAACAGCAACTCTCTCCCTCTCCACGGTCTGCAATCTAAGCCAGAGCTGGGAGCCCCCCTCCTCCCTGCTCTTTGCTCCCTTGTAACAAATTTGGAGCTCCACACTTGAAAGAAAGACCTGCCTATCAAGCTAAATTAGGCTTAGATTGGGGTTTCCAGGGCAACTGCAGGAGTTCAGACAGAGTTCAGACAATCCCTGCCTAAGTTCCCAAGGGAATTGATTGCAGGTGCCAGACTGTCTGGCTTGCCAAACAGCAATGAACGAGGCTTGCAATGACCACCTGTTGGTTTAGAATGGGACCTCATGAACAGCTTGTTCTCAAACAGCAGATTGGGCTGTTCTTGGCTTTTTTTTGTTCGTATTGCTGTTTGTGCCCATCTCTAATCATGATTGCAGCACAAGGAGAAGAGGGCTTCAGCCTTCCAATTTGCCTGACTTGAAATGATCGAAATAAAATTGTATCTGAGGAAGTGAGCTGTGATTCACAAAAGCTCATACCCTACCACAAATTTTGTTAGTCTTATAGGTGCTACTGGACTCTTGCTCATCTTTTCTACTGATGGTCAAGGGGAATGGTCAAGGGGAAGTGTTATTGAGCCTGCTGGGGAAAACAGTGATTGTATACATAGGTTTCCCTAAAGCATACCCTAGCAAAATGGTACAGGAGGGAAGGCCAAAACCCCTTCTCTATAGATGTCCCAGTTACAATCTAATAAAGGGCCAAGCTACAAGTGACGAGTGACACAGGTTGGACACTTGTCAGCTTCCCTTAAGTTTTGCTGGGAAATGTAGGCATCCTGGTCTTGCAGCTTGGCTCTCCAACTGCTGTCCAATGGACTTTTCAACTGTCACTTGTCCAACATTCCGCCAAGCTGCCTACATTTCCCATCAAAACTTGAGGGAAGCTGACAAGTGTCCAACCTGTGTAATTCGTCACTTGTAGTTTGACCCTCAGTCACCTGGGCACAGGGCTTAAGGAAGACCAGGACTGTGTCTATCAGGACACAGAGTGGGAGCCCTGGACACAATATGTACTCCATAATGTGTGAATAAATTATTAAGGGATTTAACACCTTTCCTAACGGCTAAAGAGTGGGAGTTTTTGGTTTAGAAAAAACATGGCAAAGGGGGAACATGATGGAGGTTTATAGAATTATATATGGGGAAGAGAAAGTAGGCCCTGAGCTGGGTAGCTAAGGCATGCCCAATTTCGACAGATCTCAGTAGTTAAGCAGAGTCGGTCTTAGTTAGTAATTGGATGGGAGACCTCCAAAGAAGACAAGGGTTGCATAAGCAGGAGATGGCAAACCGCCTCTGTTAGTTTCTTGCCTTAAACACCCCAGCAGGGATCACCATAAGTCACCTATGATTTGATGGCCTTTTCTTCCATCACTAGAGAAAGTAAATCGAGAGACCTATTTTTCCCCCTCCCATAATACTAAAAAAGAGGAGAAGCGCCCATTGAATTTGATGGGTATTACATTTAGGATGGTCAGAAGAAAGTGCTTCTTCACTAAAGGTAAAGGTAGTCCCCTGTGCAAGCACTGGGTCGTTGTTGACCCATGGGGGGAAGTCGCATCATGACGTTTTCTTGGCAGACTTTTTACGGGGTGATTTGCCATTGCCTTCCCCAGTCATTTACACTTTACCCCCAGGAAACCGGGGTACTCATTTTACTGACCTCGGAAGGATGGGAGGCTGAGTCAACCTTGAGCTGGCTACCTGAACCCGGCTTCCGCTAGGATCAAACTCAGGTCGTGAACAGAGCATGGGCTGCAGTACTGCCGCTTTAAGAGAGGATTACGCAGATCTATGGAAGATAATGGCTACTAGCCATGGGGACTAAAGGGAATCTCCATAGTCAGAAGCATCAAACCTCTGAAATCCTGTGCTAGGAGGCAACATCAGATGTAGGCCTTGGCTTCCATGCCATGTTCATAGGCATGCCAAGGCAGCTGATTGGTCACTGAGTGAATCAGACAAGGATGGATCACTGGTCTGATCCAGCAGAACTATTCTTATATTTTGTTGTAGACTGGAAGGTATTGGGAAAGATCTTCCTCTGCTGGAGACCTCCCAGCATCTGACAGCTCTGCTAGGCAATATTCAATGAGGAGGTGTAAGAAAACAGCATGGAAAACTGGTCTTACTCCTGTGGCACAATGTCACTTCTGGAAGTATGGTTGCCACTCCCCCAGTGGGGACAGGAGATCTCCCAGTCCCACCCTCCAACTCCCGCCACCACTCACCTGGCCAGCAGGGGAGGAGGCCGGGAACAGGCTTGCAGGACACACTCTTTGGTCCTGCTTTGCGCAGGGCCAATTTGGCTCATTGCAAAGAGTGCATACAAAGAATAAACAGAAAGTGAGTTCTGGGTCTCTCCTTCCCACCAGGAAGGTAAGGGGACCTGGCAACTCTAACCAGAAGTGATGTCACTGTGATAATATAATGCTGTAGGATTCACCCATAGAGTTTTTGACAAATCCTATAGCATTTTGCCAGCATGGTGATATCACTTCTGAGCATTTGCTAGAAGTGGCGCACTGTAATTCCCTTCCCCCCCTCCTGTTTTTTGTCTCAGGAAACAGGCAGACTTACCCAGAGGGTTGCCATGCCTGTGCATGGAAACAGCGAGAGTTTTCATGGGCATGGCATGGAGAAAGTGACATCACACAACATAGTGATGTCACTTCCAGGTAAAAATGGGGAAACGATGCCATAGTGTTGGGTGATGCTTAGGAATTTCTCTGATCAGAAGTGATTTTAACGGATCACACACCACTTCCCTCCATTTCTCCCCACTAGTCCATTATTTGAGGGACAGCGACAAGGATCACCTGTGGGGGTTTGTCTGCCAATGGTAGGCAAATGGCACCCCTCCTCACATGGGAAAAGGCAGCCCTCTTTCATGATGATTCAACTCACACTTTGAAAACTATGAAGTAGCTAGGACACAAGCATAACCTGGTCCCAGAAAAGCTTGCAACATATTCCCCTCACACAGCCACACAACACATAGTCTCCTTGTATGAGTCATGGAAGAAAAATTTCTATTTTATTTCTGAAGTGACCTAAGTAGGCCATATAAAGGTAATACAAAATCCAGGGGCTTCTGGAGTGCCAGGACCCAATGAAATATATTTATTCACTGTCCTCTCACCCCCTTGGCAAGTTTGGCCTCAGCAAGTAGCAGTATATATGCCAGACCTTATTTTTCTAAAAATATCTACACTGAATTTTCTGCACTGATACATATTTCTTTCCTCCCCTCAATAACATGGCAGCATTTTCCATTCATAACATAATTTCATTGTTATGCTTTCTGGCAGCCATGTCACCAGCTAATAGTGAAATGATGACATCACGTCTATAAAAGAGTCACAAATAAACGCTACATATTAACAGCTCAGAATTTCAAAACCAAAAATTCAGAAACTCTAGCGGTGTTTAGGTTCACTTCAGATGTCCCGAACCTGTGAAATCTGGATGGCTTTAATGGTATTTTTCTCCAGTGGTTTGTAATGAGAAAAACTGCTCTGTTTCAAAAAACACCCAGTTTGCCCTCTGATCTCTCTTGGATCCATTAAACCTATTTGAAATTTGCCAAAGAAAAAAGTATTTCTTGAAGGTCAGTTATTGTAAATATATGCATAAACGCCATTATTTATATAATATTATTAAACGTTAAGATATTTTCAAAGGTGGGTAATAATTATGAGATTTCGCAGGTTGTGAGACAACTTACTGGTGAGATTCCTCTGGAAACCTATGTATACCGTTCAGTTGTTCCATTAAAAAATAAATTTCTTTGTCCTCTTATCCCTCCCTTTTCTTGTTTTGGCTAGCTGTCTCACTTATTGGATTATTCTTGCACAAAATTGGGCAAGCATAAGACAACAGGGATGCCTTGGATAAAGTTAAGAGTTGCTAGAAACTTTACCTGAACTGTTAAAGCTCTGCAGTTATTACTTCCCAATATGACAGCCCATTGGCCAAAAACTACTGTTGGAATCTACGCTATGCCAGAGAAGCATAAGCAAGAAGTGAGTCAATTTACTACTATACATACAGGAAGGCAGCTCTCTCTGCATTACTGGAGAAGAGTAAAGTAGCAGTAATGAAGAGTATGGCTGTTTTCACGCTACTTATCTGCTCCCGGAACTATTAAATAGTGGGTTCAGACTTGAGGTAAACCAACAGCTCTTTATTCAGCATAACACACACAACACCAACTGAACAGAAACCCTCAATATATATATATATACAGCAGATCTGCCCCCAGAATACTGATAGCCAATGAGAACACGTATTTTATACTACCATCATTTGTATAACCCATATACAATGTAACTTATTTACAGCTCAGTGATTGGTTTTTATCTTGCCCTCCTGATTGGCTGCCATCCGTAATTAGTAACCAATGATAGCATAGCCTTGAGTTCTCTTGCAAGCTAGAGTTCGACCGGTACATTACAGGAATATTGCGAAAAATTGCACAAAAAACGCGCAAGATAGCGTCTTCTCACGAGAGTTTTGTGCGATGTCACGCAAAACTATTGCGAGAAGACGCTATCTTCCGCGTTCTTTCTGCGGTTTCGCAATGTTCCGGGAGCAGGTAAGTAGTGTGAAAACGGCCTATGCATGCATCATCTGTTCTTAATATTTTGGCTGCTTTATTCTTTATTCCTTTAAGTTTAATGATGATTTTACATTATTATCTCATTGTATTTTGTAAATTGCCTTAAGCATAAGAGAGGTATTGTCAATAAATGCATATTAACATTGTTTACATTGTTTACAGTCTGCCTTTCTCCACCATGATCTTCTCTGGGGCATGAGAGAGACTGAGGACTGCCCTCTTCCTCCACCCCCTTCAGGTCCTCCAGCGAGGCACTCATTTCCCAGATGACAAAATCCTCTCCTTGGAACAGAGGAGCCTCTCCACACAGCTGAGAATACGGGGCAGGGGACTGCAGGCTGTTTGCAAGGCAGATGCAAAAAGGAGGGCAACGACATGAGCTGCGGATCACTGTATGAGGGGAAATGAGCACGTGCTGCATGCAATGCCTTCCCAGTGTGCAGCCCACCATTTAAGGCTGGCTGGCTATGCAGGAGCAGGATGGGGGCAGGCAAGGAAGCCGAGCCAACCCCCAGAATCCATCTTTCACTCTGCGGGTGTGTGACCACAGGGCACCAGTAGCAGCCAAAAGGACAGAGTTGAGCAGAAGCAATCCGGAAACATACTGTGTTGGCTGTCGGAGAGCCCCAGTTCAGAGCTCTCCATCTGACTTGGCGCCCAGGGAATTTTGTCCCCACGGTTCCCCTCTCTTGATTGCCCTGCGTCCACACATGCATCTACATCACATGATGGCAATACTGCTCACAGGCCAGCTCAAGCCATTCAGCTTCCCCAAGGACCCTGCTCCCAAGGTGCTCCTGCGAGACCAAGACCATGGCAATGACAGCAGAGGCAGGGGAGTACTTCTTCCTGTGCCTCACTGGATTGTACATGTCTCAACTAGCTCTAAAATATCCAGCAAAGATTTCTTCTTGATGATGTTTTTTTTTATTGGATAGTCAAACTTGTATATAATCCAACCTATAACAACTGCTTTTCGGGAACTGCAGACAGAGCTTTCTTGGAGACTTCCTGCCACCCGGGCCAACTGCATTCACTCTCCATAATCAGCCACCAGGTGCCATTAGACTTGCGACTCTGATAAAAACTTCTGTACCCAGCCATTATGCCGGTGGCAGATAGAAGTGCTTAGGGAGAGGAAACAGGATGGCAGATGAAATTGAAAGGAAGTGTTGAGAACGAGATCATTATCTATTATTCCAGCATTCAGCCATATTCCCTTGCTGGGTTCTCATTTTATAACAGGATGGAAACTGTGTTTTCTGTGGGGTGAAGGAGGATGGCGTAGTGTCTGTACCTTGAAATGGCTGCAGAAAACCACTGGAGAATGTAAGACAAAAACATTCATGCTCTTAAAGCTACAGATTTTGCCCAAAGCCCAAAAGTATCGACACTACTGGGTTTAGGACACGTGAATGTTCCCGATTTCTTTTCTTTGTAATATTAATCTATATTGTTAGTGTTTTGTCCTCCATTTTCACCACTGGTTTCATACCTTAGTTGTATTATGTACTCATACAGTTTTTATCCATATTTTATAAAATATTTTTACAATTTATTGATGTACAAATAATATTGAAAAATGCTTGCTTTTTCTTTACAGGAAAAAATCAGTGCAAAGATGTAGAAAATGACACAAAAGTAAAGAGTAACACGAGGAACAGATGAAATTCAAGTCAGGAATTATTGGGCAGAAACAGAGGGGAGGAGAAATTCAAAACCATTCCTCATTTTGCTCACCTTTTTATTTAGTGATTTGTTTCCCAATTCTGTGCCTTTTTTGTATACAGTCTGGCTTCTTTTAAAGGAACTACTTCTTGTGAATATGAACATATGGGGGTGTGGGGGCAGTGAGATGAATGAGGAAATCTGATACATTCTGAGCATTATAGGGAAAGCACAGAAAAGGGGAAGACCAAACCCGATCCCAGCCACCAGCCAGAGAAGTAACATTTCCAAGGGGCTTGCTTCTTTTCTCTTTCCAAGCAAAAATATTGCTCCAAATGTCCAGTGCCTTGCCCTGAAGAAGTCCAAAGTCCTAGTCCAGTCACTGGCCAATTAATGCCTGAACAAAGGGAGCTTTCTCCATCTTCATCCCAGCAGGAGCACCAGCCAGAGAGAATGAATCTAGCATCAACTGGATGTGAAAGTCTGCTATGAACCCCCTCATTATTGCTGCTCTCCCTCCTCTACCTTTACCTTCTGCATTCTTTCCCATGTGAATCCTGTCTTTTGAATTGTAGCCTGATTTAATCACTTTGCATTCACAATGTAGGTACTTCAGAAACCAACTAAACAAAATTCTTCCCCAGCATAAAATGTCGGCGAATTGTGGAAATATTACTTCTCACACTTCCTGTTTGTGCATTTAGGCATTTATATCCTGCTTTCTTCTCAGTCAAAGTGGCTTGCAACAACCAGAAGAATATCATTTATACAATAACAAATATTTTACAAAGCACAACTGCAACTCCTGGGCTGGTCCTGGATATGCTGGGCCAGCTCACTCAAAGCCACAGAGTAAGAACCAAGAGCCCTTTGCCCATGCCAAAGGCTTGCATTGCTGGCCATAACAACAGGCTAAATACCTTTAACAGAGGAAGAACACGAGTTCAGCTTAAATCTCAGACAGCTAGCATAAAGGTGTTTCTAACCTTCCTATTTCAGCATGGAGCACCACCTCTTGTGCCACCCTCAGAGTTTTCTGTTGAATACTCAAAAACAGATTTGTTCGAAAATCCATCAAGCCCTATAATTATTTTGATGGTGCAATATAGTTAACAGTCACAGAACAGTAACCCATATCTTAGATCTCTAAAACATGTCTGAGTCCTCTGCAAACACTCCATTCTGTTCCATTCATGCAAACCAGGACTCTGCTGGCTACACATGTCAGTATGGTGTGGGACCCTGCAATGCACCTGATACATGTGTTCACTTTGTGTGAATTGGGCAATGCATGGATTTTCCATGCGGGCGCAGGTTCCATTCTGTGAACCAGAATGTTGATTTTCCAGTGCATTTCTCTCCCTGTACGGGCAGCTTGTGGGCTCCTGATTAGACATGGGCATGGGGAAAAAAATGAACATGGTGTTCATTGTTTGTTGCCATCCACGAACAATGAACAATGAACACTGACAAACACGACCTGTTCATGAACATGTTCGTTGTTCATGGGGGCCAGCAGGCCCTCCTCCAACAATTAAGATCTCTACCGCACAACTCCCAGAAACCCTACCTGAGCAGGCAGCAGGAAATGTACCAATAATAAATAATAGCTTGCTCCCAGAGCCTGGCAGCAGCCCTGGAACCTGAAGGGGTTGATCCCTACCGCACCATTCCCAGAAACCTTACCTAAGCAGGCAGCAGGAAAGGTACCAGTAATAAATAATAGCTTGGCCCAGAGCCTGGCAGCAGCCCTGGAACTTGAAGAGGTAGATCCCTATCCCACCACACACAAAGAAAATTCAAGCTCCAATGCACTCTCCCTGTCTCTCAAAATGTCAACAGCAACAGTCTCTCCCTCACTGTCTGCAAAAGAGCTGCCCCCCCTCCCCTGCTCTTTGCTTCCTTGTAACAAATTTGGAGCTCCACACTTGAAAGGAAGACCTGCCTATCAAGCTAAATTGGGCTTAGATGGGGGTTTCCAGAGCAACAGCAGGAGTTCAGACAGAGTTCAGGCAGTCCCTGCCTCCGGTTGCCCAAGGAATTGATTGCAGGTGCCAGACTGTCTGGCTTGACGAACAGCAACAAACGAGGCTTGCAATGACCACCTGTTCGTTTAGAATGGGGCCTCACGAACAGCTTGTTCGCGAACAGCTGATTGGGCTGTTCATGGCTTTTTTTGGTTCGTATTGCTGTTCGCGCCCATATCTATTCCTGAACCACACGAATGGAATAGAATGTCTGTCTAGGGCTTTGCTTTTTGCCAAATCAAAATGTATCCGTTTAGGCCTAGCACTGAGTTTGCCCTAATGGGGACTGATGAAGCTCATGGCGATCAAAATATTAATATAGTTTTGGGTCTGTCTCCTGGAGAACATAAAACTCTCAGTTTCAGAATGTGTGTGGCCTGCAAATGAATTGCACAGTCTGACACATGCATTCCACAAAGGTGTACCACACCTTTTTCCTTTGCTGCTTGTGCTTTACATGCCTCCCTGAACACAAGCAAGGCTTTCTCATGTTCCACCTGCATTTTCAGTCTGAAAAGGAAAAAAAAAGTCAAGGTTCATTAAGCTGGCACTTCCAGTTTTTTAAATCTGCGGATGAGTAAATTACTTCCTCCTGCAGCTCAAAAAGAATTTTACAAGCCTTTGTTGAGTGACGGATATGACAGCAGGTTTTGTGAGCTTTTGCCAGGAGCTCTTTAACAATGCCAGAGAACAACAACAACAACAACATCATTGTTTAGAAAAAGACGGCAGCTGCAGGCACAGGCAATGCACTGTTTTTTTTTCTATTAAAAACGTGTGAATTGGCTGATGTGCCTTACAATATTGGCTGCATTGTTAGAGCTAACAAATGCCAAAGAAGTCATTGGCAGCAAAGGCAGGATGCAGGTTTATTTGTTTCTACAAAACCCTTGATAGGATGTTGGCTTTCCACCTGATCTTTATATAACCAGGAGGTGTTTTGAGCTGATATACATTGGAAAGGCCTTCCAAATTCTCCATCAGGGCAGCCCTTAAGAGACGGCATGGAAGGAACTCCCCACCCATGTTTCAGAATGCATGCAATTATTCCTGGGATGTATATTCCTGACTCTGAACATTACGATATTTTCCATTTTATTTTCAATCTCTTTCCTAATAATCTCCATTGTGGAGTTTGTCTTTTTCACTGCTGCTGCACACTGGGTTGACAGTTTCCTTGAGGTGAGCTGTCCACTACAACCCCAAGATCCTTTTCCTCTTCAGTCTCTGCCAGTTCACACTCCATCAGCAAATATATTTAAACGTAGGATTTTTTACTCCATGGTTGTCATGAGTGGGGAATCCTTGGGCTTGTTTGCATTACTTTCCCTCTTCTCTTTGCACAAAGCTTTATGATTAAAGACCTCACCCAAGTGCCATCCGCTAATTCAAATGATCGAGGTTCATTTAACACCAAGACTGTAGTAAATTTCCAATCTGGCATTTCCAGACATTTTTTTCTAATTTGAACTCCAGACGTTAGTAGCACAACTCTGTAAAATCAATCTGTCTGCAGCAAAATATCACACAGAATGAACCTATGGACAAAGCAATACATTTTTCTTTCCTTACACCATCCTTTTGTGTGTGTTTTTTCCCAAAAATGTTTTGAAAACGTATACTTTGAATTTTATTAGTGCTGTACTTATATTTTCCACATTTAAATAGCAAACCTAAGAAAAAAAATTCCAGTGAAACAATAGGATTTGCAACCAGGTCAAAACACTGATAATTCTCCATAACAGAATGATATTTCTACCCAGCACCCTGTTCACACTGTAATGGATATTACTTGTCCTCTTCTTGCACAATTACTACTAAAGGTCAAACCAGATGAGATGTTTAAAGACCCATGATTAAATCTCCAACATGTTGCTCTGCAAATAGAAGTTGCAAGTGTAACAGCTAGAGTAATGGAGTAGGGTCTGGGCTGGAGCTAGGAGCGATCCAGGTCTTGGATTCGAGAGGAAAGCTGTATTTTTGCTGACCCAGCTCAATCCGGTTTTCCGAATCAAATCACAGAATCCCGGATCCAGACCCCGAGTTAAATCTGGGTTAATCTCAGTCTACCCAGGAAACATGGCTTCAGCCTCAGACTGGTTCCCTCCTGGGCTGCTTCTGTGTGTGTGTTTTTTTCAATAGGGAAGGAGGAAGAGGGTGGGGGTGGGGGGAGTGAAGCAGGGAGGGGGGATAAAGTGACCAATCTGTGCAGGAGCTCTCTTTGTCTGCCTGGCTTCTGTGAGTGACACTGGTTCAGTTGGGCTAAGTTGCAACATCGTCCCTTGCTTCAGCATGATTTGGCTGGAATTTTCTGCTTTAACATGATTCTTTGAATTGATGTTGGTCATTGGTCCCCTTGCTACACTTTGTTTGGGGGGAGGATTCCATCCATTCCTTTGCTTCAGCTTGGTTCTGTTGGGCTTCCTCTTGCATTTGGGAACATGACTTTGACTAGCAGCAGCCTTGCCCTTTTCTGTTTCTGCCTGAGAGCTTGCTAGGAAATGTTTCCCCCATAGGAAACAATGGAGAGTGGCTGGGACACCTTTTCAGGTGCCCATAAAATTGGACCCCTGGGTCTAATCTTCATGAAACTTTGGGGATATTTAGAGGACAGTCAGGCGTAGGTTCCCTGAAAATTTGGTGGCATTTTCTTGAAAAATGCCTTTCAACCCCCCAATGACCCTTGGATAGTTTTCCCCATATGGAATAATATTCAAATTGATCTGGGATTCTCTAATCTGTCCAAAATGGATCAGAAAATCATTTCTGGATTTCAGGGATCCTGCACCTGGTTTTCCCGGATATATATTGATATTTTTGGTGCACACCCATAATATGGGTGACCCAGGTTCAATTCCCTGCCCTGCCATGGAAACTAGCTGTGTAAACTTGGGCCAGTCAAATACTCTCAGTCTAAACTACTTCATAGGGTTGTTGTGTGGAAAAAATGGAGGAGAGGACAATGATGTAAGCCACTTTAAGTTTCCATTGGGGAGAAAGGCAGAATATAAATTAAGTAAAAAATTTCAAATCATTGGGTCATGATTGTATGCCAGAGGAATGGGGTAGTTCTCTTTCCTGCATCATTTTCCTGTCTTCATTTCCCACCCACCCCAAGCTGATACTTGCTACATTGAGTGGGACATCTCAGTTCATACAGGCAATCTATATATTTCCCTCAATAATACATGATTTAAATAGGCCCTTGGAAGCCAGAATTAACTTTGTCGGTGGAAAAAAAATGTTCACATTCTTGTATCTATCTTTCCTCCAATATAGACCTAATTGCATGTTTGGGGGCTATTTAAATCATGGGAGACCCTCTCCAGCAGAGACCCTTTTCTAATCTTCAAGCATCCAATACTGAATAGCTGCAGAAGAATCTAACCAAATATTTTGTGTTTCATCTAGTTTGGCCTTAGTGGGTCCTTACACCAGTTATTTTTTAAAAAGAAAACAGCTTCTGGAATGGTATTGCATGGGAACCTGGAGTAAACTAAGTCAGATGAGAGTGGGGGCTTAGTTCTTCCCCCAACTCTAAATCTGGAGGAGATTTTTAGTAAGTCACCCCCTCCCCCCCCCCCACACACAGCATGACCCGTATATCTTCTGCGTCATGCCAGAAAATTTATTCCAAAAAACAGGGTGGAGGAACCGCAACCCGGTCTAAAGATCTACTTCAGCTTCAGCAGCAAATGAACCATTGCTCAATACTTATGTCAGTAAAATTGATTTAAAGTGACATAGAGCATATATAATAAATAATTCATATATCAAGTGATCCAAGTCTTTCATACAAACTTTTACAAAGTAGTAAAATACAAATACAATGATCAGATCACTCCACAATTGTTTCACAAAATTATATCAAACGTCCACAATCATTCTGTAGAAAAGTAAAGTGTCCATCTATGTAATTATTATGGTTATTTCTTTGTTCTTTTTTTTCCAGCTATTTTTCCTTTAGGTGCCTTCAGAAGGACCACAAAAAGTCCATGTTCCATGCAGATTTAAGTAAACACAAGGGATCTTCAGTGAAGAAGAGCTTGGAATGACACAAATATTTTCTTCCTTGATTGGACCTTCTACTCAGGGAGCAAAAGTGGGTGCAGGAAGGGTGATTTTTCACAGCCCCCACACCTCTAGTTTGCCCCCTGAGGGAACTGGCACCACTAGGAGACAGACTGTAATGAAAGCCCCTGATCAAAATGAAAGTTAATTGTGGTTTATTCCTCTATTATAGGCTGTTTAGATAGGAAATATGTTTTCTTTCCATAATAATTACTGTCAGGGCTTTTTTTCAGCTGGAATGTGGTGGAACAGAGTTCTGGAACCTCTTGAAAATGGTCACATGGCTGGTGGCCCCGCCCCCTGATCACCACCCCCGCTGGAGCGGTGCAGAGGGCAATTTAAACTCTCCTCTGTCTGGAGATCAGGGAGCGGGGCCACCAGCCTTGTGACCGTTTTCACTGAGGGCGATTTAAACTTTTAAAAACTCCCTCCTTGTTCCAGCTGACCAAAAGTGATGTCATTGGCCCTGGGAGCATGTGTGCACTTTGCACACACACACGTGGTACCACGGGCACCACCTCCCGCCAAGAGTTGGCCCCTGTGCTGGCAACCCACTGAGTTCCACCACCTCTTTTCCCAGAAAAAAGCCCTGATTACTATAATTGCAAAACACCCATTTTCATAATTATTGTAATCAGTAACAATCCTGGATTTGAACCAGGGTCTCCTAAATCCTAGTCCAATGCACTAACCACTATACCACACACAGGCTTCACTGCTGAACCCGATGGACCAATAGTCTGATATTGTAAGGCAGCATCATAGATTCATAACCCTGGCAAGTATTCAGAAGGTGGTAGCTTGCCTAAGAATAGCATCTCAGGAGGGAACTGAGCAGTGCAGAGACTATTGGCTCCCAGACAGACAGGTTCAGAATACCTCGTGAACAGGTTTTCTGGACCGGGGCAGGATGGGGATTAATAAAACAATATCAAGCGATGGAAGAAAGCATGGCCAGGCTGAAAGCAGGCAGGAGCAAGTTAAAGACCTGTGTGATCTTCTGACTGTGTTTATATTTATTTAAGAATTTTCCCTCAGCTGTAACAAACATGCATACCTTGGAACCAAATGCTGAGTAGCTCATTCAGTGGATCAAAGGCAATCTTAACCCCCCTTTTCCTTTCCAAATAAATCACACTGAAGTGGCAATATTACTTTGGGTGCCATCAGCTTTGGAGCAGTAGACACAAGAACCCTACAGAAGATTTTGAATGTCCCTAATCAAATTTGAAACACAACTTTGTTTGGCCTCTAAGTATGGCAGGCAGATTAAGGTGGCAATTGTGGCTGAGGATGCTATTTTGGGAAGGAGGAAAGGCCCATTTTTAGAAAGATGCTTCCACAACAGTAACATGACATTTTGCTAAATTAGTCAATTAGGGAAAGATAAAAAAACTTCTCAAAGGAGACATGCAAAGGGAGAAAACAAATTCCTCATGCATGACCAGTACTTTAAAATTTCACTGGAAAGGCAATATGTCTTAAACAGCAGAAGGCAGAATAGTAAACAAGAGGTTTTCAGGTGATATTCTTTTAAAACATTGGGAGAGTTTTTTTCTAAACAGGATGATGCTGAATTTATGACGATTTCTGCCAAATTTAGTCCTGATTAAGTTTTCATGAAAACAACAGAATAGGCATACGTGTGACTAACTCAAGATACATTGGCTTCAGAGGTGCTAACATGGCTTTGCTACTCTGGAAGAACAGAAGAAAGAGGCATTATCCAGTGCTAATCTAGAATGGAAATGAACGGTCACAACAACTATTTGAAATTCAGTTTCGAAGGAGCAAGATTCTGATCCAATAGCACCTTAAAGACCAACTAGATTTCCAGGGCATGAGCTTTCAAGAGTCAAACAGAAATTGAAAGGAAAAAAATTAAATTTGGGTTGTGAATTTGAAATGTGAATCTCAAAATTCAACTCCTTGAAATGTGTTGATACATCACAATTTTGATTTTGGCATAGATCCAGCGGAGTTTGCTGTGTTAGTCTGTGGAAGCAAAATAGTAAAGAGTCCAGCAGCACCTTCAAGACTAACCAACTTTATTGTAGCATAAACTTACGAGAACCACAGTGTACCTGACAAAGAGAACTGTGGTTCTTGAGAGCTTATGCTATAATAAAGTTGGTTAGTCTTAAAGGTGCTACTTGACTTTGGTACACTTCAGATATGAAATATCATAAGTTATCCATTCTCAGACTCTAATGATCTTTGCATTTATCTATTGAATGCTAAATGAGAGGAAAAAATCCCATGCCAGTTATCTTCTGCATCTCCCAATGTGTACAAACTGTGCTTCTCCACAGATGACCTTCTCCTCAGAGAAACTCCCCTTTGGTTGGTTCATTTTGCGGCAACTATAACAAGGGCATTTTGTCTATTGGGGTTGGTACTATGGAATGGCCTATCCAATCAGGACTTCTTAACTTCTCGCCTTCTTGAGAGCATTTAAGTATGTTTTATAACACTGATTTCAGTGGAAAGTAAAGCAATAGTTAGGGAAAGTGTGCTATCTTAATTTATATTATGTGTGGTAATTTATACATTCTGGTTTTTATCTTTTTATTACTTCATTATGCTGTACTATATTTCTACATTATATACTAAATTATAATAAATAATATAATATTTCTGTTATAATATATATTATATAACCTCTTGTTGTTAATGTAAACTGCCCAGTATTCTGCGGATGTCCAGATTTGGTGAAACGAGAGTTCCTTTGGTACAAACAGGAATTCTAATCCAGGATTAAACTGTGACTTGGAACCCTGGGGGTATAAAAAGAGAACAAAACAGTTTGTTGTTTCACCCAAGTCAGACATCACAACAAACCATTCTTTCTTATAGATAAAGAGCTTCAATTTTGGCTACGCATGCCAAGGAAAGGGGAAGGAATATGAGACCTCAGTGCAGAGACTTCTTAGCTCATTGTCTTTGTGATGCCTGAATTCAACCATAATGAACTACAGTCTATGCATCTTTATGCCGAAAAAAACCCCTATATTGCTTTCAATGGAACATACTCCTAGGTATACAATTTCACCCTTCAACTACTAGAGATATGAATACTGTTTAAGGTAGAGAAGAGCAGGTCACCATCACAGAGGGGAAAACTGCTCACAGAAGCAGTTGTTCTTTTATTTGTACATTAAGCATTTATTTGAGCATAAAATCCACTATCCCATTTGCAACAAGATTCTAAATACTTCCGCACTTTTAATAATAGCATAGCTAGAGCAATACAGTACATTCAAATGCAAATGTGCAGATGGGAATGAGATAACGATGCTTTTCTTCCTATCACATGATTTTCTTATTGTGTGATATCATTAATTTCAGAATATCCAGAAACATGACACTATTTAATAGGGTGGGTAACATATTTGCTGATTTTGAATAGTTTTTTCAAATGATTTTTGATTTTGAATGAAAGTACAAAAACTCAGATGTCCGTTTCCAAGAATTTTGTCGTAATCCAGAATGATTACATTATCTCTGAAGCCATGAAGTTGAAAACCATAGCTGGGTGCGTGCTTTTTAGGAGCTCTGAATCAAGTTGTATTATTCCACTGCAAAGGGCTGGCCAGCATACGGATGGATCCCAGGGTATAATTGGAAGTCACCTTTCAGCAACCTTGCTGAAGCTACATAGGTCAATGTCTGATGAGTGCTCTGTTTCTGCTGCCTGTCTGCCAACCTAAAATCCTCGTGCCTATGTAGCCAAGCTAGCTTGGTGAAAAATGAGATACTTACAGTGCAATCCTATACAAACACCCTTCTAAACCCATGGGCTTAGAAAGCTGTGACTGCATAAGATTGTACTATTAGAAAGGGCTATGAAAAGTGCAGCCCCCATCATGCTACCTACAATAACCATCCCAATATTCTCCTGTAAAGTGACTAACAGTGCAATCCTAAACAGAATTACTCCAATCTAAGATCAATGAAATCAATGGGCTTAGAGCGGAACTACAAGTGACAAAAGGCACAGATTGGACACTTGTCAGCTTCCCTCAAGTTTTTTTTTTTTTTTAATTCCCTCAAGTTTTGATGGGAAATGTAGGCATCCTAGCCTTGCAGCTTGACTCTCTGACTGCTGTCCAATGGACTTTTCAACTGTCACTTGTCTAACATTCCGCCAAGCTGCCTACGTTTCCCATCAAAACTTGAGGAAGCTGACAAGTGTCCAACCTGTGCCTTTTGTCACTTGTGGTTCTGCTCTTAGACTGGGGTAATTCTATTGAGGAATGCACTATAAGATGCACTAGTAACACATCCAGATTAACTTAGTATATAGCAGACCAGTATAATATAGCATAGCATATAACAAAAATCTTAATTTGAACATATTCTATTTCTTTTAAACTTATATTCTATCAAATATACTATTATCAATATAATATGTATTGTAAAACCCTTACTGTGTGCCATGCCACCAATGGGGCACAACACACAACACCATTTTAAGTAATCATTATATATTATACAACCTGATCCACTAACATTATATATCACTTGTAATATATATAGTATACCCCATTACTATATTCATTTGACTATACTCTTATTCATATACTCTGGAAAAAAACTCCCCTAACCCTTTTACTGGCTTAGATTGTCTTTACATTTCCCCTATATGGTAAGATCCCCTCTCTCTCTCTCATCCTTATTTTTCTTTAAAAGTTCTCAAACTGCCACAATTCTCCTTTTACATCCCATTTTTTTTCCAGAAATTGTTTCAGTTTCCCCCGTTCAGTAACAAATTGCCCTAGGTCAAGGTCTTTGAGTTTCCTTGTCATTTTGTCCATCTCTGCCATGTACAGCAATTTATAAATCCAATCTTCTACAGTAGGTATTTCTTGTGTCTTCCATTTCTGCACATACAAAAGTCTTGCCGCTGCTGTCATGTAAAATAACAATGTTCTATACTGCACTGGAACAGTCTCCATTCTGAGGTTCAGTAGCAGCAGTTCTGGGTTCTTATTAACTTGGATTTGCAAAATCTCATTAATTGCTTCAATTATTTCTCCCCAGTACTGCTTAGCTACTTCACAAGTCCACCACATATGATATAGTGATCCTTCGTGCTTTCTGCATTTCCAACATTTGTCTGACATATTGGTATTTCCTAGCGCAATTTTCTTTGGTGTTAAATACCATCTGTAGATCATTTTGTACACATTCTCTTTAATATTCGTACAGGTTGAAGCTTCCCTCAAGTTTTGATGGGAAATGTAGGCATCCTGGTCTCGCAGCTTCGCTCTCCGACTGCTGTCCAATGGACTTTTCAACTGTCACTTGTCCAACATTCTGCCAAGCTGCCTCCATTTCCCATCAAAACTTGAGGGAAGCTGACAAGTGTCCAACCTGTGTCAGGCGTCACTTGTAGTTTGGCTCTTAGGCCCCAAATCAAGATGTGTGTGTGTTTTGATTTCATTACGCAGTGTAAATCTGGCCTCAATCAAATAACAGATTTTTTTAAAAAAATGCCTTTAACTTAAATCATAGAAAGCAGCATCCACAGCAAAATAGCACTGATGCTAGAGAAGGCATTAGACGAAAAGAGTAGACCAAACAAGGACTTTGGAATAGAGAAGAGATACAGTGAGCTTTCAAAAGGCAAATGTAAGCCAGGGGGCTAGATAGCAAAGACGGGGGAGAGAGAGGCTGGAAGGAAGAAGAGACAGGGGAAATGGGAATATGAACGAGTGGGCAAAGAGGAGAGGTACATGAAGGACAAACTGGCAAATGAGGAAGACTGAAATTCATCTCCTGATTTGAAATAGAGGAAAGTTGTAAACAACCATATCGGCCCATGGGGAAAAAAACAAAACAAAATCTATGCGTTACCATTTTATTAGTACCAACCAAATTAACATTAACTGGTTTGAACTAACCAGCTAAATTCTTGGCTGCAATTTCTTCAGCACTCAGTAATTATTAGGAAAAATCATGGTGCATTTTATTCAATGGTTTTGATTCTTTCCCTGCACTGTCAGTGTATGATGCCTCCAAAGCTTTGTGAAAAATGTGTTAAAAAATGAACCACATTTAACTGAAACACTAGAGAACAGGGTCATCGTCACCCAACGAGTCATGAAGCCTGATAAAACACCCAGCATGGCCACCTTTACCACCAGAGTGCTTATTAGTGCTGGATGTAGACGGACGGCCCTGTTGATGTGAAAGATGCAGCTAATCTCCTTTGCCCCCGATGAATTTGGTTTTCACCATGTTGCAATTCAACAGAGCACGTTTCATTCATCCCCAAACATGCTACCCTCCATTCTTTCCAATTTTATTACTTAGATCACAGATTTGTATGAAAGCCATTTTTGTTCCCCCAGCTGTGCGTACGGAATGCTTTTTTTTTTTAAAAAAAGGCCTACATATTTCTTCTTCAAACCCCCATATAATTACTATGCTGTTGTCAGTTGGCTGCATTTGATTTGGGATATATTTACATTTATAAGACGATATAAAAGCTTATTTGATCATTAAATGGTATAAGAATGCAAAGTAGCCATGAAGAAAGGGGCGGGGGAACCCAACCCTCTTAAAACAGCGTAAGGTAAAATTCTGGAATGGAAACAGTCATCATCAAAGGAGATCATGGGGCGATTTCATCCATGTGACTGGAGAGAGACTGAAATAGAACCCATAGCTGTTGGCATCCTCAAAACAGGGGGCTAATTATGCTCTACTGTGTCAGTATTACAATGTACTATAATTTAGCCTAAGAATAGCATTTGTATTAAGAAAAATAGTTGCCCTTAATTAGACAGAAGTGTGTTTGAGCTACACAAGGGAGCTGCAGTTTCATGAATGAAACTCTGTTTTGTTGAGGCATTGAATGTATTTTGTCATCATTCCTTCCTGGTGAGAAAACTGCTGCTCAGAGTGGAGGCGTATCCAGAATGTGCATTTATTTTGGGAGAAACTGATACAAACAAACAAGTATGGAGTGATATGTAGGCGCAGCCTACAATTTGCAGGCTACTTACCAGAGAGCAGTTGTATTAACCGTACAGGGGGTGTAAGTTTCCACCATAATGTGTGGGGTTCTCACGTCACATATGCAAATAGTATTGCAGGTTCATATCCCCCTCCCTTCTGTTTTCAATTTAATCTGTTTTATAACATTGATTTACCTTCTGTTCCATGAAGTTGCCCTCAAAACAGTGAACGACGTATAAGATCCAATAAAGCAATACAAGTAGCCTAGTTAATATATTTTTAAAAGGACAAGAACTACAGACAAGCACAAACCGTTAGTCATGTTGAAACTTTAAAAGGCATGTGAGGATGAAGTCAGTCCTTTATGTCGTGAAGTGGGTTTGGACCCCAAACCCTATTCCACAAAGGTGTTGTTAATCTTTACAATGTCACAAGACTCTTTCTTGTCCTGGCTATTCCCCCTCACGCCCTACAGGCTAGTCAGGAATCTCACCTGTTGCTCACCTGTTGTTCTCTGTTGAGAATGGCTGAATCCACACTACCGTCGTTCTTGCAGCAGTTTTTCGCTTCTGCAGCGCCATTCCTTCATCTGTTCACACGCATCGTCTCTGAAGCCGTCATTAATTCGGCATGGCGTCGCCACAGCCCATTGCACTTTCGCCGTGGGTTATCTTTTGATGAATAACTGCCCTCCGTTGAATTCCGAGCCTCTCTTGACCCGCCTCCCAATTAAGGAGTAATTCTCCGCCTTTGTCCCCACCCCTTTTTTAAAAAAATAAAAGAGTACCGTGTCGATATGGTGACATCTCATCATATTAATCTCATTTTAAAAAGGCGGGCAGACCTCAAATATCAGAGGAACAATTTCATATGTTAATTCAATTTATATATTTGGGGGGGGCATCCACATGATACTGAAATCATGGCTCATGTTACGCCCCGACACGGACTGTGCCGACGAGTTAGGCACAGATGTTAATTTTCCAAAGACAAAATGAAGCTCTGCTGTGGGATGCTGCTGTAGGTGATCGTGACCGCTCACCCATTCCTGGATGATTTCAACCAGCATGCAGGCTGTGATGTTCCGAGCGCTCATCGTGTCTCGGGTGATTTTTTAAAATATATTATATTAATGGTGTCATTATACCATTGAACCAGGATGCTTACTTGTTGATATAGCGTCAATTTGTCCTTTTTAAAAAAACCCCGCGGGGCCGTTCGGGTTTTTCCCGCCCCTTTACCCGTCTTTTTGAAAGGGGATGTGATCAATGGATTGCGCAGGAGAAGCGCTATTCAAAGGGTGATGTGGACAAACAAGTGAAGAACGCGCAATAACAGATGGAGCAATCATTGCACAAGAAAAGCGGGAGCTAAGGTAGTGTGGAATCGGCCAATGACTGCAGAGGTTGGTGTCAACCACACACTGATGACACCTTACTTTGAACTGCTGGGTGATCTCTGCTTGTAATGTTGAGCAGTATTGAGAAAATGACTCTACACCCTGAGGAGTAAAAAAAGAAAAACTTACACAGGAAGCTGCCTTATAATGAGTCAGTCCATTGAATTATCAAGACCAATATAGTCTGCTCATGCTTCAGCTCTTAAGGATCTTGAACAGGGGGTCTTTGACATCATCGACTACCTGAGCCTTTTTAATGGAGATTCCAGAGATTGATCCTGGGACCTTTGGCATGCAAAGCAGATCCTCTGCCATTGAACCGTAGCCACCCTGAATGCAAAACTGTGGCATCTATTATGAACCCTTCCAATCACCTCAGAAGGGCTTGATAGTATCTGAGGCTGTTCAGAGGTCCAGAATTTGTTTTATTTTACTTTTTTATATCCCACCTTTCTCCCCAGTGTGAACCCAAAGCAGCTTACATCATTCTCCTCCAGTTTTTCCTCACAACAATCCTGTGAGGTAGGTTAGGCTGAGTGTGTGTAACTGGCCCAAGGTCACCCAGCAAGCTTCCATGGCAGAGCAGGGAATCGATCCTGGGTCTCCCAGATGCTACTCCATCACTCCAGGCACTACACCACACTGGCTCTGACTGCAAAAGAATCAGTGAGGGTCTGTAAGTCATTCATTAGGCCTCACCATCACACTTACACTCTGGACATACATACAAACCAAATATCTAATTTTCACATATTCTTTACTAGAGTAGTTAAGAATAATAACTAAGAATAATAATGACTCTAGTATTACTGGGTGTCTCTTGTGTTATCGAGTAGTAAACCCAAAATCACCTTCATTCAAACCAACTGAACCAGTGTTGGCATTTTAAACTCTGGCTAAAGCACATCAGAGACCTTTACAGCTCCTAGCTGACTCCAGGAAGAAGGTAATGTTCCACATGATCTACTCACCCAATTGGATGCTGTTATTGAAATATTACTAGTAGAGATACAATCAGGGCTTTTTTTTCAGGGGGAACGCGGGGGAACGGAGTTCCGGAACCTCTTGAAAATGGTCACATGGCTGGTGGCTCTGCCCCCTGATCTCCAGACAGAGGGGAGTTGAGATTACCCTTGGCACGGCTCAGTGGCACAGAGGGCAATCTCAACTCTCCTCTGTCTGGAGATCACGGGGCAGGGCCACCAGCCATGTGACCATTTTCTCCTAGGGCAACCCACTGAGTTCCACCACCTCTTTTCCCAGAAAAAAAGCCCTGGATGCAATGCCAGCAAAAGGCTACTAGCAGCTACGCTGTTCCTTAAAATACAATCAGGGGGCAGAGGTAGTATGAAGGCACCATTTGATATCCAGGATGATTGGCTGAGGCACAATGCTTAACCACTAGCTTATGGATAAAAGCCAGCACTTCAAAATGGAAATGTGACCAATCTCATATATATAGGTGGTGGTGCATAGTGGATAGCATGTTGGACTAGGATGCTGGAAGGACTGGGTTTGAATCCCCATGTCTACCATGGAAGATGGCTACAAGATCTTGGGCCCATCACAGACTTTCAGGCTGGTCTACCTTCATGGGGTGGTTGTTGTGAGAAAATGGAAAGAATAATGTTCTAAGTGGTTTTGAGTCCCAAACAGGGAGAAAAGCAGAGTATAAATAAATAACTGCAAATATAATTCATATGCTGATAGTATATTATATAGACATATTCTCCAGTAGTGATTTTTGGAAATAAAAATTTATGCAGATAGAATTGGGGGGGGGGAGACCCTGGCTGGGTTGTGCACCAATATTAGATATTTATTTAGTTCATTTGTGCCTTACCTTTCGTCCCCAGGGGTGACCCAAAGCAACTTATATTGCAGAGCAGGATTGTGCCCCCCATTGCTAATTCTTCCTCCTTCCTGGATCAGTTAAATGGATGATCTTACCTATTTAATTATTGCATAATGACCAAGATGCCACCTCAGCGCTAAAAAATCAAGGAGAACAAGCTATGGGATGACATCATGGAGTATATGGGGTAAATGGAAATGAAAAAATGAACATAATATGAATGAGTATAATAAATAAAAAGGGCTAATCCAAATTCCATTCGGGGTTAACCAAAAGCAGAATGAAGTATGTCGCTTGGGCAGAGGAGCTAAAGTAATGTTGGAAAATATTGCATTGCTAAATTTTCTATGTTCCCTTCCAGTCTCAAAAGTTACTATTTCAAAGAATATTAATATGTACATTAAATAGCTTACTTGCACTCTTTGGTGCATTTTGCATGCCTCTTCAAAGTCATTGTTCCCCATTCTGCTGCTACTTCTTGCCATTCTTTTTTAATCAAAAGCATTTTTCATGATATGTCAGCCAATCAGGGAACATATAATGAATGTGAGGATCCCACGTAGACAGAAAGATATTTGGCCAAAAGTCACACCAATGAGAAACAAAAGCTAAATTTCATGATGTTGTCATGATGCAGGTCAACACCAGGATTCAATTAGGTGGGTAGCCACATTAGCCTACAGTCATAGAACAAAATTTGAGATTAATAGCACCTTAAAGACCAACAAAATTTTCCAGGGTATAAGCTTTCATGAGTCAAAGCTCGCTTAATCAGATACATCAGATTTGGTGACGTAAACTTTGACTCACAAAAGCCCATTACTTAGAAAATCTGTTGGTCTTCAAGGTGCCACTGGACTCCAATTTTGTTCTATCAGGATTCAAGAAACTGTTGGAGCACATTCATTGTTGGTAGATCAAGATGGGTCTGTAAGAAACTGAATTTCTTACATGACAGCAGATATTTTTTTGGACATGGTAAACATAACTTTATATTTCTGTGTCTTTATTCTAATTCAAAATGATGCAAACAAGGCTCCTGTTCATATAGCGTTCAACAGTGAACCATATTAAGTCATACACTTTCATATAAAGTCTGTCCGTAGCAGTAGAAAAGAGCAAGAGTCCCGTAGCACCTATAAGCCTAACAAAATTTGTGGTCGGGTATGAGCTTTCATGAGCCACAGCTCACTTCTTCATGTATGAAGAGTAAGATTTGGTGTCTGAAGAAGTGAGCTGTGGCTCATGAAAGTTCATACCCGACCACAAATTTTGTTAGTCTTATAGGTGCTACTGGACTCTTGCTCTTTTCTATTAATTGTTGGGGGGTTTGTTAAAAGTTCTGGAAAACTCATTAACACTTGCACACTTTTTGAGAATCCTCCCCAACCCCACAAAAATGTTGATAAAACTCACCTTTCCCTTAGTTCAGCATAATACTTGTGGAAAACCTAATCTTCAGCATTCACACACATTTTAATTCATCCAAACATCCACCTGGGTACAGCTGCATCAATACAGAGAATTCCATTACTTTTGTGAATCTGACATTCAAAGACCTGTTTAAGAGACTTATGTTTTTTCTAAAAAGGAAATAAGGAAGAGTCTTTTAAAAGACTGTGACATCTCTGAAGAGCATGCGGCTGATTGCCCCAAGGAAATGTAATTTAATATGCAAGGTAAGACGCCCATCATCCAAACTTCACACAGTAAACCGCTTTGCTTCTGGTTTTGGATTAAAAAGCATTATCAAATAAAGGAGTGGCCTTCATATGTTTTCAGCAACTCAGATCTTACATCAGAATTCAAAATAACTCTTGATTTGAAAATAACTTGCAGACACATTGGTCAATCAAATAAAGGCACTGCTGAAAAAAGACATGGAAAACTTAGTCACAACAAAGACAACTATTTTCAGAGAGCATTCAGTAGGCATACCTTCTGCTTGCAGCTGCAGTCTGGCCCTGAAAAAGAGGGTCAGGCTGCCTCTGGAAAATACCGCAAAAGGGAATCAAAACGAACTCCGTCATTTTACTTTTCAATGGCATATAAGAAATTTAACTTGAGCTGTAAGTCTGCCACAGCTTTCAAGGGAAGCTTGAGCTAAATGGGTTAAACAAATTGAGACCCCAAATAAACTTGAGTTTGCGGGTTAACTTGGGGTCAAGCTATACGTGCAGGTTTTGTAAAGATTTAGGTCTAGGTTCCCCAGACCTAATTCAGGTTCCCTGCAGCCACAGAGGAGCTGTGGGGAATGGCTGTTAAAAAAATAAAAGAGATCCTCAGAATGCTTCTGTGGGGAGAGAAAGGGCATTTCCCTGCATCAAAGTAGTTTTTTCTCAGAGCAGAACTACAAGTGACAAAAGGCACAGATTGGACACTTGTCTGCTTCCCTCAAGTTTTGATGGGAAATGTAGGCATCCTGGTCTCGCAGCTTGGCTCTCTGACTGCTGTCCAATGGACTTTTCAACTGTCACTTGTCCAACATTCTGCCAAGCTGCCTACATTTCCCATCAAAACTTGAGGGAAGCAGACAAGTGTCCAATCTGTGCCTTTTGTCACTTGTGGTTCTGCTCTCAGTTTCTTCTGCTCCACATGGAGTATTCCGTCCTATTGTGACATGGGAAATGGCTTGAGAGGGGAGGGAGGAATCCCTCTTCCCCCCTCCCATGGAGGCATTCTGAGGCCATTTGGGCTCTCCCTTTACTTTTTAACAGCCATTCCCCAAAGCTGCTGTGTGGCTGCAGGGAAGCCAAGTTGGGTCTGGAGAACCTGGACCCAACTCTTTAAAAACCTGCACGTCTAGTTTGACCCTTGAAGGGACTGCAAAGTGTTCCTCATTCAGGCCAGGAGGGACAGCAAATTCTGACCTCAGGGAACAGTGGTGCGGCATACAACCTATAAATCTAATATGCCAGTATGTACTATATTAAAGAAATATGATGCCTGTGCAGCATTGCCTGCTATGGAGGTTGAGCTGTCTCAGTGATAAGAGCGTGTGCTTTGGATATAGATGGGCAAGTCCCCTGTATCTCCAGTCCAAAGAATCAGGTAGCCGGTGATGCGAATAACCTCTTCTGGAAAGCCACTGCCAGTCAGTGTAAACAATATTATTTTCCTTGGTCTAACTCAGCATATGACAGCTCCATTTACATCTTCAGAACAGATGGCATTAGACCCACACATGACAGAGGATAGGTCCATCAGTGGCTATTAGCCACGGAACTAAAGGATGCCTCCACATTCATAGACAGTCAACCTCTGAGTACTGGTGCCAGGAGGCAACATCAGGGGAAGGCCTTGGCCTCTATGCTGTTGTTGGCCCTCCAGAGAAACTGGTTGGCCTTTGTATGAGACAGGATGCTGGACTAGATGGGCCCCTGGTCTGATCCAGCAACGCTCTTCTTATCTTCTTAATTTTCACCCAGTATGATTCCTGTGACCCAGAATAGGCAGAAATACGAACCCCAGAGGTCAGCAATTTGTATTAATTGATTTTAACAACAACAACAAAAAGTTTTCAATGAAAAGGCATTAATATGGTTTGTCTCCCAGCACCCCAGTAATTTGTTGAACATATTAACCCCACTCCACCTTGTTCCCAATATTAGAGGTTCACAGTCAATAATTTCTATGATGGCATAACTGGGCACCTGAACAAACTTTCAACCAGTCCTAGCTTCAATTTTTAAAATGTATGCTTGTGGAAAAAGTGGTTAAGAGGGCAGGGCTCTAATCTGGAGAGCTGGGTTCGATTCCCCACTGCTCCGCTTGAAGCCAGCTGGGTGACCTTGGGCTAGTCACAGTTCTCTGGAGCTCTCTCAGCCCCACACACCTCACAGGGTGTTTTGTTGTGGGGATAATAGTAACATACTTTGTAAACCGCTCTGAGCGGGCATTAAGTTGTCCTGAAGGGCGGTATATAAATCGAATGTTGTTGTTGTTGTTGTTAAAAAGAGTTTCTTTGGGCTCACTCACTGAAGTGAGGGAAGGTAGGAAATGTCTGTTGATTCCCCCTTTCCCTTGAAGTCCGTGCTACTCCTCAGCCCTCAAGTGGCTTTCCAGAGGACTGCAGGGAAGAGGGAGGCAGCAAAGAGCCAGTTTGTGTAGAGGTTAAGAGCGGCAGGACTCTAATTTGGAGAGCCGGGTTTGATTCCCCATTCCTTCACTTGAAGCCAGCTGGGTGCCCTTGGGCTAGTCACAGCTCTCTGGAGCTCTCTCAGTCCCACACACCTCACAGGGGATGATAATAACATACTTTGTAAACTACTCTGAGTGGTTGTTAAGTTGTCCTGAAGGATGGTATATAAATCAAATATTATTATTGAACATAATTAAAAGATCCCTTCTGTGACTGTTGCTCTGTTTGAATCTTCATGATCTCAGCTCAGTGTTCATAAACTGATTTTCTGTTTGGTTGTAACAAGCCCCTTAGTCTCTTGTAAAATAATTATTTATTTAGGCATTTTTACTCTGCTTTTCCTCCCCAGTGGGGACCCAAAAGCAGCTTACAGAAACCAAAATACTATTTAAATAAACAAACATGTGCGAGGGGGAACCAGTATAACATAACATCTGTTAGGCTAGTCCTCATTCAGAGGGACAAGCTACAGCAAAGAGACAATTTTATTGAATTGTTTTTGTTATTATAGTCCACCTTTCTCATTGAGACTCAAGGCAGATTACACAGCGGGAGTCAGTACCATCAATTTTAAAGGCATTCCAATAACCTGCATGCACAAAGGTACCGGCTGGAAATTAGAAAAAACTTTTTCACGGTCAGAGTAGTTCAAAAGTGGAATCAGCTGCCTAGGGAGGTGGGGAGCTCTCCCTCACTGGCAGTTTTCAAGAAGATATCAACTTGTTTAATAAAGCACTTTCATAAGAATCATTAATACAAGCATAATACAAATTCACATCATCTGAGGATCCACATCCATCATAACCCAATTCAAATATATAATTTTTGTTGTGCTGTGCAAGATTCTAATACAATAAAGGTAACTGCTGACGGGTTGCCAGCAGGAACTCCCGTTCCGGAATCCCTTTATCAAAGCAGTTACTTAAACAGTTTTGATGGATGACATTTCAATAAGTATAGTAGCAGTTCAATACATTTTTCCAAAAGTTAAAGTGCAAAGTGGCAATCTGCTCAATGGCGTCAGCAATCTCCTACGTGTACTTTAACTTTTGGAAAAATGTATTGAACTGCTACTATACTCATACTATACTGCTACTATACTTATTGAAATGTCATCCATCAAAACTGTTTAAGTAACTGCTTTGATAAAGGGATTCCGGAACGGGAGTTCCTGCTGGCAACCCGTCAGCAGTTACCTTTATTATATTAGAATCTTGCACAGCACAACAAAAATTATATATTTGAATTGGGTTATGATGGATGTGGATCCTCAGATGATGTGAATTTGTATTATGCTTGTATTAATGATTCTTATGAAAGTGCTTTATTAAACAAGTTGATATATTCATATAATCTAGTTAGTAGGGTGCGGTTTATACAGTTTGTTTGCTGATTCATCCCGCACCTCTCTCCTGTGTTAATTTCGAGTTTTCAAGAAGAGGCTGAATGAATACTTGTCAGAGATGCTTTAGGCTGATCCTGCACTGGGCAGGAGGTTGGACTAGATGGTCTGTATGGCACCTTCCAACTCTATGATTCTATGAACCTATATAATAGGGTATATACATACCAATTTGCAAAAATTTAAAACCAGCAGAAATCCAATACAGAGTTGAAGAAATGCTGAAACAGCACAAGCAATTCTAAGACTGACATATTAAACAGCATAGAAACTATACAGAAGGATCATACTTATAGCAATCATAGTAAAGTCTTTAGTCCCCTCCTATCTCTTTACTGACGCAAGAGTCCTTTGACCTTTGTCAAAAGGCTCATGCCTCTGGATATATCTAGGTTTTAATACCTGTAACAAGAAAGGAAAACAGAAGGTCAGTCTGGATCTTAAACAGCTGGCAGAGATGTTCCTGGGATTCTCCTTCCCCAGCTGGAAGAGCTCTGGCCATGCCTAGGTTTAAATACCTGTAACAGATCAGGAGACATAAGCTCAGCCTGAATCTTATATTGCTGGCAGAGATCCTCTTCCTAGCTAGAATACTTAAATACCTGCAGACAAAGGACTGGGCTACCCATAACTTGCAAGGTTAAAGGTGGAAACTCTAAACTGATGTTACAATTATCAGAGCACTTATCCTTGGTATATTTGGAAAACTGTGTGTGTTTTTTACAGCAAAATTCCATCCAAGTGGCTTAGATGCATTTTGCATATTCAGACTAATCTGTGGACTTGTTCATTTTATTTTAGGTATGTATGCAAATGCTTTCTCATGCGCCCCCTGCCCCTTCAATACTGAAATATTTACAGAATTTTCATAGTACTTCAGAGTACCCTCTCTGAGATGGGATGTGTTGGAAAGATTGGACCCATGAGTTTTTTTTTTACTGTGTATTGTCTACTTATCATTCTTTCTGTTGAAGTATGGGAAGACTGCTTTCCTCTGTTGACTGCCTTTAAGGTGGTGCAAACTTCTTTAAATTGGATGAAGAAAGGAGAGCCTGTGAATCCAGGAAAGGGTTAAAATTAAGAGAAACACTGAATTAGTAAGTGGAGTCAGACCATAATTGACTGGAGAAGAGGAGGAAGAGAACAACAGACTGAAGACAACATGCAAAGAAGAAAATGTCTAAACATACAACCATGTCAGAGCACTGGAAAAGCCATTATAAAGTAAACATTTAAAGTGGCTCAAAGTAGAATATACGAGAGAAGAACTTCACTGGTATATCTACTGATTAAGCTTGTTCTCTTTAAAAGTTTTTTGGGAAAATCCTAAAATTCTTGTGCCTGTACTCAAAATTGGTCATTTCTTCCCATGAGAAAAGTAATGGCAAGGAACCAAAATGGCGGATTGCCAGCCTCCAGTAAAATGGCCAAGCAACCTTGGGCTCTATCCAGGTACTTCATTTTATTGTCCCCATTTTGTTCATACTCATCTAGGAGCGCCTTTTTGGAAGCCCTTCTGCATTTGACCAAATGGAGATTCAAGAGAAAAACAGGGGCAGGTCCTTGGCTCTACAAAAGATGGTTTGATTGTAAAAGAATGTAAGCATGTCCCAGACTTTTAAAAAGTATTTTCATATATTGAATATACAGTCATGAATACATGCAACTATATCCCAGGATAAATATTAACTGGCTGACTTTAAGGTTTATGACGATTCTTGGTAACACCATGGGTGTAACTGCAGAAGCAGAATGGAACAACTGCAAAAAGTTACAGACCTTCACTTTAATGTAACAGTTGTTGCAGCATGAGATTGAATGGAAATAAAAATCGTTTTAAAAGTTGCAAAATGATGGGAGGATAGGATTGAAAACAAATACATTCGGTGCCACACTGCCGGTTTAGGACAGTTGTGCAAACAGCGGGTGGAAATGTCATCAGTATATGGATGGAAAAATAGGAAACTACCTTAATATATTTTATAAGTCATCTAGGATTATATGCATCAAATATAGCAAAAACTGCAGTTTTGAAAGGTCACGAGAAGCAACCCAGCATTCCTTATAACTCTATCACATTTTAATATTAGTTCTATCACATTTTTATATTTTCCAAATTCTTTTGCAGACAATTTTTTTGGGAAAGTGTGGATGAAAGTTTTTCATCTTTTCCACTAGAAGTAAAAAAACAGCGTGATTATAATATCATACGCTTCAACTCACTGTTTTGTCCTTTTGTTTTCCTTACATGAAGATATTGGAAATGCCTCTTACAAATGTGTTAGCGTGCAAGAGAGTTCTTTAAGCTCCTTTCCCCTCCCTGAGATCTCTATTGGGGAATTTGGTAAGATGCTCAGACTTCTCTATTAGTTCTTTCATACACAGGACTGGATCTACAGTTGCTGGCACCCAGGGCAACTGAAGACCGGCCATTTGCATGCGCGCGCAGTGCACAAGCGCTTCCGTGATGTCATCACACAGGGTGGCGCGTGCCACACCACAGCAAGCCAGCTGTCTCAGCGCATTGTGGAGCTGGCGGCAGCAGCGCGAGTGGCTGGGAGGCCGCCCGCGCCATTCGCCTGCCCCGCAGGACAGGGGATGCCTGGCTTGCCGTGAGCCCCCTGTCCTGAGGGGCAGGCGAATGGCAATGGCGGCCTCCCAGCCACCCGTGCTGCCTTTCGCCTGTCCTGCTGCCCGCGCGCTCCCAGGGCTGGCAGCTGTGCCCGGCACCCCCTCTTTGGCGGTGCTGGGGGCAGACTACCCCCCTGCCCCCCCATCCATCTGGCCCTGTTTATACAGAACTACAATTCTGAGAGAATGACTACGAAGAGTGTGTGCTGAAAATTTTCTTTTGTTATATTTTCAGACATGGGATTCAGGTTGGGGAACCTTTACATTGGTTTGGTGGTTTTCAGGTGGGACATTACCAGTTGGGGTTTTAAATCTGTATTTTGGGGGGGGCGGTCATTGTGAGGGTCAGGGGCAGCTGCTTTTAAAAATAATGGCACCAAATGTGCACAGTCCTCCCCCTAATCGAAAGACTTCCTAAGTTTCAAAAAGAATGGACAACAGAGTTTGATTTTACAGACCCATCAAGCTGGTGCTTTTCAGTGCAGGGGCACTTCTCTCCACTAAATTTTATGAGGGGGGAATGGTGCTGTCCACCAGCATTTAAAACAAAAATTCCTGTCTGTATCTATTGGTTTGATCTACTTTTACAGTGATTGAATTTTTTAAAAAATTACCTTTGTGCTGATTCCTCTGCATTTGCTATCCTTCCTTGTTGTGATTTTTTTTCCCTTTCACAAAGTAAAGAAAGCTTCCTTTGAAGAAAAATGCCCTCAGACCTACCCTCTCCCTGCAATCTTTGGAAACAATTCACTTCTGAAAAAATTGTCTGTGTATGTTCACACTGACTGTCCAATGTAGGGCTACCTTAACTAGTAGTTAGTGCTATTACTATTTAAGAAGTTCCTGGAGGCAGAGGAGAACATGGCAGTCGGGAGCTGGGGTGTACCAACTGATCACATGAGTATTTTTGTGCTAGATTCAGTTCCGGCAGCTCCTTAAAGACTAACTAGATTTCCAGGGTACAAGCGTTCAAGAGTCAAAGCTCCCTCCGTGCTATGTCCTATTTCTTTTACATAGGCCTGGGGACTGTGTGTGTTGCCATTATCCTGCCTGTCACTAACAATTCACTCACTTGTGTGGTCAGAAAAAGGATATCATTGTGTTTGGGTTTCCATGTGGCTTCATACACATGGCTGCTCCACATGGAAGGTTTTAAGTGTTCAGGTGGACTACATCATAGCAGAAATATAACTGGGAAATGTGAACAATGAGATTGCACAAACTAGTTAGCACAGATATCTTATTGTGAAGGGAGGGCAACAATTCAAGCATATCATGAGCTGGTGATCCCATGCCTGAGGGCCCAAAAATGCACATTGTGATGAACACATGGCTGCCTGCTATGGCTTAAAGAATACAGAGGAAGATGTGAGAGAAAATGAAAATGTGTTTGTCAAAATCCAAAGGTTGTCAAATAAGCCACACAAAAGCTTCAAAGACTTCTTGCCCTTCTTCAGAAGGAAGCAAAATTCAATGGAGTTGTCAAAAATTTCAAACTCTGCTTTGCTCAACAGCCTCCCCTCAATTTTTAAAAGATTAATAGCTGATGGCTTTGTAATGGAAAAATCCGCCGGAAATCACCCACTGAGCTGACAAAGAAACAATAATGCCAAACAGCTTAGGGTGCTGAAATCAGCAGTGCTCCAAGTATGAGGTAATGTTTGTCAAAGCCTAACCATGGTTCCTTTTTCATGAATGTTGAGGTGAATGTATCTTCATGAATATGTATTTGCATGAATAGGCATACATGTGCAAGGTGAGCCACAAACAGAAAAAAAGAATGTGCTTACATGAACTGAAGACCGTTGGATTAGTGCTGAACTGAGCATCATTTGCTGCAAAGTTCATATCAGACAAAACAGGTAAAATCTAAATGGTTGTTTCTGAACCATGAGTGAAATTACCACAGGTTTATTGCAGCCACCTCTGAGAGCCAAGCTACAAGTGACTTCCTTCACATGGAGAACACTTGATTGTTCTCGCAAGTTTACCTGGGAAGTGAAGTCCGAGTGTCCTTCCTCTTTCTGTTAGAATCGCTGGCTGAAGAGCCAGAGAAAGCCGGCAGCAACAGCAGCTTTTGCAAATCGTTCCTCCAGTCACGAGCCTGCTGGACAAGAGGGCTTCCAACAATCATTTGGGGGCGGGCAGCTGCTACTTTCTCCCAGGACGTCCTCTGGGCTGCCTGCTCCTGGGGAGCTGCTCTGGAGAACGAAGCTCCAGCCGCAGCAACAGCAGAGAGATTTGCTGCTGCTCTAACATGCCATCATTCCAGTTTTTCTCCAGGAACTCAGGAGCAGGGGAAGGGCATGTTAGAGCAGCAGCAGATCCCTCTGCTGTTGCTGCAGCCGGAGCTTCACCAACGCGGTGGCTTTCTCTAGAGCAGCTCCCCAGGAGCAGGCAGCCCGGAGGATGCCTTGGGAGAAAGTAGCAGCTGCCCGCCCCCAAATGATCATTGGGAGCCCTCTTGCCCCACAGGCTTGTGACTGGAGGAATGATTTGCAAAAGCTGCTGCTGCTGCCAGCTTTCTCTGGCTCTTCAGCCAGTGATTCTAACAGAGAGGGGAAGGACACTCGGACTTCACTTCCCAGGTAAACTTGCAAGAACAATCAAGTGTGTTCCACATGAAGGAAGTCACTTGTAGCTTGGCTCAGAGTCTGTGGAACTGAATTGCTCACTTGAGGAGAACTGGCTGTAATAGGGGTGTGCACCAAAAAGAAGATCTAGGTGATACAGATCTGAGTTTAAGTAAAGAAAAAAAATCTGGGATTCTTGAAATCAGATTCAGAGAATAGAGAATTCTGGATTTAACTGGCCATTATTCCCTATGGGGAATATTGTCCAGGGGCTGGAGGCGACTGCTGCAGTGGACAGCTTAAAGGGCTCTTTTGGAGTTCGGGAGAGAGAGCCTCCTCCTTTGCCCTACCATCCTTGTTAACAGTCGACCCTGACCCTCACACTAATGGGGAAGCTTATGAATATGGCAGTATCATAAGCCCCTCTCCTCATGTGTTTGAAACACAGAAATGCTGCCTGGCAAGGCAGGAAACATCTGCCACCCACTGGCCGGGAGCTGGAAAATTACTGGAATGTGAGTCATATGCAAGACTGACTATTAGCCCCACACCTGACTGAGAATCTTCCCCAAATGAACTTGCCTGGCAATTAAGATCCTCCCTAAAGGCCTTGTTCTCTGTATCTCTAGTGGTTGAAGAAGAATAAAAGTGTACCAGATACAGGGCTTTTCTGTGGAACTCCCTTCCTACAGAAGCTTTCCTGGAACCAAATTTGCAATCTTTTAGATGCTAGGCACCAGGCAAATACATTTTTCCTCCACCAATTAATTTCATAACATTTTAAAAGCAGATTTTCCACTTGTCTGCCTGCTGTTGTGCTTTTGAGAAGTTCTGCTGCTGTGTCCTAGGATGTTTCTATTTATTTAACAAAATTTATATCCTACCTTTCTGCCCTCATAAGGGCCGCCAAGATTTCTAACAGGAAGGACAAGTGCCATAAAAGCAGGTGGTAGGCCTCAACCCCCTAAGGATTCTCTCCACTTCATCAGACTGAAACTGATGCCTCCTGTTCAGAGCCATCCTTCCTCATCCCTGCTCCAAGTAGTAGCAGGAGAAAAAAGTTGGCATCCTATATGTTAATGAAGTGTCAGAGGGTAGCTCTAGGAATCAGCAGAAACTCTATAGTTATCATTGAGTTTCTGGCTATTCCTAGAGCTACCCTATGCCACTTTTGGGTTTTTCTGGAAGTGATATAGTGGTGCACACGATATCACGGTCCACCCATATCCCCACCCCTGAACCACCCACTGGTTGTCAGGCACTGCCAGGAAGTTCCTGGCAACCCTAAGATAAGTATTTTAAATAAATAAATAATAAATACACACATTGTATTGCTAGATCTAGGTACTATGATATTAGTGCCCTGGTGTAAGCATTGATACCTATCCACCACCCAAAATTATTTCTGCAGTCTCAACTTCATTGAGCTCCACCAGGGGTGGAGTTGTCGCTCAGTGTCAGTGATAGATATCTGAAGCCATGCTGTGCATGCAAAGGGGCTATGTATGTGGCAACAATGGAGAGCATAATCATACTTGCCCCCAAAAGCCACAGGGAGAGGTAGTAGCAGGAGGGGCTGTGGCTCAGCGGAAGAGCATCTGCTAAGGTTCTAGAACATCTGCTAAGTCCCTCTCATCTCCATTTATAGGATTAGGTACTAGATGATGTGAAAAATTTCTGCCTAAGATGTTAGTGAGCCACTGCCCATCAGAGTAGACACTGCTGACCTTGATCAGCCAATGATCTATCTGCTGAGGGAAGCTTGATTCTCAAAATCTTATATCCTGGAAAATCCCATTGATCTTTAAGGTGCTACTGGACTTGAATCTTGCTCATGTGTTACAAGTTGTACAGGCCTGAGACACTCTAGAAAACACTATCTAAATATCTAAGTCTAATTTCCCTCATTCCATCTGTTGATACATGAAAGGTCAAGAATGAATGTCAGACACCTGAATGTCTGAGAAACCTCCCTGGTTTTCATAATGCACGTCCACAATTGTTTATCTAGGAACTATCAGTCTGTTATCAAAGTTGAGTAGAAAAGGATATGGTGGCCCAGGAGGCACATGTTGATGTTGTAAGTTGTCCAAGCGGGGTTGCTATGATTTACATGACAAAATTCATGTATATCAACCTCCAGAAATGTCAGGACCTTATCCTAAGGTGGCAGCCTCTTTAACTGGAAGAACAATAAATTAAAAATCAGTAAAACAAAAGGAGATGAAGTAAGAAGCCACATAAGCAATCTGAGAAAAGAATCAGAAACTTCAACCTACCTCCCTAAATCTGCTAGCCAGGCATTCCAGTTGTGCGCACTCTGTGGGGGGGGGGGGGAAGAAATTTGTAATAACATGTTAGATCCTCTTGACTCTCTCCCCTTTAGTTACCTTTGACCATAACATATAATCGGCACACAGCTCAAGTGCCCCCAGCTAACTGAAGACAGATGATAACCTGAGAGAATAGTAGGGTGTCTCAGTTAAAAGGTCCTTAAGCTTAGTCTCAATTTTAAAAGAAAAAGAGAGAAAAGGCTTTTTGATCAAATTGACACATCTGTAGGGAGCCCTTATAAGAAAATATTGCAGGGATGCTTTTTTTTTTTTAAAGGTCTTTTCTCTCTTAATGGAGGCGTCATCCAGAAATGTTTGAGATGTGTAAAGCATGAGCAAAATAAGTCTGAAGAAAAAAAATTCACAGGTGCTTACTATCTTTGGAGGGACCCCCCCCCCCCCGCCACTGCCAATTTTCTTTTGCCTTCATAGGTACCACAGTACTAGGGGATCCTGGCCCATGGTGTGAACTTTTATCTATTTCGTACGTTTGTATTAGACATCTGGCCCCAGCTGAATGAGAGCCATGCAATCCAGTCAGTAATGCTGAACTTGAAGGCAGCCCCTGATATTTATTAGCGGAATGTAAGCCAGTTAAGGTTGCCAACTCTGGGTTGGACAATTCCAGGAGATTTTAGGGGTTGAGCCTGGGGAGGGACTTCAGCAGGGTGTAATGCTGTAGAGTCCATCTTCCAAAACAGCCATTTTTTCCAGGAGAACTGATCTCTGTTGTCTGGGAATCAGTTGTAAAACCAGCTCTCTAGGCCCCACCTGGAGGCTGGCAACCCTAATGCCTGTGTGGCACCAAAGTGCTTTCAAATATTTTGAGGCCTTCATGCTAGGGTTGCCCCCTCTGGGTTTAGAAATTCTTGAAGATTTGGGGGCAGAGCCTGGGAAAGTGACATGTGGAGAGTCTGCAGGGATATGATGCCATACAGCCCACCCTCCCAAACTGCCATTTTCTCCACCGGTCTCTGTAGTCTGGAGCTGGAATCCTTGGACAACAGCAAGTCTCACAATCTTCACAATTCCAAGCTGCAGAGAGCTTCCATTCTCCTTTCCCCCTCCCTTGTGGGTTGGAGATAGAGTTTTATTCTGAAAGTAGAAATCCTGGGTTTGTTCAGGGGCATATAGAATTCAAAGCCTTCGTCCAATTTGCCTGAAATGTACTGTTTCTCTGAAGGCCAGGAAGAAGACTCTCTGCTGCAATTTTGGGTATATTTGTTTGAAAAACAATTACTCCACCCAACCCCCCCACCCCAGAATTCTCTCATAGGTAATAATGGAAGTACTATGAGGGGGTCAGCTTGCTCAGAGGCCCATAGAATTCAAATGCTTGGCACAATTCCTTTGAAGCTTTGGCATTCTTTGAAGGATTGGCTGAAGACAATCAGCTACAATTTTGTGATGCTTGGTTGAAAAATGACTCTACCCCCTCTGAAAATGTCCTTCATAGGGAATGATGGAAAAACTGTTGACCTTATTCCTTACTTTATTAAATAGACCCCAAGAGGGTTGCATGGCAAATGGATATTTTTCAGCAGAAAGGTAAAAGTTTTTTATTGTCAGTCAGTCATTGTAAGGAAGATGAAATGAATGTAGGAAGATGAAACAAATGCTGGCAGGGATGGAGTAATGCTGATGCCTGCTCTGGCGCTCTCCTGCTAGGCAGCCCTCATTTTAGAAATCAGTAGAGATAAGTGTGGCTGTGCAGAGAGCCCCAATTTGAGAGTCTGCAAAATCAGCCCCCTTTGTTCAATCTGCTTGAAACTTAGGTAGTATTTAGATTAGAGGAAGGACTGCGTTCTGTGCAAATTTGGTGTCATTATCTTTGCAAACAGCTGCCCCAGACCCTTGAATAGATTTCCCATTGAAAATAATGGTCACGAAGTACGGCAAGGAGGCCATGGATTTTACTCCTGAACTGGTGACATCCTACCTGGAAATAAGCAATAATGGTAAATTTTTCCCCTAGAGTCCAGATCAGAAATTATAATGAAAATTTTCTCAATGCATATCTCTATTGCTTGCAGTTCTGTTCAAAAAGCTGACAAATTTCAGTTTTTAGAGCTGAGCTGAGTGAGATGACTAGGTTAGCCAGCAAACGCATTAAGAAAATATGTTTGGGAGGTTGTTGTTGTTTTTTCACACATCCAACTGCTGAACAATTTGCTAGATGCCAAAGGAACATCAACATTTTCCTGACAATTTTAAGGTGTCTTTGGAATTGGAGGATGCTTGCAAACTCAGCACTGAACTCCAATGCCATTTCGTGCATTCGTCAAGGTTTTTTTTTTTGTTTAAAACTATTCATGTAATCATCTGCATTAACAAGACCACAAATTAACTGAAGTCCTTAGGGCTTTCCCCCATCATCTGATTTGGGCAAAATTTGGGGGGGAAACTAGTTTTCAATTGCTGAGTTTATCAGTTTATTTTCGCTTATCAGGACGGTTTGCAATAAACAGTAATGTTTTGTTTTTAATTTACTCTACTTAATTTAATTTACTTTTAATTTACTTTGCATTTACAGTGCAATCCTAAGCAGAGTTACACCTTTCAAAATCCATTTAAATCAATGGGCTTAGAAGGATGTAACTCTGTTTAGGATTGCCTTGAAGCTTGTTGAGCTGGGCACATGGTAATGTTATCTCTGTTCAAAGAGAGAATGGTTTGAGAGAAAAGGTAATAAATTGTGTCTTGGGCATAGCGAGTTTGAGACAGAAGTGATACAGCTCGAAGGACATACCGAACAGGCAACTGGAGGGAGAACATTCACGGTAGGCATAGGGACTGAGAATCATCAGCTTATAGGTTAAAAAGGAGTGAGAGCTTGTTTTGGATAAAAGGCATTTCATGACATCGCAGGTGTTGAGAGATCTCAGCTCCTGAATCAGCAGTTTTCTCATACACAAAGAAGTGAATTTACTCTTCTTCATCATGGAGTTCTTGTTGCATTCTCCTCTGATTTGTTCAAGTGAGTGTTTGTGTTTACTGTTCACTTCTTATTGAGGGGGGGGTGCCTCTATCTATATCCCCTCCCCTTCATCTTCATAGACCTACTTGACAGCCAGCAGGTACAAGCAAAGCTATGCTCTTGCCTAGCAGGTGCAGCTTCCATGCAAACAGAACCCATGCTTATTTGACGAAGGGAGCTGAGCCTGTGACTCTCGAAATCTTATAAACTGGAAATCTTGTTGATCTTTACGGTGCTACTGGATTCGAAGCTTGCTCTTCTACTGCAGACTAACATGGCTACCAACCTGAAACCATGTTTACGTAGAATCAGAAACCCGTCCCAAAACACGAGATGGTGTATTTGGCTGACATGCTGTGTAAAGAAATACCATTTGGGAATATCCTGTTTGGTACTGACATCTACTAAGTTTAAACTTTTCTTAACTTTGAAACGTTACCAAATTTCAGACGTATGCGACATTTTGTTTCACTCGAACCTCAAGCAAAGAAGTGTATCCTGCAAACCTTCAGAACTGTGTCATTTGAATTTGTTTTCGAAGCTTGTAGTTCAGTTCTATATGATTGCTTAGTAGTAAGTTAAATGAGATTTACTCAAGTTACTGTACCTATTAGTATAGCCTTATAGTGCCAGCTTCATCAGAACTACACCCTTTTAGGACCACTGACTTCAATGGACTTAGAAGGGTACAACGCTGCTTAGGATGGCTACCGTAGAGCTGCTATAGCAGAGAGCTGCTGCAGCATAGTGGTTAAGTGGCTCAGCGGCAAATCACCATTCTGCTAATTTGAGTCCCACCACGGCCCTGAGCTCAATAGATGGCCTTGGGTAAGCCACTCCTCTCCCCCCTAGTTCCTCAGCTGTATTGTGGGGATAATGATAACACTGTGCTAAGTGGGGCGCTAATCGGTCTAGAAGAGTGGTATATATGCACAGTCTCCTTTCTAGTATTTTGCTGACATTTTGGCATACGCTACTTAGTCTCTACAGTTTATACACAGCATATTACTTATTATTATATTATTTATTTGAATGGAATTCTAGTTTTTTTTTCTCCAGAAGGAAAATATGCGGTCATCTTAAATTGGTGGCATACAAGTTACAGGTAAGTATAGTAATTAAAAATGTGTATAATCTCTTGGGGAGGGGCTTACATTCAGAGTTATCTTCTTTTGGAGTAAACACAGTAATCGTTGCACAGAATACTTATTAAATTATTGCTTTCCAAAAAAAATTATTATTATTATTATTGAGCTGACTTCTTTTCTTGTGGTGGAAGCAGATTCCACTCTTCTCTGTTGGGATAGACATCACAGTTGCCATGTGGTCCATGCAGCCACATCATAACAACCCAGCCCGCAATTGTTTGCTTGATCTAATCTAGTTACCAAACCCAGCAGCTGAGCCGAAGGCATTGGGGTAGATCAGCCATTCAGTCCAAGAGGTTATTTTAAAAGCTAAATCAGAAACATTTGAGTCAACAATACTTTTATTTCAGTAAAGAGCAAATTGGAAGAGAAAATGGAAGAAACTGACAAGAGGTTGCGTAACACCAAGTGCAAACACCGAGACTGAGGCTGTCATCGCTGTTAACGGCAACAGGCTGGCCATACGGATCATTTTCAGCCTGTCAGTTTGCACTATCCACACTGTATCGAATGCCTATATCCAATTATGTTCATCCAAACTTGGATTGGTTTGTCTGGAGAGAGCTGTGGATGCCTGAAATGCACCAGGAGTCTGCACATAAGCCAACAGTGAAAAACTTAGCCAAGTCTCCACAGGTCAAAAGGAGTCAATCCAAGTTGGCCATTTATCTTTCGACATGATCAGCCCCTTCCTTGACATTGGCAAATGGTTGGCGTGTTCTGTTGCTACAATACGGCATTCTTTGTCTGTAACTCGTTCCCTTCGAAGGCCAGCATTTGCAGGGGGTTTTCAATCAACAGGGCACGGCTCATTGTGGACACTCCCAATGAAATGCAAAACAAACAAATGAAAAGCCTTACTTTTGTAGTTGGCTGCTTCGTTATTTGTAGAGGACTTAAGAACGTAAGGACTGTTTTGCTAGATCAGACCAAGGTCTACCTCATTCAGCACTCAGTTTCCAACAGGGGCCAGACAGAGGCTGCTCGGAGACTGCCAAGCAGGGCACGAGACAAGAGTTCTCTCTGCTTACTCCCCTATTGTTGATCTCCAACATTCAGCTTTGGCTTTTCTATCTTGCAACTCTAATTTGCAAAATGTTTTGTCATAATTATTGGTTTTTTTCTAAGAATCAATTATGGAGGTTTTTATTTGTGTACTTACAATTTAATAAAAACCTATAATAGCCCCCTTTTTTAACCTGCATACAGACCTCATTTTTACCTGCATACACACCCCAGTCCCAGCTTGAATGTACATTTGAAGAAAAAGACTTTTGGCAGGAGAAACTGCAAAGCAGAACTAATGAAATCAAGCCCCACCAGTTCGTATTGCCGGGCACATGGTATGACCATTAATGTAATCTGGACATGTGGTCTGTGACAGCTTGGGATCCCTGATTCACATCTTCCCGTTGTTCCCAAAATTACTGCCACAGGAATGACTCAATGTCATACCTTCTTCAGTTAACCAATGGCATTCCAGAAGTACTTTCTGTTCTGAACTCTGGCTAGTTTCCTCAACCAGACATTTTGCTAAAAAAATTTCTGTGTGATTTTCTAGTGTGTGTTTGATCAGAATTACTTGTATATTTATGATTGGTTGTGCAGGCACACTTGATGATTCTTTGATAAGCTAATAAGAGTTTAACAGTAAGTTTGATCGTTTTAGTTGTACAAATGGTTCTAGAATTATTTCTGTGAATGCCTAATCTGCTTTGGGGATAAATCCTCTGCTCTTACTTTCTTCTGTAGCTCTCTATTTTCCCTCTCTCTGCTGTTGCTAACCAGAGTGAAGGCCATCTCTCTCACAATCCAGTAAGCACCCTATCCCTCGGATTATTTCCCTGCAAACCAGGTTATCCCAGTGTACTTGGCTAACTATGACTGTCAGAGGCCATGGAACTTAGAAATCCTGATTAGCCTGAATGTAACAGCTTCTGCTCTTAACAAGCGTGTGTGTGTTCAGCTATAACCCTGAAAGGAACTCTGGGCAAGAGCCATGTTTTCTGGTTCACCTCCATATGCTGTCTGAGATTGCAGGAGAGAAAGAGAGAGACCATGTTTGATATCAAACTGAGACATTAAGATCAGGTGGCAGGAATGGAAAAACTGGCTCACAGACAGGAAGGTAGCCAAAATCCCCTGGGGACCTGGACCCTAAGCTCTGTTCTTTGGCTCCCGATGGTTACCATAATTCAGGCCATAATTAAAGATCAGAATTTCTTGGGCAATAATTTTTCAGGATTATCAAGGAATATGCTTTACAAGGCAGTTCCCTGAGCTAATTAATCATAAGGAAGGCTAGGGCATCAGCTATCTCCAGGCCTTTGTTAAGTCAATCAAGCCTTCATCCAATAGCTTAAGATGGCCACCTGTCAGGTAAACTGGTCATGTCCATATTTGGAATTCTCTCTACCTTCCACTCTCCTAAAATTCAAACCCTCCAATCAGATTCAAGTTTGTAGCCTGGACCCAACTCCATCACAGCAGAGTGAATGGAATGCCCTCCTCTGAATGCAACTAGAGGTGCATAAAAGCCACATCTCTCCCCCCCAAAAAACTTTTGTAGTTGGTTTCTGGATCCTACCTGCTACTCCAGCCCACAGCTGGCTTACCCTAGCAGAAATCACTTTGTCTCTTCTGGGCTTCCTAAGGACTGCAACAGACGACCTGCATGCTGAAGCCTTCCTTCTCCTCCTGATTTCTGCACAGACTAGGAGAGCTATATCTTTGCTCCCCATCTTTAATCTATCTCCCCTTAATTTCCAGTTCACACGGAACCACACAGAGAGCTGGCATTTTGCTTCTCTCTGCTAGTTAGAAAGACTAGACACTCCTCTTCTGTCCTGTTTCTCATTTCCCCCCACATTTACACTTCAAGCTTAGAAGTAACTGATGCTGCAATTAGTATTGGAATAGTTTGTTTGTTTGTTTGTTTGTTTGTTTGTTTGTTCGTTCGTTCGTTCGTTCGTTCGTTCGTTGGTTTGTTTGGGTCATTTATAGTCCACTTTTCTCACTGAGACTCAAGGCGGATTATGCAGTATGAGGCAAATATGCTACTTGCTTGGGCTTTGTTTTAATATTTGCTAGTAGGATAAGTTCGCCCCCTTCCTAATATTGTACCCAACCCCACCAATAAACTCCACATTCCTTTTTAAACCTTTTAAATCTGTTTCTGTTGTCTTTTTCCTGCCAAACCACGCTCCTCACAGTACTCCCAGCCACCTCAATAGACAAGAGATCCCTGTTCCCACTCCCTGTACAAAAAAGTAAGCTAATTCCCCATACCAATCTGAAACTGCATGTTCACATGTTTTCAGGGCTGTGGTAACAGAACCGCCATAGTTTCATGTAGGGATGCTCGAACACCTGCAGGTTTAGCTTGTGCCATTTGCCCGTTATGAACAGAAACATGATTTTTCAATGATCTGTTCGATAGTTTGTTAATCTTTTTGTGGGTGTTTGACTGGTTGCTTCACTGTATTCCTTACTAGCCATGCAGTACAGGACAAGTACCTTTTCATGCATGCAGGATCTCACACAGCCCAATCAAGGTCTGCTACCTTCCCATCTTTGCTGCATAACTGCTCTGCTCAGCAGACAATGGTTTAAATAAACAAATTAGGTCACTCAAAAGTAGAGATGGGCACAATCGGCATTACGATAGAAAAATACCCACGATAATGGCATTCGAGCGATCGGGACCCGGTGGATCGGTGCCGTCCATGGCGACTGATCCAGCGTTCGGGGGAGGGGGCTTCATCGGGGCTTGATTGGGCCATTGGGATCTGATCGGGAAGCCAGACAGTCAGGCGCCAGCAATCTATTCCCCTGGCAACGGAGCCAGGGGAATGCCTGAACTCTGTCTGCCCTCCTTCTGTCACCCTGGAAACCCAAATGGAAGCCCAGCTTTCCTTGATTAGCAGGGCTTCCTTCCAACCACGGAGCAGCAACGCACTCACCCCTTGGGAGAAGAGACCCAGGGGAGGGAGGGGGAAGGGGATGTTCTGTAGCCATGGGCACTCCAAACGTTTTTTGCTTTTTTAAAAAATGGGGCTTTGTAGGAGGAATGACTGTTTTTCTATCTGTCACTTTCTGTTTTTAACCTGCTTTTAAAACACTCTATTTTGTGGGAAAACCTCATTCACGGCTCTGTGTGTGTGTTTAAAATATGCTTTTGGAAGACTGGCCACTTGCTTTTAAAATCGGGTGGGGAAGAATGGAGGATTCTGTCCCTGCTTTTTTTAAAAAGCTGGCTGAAACATGTTGACGGGGTGTCTCTCTCTCTCTATTTGGAGAGGCAGGGATGGGTTAAAAACTTCCCCCCCCCCTCTGCTCTAAGTGTGTGTGTGAACATCCCCTCCCTGAGGGGAGGCGGCTCGTCGCCGGGTTAAAAACTTTTTTTCCCCTCTGCTCCAAGTGTGTGTGTGTGTGCGTGTGTGTGTGCATGTGTGTGTGAACGTCCCCTCCCCGTGCCCGGCAGTCACCGCCACCACCCACCTTCCCACATAGCTGGGAACAGCGGGGCACCCCTCCACTTTGGCCTCCCCGATCCCCGATCCCCAGATCGGAAACGGGAGATGACTGGTGTGGATCGGTGATTTGGGGTCGTCACCAGCGCCGATCCCCAATCAGCTTGATCGGTAATTTTTTTTGGATTGTGCCCACCTCTACTCAGAAGTCTTCAATAAATGCAATGTTTCAGTAAAATCCTACCCTTTGGTCTAAGTAGTAGTTAGTGATGCTGAGCAGTTTGAATCAGAGGCACCTTTGCACATCCACTGTTTTGGAAAAATCCTGATACAAGCCAGTTCAGCTCACTAACAAATCACAAATCACTCACAAAAATCTGAGAAAGGGAGCTCTGACTCTCAAAAGCTTATATCCTGAAAATCTAATTGGTCTCTAAGGTACAACTGGACTCTAATCTTGCTCCTCTACTGCAGATCAATACAGCTACCCACCTGAAACTATCTTCACAAATCATATAAATCAGTCATCAATAAATGCCATGTTTCGATAAATTCCTACCCTTCAGTGTTTAGCTAAGTCGTTCTTAGTGATGCTAATGTAACCCCTGTGAGGTTAATTGGTTTAGCCTAGTGGGGTGGAGTCAGAAGCTGGAGGCAGGCTGCTGATGAGGAGGCTGTTTGCTGGGGAGCTTAATAAATTATAAGCTCTTATCACCTTGAATAAAGTAATCAAATGTTGTATGTAAAATATGATTTAAAGTGGTGCTTGTGTATTATGTTTAGTTGGTGTTACTGGGATTGTATTATTTTTTGCAGGGCTATAATTCCCAAAAAGAAGACAGAAGCCTGGGGTACAGTTGCTTCGAATGGATGAGAGAGGACTTATCACTTCTTGGATGTTGAACTGTTTGCCTTTTCAAGGACATTGTTGATTTGGAGTTTTTTTGTATGGTTGCACTTGAGACACTTGGGGTCAAATCCCCACTCAGCCATGAAGCTGGGTGATGTTGGGCCTATCCCAAGGTTGTGGTAAGAATAAAACAGAGGAGGGGTAAACAATGCCAACTGTCCTGAGCTCCCTGGAGGAAGGGCCAGGGGAAAATGTACTAAATAAATAAAACTGAGGCTGTGCTCCCAAGAAACATGCATATTGAAAATTAGTGTCATTTATACTTTTGCTGCTGTTCCCGTGAGCTGGCTTGAAAGCCATTTTTGGCTGGAAAGCAGGATTAAAAAGTACAATAAATGAACAGATAAAGGTGTATATACCCTGCAATGAAAAGTGGTACAGTGACTGTGCATCACACACTCTCCCAGTTTTTCCCCTTTTATCTCTGCCACAACTCACTTTCAGAATCTAATTGTTTGGCAGATTCTTCCTATTGCTAGAAGGAAAGAGGACAGGGAGATTGTGAGCCTAGATGGTCAGTTTTGGTAGTAGGACAGAGCCAGTGAAGTTAATGGGCTTGGAGGATATAAATTTTTTTTAGGATGGCATTGTTAGTGTGCTGATTCAACTAGCTGATCAGAATTGATTAATAAAACAGTAGCAGGAATTGTTTATCTAGTAATTCACAGTAGCTGCATAATGCAAGTATTGGTATGATGAGTATGATAAAATGATGATTTCCGCTAAACCAATGCTCTCTTTCCCTTACCCCCAGATTACTCAAGATTGTACAGGTTGGCCAAGCTACCCACAGTCACTGATCGCAGCAGTGGAGATTTCTGTGTTAGGGTTAGGATGCATTTAGATTACTGGATGTATCACCAACTACAAAACTGCTACTTGAGAGTAGACATGGGCACGAACAGCATTACGAACAGAAAAAAACCAAGAACAGCCTAATCTGCTGTTCTCGAACAAGCTGTTCGTGAGGTCCCATCCTAAACGAACAGGTGGTTGTTAAAAGCCTTGTTCGTTGCCTTCGGCAGCTATTCGGCAAGCCACACAGTCTGGCACCTGCTGCAATTAATCCCCTTGGCTACCGGAGACAGGGAGGGACTGAACTCTGTCTGAACTCCTTCTGGCTTTTCTTCTGGCTTTAACCCTTCAAAGTACTTCCAGCAGAGAGTCCTGTTTTTGCCACTGTGAAGAGAAAATGACAGCCAACAGGGAGACCCGTGGATCATGCCTTTCCTGGGGTGCAATCTCTCTGAAACTTGGGGGGTTTTCAGAGGACAGTGAGGACTATGTCCCCTGCAAATTTGGTGGGTATTGAATCCCCCCTGCCATCTGCCAGCTGATAGTTTAAAGGGATCTTTAAAGGGCCAGGTAAGAAGGTTTGAGGGGAGGGGCTAAGTGAGGGGGGTTTGGGGGGTTCTGGCCCCCACGAACAACGAACAACGAACATGTCCAGGAACAGTTTATGTTCGTTGTTTGTGGATGGCACCGAACGATGAACAGGGTGTTCGGGGGTAGGGTTCCGTTCGTGCCCATGTCTACTTGAGAGCATGGCAGAGGTGGAACCTAGAGTGCAAAGCATGTGCACTGAACCCTGAGCCCTGCTCTTGTAAAGGCAGGTACAGGTTGTATGTTTTGTAGTTGTTGTTGTTTTAAGGTTGAAGATAAATACAACCTGACCCTTCTGCAACATTAAAACTTTATAAAAACCACTCGTGTGCTGTAGAGCAATTTTTTAAAAGTTTAGGTTTTTTTCTGCGAGCATTTTGAAAATACATTTGTAGAAAAATCCTGAATTTCATCCTGTAAAGGCAGGTGCAGGTTGTATGCAAACCCAGGAGTTTCATGAAACTGTCCTATGTACTCTCATGAGACTGGCAGAAGGAAACGCACAGGGGCCGGGGATGCAACAAGTAACTGGATTATGCCCCATATTGGAATCGGGCCTGAAGCAAAGTACAGATCTTAAAACTTCATGTCTTGAAATATGAGCCTGACTTTTATTTTAATGTGATATAGTTTACACACGTGAAGATTCCGTTCTGTGCATTATCCAAGCCTCCCCTCCACACACACACCCCGCTTCTTCTCCCATACATTACAACAGCAAAACTCCAACTGGCCAAAATGCTTGCTTGCCTGGTAAGGTCACGGACACAGCTCTGGCATTTAGGTAATGCCAGGTCCTCTGATGTGAACAGATCAGGTTGATATCCTTTCAAATTTGGCAGCCGTAAACAAGAAGAACAAAGGGATATTGTTTGAATGAACAGTCTGGATGATTTAAAATACTTTGACAGCTATCTATATTTGTATTTAGAAAATGAATTGGAAAGAATTAAACAGCAAAAAAAGTAACATCTGTCCCCAATCAATAGCCTTGCAGGAAAATTAATATGGTATTTCAATCTCTCTTGAAATTGATGGGTTGAGGGGGGTGTTCATCCCATGCCATTCATTGAGATCAGATGCATTTCAGTCTGACTATGTCAAATCTTGGACACATAAGTAATACAGTCCTGAAGGGCCAATGGCAAGGGAACAACGGAATGTGCAACAATATAATCAGCAGCGAAGATCTATAGTTTATGTGCACTATTATAGCACTATGTGGGATGATGGCTTCCTTGCTTCTTTGTTCTTTTGAGCTAGGTTATATATCTATTCAGTTGTTGTTTTTTTAATCTGGTGCCAATTGATCTTCACCCGTGTGTTTTATGAAAATGATTTTCTTTGTTTCAGACTTTGAACAATAATTTCTAACTTTGGCAATGAGGGAGTACAAATGGATAAAACAGGCTGAACCACACTCGCCAAGTGTTAAGCAGAGCCAATTACCTTTTAAGACGGATGGCCTCTTCATCTTTCATGAACACAGCAGTCGTTTTCTTGTGACAAAAGCTGTCGCGGAATTCAATAGTGACCATTTTATAGCAGGGATTTGAGGCCTAATGAAATTGTTGCTTTTGCAAGATGGAAAGGGGGGGAGTGTTCTCCAAGCCCCCTTCCAACAAATTCCAGCTTTATTTTTGCTATAGTAAATGTCATGAGGTGCAGTAATTCCAAAGTTCCACTTTATGGTGATGTTTAAATCCCCCCAAATGTGCTAAACCTCACTCAAGAGGGCTTTGTGAAATCTAGGTCACTGGAGTCAGGAGCTCAGAAATAAAGGAAAGAGGATTCTTTTGCCCCTCCCCTCCTGAAATTGGTCCAAGGATAGAAATGGGATACTTGAACTACAATCCTCTAAAAAAAGCTCAATGCAGACAGAAGTCTGAGTTTGGGAAAAAAACTCCAGTGAAGATTGCTATGTGTTTGATTATATCAGGAGTGCCACCTACTAGGACAGTGATGTATAGCCCTGTGGGGGGGACAAGGGGACAAGGAATGCTGGTCTGGGCGCATGGTTCTGTCCCTCAGAGCTCACAAACAAGAAGACATATTTCATGTAAGGTTTAAGGAGACTCCACAATTCTGATGAAATCGACTTACGATACCAAAAACAACCAACAGTTTTGGAGCACTTTCTCCATAAGGAAAGACTCATGAGTTTGAGTGTTTTCAGTTTAGAAAAATGAAGGCTAAGAGGGAGAGGAAAGCTTGACAAAAGTTTATGTAATTGTGCATTGTATGGAAATAGTGGACTTTTCCTCTCTCTTCCATAATACTAGAACCTGGGAGCATTCAATGAAGCTGGTGGAGAGTAGATTCAAAAGATCCAGTTTAGTGTGGAGGTTAGATTGTGGGGCTAGGATTTGGGTGACTGATGTTCAAATCCCCACCCTGCCATGAAGCTCACTGGGGATTTGGGGGCAGTTACTCTCTCTCTCTCTCTCTCTCTCTCTCTCTCTCTCTCTCTCTCCCCCTCTCAGCCACGGCTACCTTACAAGTTTGTTACAAGGATAAAGCTGGGAAGGAAGAACATTGTCACCACCAGGGCTTTTTTTCAGCTGGAATGTGGGGAAACGGAGTTCCAGAACCTCTTGAAAATGGTCACATGGCTGGTGGCCCCGCCTCCTGATCTCCAGACAGAGGGGAGTTTCGATTGCCCTCTGCACTGCTCGGCGGTGCGGAGGGCAATCTAGACTCCCCTCTGTCTGGAGATCAGGGGGCAGGGCCACCAGCCATGTGACCATTTTCTCCAAGGGCAACCCACTGAGTTCCACCACCTCTTTTCCCAGAAAAAAAGCCCTGGTCACCACCCTGAGCTTCTTAGGACCAAACTACAAGTGACGAATGACACTTGAATGGCAAGTGTATTCCTCCCTGTTCACTTGCTCTCCACTCGACCCACTTGCTGTTCAAGTGTCATTCGCCACTTGTTGCTTGGCCCTTAGAGGAAGAGTGGGATAAAAATGTACCTTACAGACAAAAGGAAGACCCGGCTTCATCATTAACTCATGGAGTTCTCTCACTTCTACAAGATGGTTACCAGCTTGGAAAGCTTTAAAAGGGGATTAGGCAAGTTCATGAAGGATAGGTCCATCAGTGGCTATGACAGATAATCTCCATGTTGAGAGGCAGTATATGCTCAATGCCAGTTGTGAGTTAGCATAAACTAGTGGAGGCTACCTTCTGCTTATAGGCCTTCCAGTAGTATCTAACTGGCTACTGTGTAGAAGAGAATGCTGGACAATATGACCAGTTGGTCAGACGTAGGACGGCTGTGTTTATGAATAACAAGTCTCGCTTATTCTGAGTCTTCATGCCACATGTCAGTTTTAGAGGTCAATGTTGTATGCACCCTTTCCCTGTTGCCCTGGGAGAATCTTCTTAGTCATGAGCAAATATTGTCCATGGTACTTCACTAGACAAAGTCTGACTGTAATTAAGAACAACAACAACATTTGATTTATATCCCGCCATTCAGGACAACTTAACACCCACTCAGAGTGGTTTACAAAGTGTGTTATTATTATCCTCATAACAACAATCACCCTGTGAGGAGGGTAGGGCTGAGAGAGCTCTGAGAAGTTGTGACTGACCCAAGGTCACCCAGCTAGCTTCAACTGGAGGAGTGGGGAATCAAACCTGGTTCTCCAGATTAGAGTCCTGCTGCTCCTAACCACTACACCAAACTGGCTCTCAGACTCTACTTCAAGCCCCTAGCAGACTTGACCATTCCCTTTAAATTTTTTTTTTTAAGTTTGCATCAGTGGAAGTTTCATTTTCTTTTGGACATGCAGAGTACACTCCTTGGGATAGCGCAGCAAATGACAAAATGCTGCAACATGTACTTTTCAAACATTACAGGTTGTAGTGTGCATGTTTTAAATACTTGCTTTTCAAAGATAGTGTAAATATCAATCAAGACATTTGATATTTTAATATGCAAAGCTTTTCCCCTCATGAGAATGAGAAATATCTAGTGTGCACTCTGGTTGTTACAGTCTGTGAATGGAGCTTCTCCTAAGAATGCCCATGTCCATCCTCATCCCAAGTATTCATAGCATTACTTTAGCTTCATAACAACCTTCTTGGATAGGTTCATAGGGCCACCAAAGAAACTCCATAACTTGGTTTCTACAGGTGGAAACAAGCCTCATTTCACATGTCCCCCTCCAACTTTCCATGTACTTGCTTGCACAGTCACACTTCTATTTGCTCCACATGAGTACATTCATGCATTCAATATCAGTTCTTCCTCAACTGCTAAAAGTATCTCAGTTTTCCCCACACCCAATCATTGAAATGCAGATCTTGACACTTTCTCACTCTTAAAGAAATGCAAATTGGAGCCTACAGTACTTGATCTCACAGCAAATACAGAACTGAATGGGCACTTGCCCTCCGGAATCACTTGCAGATGCAATCACACAAAGGGAGCTCCCGTGAAAGCAGCATTTATGTGTGCCAAGCAAGAGCAGTCTGCATGTGAACTGAGTGCTACACATACAATCCTGCACTTGAGCATCCCTAGGTACTAAGAGCCAAGCTACAAGTGACACCTTACACAGGTTGGACACTTGTCAGCTTACCTCAAGTTTTGATGGGAAATGTAGACGTCCTGGTTTTACAGCTTGGCTCTCCATTACAGCTGCAAGACCAGGATGCCTACATTTCCCATCAAAACTTGAGGGAAGCTGACAAGTGTCCAACCTGTGTAAGGCATCACTTGAAGCTTAGCTCTTAGTAACATGTATTTCCACCCCACGCTCACTCCTAGCACTGTAGCCCAGGGATCATTTTCTGAGTAAGTTGCAATGCAGTTTTACAGTCACATCTGTTTACTTTTAATATGTGAAAGAACAGGAACTAGCAACCCACAGAAGACTTTACCCCTGTTGTTGGGCTGTGCATCTGAATGTTACTGGGCTTGTTTGCTCTGAACAGGATATTTCACTGACTCCCTGCATCGAGAATTATTGACTGTTCCAATCACACCCAATGAGACGCAGTAGAACTGCCATGCCTAATGGAGGCTGATAGCAGGGAAAGCAGGCCAAAGCTGTAAATCACATTAAGATGCAGTAAGGTAGATTCCAGTGTGAGTTGGATCTTTGGTCTCACAAGAGGCTTCCAATTTTTTAATTCATTATTTTTTACCGTAGGATACCAGCACTGCTCTTGTGCCCTATCATATGACAATTACCATTTTTCCCTCTACATAATGTCAACTTTTTTCAAAAAGCAGCATATTTTCTGCTCACAATATATCTTCCTAAAAGATGGGCCAGTTTAGTTATTTGCATGAAACTGGCTCTTGCAGTTTAAGATGAAGTATTCATAACACACATGGAAAAAATACCCCAATTTTAGCCTTCTGTCGTATGGCAAAAATTGAATCTGTAATGATGGAGAGTTAGCAACATAAAACAATAATTTAAAATAGCATTGTACGTCTTCAGATTTTTCCATTTTATCTTTTTTTTTAAAGGCTTTGATGCTCTTTTGGCTCTTGTTGAACATTTATACCTCCTCTTGCCTTTTCCAAGTGCAAGCAATATTTGCCAGTTCAGTTTGCCTACTAAGAAATTATGAGATTTTATTCAAATTCCACCAAGCAAAATCCATTATTCAATGCCTGGGCTAAGCAACAAGCTAAATACTCAGCTTCTTTTTAAATAATATTCCCAGATAGATTTAAGCAGATAAACAGAAACAAGGATGCTTTTATGAAGAGGCCAAATCGTTTAACACATACTTTGGCCTTCGATGTTGCTGGCGCTAGGAAGCCTCATTTGTTATCTCTGAAGGGTTTCCTTCTCTTCCCAGAATGATGTCCTAAATGTCTTTATCATTTCATTATATTATTTGAAAGGGGGGGATGCAGAACAACTCAGACAGCATGTGGAGTAGCCATGTTTATTTTAGACCAATACAAGAGCCACTAATAGTGCAATCCTATGGAGAGTTCCTCCAGTCTAAGCCCATTTAAAACAAAGGGCTTAGACTGGAGTAACTCTCCTTAGGACTACACTGTAAGTAAAGATTTGGGTGTTCTGAAACACTTATCTGTATTCTCTGTTGTTGCCCCCACCTTATGGAATTCATTCATTGGCTTTCTTCCCAATGGGGACCCAAAGCAGTTCACATTGTTCTCCTCTCCTCCATTTTATCCTCACAACAATCCTATGAGGTATGCAAGGCTGTGAGACTGTAACTGGCCCAAGGTCACCCAGACAATTTCCATGGCAGAGTCAGGAAGGATTCGAACCTGGTCCTCCCAGGCAGTTTAGGGTGTGAACCAAAGAAGAAGGGGGATGCCCACAAACCCCTCCCCTTCCTGTCTGGCCATGAGGGGTGGAGTTATATTCTGGGGTCCATGGGGCATAGAGCAGCAGATCACCACAAATGCTGCTGTGTTTTCTGAAAGAAAAGCTAGAGAGGCAGAATTCCATTACTCTGTGAACACGAACACACATGAAGCTTCCTGAATTAGACCACTGGTGTTGTCCTTGTTCAAGACCTCAGGTAGTTTACAATCATGCTGTAGTGACTTCACAACTTCAGTCACCAACTGAGTCATTCATTAGAAGCAGGAACTTCTGTGTAAGTCCATTGCGAGAGTCTTGGACCGTGCTGGGCAGCCCCAGAAATGTGGCTTGGCACTTTGTGTGGTTGAGTGGGGTACTCAAGCCCAGCGCCTGGAGCCTCCTCCTGCTTCCTGGGCCTCCAGATCCCTCAGGCCTCAGATGTGAAGTGCAGGGGGTTGTGCTCACCCCAGTCCTTCTCCTCCTCTTCCCTTCCATTGCAAAGATATAAAGGAAAAGGCAACAGAAGATGCTAGAGGATTACTTATTTTATAGGGAAATGTGGGGATTCAGAAAACCTGGTACACATTTTGCTGTACAGTTGTATCGATAAAATGCTATTCAATTGCCATTTTTTTAAAACACAAAAAGCACCCTGGCAGCAGAATAGGAAATGCTTGCTACAACAGCCAAGCCTTGCAGGAGTCTAGGAGCTTGGCAGTCAGCCCACCATTCTTGAGCCTCCCCCAATACCCTGAAACATTAGACCCTCCCATTTGGGGAGGGTTGGGTTCATTTTGGGTGTTTCCGAGCTGACCTCAAACCACAAATTTCAGTTATAATTTTAGTTTGGATATACCCCTGACCTGAATAACCTAGGCAAGCCTGATCTTCTCAGATCTTGGAAACTAAGTTGGGTTAGCCTTGGTTAGTAATTAGATGGAAGACCTCCAACAAAGACCAGCGTGGCAGAAACAGGCAAACCACCTTTATTAGTTTCTTGTCAGGAAAATTCCACTAGCTATAAGTCAGCTATGACTTGACGGCACTAAAACATGCAGACCATCCCAGAAGATGTTGTGTTCTCTCACACACAGATTTGTTCTCTCTTTCTCTTAGACTCACATATTACCTCAGACTTCTCAAGCTCCTGCTAGTATGGACACAGGAGGGGTACCATGAAGTATACAACCCAAGCGAAAACTAAAGACCTGCTGCGGTAGCGGTTCAATGACCTTCCGTTCTTAAAGTGCACCATGCAATAATATTATAATTTTGTAATTTTTAATTTAATTTTATATATGTAAAGTGCAGGGTGTTCAATATTAGTAATTAGACAAGAATAAATACATATAAACAGTTCACATCCAATACTCATAAATACATTGCACCACTATGCAATACATATCAACAATAAATATCTCTCTGTTTCTAAACAATAATGATATATATCGTCAAATAGGAGGCCTGGAGTCACAAGGTAAGACTTTCCTCAGAATATTCCAAATGGTAAAGTTCTAAAAATAACACAGTGTTTCCTGTTCTTTTTCCAGGTGCAGATCCAGCCAAGAGGGAGACTCCATACGGTAACCACCTCCCGGGTGGGAGAATCCACCGAGGACACCCAAGTCTCACAAGGAAGAGAATCTACGGCTTCGAAAAATGCTCAGCAGGGTGCTAGCTCTTCTCCTGTTTTGGGTGGGCTTTTTCAAGAGCGTTTAAAGAACAGCAGTTGTCTCCAGCTGCAATTCATTAATACTATTTCTCACTTCTCCAAACCCGTAATGGGGACCCAGATACAGATTCTCTGCAGCACCATCTGCATGCATGCTGGTTATGACCTAAATCAAGCACTGTGCCTGTGGAAACGGAAGAAAACCTACAACAGACATGTGACTGTTACCTGGGCGCAGGGTGGGGACCCTAAATCAGCCATTCTCCCTCACTCAGGGCCAAGCTACAAGTGACGAATGACACTTGAACGGCAAGTGGATTGAGTGGAGCGCAAGCGAACAGGGAGAAATACACTTGCCGTTCAAGTGTCATTCGTCACTTGTAGCTTCGCCCTCACTCTCTCATCAATAACAAAGAGATTAACCAACCATTCAGAAGGATGACATGCATCCTCCCCTACGACTCGACTACTTCATAATGCAGATGAGGGCTCACATCTCTGAATGCTCCCCCATGAGAAAAACAAACCAACTCTTTCCTATCCCGGGAAGACTAGCTTATAAAAGTTACTGACGTGCCTCCCCCTTGCACGTTAATTTTCTACTAGCAGAGAGTTTTTGACATTGGGGCATTCACTCACAGGATTCCTCACACACATCCTTCACTTTTGGAAAGGATGCACCATGTTGTTCTGAATTATGCTCCCCATGACATTCTCCTAAATCAGAAAGAAGTAAGAGAGAGATGGTGCCTGGGTGTTAGCAACACTGATTGGTCTGGCTTTCATGGGAGAAGCTGTTTCAACTTTTAGGATTCACAAAGCCCTTCTGTGGGCAAATCCCTTTGCTCCACTCTGCAGCATGAGCCAAGAAGAGCTGTACATTTAGGAGCAATTATAAGATCAAATTCCCTGAACTTTGAAAAATAATTGGAAGATTTTCAGTGCTTATATAACATGAATAAAATGACCAAATAATGTTGCTGTTGGAATAAAATTCATATATCTGCGCCCAGATTTTTCTTGTAAATGATTTACATTATGAAAAAAATGGGCTGAGATGGCAGAATGATAGAAAGTAGGGAAGATAAAATAAGCATGTGATGTAAGATCGTAATTGAAAATGGAAAGGTAGGTCAAGCTTAAGTGGAAGTTCATTCCAAATGTTAGCTACTGGCTTTAAAATTTCTACCTTCACATTACTAATCTACTGAAGTCAATGGGGTGAACTTCTGCTTAGAGCGGCACTATTTAAGGAACCCTGTCTTCCACATTTTGCCGTTATTGGATTCCTGATATGGATCCAAGAAATCACCAGGCTCCATGGAAAACACCATGAAGCCATTTGTCTAAATCTAAATTAATGTATAGTTTTAGCAGCCACCCTAGATAAGGAAGCACAGTTAAGACTTTAAATTGTTTTCTTACTGTAAAGGTCAAAGAAATCCACATCACAACCTGATTCAAGCCTTGGAAATCAGTATACTAAAGAGGTTGCTATCAATGTTGGTGACTTTGGCCCATTCTTGTTTTCCTGTCCAATTACTTGACAATAAATTCCATTGTCAATAGTACACACTTCCAAAAACATATGCTTAAGTTAGGATTGATATACAAGCTAACGTGCTTTCAGACTTCTTTTTTTTAAGCAATGTGGAACTGTGGATACGGGCGATGTTTATGTAGGACTCTTACGGTTATATCACAGTTCAACAACTCAGTGGGTTATTTGTCAGCTTTTTTGGAAGGAAGGAAGGAAAAAAGGAAAGAAGGAAAGAAGGAAAGAAGGAAAAGAAAGAAAGATGTTGTCATCCAGAGATTCTCATATGCTAGACTTGCTTGTGCACCTGTCTTTTCCCACCTGTTTTCACTTCTGCTGCTCTCACCCTACTAATTCAACCCCTAAACTGCTCTTTAGATTCAAGGATATTTAACAAGCGGTTTGTGGTTTGGAGCAGGGAGCTGCTGAAGAAGAAACAGATGGGAAAGCTTGGGTTATTCAACCAGCTGGACCATGTCCATAGAATGCAGTCTTCATACCCCCTGCTTCAGAAGATTCTCAGAGAAACCAATAAAGAATGGATGCCAGAAAATGGTTTGAAGAGTAAGACAGTGTTCAGAAATAGGCCAACAATTTATTAATATCTGAGTGTTTTATAGATTGGGAAGGAGGCAGGAGGAGCTGACTATTTTGGCAATCCTGAGTTGCCAGTGATCTGAGGCTTTCCAATGATACAAAAAGATAAAGAGAAAGACCCCCCCCACCCCCAAGTTTTTCCCATGGTTTTGTCATTAGACACAAGAAATAAAACAGTAATAGCTGTGCAGTCCTCAGAGGAATTACACCATTCCAAATCCATGAGAAAAACTGGTTGGGTTTTTTTTTTGAGGGGGAGGTCTTCTGTCTTTGCTGATGATTGCACTGTAAATAGGTGAAAGAGTAGAATTATTAGAAGTACAACATAATGGCAGACCCAGAGGGAGAAATGAGGAAAACACCATCTGAGTGATGAGGGGAAGTTCAGGGGAAGCCATAAAACAAAATTAGAATTTAGTAAGTGAAAATTTACCTCAGTTAACATATATAACCCCTCTGTGAACCCATCCTTTCTAGAATTTGCCCAGATACAGAGAATAGTTTGCCATTGCCTGGCTCTGCATAAACACCCTGGACTTCCTTGGTGATCTCCCATCAAAGGACTGACCCTGCTTAGCTTCCAAGATCTGATGAGACTGGGCTAGCTTGGGCTATCCAGGTGAGGGCTATTTGCATTTACATCCACAAAAAGCCCTAGCTTACATCACTAGGGCTTGTTGGCATCTCAGGAACCCTGGTTGCTCCACCAGGATCTGCTATGAGTTTCGGGTCAAGACTTGCTTGTTTCCAGGATCTCCACACTGAACCTGCTTTGTCCTCCTCCTTATCCTTCTCCTGCATCTCAGGTATTCCTTTGGGGCTTTCAACTCTTCCTTTGGCCCTACCCCTTTCCTGGAATAGTCCATCTCCTTTTCACACTGCAAAGCCCTAAGCCCTTAAAGGGCATTCATCTCCCAGAGAGGGATTTTCTTGGGCATCAACATTGATGGCCTAAAAAGGGGGGCCAGGCTGGGGAGGGCGGGGCTTTTTCATGTTGGAACCAAAGGGCTGAGCTAGAGTGGAGAAAGCTTCTGAGCCTGGTGGGATGCAAGGTCACAGGCTACAGATAGACTTACCCTCAATGGAAGACAGTCAGGAAAATTAGGTCCTGAAGCACTGTTAAAATTCTCCTCTCCCTGTGGGAGATTGGTACAGGCATATGGTGGTACGCCTGCTGCCATAAATTAACACTTGGTGAAATTATCACTACCATAGAAAAAGCAATGTTTCATCGACTTCTTCCTATAGAGCCCTAATAACTGGGCACTCCTAATGTGTATGCTAAGAATGCATCTCAAGTTTATGCCATGCCTAATGAATGTAAATAAATTTCATATGGTGAATACATGCATGCAATTTCACTGTTCATGTGTGCCATACATACTTATAACCTCCTTATATAATAATCTTTCTGAAAGGCAATTTATACACACATTAACGTTGTTTTTACCTCTCTGACATCTCAGCCATTAATATTCTACAACCTCAAAGAGTATTAGAGAAATTACACTTAAAACAAATTACCTTGGTAAATCAAGCCACTTTAAAATTATATAAAATCATTCTGTTTGCTTTCTTTTTCTTTTTTGGAGTTCTATGCTTTATATGTCAAAACTAATTCTTCTCAAAAACTTTTGATAGCATAAATATGTACCAGACTAGGAATGAGATTTAATTCACTACACTGTAGCTTTAAACCAAGTTTGATGTTTTGCCTTATACAGAAATTCCTAAAAAAGAGGTATTTCAAATAGATTTGGGCACAGAACGGAAAAAACCCGAACTGCTTGGTTCGTGGTTTGTTCATTTTCACGGAACACAAACCATGAACTTCTGAACCACAACTGGTTCCCGAACCAGTTCAAGATTCAGGGTTCATCTGAGCCCAGGACAGCCCCCATCATGCTCAGAGAGCCCAAACTTGCAGGGAGTTTTCAGCAGGCTCTCCTCCACCCCCTGTGCTTGCCCACCTGCAGACAGTAAAGCTACCCATGCAGCTGTGAGTCAGCGGACAGCCCCCAAAACCACCTCCACCCAGACACTGCCCACAGCTGGAAAGGGTCTCAAAATAAAACAAAACAGTGTGTGCATGTACACAGCAAAAGCGAGCTGCACTAGAGAAGTGCTGTTATCCGCCCTGAACCTGCTTGCGGGGAGGGCGGAATATAAATATGATAAAATAAATAAATAAAGTGTGAAAGTGGGGAGCCTGCAGACAGTAAAGCTACCTGCGCATTTGTGAGTCAGCAGGCAGCCCCCAAAACCACCTCCACACAGACACTGCCCACAGCTGGACACTGGTTCAAAATAAAGCAAAACAGTGTGTATGGTGGTGTGCATGTGCAAAGCAGAAGCAAGATGCACTAGAGAAGCGTGCAAGCTGGGAGCCTACAGACAGTAAAGCTACCCATGCAGCTGTGAGTCAGTGGACAGCCCCCAAAACCACCTCCACCCAGACACTGTCCCCAGCTGGAAAGGGGCTCAAAATAAAATAAAACAGTGTGTGTGCTGATGGTGTGCATGCGCACAGCAAAAGCGAGCTGCACTAGAGAAGCATGCAAGTGGGGAGCCTGATGGCAACCCCGTGCAGATGTGAGTCAGCACACCAGAGGCACGAGCCCAGTGGCACTGGCTGGAGAGGCGCCCTAAATAAAAGTGAAGGGCACTGGAGGAATGTGCAGAAAAAGAGGTCAGACTTCACTGCACCACACAAGTCCACACAGAGAGCAAACAGACTCATGCGGGTGTGAGTCAACGCACAAGAGGTGCAAGCCCCCCCAAACACCACTCAGTCAGTGGCGCAGGCTGTAGAGGCACTCCAAATAAAAGGGCACAGGAGGAGTGTGGAGAAAAAAGGAAAACTGCACTACACCACACAAGTGCACACAAGTGCACACACAGGGAGCCAGCCTACAGAAAAGTGAGGCTCCTGGGGGGGGGGGGGAGGAACCCACCCAAAACAGAAGACAGACCCTCCAAAAAGCAGAGAAAGAAAAGCAAATAAAAGAAGGGCTCCCTGGGGAAGGAGGGGCCACATACCCCCAGAAACCAAACCAGAAGATTGGAGCTCCAAAAAGCAGAGGGGAAGAAACAAAGAAAAAGCAAATAAAACTCACTTAGAAAAGCAAGAAGCCAGCTCTACTCAAAGGCCTAGGACTAGTTTGGGGAGGTGAAAAGCTAAGACTGGGATGGGGTGGGGGAAGAAAGGAAAAAAGCACCTTTTCCCAAAAACTTCCTGTCCCCAGTAAGAAAAGGCAGAAAGAGAAAAGAAAAGAAGATTTTCAGTGTCTTTCCAAGAAGCAAGAAGTGCACTGCAGGCCAAAGATCTCTCCCAAGTTCCTCTCCTAGCAATACAGCCAGCCAGCAAGCTCTTTACTCCCTAACTCACTCTGGAGAAAATGAAACCAGGTCACATGGCTTCCCCTATTTATGGAAAAAGCCAAAATTGAACAACACAGGAGCACTCTGGTTGGCAGAAAGAACTGCCTAACATGGTTTGGGAGGAAAAGATTGGTGTTACCATGGCAGCTGAAGGCCCATCTCCTCAGTTGCTTTAGAGAGCCTAACCCTCCCCCCCCTTTTCCTGGCTGGATTGGTCAGAAATGGGAGCTCTCTACTTGGCAAGGACAGCTGTCAATCAAGCGTGGAGGCCACAGATTGGGGGCAACCTAAAGACTGCAACCGTTGCCTGTGTGATGGAGTGAATGGTGCCAAAGTGTCCGGCTTCCCAGAAAAGGAGAAACGGAACGGTAGGTAAATGCGTTTGTTCAGTAAAAACATGGAGCCACGGAACGCGTTTCTTTGCAAATGAACCAGCCCTTCTGTTCGGTATTTTGTTCCATGTTTTGTTTCGTGCCCATCTCTAATTTCAAATGAAATTGACGTAACTGCCCACTTTTACCAATGCAAATGTGCCACACAATAATGTGCAATATTTATTTCCTTTGTCTCCACAGCCCAGCTATGTTATTCTGAAGAGGAATTTCTATTAAACTGCATTCACAACTACTTCTTGTATTCTGAATGAGTGCAAATGTGGTGTAGTGGCTAAAGTGATGGACTACTTAAAGAGCCAGTTCGGTGTAGTGGTTAAGAGTGTGGGACTCTAATCTGGAGAACCGAGTTTGATTCCTCACTCCTCCACTTGAAGACAGCTGGGTGACCTTGGGTCAGTCACTGCTTCTAGGTCCAGAGGAGTTAGCCGTGTTAGTCTGTAGTAGCAAAATCAAAAAGAGTCCAGTAGCACCTTTAAGACTAACCAACTTTATTGTAGCATAAGCTTTCGAGAATCACAGTTCTCTTCGTCAGATGCAGATGCATCTGACGAAAAGAACTGTGATTCTCGAAAACTTATGCTACAATAAAGTTGGTTAGTCTTAAAGGTGCTACTGGACTCTTTTTGATTTTACTGCTTCTAGGAGCTCTCTCAGTCCCACCCACCTCACAGGGTGTTTTGTTGTGGGGATAATAACATACTTTGTAAACCGCTCTGAGTATTAAGTTGCCCTGAATGGCAGTATATAAATCAAATATTATTATTAATGGAGGCAGGAAGAAAGATGTAAGTCACTTTGAGTCCCCACTGGGGTGAAAGGTGGGATATAAATGAAGTGAGTAAATACATAAATGCTTTAAACTGGGATTTATTTGTGATTTGTAAGCCTCCTTGGGCCACAAAGAAAACCAGGATAAAAATATTTTAATAAATAAAAAAGTATTATTCTCCTGAGACAGAGTCCATGGCAGCGGCAAGATTTGAATCAGGAACTTTTTGGATCACAGCTCATTTTTCTTAGCTACTAAGCTGCACTAGCTTGCAAGAAAGATATTACTAATGGAGGCAGAGAGGCACTCTGTGAAACACAACTGTGTTCATGCACTATCTTGCCTTTCATCTGGCTCTCCAGAAGCTTAAGGCCCAAGTAAGCAGCTGAAGATTTTGCAAACAAGCAGGGCTTTTTTTCAGCAGGAACGCGGTGGGACGGAGTTCCGGAACCTCTTGAAAATGGTCACATGGCCGGTGGCCCGGCCCCCTGATCTCCAGACAGAGGGGAGTTTCGATTGCCCTCTGCACTGCTCAGTGGTGTGGAGGGCCATCTAAACTCCCCTCTGTCTGGAGATCAGGGGGCCGGGCCACGTGACCATTTTCTCCAAGGGCAACCCACTGAGTTCCGCCACCTCTTTTCCCAGAAAAAAGCCCTGCAAACAAGAATGAACAAATGCAAAAGCAGCTTCCCTTCCCAGCTATATATCTAAGAGGGACGATCTGTTTACCTTTTTGAAGGAGCTGTCAGCAAAGTGGCCATCATGAAATATTAAACCTCAAATGGTACACTCGTAGAGGAAATAAAGCTGGCATGTAGAAACTCGCCTTTGCTCTCTGACTTAGAAAGCATGCTTTTAGCCCTACATACTCTCATGAAGGGTGGGAATGACAGACAGAAAAAAGACAGGAGAGGAAAGAAGTTTTTCTCTTCTTTCCCTTCTCCTTTTTGTCTTCTGAAAGAATTCTGTCAATTTAATTAAGAATCAATCCCCCCCAAATGGGGGATAAATATGCTGGTTTTGTTTACCTATTGGTCTCTAAAATGACTTTCACAGAAGGATAGTAAAAGGAACACAATGATAGTACAAAGGATAGTAAAAGGAACAAAATGAAACACAACCTGCAGGCAGTAGCACACGTAAACGAGCTATTAAGAAAATAAAACAAAATCTCAGCACAACACATTTTACAATTTACAAACACATTGCCACTAATTAGGACGAAACCTCATGCTGCCACCCAAACGGCCCTGTAACCAAACATAGCATTTCCATACAGGAGGTCAACACAACATGGTGCCTTAAGTTAATGTGATCTGATTCTTTATATAGATTCTAGTGTTTATAACTGGTCTCTGTTCAAACTACAGCGTACTACTTTAAGCCAGACCTTAATGGAGATGGATATGGTAAAATGTTCCAGACTGGAACTTCCAGTGTTATTAAGCGTTGATGATAACTGGGAGCCATAAACTTCTAATGACTGATTAGTAAGTAGCTTATTCTTTGGCTACACAACTGTCTTGTACATACAGGTAAGAAGGAAACCATAGGATGCTCCAAATGATTTAATTTATTATTTCATTTATACCCCCTTTTCCTCCCCAGTGGGGACCCAAAGTGACATATCATTCTTTACTCTTCCATTTTATCCTCACAGCGACCCTATGAGATAAGTTAGGCTGAGAGTGCATGACTGGCCCAAAGTCACCCAGCAAGATTCCATGGCAGAATGGGGATTTGAACCTGGGTCACCCAGATCCTAGTCCTACACTCTGACCACTGCACCACACTGCCTTTCCAAATGATGTACTTATTATATTGTGAAAATATAAGACATGAAAGGCTTTCCGGTACAGCTAAAATTTACTCTAACAGGTGATAGATTTTGAATGAACTGAGACCCAGGAACCTTTATAAAAAAACTCAGTACAGTAATAGGATCATTTCTTTTTATTTCTCTCCAATAGGAAATTTAATATTGGCTTGGATCCCCCAGAGCATTTCCACAGATGGCAAGATTTCTTCCCCTGCAGAACACAACTTACTCCCCCCACACACACACACATACCTCCTGCTGTAGCTCCAACTGTTCCCAATGCATTTTGGCCTGTAGTGGTGGGTGGAGGTACAAAAGTCACACTCCAAAGGAGAAAATCATTCCATCCATGGAAATGCTCTGGTGGATCCGTTAAAAGTCATTAATGGCCTTTAATTAATATTTGTTATTCTGGGGCCTGGTTGTCTGGTTAATGAAGTTTAAGCATAGTTCAGACAGACAGAAAGGAGGGAGTTTTTATACCCTCTTTCAACCAGTCATTTGTGGCTTTCCTGATTCCATATAAGCAGACTCTCCCCTCTGCCCCAGTGCACACCCACACCAGTTAATTTGCCTGTTCCCATCCTATTTTCATTATATGTCTAAGGCCTTTTAATCCCACCCTTTCGCTAAGGAATACAGGGCTGTATTCATTTTATACAATGTATTCATACAACAACCAACCCTCTGACATGGGTTATGTTGAAAGAGTAAGAGTGGACCATAGTCACTCAGTGAGTCTCTCCGTCAGTCAGGGTTGCCACTTCTGCCTTTGGAAGTTCCTGGAGATTTGGGGGCAGTGACTGGGAAGGGTAGAATTTGGGAAGGAGAGGGAGTTCAGCAGGGATGCAATGCCCTTTGAAGCTGCTATTTCCTCCAAGGGGACTGATCTCTGTAATCTGAAGATTGGTCATGATTCGGGGGGGGGGGACTGGATGCTGGCAATGCTAATTATCAGAGTGGAAATTTGAACCTGGATCTCCCAGATCCCAGTCTGACTTTTTAAAGATCACATCACACGCACTCTTGGTAACACTGGCATGGTTCCAATGAGCATGGGCTAGCTGACTAGTCTCAACACTGCATCTCAAAACAATGATGAAACTGAACCAGACTTTTGACATATATTTACTAGACCCAATGCGAGGCCTCTGGTTTTATGAAATGCCGCCTAGTTGCGAGGAATGGTGACAAAATCTCCTTGTAACTCTCTAACGCCATTCTAGATGGTACAGCCCTGTTCTGGCTCAACTGGGAGAAATTTTTCAGAGCATTGTGTGAGTCGCTCTCTGGACATGCCCCAAAACATTTATAAGAGTTGCTCAGCATGCCAAAAAATCACAGAAAAAGTCAACATGTTGACTGTGCCTTGTGAAAAACAGAGCTTTGGATTTGCCCTGGTTACACAATACCTAACGCTATAGCTCCCACCCTCCCTGCCCCAGCAGTGTGCATAAATTATAGGCACGCCAGACAGGGCCATAAGGAAGAGCTTCTTCCTCCCACAGGCACAGAACTGGGCTGCCCGTTTGTCAATGGCTTATCAAACAAGCTTCCTGTCATTTCAGGTATGTACTGAGGAGGCAAAAATGTGTTGAGACAAATCTATATCAAAAGGTCAAGAAGATATAAGCCATCTGATGAGAGGGATTCTTCCCCACTGCTGCACAGCCTGGCATGAAGGAAGGCATTTGCAGACTTTTGAAGAGCTGCCAGCATAAATAGCTTAAAGTAAGAATTTTAGTCTTCATAACAAAGCACACAAAACTAAAAGGAGACATGCATTGAAGAAGAGAAAACCAGGCGATGCAAACATAGTTTGACCTGAGATGTGCATTTTCCAAACAATCGTGCAAGCTGCCATTTCAATTTCAGAACAAGATGTCGGATCTGTAAAAGGACAGACACAATTGGGTCAGAATGGATGCTGCTGTCAGAGGATACTACTCTGCCCCGATCTATTGAGGTTATTGAAGAAGGGTCCACTTTTATTTACTATCTGCCCAAAGGTGACATTGCCATTTGAAGGAGTGGGTCTTTTCAGCAGTGGCCACAAGGTCTGAGAATAACCAACTCGAACAGATCCACCGAAGCTTTCCACCAAGGCCATTTGGAAGATATACAAGAAATTTGCCAGCTTCTCAAAGGATAGCAGTAAAACAAGAATGGGTCTGTTATCTCATGAATAGTTTTTAACATACAGCAAGTTAGAGCTTTAATTAGAGTCTCTGAAATTGTTCTCCCACAGTGTTTTAACAGCTGGTGATTTGGATGTTGGTCTCTTCTTCATATGAGTGGGGGAGGGGGAGGTTAAATGTAGGAGCCGGATGTAAGTTATAAAGAAAAGGGACTGCCTCTGTCAGGCCCTGCCAGTTAGATCCCCAGATACTTCACTGTAGATACTCCAAGAGTCCAGTTAAAGTTTCTTTATTAGAGATCCATCAGTATCAGTGCAGTCAGACTACAGCATTGGCAGAAGTGACGAAAAGGGGGAAAGAAATGTTAGTTATAGGGCAAGGTTCCCACCCCGGGATAAGAAGTTAGAATTTAGCCACACAGGGCCTAGAAGGATGGATGGGGTAGGGGGAAAGGGAGGAGGAGGACGAGCTCATTTCATGTTTCAGGGAGATGCGGCTCCGACCTGCACTGCAAGGACACTTTCCCATGGCAGCCGAGAAAGTGAAAGTAGCCACCTGCAAGATAAGCGATTCACAGCTACACAGTTACCCAGCTACACAGATCTTCCTCCACACATTCTCAGAGGCCCAGAATATAACACAGAGTGCAATAGACATACATGGCAGATAAGCAGGGCACATCTGACAGCCTCCTTGTATGAGTTCAGCATCTGTCCATGCAATGCAAAAGACAGGATTGTGTTATTTCTTTAGAAATCATAACAGCAGTAGATTGGCCTGCATTAGAGGCCCACATACCTGAATGGCCATCTCTCTCCCTATATGTGCCTTCACACTAATTAAGCTCAGGTCAACAGGCCCCATTGATGGTTCTTTCAGCCTGGGACGTAAGCGTAGTGCGGCTAAGATCACCAACAAACCACTTGTAATGTTCAAGAGGTTTATAACACTACATATGTCTTGACTTTCTGGGGGGGGGGGGGGGACCGAGAACACATTTCTATTTTCATCAGGCATTTGCTAAATAAGGTTGGCTATGCAATTAACAGACAGCTGTTGCCATTTCATTTTTGTATGCCATTTTATGATTGCTTTAATGTCTATGGTGTACTTGATGCAAGTTTAGAAAAGACAGACAGATATGACACTGTCGTCTTCTGGGCATGGAGTAGGGGTTACTGGGGGTTTGGGAGGGGGTAGTTGTGAGTGAATTTCCTGCATTGTGCAGGTGTTACCGGAAGTGGTCTCCTTGCAATAAATAATTTGTGGGGGGAATTAGCAAACAAGGAGAATGGCTATACGAGAGGGGCAAGAAGCAGGAAATCTCCACCAATTTCTACCAGGTCCCTCCTCAAAGTAGCAAATGAGGCCAGTTCTTGAAGTCAAACAATAACATTTATTGAACACAAGAACTTCATGCACATAAACACAAATTACTGGGGAAAATAATTACAGAGAGAGAGAGAGAGTGTCCTGGGAAATGTAGCCAGGGCCGATTCCAGACGACTAACCTTAAGGCGCTGCATGCCGCCATGTTCCGGATCACAACGGGGAAAACGCAAAATATTGCGTTTTCCCCGTTGCGATCCAGAACATGGCGGCATGCAGCGCCTTAAGGTTAGTTGTCTGGAATCGGCCCAGAAATTGGGAACAGAGAGAGGGAGTAAATATATCTACCTATCCTGGAGAAGGGGTCCAGTCCATGGAGGAAGAGAGTAGCTTCGAATGCCAGCATCCTTGGCCAAGAGAGCAAGAGGCTTAGGGAAGTGACCCTAAGGGAGAAGTCAGAAAGCTTGCACGATTTGAACGAGGCCAGGGCCTACCTTTATAGGTAAAATGTGCCCTGAGGTAGGAGAACCTACCTAGCAGTCAGAACAAAGACTACAATGGTCAGTTCCTGGGTTTAACAAAAGATATGATTGCCCTGAGTGGTAGCTGCCGGGGCGTGTGAGCACAAATGCAAAACTAGTTCTAGAGCTGCACAAAAAGGATAGTTTTCTGAATAAGTCCACCAGAGCTAAGTTAATGAATTTAGGTGGGGAATGCACTGTTCCAGGAATGACTGTATATACTTATGAATGTCATTTGATTAGCTCTTCAGTCATGGACAGGAGATCTCATCATGGAAGGAGGGAAAGAAATGTGCTAAGTGGGGATGACTCTGTGAGACCTTTGTTGCACAGTACTCCTTGGGGGCTGGGATGGACAGTAAAGCCAATCGCTTCTCCATCACTCCGCATTCCAATGCGGCATTCCATGCATGCCATATTCTCCCGGGCGGGACGTAGCAACTGTTAGAGGCTCTCTGGTGGCAATACAGTAGCCATTTTAAACTCCAGAGGCCTGTACGCTGTTAATATCACAAGCAGCCATATAAAAACTGCTGTTAAAATGGCTGAGGCTGGGCTGACTGCTTACACAGGGGGTTGGATTAGATTATCCTGGAGGTCCCTTCCAACTCTATGATTCTATGATATAATTTATTCTTGTGGAACCATAGTTTTTATACGGGAACAGTGATTAAGCAGATGGACAGGCTGCACCCAAATACCAGATGTCTTATATTTTCACCTTCTTTCCATTTTAACTTTCTTTACTCAGTCCTCAAGGAGTTATGAGTAATTTTTTGTTTTATGCAACATTTTTCCTTTTCTATATAATGTTACTTTTGCTCATGGCTTTCATGGACAGGAATTCAAATTATCATTCTTTTTGCGCAAAGAATTCATAACTTGTTTTGCAGGCAAAGTCCAGCATCCTTGGTTGAACACCACCCGTCCTTCCACTAGTGTAAGAAGAGAATAGGCAATCTTGGTGAAGGGCTGTGGCTCATTGGGAGAGCATCTATGGGGGATTCAGAAGGCCCCGACTTCAATCCCTAGCATCTCCAAATGAAATGATCCAGTAACAGAACCATACTTGAAACCCTGGAGAGCTGTTGCCATTCAAAAGTGGACAATACTGAGCTGGATAGATAAATGGTCTGATTCACTATAAGGTAGCTTCAAGGCCTATTATGCTTGGTACTTTGAGTAATGATCTGTGTAAGTGTTTGCTTAGTTTACGTGTGAGCAGGGCTTTTTTTCTGGGAAAAGAGGTGGTGGAATTCAGTGGGTTGCCCTTGGAGAAAATGGTCATATGGCTGGTGGCCCCGCCCCCTGATCTCCAGACACAGGGGAATTTAAATTGTCCTCCATGCCGCTCGGCAGCGCAGAGGGCATTCTAAACTCCCCTCTGTCTGGAGATCAGGGGGTGGGGCCACCAGCCATGTGACCATTTTCAAGAGGTTCCGGAACTCCGTTCCACCATGTTCCCGCTGAAAAAAAGCCCTGTGAGTGAGTGTTGTAATAGTCCAGCTATAGATCCTTCATCTTCTTCAGCTGAAGCTATAAAAACAGTATTTAGCGGCTGCCTTTCCGCCTGCTTTATGACTTGCTTCAACAGAAAGTTAATGGGAACACCCAAAGGGGAGGGAGGAATCTAATGCAAACACACAGCCAAACCATGAGCTTATCCTTTTGGACTCTAATAATTATTACCTACCAGGTAGTTGTTACAGGCTTTCCAAGACAACGTTCCGATTCTCCCATTTTTCTCTGTCATTGACAGCAACTGAGGCATTTCTATTACACCAAGAAGGAGCAGTATGAAGAAAAAAAACCTGTCTCCAAATCTCATTGCAGCTGTTGGGCAAAATGCTGAACGTTACCTAAATCTCAAATCTAAAACACAGTCACACCTGCTAACATAGATCTTTTCCAAGAAGGTGTTGACGTAGGAAGAATTGTTCCAGTGTGCCCTATTTCTATGTATTCAAGCAAAGTTTCTCTTGAAGCAGAAGCAAGGCTTCCCAGAATATCTAAGCAAAGAAAACAAGGGCAGGGGAAAATTCCTAAGATGCTTTGAGTAGATTACAAGTTTGTGGATCAAAGCTTTGACTTGTAGTGTGTTTTGAGGTTCAGAGCTATAGTCTATAAACAAGGGTAGTAAGTAACCTGTCCACCATCACCATGAACTGAAAAAGTAGAGCACCAAATCAGCTCGTTGCCAGTCCAAGAATCCTGTGGGTACTTTGAGGTTAACCGTTTCCCCTTAGTACCAAGTGGTGGTGACCTGCACATGTGAATGAGCCTTGCACAGATAGGTCAGAAGATACAGACAAATCTCACATCAGCTCTAACACAACTTTTTTATGGATGTATGTTATCAACGTTTTGGTAATCATGCAATGAGAAATTAAGTGATATACATACAATTGTGAACAAAACTTTAATATGTTTAGCCATAAGGACATGTGCAGTCTGAACTCACAGCCAAAACTTATTGGACTGGGTAGATTTTTTTTTTCATGGTTACATCCCACTTTTCTTCTCAAATAAGAACTCAAAGCAGGTGACCTAGAATTTCAAAATACATAGCCAAGATCCAGCCAGAATCAAGTAAAGTGCCATTTTCTTATTGAAATTAGTGGGACTTAGAAGAGCTTAACTTCAGACAAAATTAGAAGTGCTGAGAACTTTGCGGCAAACATGATCACCAGGTGAACATACCACATTTAACCACCATGCTTTACACTCAAGTAGAGACTGTTCAGTAAGGAAATCACTATCCACCCAAGGTTTATGGGTCATAAAAATGCACAAATCATTTAAGTGTGCAAAGCACAGCTTTATTATTTTTTACAGTTTGAAAATAGTAAAATGCATTTTTTAAAACTGATGGGGGAATAAATTATAACTCCCACGAAGGTTTGTGAGAATGCGCATGTGCTAATCAGCTGGATCCAGACAGTTCACTGGCCATTAATGTTCAAGTCAGACTTAGAATCAGATGGAAACCGTACATGTGAACGGCCTTTTTCATGAAACACCCAGGGTCTTGGCATTGGAGGTGTTTGATGGACAGCTTCCAGTTCCACCCTGCAGGTGTCCCTGGTACCAGGGTGCGCATGCAAATATCTACTGACTCCAGCCCATGAGAGGTTGTAAGTCTGGGGGGAGGGGGGAATTATAAGGAGAGAAAGGCATTTAGGGCTTAGCCAGAGATCAAAATCTGAAAAATACAATTTTTTTAGTGTACATCCCTGGCTCAATTTTTATTTTAGTATGTGTATTATTTTATTTGTTACTTTTAAAAAATCTCCTCCTTCCTCCAAGGAATTTAGGGAGAAACTTGGGCTCTCCCTTCTCATTTTAATGCTTACAGTAATCCTGTGAAGTAGGAAGGCCCAAGAATTCCTCACCCTGTAAGCTGACTGGGTGGAAGCCTAAGCGCTGCTCTCCCTGGACCTAGCCATTACACTGCACTAGCCCCCAAAGGCTCTTGTCCTAATAGAGCTGCCGCTAAATTTTGTTTAAAACAAAATTCCAAGTGGATTTAGAGTGGTCTGTGGAAGAAAAGGAACTTTTGCAATAATTGATATGATTACAGGGCTTGGGGGGGGGGTGCCTGGGGATGGTGGACTCGATCATATGATTGAGCCATTTTGTAAATGTGATATATTTTAATGTATTCATTTTAAAGACTTTATATACAGCTTTTCCTACATTCCAGGCAGTTTCACAATAAAATTCATCAAATACATAAAACAAGATAAAAGCAGTCAATAAACAAAACATCCCTACTCTATCGTTTTACAACCAATCATAAAAGCATCAAAGTACAAGCTGCCATTAAATTTAATCACCAAATACCAGCTGGAATAAAAATGATTTGCAGTCTTTCAGAAAGATAAAAGGGATGTGGCTTTTGACACCTCTTCGGGGAAAGGGGTTCAGAATGGTTCTTTCTGCAATCATTAGTAAAAGTTAGGGAAACACTGAGCGAATAATGTATGTTTTCGATGCAAATCCAACTTTTACTCTTATAAAATATATACTAGACTCCTGCAGTCAAAGGTTGTTCCAGTTCCTCTGCAGTTCCACTTTCAGCCATTCTCTCACACATTTTTAATTTTCATCCTCTCTCTGGTATTCTTTCTATTCCCCCTAAATCATTCATCTCTTAAATCCCAAGCAGTTTACCTTCCCTTGACCTTCAGCCTTCTTAATCCCCTAGCAGGCCCTCAGATAGGTCTGCATTGCTTTGCCTGGCCTAGGTCCTTTTGACTTCCCTCTAGACTCTGAGTAGCTCAGCCCAAAGAGTGCAGAAAGTGCATGTCTGCCAGATCTTAGCCAATCACTTCCCAAATACACATAAGTTCACTTTTCATTCCTTTCACTTTAGGGTTGCCAACTTGCCAGGACCACAGTGGTAACCAGCAGTAAATGGGGTGGTTGTGGTGGCCATCGACTATGACATGATGTCACTTCCAGATTTTCCTGGTAAAATCATAGCATTTTTGGTGATTCTTAGGGAGGACTGATTCACTTCCAGATTTTCCTGGAAGTGACATCATGCTGAAGCCGACAGCATTTTTTAAAAAAACATTCATTCTCCCACCAGCCACTGGAGTGCTGGCTGGCAAGGCCTGCTGGGGGCAGAAAATCTCCCACCCCAAGCAGGCACATGGCAATCCTCTCATACTTAGCAGATATTCCATATATTCCTCACCTTCTGCACCCCCAAAATTGCCATTTCTTCAATAATAATACCAATGTTACTTTACAGGTTTGGTTTCGACACGACATGTTGCTTCAGTTCTCCTGGAAGATTTGCTGTGGGACTTATGCCCCATCTCCCTATTCTTCTCTGGAATGCTGCAGGTGCATTTGTTAGCTTAAAGAACAAAACATCAAATAGTATCCTCCTTTGTGACATACCTGAGCAACTTCTAAATTGGCTCTCCTTAATTTTATGGAGCTTCCTACTCAATATACGGCTGTTGTGTTCCACCTAACCTGATCTTGGAAGCGCTGCTGACCTGTCAATTCATCAGGGCTAGAAAATGGGTGGTTAATCTTTTCAGCTGACTTGCCTCATTTCCTGAAGCTCAGGTAAAACCCAAATATTTAGCTGTGGCAAGGCCTAGGCTTCCCTTTGGAGTTTCACTGATTAATTAGCAGGGGCCCATTCCTCCTTTTAAGGCTTCAGCCAGTGATTCTTTTTGCCGTACATTTTTCCTCCTTTGTTGAAATGTTATCCAGTCATTTTAGGGTGAATGGAGCGTTATTGCCACTTTTATAAAGGGGCATTTACATTGGTTTGTTCAGGCTTGCAATTAAGTGAACTAAGGACTTTTTACAATGAGTGTGTTGCATCTTAAGGTTCAGCTTCTTTGTTTCTTTTTGGGGGGGAGGGGGTCACCCTGTCAAGTGACTCTGATGTGTGCATAGTTGTGGGTGGCTAATACTGAAAGCTTAAAAGCCAAAAAATACGATCACTCTGCAGGCACAATTTTTAAAAAATTCACAAACAGAAGAATATATTAATTGATTCTCTTCTCAGTTAAGGCTGAATTTTCATATTGATTTGGCACTGGAGAGAGAGACAGGGAATGATCTCTGAAAACCACAAAGGTATATATAAAATATCTTATTTTCCTTTCATTGGACAGACGGGATAAACTATAGCAACTGCTTAAAAATGTAATGGTGTCACAGGTCACCCCAGAGCATCTACTCACACAACAAATTCATCATTGCCCTGTTATAATATTGAAAAAACTGCAGATGTCTTACAACTAGAATGAGCTTTGTTCAGCATTAGAGATGGGCACGGAACGGGGAAAAAATGAACCACTTGGTTTGTGGTTCATTAATTTCCAGGGAACACGGAACATGAACTTACCCAATTTCCAAACCGATTCAAGGTTCAGGGGTTGGGGGAAGCCAGGACAGCCCCCTTCATACTCAGAGAAAAAAGCACCCTTTTCCCAAGCACCTCCCCAATCCCCAGTCAGTAAGAAAAACAAGAAAGCAAGAGAAAAGAGGCTTTTCAGCCCTTTTTCCAGCAGCCAGAAGTGCAGGCCAAAGATCCAAGTTCCAATCCCAACACCACAGCCAGCCACCAAGCTCTCCTCCCTCTCGCACTCTAGAGAAACTGAAACCAGGAATCACACGGCTTCCCCTATTTATGGAAAAAGCCAGGAGATTGAACAACACAGGAGCACTCTGGTTGGCAGAAAAACCTGCCTAACATGGTTTTGGAAGGAAGAGATTGGTGTTACCATGGCTGCTGAAGGCCCATCGCCTCAGTTGCCTTAGAGATTCTACCCCCCCCCCCTTTTCCTGGCGGGATAGGCCAGAGTGGAAGCTCTCTAGTTGGCAGGGACAGCTGCCAATCAAGCCTGGAGGCCTCAGATTGAGGGCAAGCTAAAGACTGCCACTGTTCCCTGGGTGAGTATTTGGCGCCAAAAGTGTCCAAACCGGGAACAGAACGGTAAGAAAAGTTTGTTTGGTTTGGAAAAACGTGGTCCCACGAAACGTGGTTCTTTGACTACGAACCGGCCATTCCATACAGAATTTTGTTCTGTAGTTCATTTTGTACCCATCTCCATTCAGCATAGTTCTCATAAGCTTAACTCATGTCCAAATTCAAGGGTTCTCTTCCAGATTTTCTGCCTTGAAATGCCGCATTGAAATCTGAAGGGGGAGTTAATCATTTGGAATCCAGAAGAAAACCCAAAGAGGTCTGGGGCCAAAAACAGCAATAGTCACCCTAGCAAAATAGGCCTAAATCAGCAAATTACTACAGAAACCCCAAAGGGACATACTAGAAACATGCAAAATAGACTCTTCGCAGTGTCTGCTTTTTGTAGACATGACAACACATGAACCCACAAATGCTCTGAAATCTAGGAAGCAACAGATATAGCAGCATTAACGGCAGCTTAGGATGCATTTTGAGTGGCTATCCGATACACTTTTAAACAAGAGTGTTTGATTGCCTGCTATCTCTTTCCATCACCTAATATTCCCTGGTATTATTTATCTATTTATTGATTAAGAATAAAACTAGGGTGAATGATATTCATAGAAATGGCAATACGGGACAAAAAAAAAATTCCCAAACTACAGCCCTTACTCGGTTTGTGTTAAATTCCCCTTTTAACTATCTTTCCCTGTTTTGAAATTATTCTTCAGTAGGCCATGATGGTGGATTACCAGGGTGTAAAAGACAGGAAGGAGTGAAATGTGTAAGTGAAATGAAACAGAAACCAACAGAAGAGAGTGACACAGACTAATAATATTTGGAGGGAGCTAGTGGGACGTTAATACCTAATTACAGTGTGAGAGAGTGTTTATTTTCCTCAGCCAGTGGGATATTAAAACCTTCTTAAACTGTAAGAGTATTTGTTTTCCTCAGTTAAGTATTTACTGCAATATTTCTTCCCCAGTTATCATACAATCCAAAAACTCTTGGATTGAAGCTGAACAACACACACATTCCTAAAAGATGTTACTCCCTGCAGAACTCATTCTGACAACCTTGGAAGTTACTCTTTTATTAAAAGAGTTATTTTAGTCAAGAAATATAACTGCAATACATCAAAAACCTGCCATTTCTTGAATGATCTCCTAATCCTGCTGTTTGATGGGGCTCAAGAGAGTCAAATGCACTATGTTTTACTTAGCTTAAAAAGTGAACAGTAATTATTACCCAGTACAAATACCAATGGAACACCTGTAAGAAGACATCATTTTGTTCCAAATAAATTTCATTGCAACAAATACCAAGGACACTTAGAATTATTCTTTTAGTCTGGAATTTCAAATTGTGGTGAAGTCAGTAATCCTTTCTTATATATGAGTTCAGCAGGACTGAGCCTCTTTGATCACAAACAGCTGACCCAACCCCAGCTTCTCTTTAAAAACAAAAAACACATGTTTTGTTCTTAGTAGTTTGCAACTAGCCCCTCGCTAGCCTCCAACTTTGGATACTAGACTTTCAATGTTACACAGTTGGATTTTTTAAAACTAGATCTACTCACATTATCAGTTTGTATAAGAAGTGACAGGGGAAAATTCCCCTGCTAATTTTTGGAATGATAGTATGCCATTAAAGGTGTGCAATTGAGCAATCCTAATCCAAAGCAACAAAAGATGATCAAAAGCTGAAAATTAAGAGGGTCTTCTTATGGGAAGCCACACATACCACTCCCAGATCATGATACGAGATACAGCGCAATTGCTTTCAAAACACTGAGGTAATATTGGAAAGGGCTCTCAGAAGTAAATGTGCAACACAGTGGGTCATACACCCAAATAAGGTGCTTAGGGTTGGAGTCCTAGCTACCTCCTCCTATTGGAACAATTGTCCTGTAAAGAAATTGAACTGTTGAAGACGCAGGATAAGAACTAGTTAAAACCTAGAGCTGCTATACCCAGAGGAGGAATTCCATACTCGGGTAGAGGAGCACCTTCTCTGTAAAGAACTGTAAGAAGAGGGGGTCTATATGGAGTGCCGTGAGTTCCCCCACCCTCCTTAGAGATGTGGCCGCAACCAGAAGGACCACGTTCCAAGAAAGCAGACTGAGGTCACAGGTGGCTAACGGTTCAAAGGGGTCCAGCATGAGCTGACTTAACACCAAGGAAAGACTCCACTGAGGTAGGGGTGAGGCCCTAGGAGGGAAGGTATTTTTGACTCCCTTTAAAAATTGTTTGGCAGCCTGGTGAGAAAAGAGCGTTTTACCATCTACTGGTTCATGGAAAGCCAAAATGGCTGCCAGGTGTACCTTAACAGAAGAGGCTGATAGGCCCTGCTTCAAGAGAGATAACAGGTACTCAAGGACCAGTGCAACTGGGCAGGAGAACGGGGAGAACCCTTTGCCTGATAGCCATGCAGAGAACCTCGACCATTTATAACTATAAGCCATACGTGTGGATGGTTTGCGGGCATTCAATATAATGTCCAATACTCCCTGGGAGAATGGACGGTCGGAGGAAATAGGAGTCAAACCGTAAGCTTTAGATGGGTCAAGTTGTGGTGAAAAAACCCCTCCCTGTGGAGGAGGTCCGGTGCATCTGGGAAGCAAATATGCACCCCCCTGGACATTTCCCAAAGGGTTGGGAACCAATCCCTGCGTGGCCATAGTGGGGCAACTAGAATGCAGTGTGTTCTGAAATGTTTGATGTGCCCCAACACCCTGGGTATCAGGGGAAGTGGGGGGAAAGCGTAAAAGAGACCCTTGGACCATTGAATTTGAAATGCATCCCCCAAGGATAGGGGGTCCAACCCCCCCCCCCAGGGAGCAGAAGGCCATGGCCTTTGTGTTGTTCACTGTTGCAAAAAGGTCCACATCTGGCGTCCCCCATAATTGAAACACTGCGTGAAGGTAAACAGGGTTGATGGACCACTCGTGATGAGGTTTGAAAACCCTGCTTAGATTGTCTGCTCTTTTGTTCCTGGTGCCTGCGATATGGATCACCTGGGGAAATACTTTGTGTTATATGGACCAGTGCCATAGCTGTGATGCCTCCGAACAAAGCATCAAGGAAGCCGTTCCCCCTTGTTTGTTGACATAATAGAGAGCGGCCGTGTTGTCCATTTGGACCTGGACCCTCTTGTTGCGAAGCAGACCTGCGAAGGAAATAAGGGAATAACGGATTGCTTTGAGCTCCAATACATTAATATGCATCCCCTTCTCCACCGCAGACCATTCCCCCTGAGTAGAAAAGTCTCCACAGTGTGCCCCCCACCCTGTGAGGGAAGCATCTGTGGTAACAATGACCTCCGACAGCTGAAGTCCAAACCGCTCTCCCCTAAGGAGATTGTCCTCGGACTGCCACCATGTAAGGGACTTGATAATCGACCTAGGGATAGATAACCTCTTATGTTGTTGATCCCTCAGTGGGTCAAAATGTCTAATAAACCAATTCTGCAACAGTCTCATGAAGAGGCGAGCAAAAGGTACGACACCCGTAGTGGAGGCCATATATCCCAGGAGCCTCTGGATCCTTATAGCAGGTTGGAACCTATTCCTATGCATCCTGGTAACCAGTGACTGAATCGTGCTGGCCCTGGACTGGGGTAGAAAGGCCTTGCCCTGGGTGGCATCTAAGGTAGCGCCAATGAATTGAATTACTTGGGTGGGGATAAGGGAAGATTTCTTCCAATTAACTACTAGACCCAGGGAAGATACCGTCTGAACTGTAACTGAAATTTGGTCCAGGAGAGAATCCCCCGAATGTGCTACCAAGAGCCAATCATCAAGATAGGGATAGATACAACATCCCTTAGTTCTAAGGTGAGCTACTACTACAACCATGCAATTCGTAAAAGTACGTGGGGCAGAAGACAGGCCAAAAGGGAGTACAGTATATTGAAAGATCTCTGCCTTAAAAGAGAACCTGAGATACTTCCTGTGGTCAGTGTGTATGGCTATGTGGAAGTAAGTGTCCTTTAAGTCCAACACAGCGAACCTGGTGTCTGGTTCTAAATATTGTAAAATACCAACAAGAGTCAGCATTCTGAATTTCTCAACTTTAATGAAAACATTCAAATTACGTAAATCCAAAATGGGGCGAAGGCCACCATCCTTTTTCTCAACAATGAAATATCTTGAATAAAAACCAAACAAGGAGTCCCCAGAGGGTAATTGTTGTATCGCCCCTTTGGAAAACAGTTCCTGAATAACTGGAGTGAGAACTTCTACAGAACAAGTCAGAACAGTAGGGGGCAGGGACAACGTGGGTAACTCCGTGAACCTCAAACGATAACCCTGTTGAACAATTCTGAGGACCCAAGAGTCCGCACAAATCGCAGCCCAGGCCTGATAAAAGGAGGCTAATCTACTCCCAAAACGAGGTGAGGCCTGTAAGGGGGCGGTCAGTCAGAAAAGTTGCTTTTGTCCCTGTGTCGCTTTAGGGGACTGAGCACGCTGTTGGCGAGGTCTAGGCTTATAAGGCCTCTTGGCGTTTGCAAGAGAATAATTAGAGTAAGTGTGGTGTTGGTAGTGCTGGTAGGGATACCTCTGGCGGTAGTTAAAGTTAGCTCTGTTCTGGTAACAGAACTTTGGAGCGTAGTGCTGTTGTTGTTGCTGAGGTGCAATCACTCCCAGCGAGCATGCAGTTTGCTGATTCTTCTTCATCTGTTGCAACGACTCATCTGTACGTTCTGAAAAGAGGGATCCCCCTTCGAAGGGGAAGTCCTCTATCTTGCTCCTCTTCTCCTGTGGCAAGGCAGTAGAGCGGAGCCAAGAGTGACGTCGGAGGACTATTGCTGAAGCCATTGCTCGTGCCGAACAGTCAGCCGAATGTTGACCTGCCGACATCTGTTGTTTGGCCAACTTGGTGGCTTCTCTTTGGAGGGCTCTGTCCAGTGTCCTCTTCTCCTCTGAGAGGTCCGCAGTATAGTTGGAAAGCTGCTCCCACAAAAAAAGGCTATATGAGCCCATAATGGCCTGATAGTTGGCAATTCTAAATTCCAGCGCAGCTGAAGAATAAATCTTCCGGCCCAAAGGGTCTACAAAGTTATCAACAGCGGAAGAGTGGGAGCCATAACGGTGTTTGGCCTGCACCTCCTCTGTGACGTGAGAAGAGGGGCGTGGATGAGTAAAAAGAAAACCACAATCCTTTTGTTGGAGCTTATAGCTGGCCTCAATCTTCCTGGACGTGGCAGGGGAAGAGGCAGGTTTCTCGCAGACACCTTGTGCGATATCTAGCAGGTCCTCCACGACTGGAAAAGCTACCGATGTAGGTGAGGTATTGTAGAGTGTTTGGAGCAGCTTGCTCTTGGGTTTAGGAGTCTCTGATGCAATGTCAAGGTCAAGAGCCTTGGCCATTCTCTGCATTTGTTTCGAGAACAGGCGAGCATCCTCCATTGGAGGGGCTAAAGAAGTATCTCCTACTGTCTCCTCAGGGGAGGGGTCTGAAGCCAGTTCAAGAGTCAGATCCGAATGGGAGTGTACTTTCTCCTCACCCTTGGATTCAGCAAGTTGAGAGGACCATGCATCGAAACGATGGGATGAGATGGACAGCACAGCAGATGTGTTCAGGTATGGAACAGTCTGCATAGGAACCGATAATCTTGACGAAGATGGAACCGGAGGTACCGGTTCCATTCTGGGAGAGTTTCACCCACCACCTGGAGGCTTACAAAAGCAAAAGAAATCCCGTGTAAACTTACTATTAAAGATCAATATATCATAGCAAATACAAATGCAATGTATTTAATCACAAGTCACATCAATATGAAACCACAGTAGAGTTATCAATATACATTAGATCAACTGGAGGCTGACAATCCTAACCCTGCCCTCTCCAGGCTCTACCCTCCCCCCAAATCTCCAGGAACTTCCCAACCTAGAACTGGCAACCTACCTGTGCCTGAGAGGGATGTAAGAAACTGCCGCCTTTGCGTAATGGATGGGTTCTTTTATTAAACCACATTCACGTTGCAAAGATATCTTTCTACTCTGAGCTTTCTTGACTGCAAATCCCTTAAAGGACCCCTGCTGCAGGCAAAACAGCCTCTGTCAAAGCAGGTCTGAGGGACAGAGATTAATACTGCATTTATTTATAACCCAGCTTTTCTCTCAGTGGGCCAACGAAGCTGCTTACGAGTTTCAACAGTGAACATCTCAAAACTCTGAAATCAGCCCAGTAACAAAGTACTAACAATTTCTTTCTTAAAAGGCACAGTCAGTATAATGATCTAAAATTCAAAGATTTAATTCATAATTTATGAAAATAGGAGTTAGTAGATGAAAATAGTATTAGGAATTTAAGGAGAATAGGAATTAGTAGATGAAAATATGAAGTCTAGTTCCCTCCAAAGAAAATTCATTTCCAGGTTCTATATGTGACATTTCACAGACTTTTAAATATTATAAGACATGGATGTGATTTTGCCACTACTAGAAGGCTCACAATCTGTGTTAAACAAAGAGAAGTAGGAGAAGAGAGCAGGAATCAGGTGGTGAGAGCAGATAGGGGATTATAAGGCAGCAGTCAAAATACAGGTAACATAAGACCCGGGTGGTCCATGAAAGGCTTTGGGGTCTTGCCTGAAAAACGACACATGGAATCATGACAAATTTCCCAGAAATCCACTGCCTATTGTTTTTTATTGATCAAAGGAGAAGCAAAGCCGTTGAACCAATGGTTCCTGGAAGTGTGGGACCCCATGGCAAGGTTACATGAGGTTTACTATATCTAATGGACCAGAACGTTGAACAAAAGGGCAGGATATTGTAAACACAGAGTATGCGTACATGTGGTAAAGGTGGGTGGTTGTTAAGAGGGGAAGGGACGGGATTGATTAGGTCCCACTAGCTTTGTGGTGAGTCTCCATGTCTGATACTATCTGACAGCAACTTAAAATGCCCTTTCTTTGATCTTGTTGCAGGGGAAATCCAGCTAATGTTGCAATTTGAAAGCTTGTGGGTTCCTTTTATTTCATTACCTGTCACAGAGCTGTAGAAACAATGTGTTTTGTTTTAAATTAATGCTTGGTTCTTTATTACAATGACTCTGAATATTTCCCTCTTCTACCTTCCACTATGAGGTCAATTCTCCAACTGTTGTTTAAATTAGGACTTTCCCCCCTTCTTCTTGTAACTACTCCTGAGACTCACTGGTGACAGAAATATCCACCTTTTAAGTACCTTGTAAATAAATCTGATGCTGGTGGCCTATCGGAAAAGAGATGGTGGTCCCCTTTCAAGCTTTCCACATAAAAGGGACATCTTGAGAACCAGCACTAACTAGTAACCACGAAGACAAATTTCAGGAGCAAAAAATCCTCCAAAGACATAACTGAGCACATGAAGCTGTTGCGACTTATATGACACAAAACCTCAAGTATTCTTTTTGTTGTTGTTGTTGCTAAGGTTCCTGCACAGGACTTTTCTCCTACTTGAACAGATGAAGTGTTGCCTTATTCTGAGTCAGTCCATACTGCCGCAGAATGGTTGGCTTCCTCTCCCATAATACTAGAAGTCAGTGGTACCCAATGACGTTGATGAGCAAAAGATTCTGAACAGACAAAAGGAAACACAATGCATCTTTACTCAATTAGTAATTAAATTGTAGACTTCACTGCCATTGGACATAGTGATAGCCATGACTATAAGTGACTTTAAAGGGGGATTAGACAGATTCACAGAGGAAGGTCCATCAATGGTACTAGCCACGGTGACTAAAGGCAAACCTCTGAATAACAGTGCTGGCAAGATGAAGATCTTGACCTCTATTTATTTATTTTAAAAAATTCTATGCTGCTTCCCACTCAAATAGAGTCCACAAAGGGGTGTACAGCAAAACATTAAAAGCTTTCAGTATTAAATCTGCATTTAAAATAATGTATATATAAAAGAAACAATTCAATAAAAAACCTATAAATAGACAAGCACATAGAACAACACAATAAGGGAGGAGGGCCAATAATAGTTATGGCAAACAAAACAAAAAAGTCTTCACCCACTAGTGGAAGAGAACAATGGAAGGAGAAAGACCAATTCCCTTTGATCCAGAATTTTGGTACTGGGACCAAGAAGGCCCTTTCTTGGATCGCTGTCCATCTAGCCTGGCGCAGTGCCTCCAAAGTTGACTGGACAGGATGGGAGAATATGATCTTTAAGGTATGCTGGCCTCAAGCCATATAGGGACTTAAAAGTCAATACCCCGTGGCGCAGAGTGGTAAGCTGCAGTACTGCAGCCCAAGCTCTGCTCATGACCTTACTGTAGTTTGATCCTGGCGGAAGCCGGGTTCAGGTAACCAGTCAAGGTTGACTCAGCCTTTCATCCTTCTGAGGTCGGTAAAATGAGGACCCAGTTTCCTGGGGGTAAAGTGTAGATGACTGGGGAAGGAAATGGCAAACCACCCTGTAACAAAAAAGTCTGCCAAAAAAACGTTGTGCTGTGGCATCCCCCCTTGGGTCAGTAATGACTCAGTGCTTGCACAGGGGACTACCTTTACCTTTACCTTTTACCAGATATCCTTGGCCCAAGACATTTTGGGCTTTAAACATTGAATTGAACTGGGCCCAGAAGCAGTGCAGTAGCAGTAACTCTGGTTTTATTCTGATATACCCCAGTAATGCTCCTCCCTTTTGAACCAAATTAAGTTTCTGAACCATCTTCAAGGGCATCCCTGCGTCAATTGTGTTACAATAACGTGTGTCTTCACCCTGCTCTGCTCACGTAATAAGATGAAAAGGTGGTGGAGCCTATCTTGCCCTCACTATCTGTGTAGCCCATGAGGTCACCTTTTCAAAGTTGTAAAGGCTGAGTAGTAGCTCTGGCTTGGCTTCAAAGGAAAACAAGAAGGACAGAAAACCTAGAAAGGCTGGTGTTGGTTGCTAATCTTCTGAGTGGGGAAAGGAATTAAGCAGCTGAGACTGAGGGTTGAAAATAAAAGTGTCATAAATTACTACGACTGAGCAGGCAAGGCTGAGCCAGGCCTTTGAAAAACTCCAAGCTCTTTTCTGCTTTTTGACAGCTTCTCCAATCTTACATGGCAAGGCAGATGCCAGGTGGTAAAGAATAAAATATCCCAAGTGCCCACCTGCTTCAACATCCATGTTTCCTATAGTGTTACATTGACACCTGGATGGCCGATGGACATTCAGATAAATGCACACAGCTATGTCCTCCCATTGGACTCTCGTCTAATGCTATGATGCCACTAACATAACTGACTGCATCACACTGACCTACTTCCAGGTTCTGGGCTGGCTAGCCACTCAGGGCAATCTGCCGTCACTTCTAGGCATGTGTGGTTCGGGAATCTGATTTGGAAAAAATGCCCGAATTGGACCCGATCCGTAAAGATTCAGGATTTCCGAAGCATTTGTAATGCTTCAGAAAGCTTCGGGGCTGAGTTTAAAGGGCCCCGCCGCTGCGTTATTTCTGAATTTTTTTACCCAAATCTTTTCGGACTGCACACCCCTAGTCACTTCTGGGTTTTTCTTAGAAATGACACTGTCATGCCCTCAATGTTGCCACCTACCTCTCCCATCCCTGCCCTCCCACTGGTTGCCAAGCTCGGTTTGGCAACTCAACACAACAAAGGCCCATTTTTCTAATGAAAAGACTAGATATGTTCTCAGAGCCCACTCTAATTATCTATCTGCTTCATTTTTATTCCACCCTTCCTCCAAAGTGCTAACGGCTGTGTTTAATCATCTCCCTTCCTCTGCTTTACTCTCAGAACCACCCTGTGAGTTAGATTAGGCTGAGTGTGTGTGACTGGCCCACGTTCACCCAACAAGCTTCATGGCAGAGTGTGTCCCAAATCCTAGTCCAACCCTTTAACCACTGTACCATGCTGGCTGTCTTAAGCAACTGAAGAGGTGATATTGCCACTTCCTGTTGCCTTATCTCTTTAACATCTGTGTACCAGACACAGAAATATCCAATCACTGTGCAGTACTCCAAATGCTTTCAACCAGCAGACTATCTAAGATCCCTTGAAATGTCCAAATATTGGAGAATCTTTACCTTTGCACACTTTACCTTCAGTCCTCCTGGAAGGTAAATACCGTTGTGTCCCTCTCCCATGCCATACAGGGAAAGTAGAGTCTATTGACCATGTTCTACTGCACTGCTCATTCTATAGCAACATTCAATCCTAGTATATGGCTCTAATCTTGTCAACTTTATCAGGAAGATCTGAACAACTTTATGTCTCCCTCCTTCTTGCAGATTCCTCCTAGGAGATAACTAATAAAATTGCTAAATTTTGCCTTCGGACATGTGGTATACGCAAGCAGCTGACCGAATCTCAATAATTTTATCCCCCTGTCAGAGGAAGGCGTCATCTCTCCATTCCCGTACAATTTGTGCTCAGTGTTCCATGCTCGTCACACTGCATGTGCCTCCCTTATTTTATTTTAGCTTTATTTTCTTATTCCTTTTATTCTTATTACTACTTTCGATTTTCTGGAGCTGACTGTGTATCAGAATAAACTTTGTGAATGTGTAAAAACATCTGTTTGCAGGAAATAACAAGAGAGAACTTGTCTCAACCCTGTGCACATGTGAACGTTGAGCCACAGCATGACTACAAATGAATGCAAATGAGCAGGGGAATTTTTTCCCCTTTCCTGTGTCAAATAATACTGCTAGTTAATATTCCTCTTTTACTAACAAATATATTTTCTCAATTTTTGGCATGTCACATATGTGATTTTGATTTTTAAAAATTATTATATTTGGGCTCTTCGTTTTTGGTGCTTTTATTTCTGCAAAACATTTATTTCTTTGAAACGTTTTTTTCAGTCCATGATATTCCACTCATTTAGCTTAGATACTCACATATTTGCAGAAGAATGTTTCTATAATTTTGGCTCCCAGCCTGGCATTGGCTCACATTGACAATTGTTCCTAATATAATAATCATTGTCACTGTTGATTACTTAGCAGCATATTTTCAAAAATCTGCTGTTTCCTATCTGTTCTTCATTTGCTATGAAATTGCTCAGCTGTTGCTGTAGTCATGAAGCTGATTTCTAGAGGCCCTTGGGCTATCTAGGTCAATATCGGGGCTTTTTTTCAGCTGGAACGTGGTGGAATGGAGTTCTGGAACCTCTTGAAACTGGTCACATGGCTGGTGGCCCCGCCCCCTGATCTCCAGACAAAGGGGAGCTTAGATTGCCCTCCACGTGCCATGGAGGGCAATCTAAACTCCCTTCTGTCTGGAGATCAGGGGGCGGGGCCATCAGCCATGTGACCATTTTCTCTGAGGGCAACCCACTGAGTTCCACCACCTCTTTTCCCAGAAAAAAAGCCCACCACCTCTTTTTCCAGGAAAAAAGTATTGTATGTTCTGGTTGGCCGTAGCTCTCCAGGGTCAGAGGTAGAGGTACTTCACATCACCCAGTCCTTTATAATGGAGATCCTAGTGCTTAAACTTGGGATCATCCATGCAAAGTCAAGCTCTATTTCTGGGTCATGAAACTTCCCCAAGTCATATCTCACAGAACTAGATGCAGTTACCTCCTCAGTGGCCAAGATATCTTTGCTCTCATATCAATGTTTAACGCCTTTGCTAATTTAGAAGGCCTCTATCTGATCTCAGTCCCGTTATTCTTTTGGTTCATTGCAAGCATTTCTCCTTTGCATGCAAGAATGTCCAGGTTGTCCTTCAGCATTTCTGATGCATCACTGCACTTCCTGCATTTTCTTGAAGTTTATATGTTATCAGCAAACCCCCACCAGTCGGATTCTCTCACTGTGACATCTGTCTTTTCTGTCACTCTACTCCTAAGCAAGGAACAGTTTTTCATTCTCTGTCCACCAACCTAAGGTACCATACACACATTACACAGGTCTTATGTTTGTTGGGAAACAATACATGTGTGATGGGAGTTTTGTACTTCCCAGATGCACACCAGCTCTTTTCGGTTACAACCACAGCCTGGTGAGGGTGGAGTTTGAGGAGGGGAGGGACTTCAGCAGGGTATAACGCCATAGAGTCCTCCTCCAAAACAGCCATTTTCTCCAGAGGAACTAATCTCTATGGCCTGGAGATCAGTTGTAATTCCATGAGATCTTTAGCCACCATCAGGAGGCTGGCAACCCTAGAGATATCTGATGCACAACCCTAGAATAAATTACATTTACTGAGTAACAAAATATTTCTACAATACATTGACTAGTGTAAGTCTACTGAAAAAAGGGTTTCTGGCCAAGGACCTAGGTCTAATTAATAGAGTGCAGATATTTAGATAGGCCAGACTAGCAGACCAGACTAGCAGATAATTGATGTGTACCTGGTTTGTATTTATTTGCATGTTTAGCAAAGGCTCATGGGGCATGTTTTGGAAAAGGCCACCATGACTAGGAGAAGTGGTATAATGTAGGACTAGGCTAGCTGAAAAGATTGGAAGGAAGAGAGGAGTGCTGAAGCTAGTGTTGTTTGGAAGGCAAAGCTGTTACCAAGCTTTGGATCTAAGGTCACAGAACTGAAACTGCTAGTTAGGAAGAATTGAACATTTCTCCCTGGGAGAGCAGCAGAAGCTAGGAAGAGCTGAAGAAGCAAGGAAGAGCAAAGGGCAGGAATTGCTAACAACTGTACTCTTCATTGAGTGCCTGAGACTAACACCCTAGTACAGAGCTGCCCCACTTCGTCTTGCTAGGAGGAAAGGGGAACTGCCCTTAGGGTAACAAGCAAGCTCCAGGATTCATACAGCATCTTCATAAAAAGAGTTCTGTTGTTGTGAGGCCTTCTGGATATTTGGGATGCTGTTCCAGGCATAGCCTCTGGCCAAAGCCACAGAACTATCTGCACCCTCTACCAAGTGGATTGTGAGTAGGACTCTGCTCTGGGAGTCACTGGTTAGTGAATCAGTATTGATAACTTTGGGAATGTTTTTACAGTTGTGTTCTATTTAAATAAATTGGATTTACATTTTGAATTAGTAAACATATCTCTAGAAATTGAACCTGGCCCTCGGGACTCTGGGGGTTACACTAGTGTATGTTGGAAGAAGGGACTGACAATGTGACCTGCAGGACTGCAAACAGAGCAAAAGGAAGGCAACAACCATAGAGTCAGTTAGACAGATAGGCTGGTATTAGTCTCCTTCCTGCCAGGGAAACTTCCTTCCTTCCCTTCTCTCCTCCTCCTCTTCCTTCTTCTCTGCATGCACCAGGAGAGGCAGCATGGTGTCTCCTCCTGAGTAAGATGGCCTACTTTCTATCTCAAGCCACTGTAGCCAGTTAGATCAGTTATCCGTTCTATCTCTCCACTAATCTTAAGTATATGTATTTCTTTGGATAAATAAACAGTTGATGGTTCTCTAACTTGGATGAGAGCTTTCTGCCTTCAGCTTGTTTAGTTAATGTGCCTTAACTAAACCCAGCAATGCACAAAATCAACAACTTACCTTACTTTTCTCCAGCCCAGGCTAGATCTGAGTGGGACTATGGCCATAGTCCCACCAGAATCAGTGCACCAGGCCTAGCTGCTATTTCCCCGACACAGCCAAGCTGGAATCACAGCATCCCCAGTGCTGGGGAAAGGTCACTGCAGGGTGGAGACACACATTACCAGTCTGCTCCAGTCTGGGAGGGGACTATGCTATTAAACTATTAAATCTAGTAAAACAGGCAACTATTTCATCAGGGTGTGGCCCTGGGCCAGTGGAGCAACCACACCATCATCCTTCCTAATGGATGCTCTGGTTTTGCTCTGGTTTTCCCATAAAGCCTCTGCTGAATCATATTGCACAGAAAACCAGAGGCGATGTCTCTGCCCTTCCCTTGGTAGCTTGCCTACTAAGCTATTTTTACTTGGTAGATTTAATTTCTGCTCCCCACCACCACTACCAAAAGGCACTCAAAGTGGCTTACAACATTAATAAATATAATATGGGGCAGGGGGTGGAACCTGAAGTCAACCACTATAAATTAAGGCAGTTTTGAATTCAGTGGCCCAGCTCACCCAAAGACAGAAGCCACAGCCAAGAGTCCTTCCATTCATCCCTCTAGCCACTCCCAAGTTCATACTTGGAGACAGAAAGAGTGGAAGAGAGCACATCTTAGATGCTCCAGGTGGTTCTGTCGCCTATCCTCCAAAATGGCAGAAGCCCAATTAGGGCAATCCATCCTCAAAGACTGATGGATGGAACGGGTTTCCAGAATATTCTACAGAATGTTGAGAACCTTGACGGCCACTCAATGGTGAGTGTAGTAGGAGACAAGAATATCAGATTTCTAGGGCTCTGGACAGGGTTGCCCCCTGGCAATCCCTTCCCTTCCTCCTTGAATAGAGTTCCTGCTTCACAGTATATTGATAAGCTGAGGAAGATAAAGCGGGCAGGCAGACATCTTGTGCATCTTTGGTGGAAGACTTGTGGTGAATTGCACTGTAGAGCACATTAGAAAACATATGAGATGGTGACAATAACAAAGGAGGTTATCTTCTCCACTGCCACTGTATCCTCTGAAACATGTCCTGCACAATTGTTTAAAAGCATATGTATATCTAACTGGTTTCAGTCCATTTTGTGTAATCCGCCTTGATGTGTGTACATAAACATTGAGTGAGATGACTTGGGGGAAGACTTGCTCTCTCGGTAATGTTACCCAACTTGAAGACTCACCGTTTTCATCTTCTTCTTGCCAGAAGGCCAAGGATGCCATATCAACTCCACCCAATGGCTCCAAAGTCCACAGGAGTGAATGAATGGCATCAAGATGATGGCCTGAAACATGTGCACACACCCTTTAAACATTCATCCTGATCAAGAGTACTAGAGAACTCAAAAACCTACAAACTATTTTGTGTAAGGTTGGCTGATCTTACCAAATGGTGCTACGTAGACTTTATTTTTAAAAACTAATGTACAAGTCCTTTTTTATTTATTTCTTATTTCAATTTATAAACCGCCTATTCTCAGGGGCTCTGGGCGGTGAACAACAGTTAAAATCAATAATAAGAAAAAAAAATCTAAAATCAATATACAATAAGCAATAATAAAATAAATTAACCAAATACATTAAAGTGCAGTGGTGGAGAGAACCCCCACTCCAAAGGTGGGAGGCTGACAGGGCACCGCCCCCTTCAACCACTGAACGCCTGGTGGAACAGCTCTGTCTCACAGGCCTGACGGAACGATAATATGTCCCTCTGGGCCCAGGTCTCCATTGACAGAGCTTTCCACCAGGCTGGGGCTCTGGCTCTGAAAAGGCTCTGGCCCTGGTTGAAGCAAGGCAGGCTTCCTTACGGCCTGGGACCAGCAGTAAACATTTATCCGCTGATCGAAGTGGTCTCCGGGGAACATACAGGGAGAGGCAGTCCCAAAGATATGCCGGTCCCAACCCGCTCAGGGATTTAAAGGTAAGAACCAACACCTTGAACCTGATTCGGAATTCAACCGGAAGCCAGTGCAGCTGGCGCAGGACAGGTGTGATATGTGACTGGTAGGATATACCAGTCAGGACCCATGCCGCCGCAATCTGGACCAGTTGTAGTTTCCGGATCAGGACCAGGGGTAGCCCAGCGTAGTGAGTTACTGTAATCTAGCCTGGGGGTGACCATTGCATGGGTCACTGTAGCCAGGTCCTGGGGCATCAGGTAAAGGGCAAGTTGCCTGATCTGACAGAGATAGAAAAATTCAGACATGGCATCCGCCATGACCTGGGCCTTGCCCAGGAACGGGAGGTCCAACACTAGGCGGTAACTGGATGGGTCGTTGGGGTCCAAAGATGGTTTTTTCAGGAGGGGCTGCACCACCACCTCCTTTAACGTTCCAGGAAAAACCCCAGAGCTCAGGGAGATGTTAACAATGGCCTCCAAATTGTCCCGTAGCCCCTCCGAGCTGGCCTTCACCAGCCAGGATGGGCAGGGGTCCAGAGGACAGGTGGTTGGCCTCATCCCCTGCAGGATCCTGTCAACTTTGTACCAGGAGAGCAGCCTGAAATGATCTAATACAGACCCAGAAGATGGCCAAGGGGTCTCCAGTTCCCTTAGTGTATCAACAGTGGGCGGCAGGCGAATGGACAAGATTTTGTCCGTAAAATAGCTCGCAAAAGCTTCGCAGCCAATAGTCAAATTAAGAATTTGGCGGTCTCCTTGAGAGAGGGAGACCAAGGACCGAACTGTTTGAAATAATTGAGCGTGAGCTAGCGGACGCAATGGAAGCAGCAAAGAAATCCCTCTTTGCTGCTTTCACTGCCACCTCATAGGCTTTTATAAATGTCCTATAAGATGTTTCTGCCTCTTCGTCGCACCCCCACCTCCACACTCGCTCTAGTCGTCTCAGAGACCGCTTCATCTGGCGAAGCTCCTCAGTGAATCAAGGAGCTACCTGTTTGCGGGCTCGGAGAGGGTGGCAGGGGGCAATAACGTCGATGGCTTCGGAAAGTTGGCCTTGAAATCATCCATCAGCTCATCTAACGTATTGCCAGGGGGCATCGGATCCCACAGAGCTGCCTGGAAACCAACTGGATCCATAAGTAGACATGGGCACAATCCAAAAAATATTGTGCAGACTGCAATCCCGAACGTAAACCGATCGATCCGATCGAGACCCGATAGAGCGCCCCACCCGAGCACTGAACCGGGAGCCGTGGACGGAACCGATCAGCCCGGTCCCGATGGCGCAAATGCCAAAATCAGGGCAATTTTCAGTCCGTAATTCCGATTGTGCCCATGTCTATCCATAAGTCTCCGCAGGCAAGCGTAAATCCACTCACCGCCCACCTGGGAAAGGAGTGGCATGCTCAAACGAGCCTTCAGAACAAAGTAATCTGACCATGGCACTGCATCATAGGCATCCAGGACCACCATCATCCCTGCCCCAAAAATCAACTCCAGCGTGTGACCTGCTTGATGTGTGGGAGCCGAAACAAACTGGGAGAGTCCTATGGCCACCATGGAGGACAACAGGTCCATGGCCTGTGTGGAGGCGTCATCGTCAGCATGGATGTTAAAATCCCCAAGAACCAAAAGTCTCGGGAATTCCAAAGCCCAGCCGGCCACCACCTCCAACAGACCAGACAGGGAAGATGCAGGTGCAGTAGGCGGTAGGTACTCCAGGCATATTGCCAACCTTTCCTCGGCGTCCAACACTAGGCCCACACAATCAATGCCAGTAATTTTGGGGGTGGGGAGTGATCTGAAGGAGAAAGACTCCCGAATGAGCAAAGCCATGCCTCCCCCCCGACCACTTGTCCGGTACTGGTGGAGGACCGTATAACCTGGGGGGGGGGGCTAGTTCTTTCAGAGCGACTGTCTCACCCTCCCTCACCCAGGTTTCGGTCATGCAAGCCAGGTCCACATTCAATGCTGCAAGATAATCTTGCAGCGTTTTGGTCTTATTATTTATGGACCTGGCATTGCACAGTGCCAGTGTCGGAGAGTGGTTTAATATCCTAGCCCCACAATGAGTATATCTTGGGATGGGACGCAGATTGGAAGGGCACCGAGACCTACCATGTCTCAATGCCCTTCCTTTCCATAATCTGCTCCCACCACCGTACCTCCCACGTCCCCGGATCACTGGGATCGCCGACTCTGAGCTGGCCTCCTCACCAATGATCATAGTGCTAACCCACCACCCTCCCAAATCAAACAATCCACCAACTATCACAGACTAAGCTATCAGACATGCATAAAACCCCCAATACCCTACCAAATTAACAACGTGAACAATACACATAGACTACAATAACTAACACACTTGGTATAAAAACAACGAACAGCAGCAATGTGTTGTGAGACACTTTAACAAGTGTCTCGTAATGTGCACATCTAGTGAAGTGGCCACAGTTATTTCATATAGTAGAATCTGCTTGTATACTGAGCCAGATCATTAGTATATCAAGGCCGGGATTGTCTGCTCTGACTAGCAGCTGCTTTCCAGGATCCCAGGTAGAGGTATTTCACATCACCTACTTCCTGATCTAGGACCTTCTGCATACAAAGGAGATGCTCAGCTACTGAGCCCCGTCCTTCCTCATGTTTTTATTTTATATCCTAAGGAATAATCTCTTGGATCTGAAACTTAGTGTAATGAACAAGGAAGTATCTCAAGAGGGAAAGCGCTTTCTTTTGCGTGGGATGTATCCATGTGCTCAGATTAACAAGGATGCGAGAAAACTGCCACCTAAATATTCTTACTCTCTTGTTTTCATAAACTTTTGAAGCATGAAGATTTACAATGCACAAATAGCCTTCTCTTTCCACTGAATCCTGGTGATTGTGGATGCTCTGAAACAGAGAGAGCACTCCTAAACAGATTTACTCAGAATCCTACTTGGGTCTATTCAGTGGCACTTACTCCTAGGAAGTCAGTTCCTAACTTAAGGAAATTTTCCATTTACAGGCGTACCTAGATGGTATACAGTACAATTGTAAACAAAGTTGCACCTTTCTAAATCCAACAGATTTAAAAGTGTGTAACTGTTTAGGATTGCACTTGAAAGGATTTAGAAGGGTGTAACTCTGTTCAGGATTGCACTGTTAATATATCAGGGAATTTTTGTCCTAATCAGAGGCATTACTGTTTGCCAGAAACACAATCCTCGACTCAGTTGTTCCAAAAAAATATGGCTTTGATGTATTGTTTCTCCCAGACAGCTATTTAAAAGGAATCTAAATAACTACTTGGTCCAGTAGTTCGGGTAACATGATTCACAAATCATATTTTCTGAGGGAGAAAAGTAATTTTAAGATTTTGTCACTGGCACAGTGATTGGGCTGACAAAACTGGGTGTCTCATTCCTAGCTTTTTTCCCTTAAGAACTGGTGTTTTCTTTTGAAGGCCTTCAGTTATGGTCCTAATCAGCTGAGAGATTCTCACCAGCCACCCCAGGTGCCAGCTGGCTCATGTAATCCCAGACTTTTCTTGGCAAGTAGTCAAATATAACACACACTTTAAACAGCTGGATTAACCCAAGGATTCTTACTCCAACCTTTCATCTGTTTTTCAGAGATAGATCACTGCCGTTTAATTATACTTTAATTGAATAAAAAATATATTGCCAATACCTAATTAACCAGGGGTGCAGCTCATCTGTGACACAAAACTCAAAACTTGGGGGACGGGCAGAGAACACAGCATAAAACGAACAGCCTCATTTGTTTTAACTACATTTTCAGTGCATTTATGTGTTTGGGGTGTAAATTTCCATAGAAAACTGGAAACAATGAAGCTGGGATTTTTGCTTTGGTGACTTGGTCTAGGAAGGGCACCCCACCCCACCACACTTTATCTGCCATAGAAAAGGCCACTAAAAATAGCTGAGAATATTAGCAGCTTTATCATGAGCTTTAGCTAACAGGGCACTCTTATTTTCTGTTTGAGACTATGATCAAAACAGTAGTATTTCCTTAAAATTTCATAGTCTACATCGATACTATCTGCTGTGTTTTAAATGAAGGCCACATGTTTAGGCAAAAAAATGGAACTACTTTAACCATGCTAAGCAGATGTTTCAACAAATTATTAAGGACACAGGCTGCAATCCTACACAGTTTTCCAAAAACCTTGTGGAAGTCAAGGGATTAAAGATGGGAGTAATGTATGCATATGGAGAGAGAACAGCTCTGCTACAGCCTTCATTGGAATGCATTATAAATCCTTTCCATAAAAAGTGTGCGCATGTGGGGTTCTTTCCGTATGATCAGGAACCCAGAAAAAACAATGTTCCCATGAGCTATAGAGAGCTATATGGAGAGAGCTATATGACTGTATATGTGCATTCCAATGGATGTGCATAGATCTGAGGCAGAGGTTGCTAAACAATCCCCCTACCTCCTGCATGCATTCATTATCCTCCTTACAGCTTGGGTTGCCTCCTGGCATGGAGAAAAATGTCCTGTCTCTTTAAACAGAGACTTAATATATGGAAATAGGCAGCTGAAGCTTTTCATGGCCTGCAATGGAGGTAAATAACATCACCTGATAATGCAACAGGACTTTTTCCCCATGCCTGTTGACAACCCATCTTAGAGCATTTGGAAAGAACTATTGTGTCCACTGGGACACCATTTTGGGTGGAAAGAGATTTCCACCATGGGAAGTTGGTCAGGAAGGTTTAGAGGCCCAATCATTGATATACTTGAGGCTACATTGGAAGAAAAAAAAGCAGTGAGTTGTATCTTACTACTGCTTTCAGCTAAATGTGGAGACTTCTTTGGGCAGAAGAGGATCTGCCTCTGGAAGAAGGCGTCTTCTGCTGGAGTACTGAAATAAATAAGAGATACACAACAGCCTTTTGTACAGCTACCATGTATCTCAGTTGTGCTGGCTCAAGAGAGGTTCCTGACTGGCAGATGGTTCCCTCTGTTCACTTAGGATGTGGTATCTCAAAATGGCAATCTTAACATTAGATATGTTCTTGCCATGCATCTGACGAAGTGAGGTCCAGCTCAAGCCTATACCACAGTCATTAATTTGCTTTCAAGAAGACTCATTTGTATATGGTGACGTTATTACCCTGTGAAGTTAAGTGCACAGGCCCCTCCTTAACAAGGAATAATGGCTTCCCCCTGACTGGAAATAGTAGAGAAACTATAGCAAGTAATTGTAGGTTTACATTGTTTTTGAAATAATTCACGCTTACGATCTTTTTATTTTTTCTGCATGTTGCATATACGTTATTACATAAAAATAAGAAACTTCCTCTACTTAATAGCTGGTTGCTCCATTAAATAAACTATTTTGTATGTATTTGCATGCCACATGGGTACTTTTGGTCTCCCTACTTCCCGAAAACATTTCTAAGGTTGGTTTGCAGCAGAATGATAGAATGGGAGGTGTCATATCATGGACAGACCAAGCTAGCCCAATCTAGTCAAATCTCAGAAGCTAAGCAAGAGTGGCCCTAGTTAGTACTTGGATGGGGAACCACCAAGGAAGTCCATATTGCAATGCAGGGGCAAGCAGTGGCAAACCACCTCTGAATCTCTGTTGTCCTATGTGGTCACCATAATCCAGCTGTGACTTGATGGCACTTTCTATCATTGCCCTGACATGGATGGCCCAAGATAACCTGATCTCACCAGATCTCAGAAGCTAAGCAAGTTTGGAACCATGACTCAGGGGCAGAGGATAAGCTTTGTATGCAAAAGGTTCAGGTTTGGATCCAGTGTAGCATTTCTACAAGCGCAAGGATTTTTGCTTCTAAAACATGACTTTCTCAGTTCCCCCTCTCCCGTGGCAGCATGAAATGCTCCCCAAAATCGTACTCTAGTGCACAGGATCTCAGGGGGCATTTCCAGCTGGTGTGGGAGGTGGAATCTAAGAAAGCTATGCTCCATGAGTAGAAGGCCTTGCACCTTGCACCTACAGAAATGCTGTGCTGTATCCACCCCTCAGTCTCTGAATAAACACAGAAATTAGTTAGAAATCTTTGAATCTTGGGATAACCTGCTTGGTTCACCACATCCTCAAAGATTTTCTTGGACTGAGAATTTTACCATTTATTAACTGCCAGCTGGTACAGTAGCTACACATCAGCTGTTCCCTCATGCTGAATTCCAAATGCCAATGGATAAAAATCAATGACCATTTGAAGCATTTGCACAGATCAGGCAAATGACAAAACAACGTATTTTCCCGTCAGAATAAGTCCTCCTTTCCTACATGCAGAGTGATTTTGGTTTACAGTTGTACCCTAGGTGCTCTTTACATCAACTGCAGCCGAGCATTGACTTTTAATATGATTTGAATGGCACAAAGTTAATACTGAATTCTTTAATAATGCTAAATGCTTTTGCAGTCCAAACTCCACAAGAGAGACAAAACACAAACTAGGAAAAATAGCTTTTATTTCATAGTGTACAAGTTACCTCACAAAATACAGTATTTTAGCTTCAAGTACATTAGTTGGGTTTATGTCTGTTTCTGTATCAGGCACAGTCCTCCCCTCTCCTCCTTTTATGAGTATTTTTTTTAAAAAATGTGGCAGAGAATAATGTTACAATTCCAGGTCTGCCTGTTTTTTCCTTCAGGCTTATGCAGATGTCAGGATACCCCTGAGGGAGGACCAATTCTAAGGAATTGAATTTGATATTCTTTCAGATTAAGTCATTTGTATGTCAATGTAATGGTAAAAATGTGCTTGTAAAAATAATTTAATAAAAATGGAATTGAGACACGGCAATATTACAGTGCCTCATGGAAAAAACTCCCACTGGATTTAGTGGAAGTTTGCTTATGGAAAGAGGGCTCCTGTGATTCTCAAAGGGCAATTCCTGCTAGTTTCGCCTCACTGATTTCAAAAGGAAAAGGGGGAGGGATCTGGGTTAATATTGGAGGTCTTGATGGTAGCCGAGTCTGCACGGGTCAGTTTCACCAGTTCAGTTCCCATTCTCAGCATTTTTTTCATGACCGTCTGCACCAGATTTGCCGCCATAATGAGTAGTCACTCCAGCCACTATATGGCTTTTCCCTTGCAGTAGGCTATTTCCCTTGCATACGCTATTCTGTTTTTGGTGTTCCACCCTCTTCCCCCCCTCCCCCGCCCCCTGCCAGCCCCCTGCATTGTGATCATTTACTCTCATCTAGGCAACCACTCCCCCTCCCCTCCTTTCCATTCTTTCCTGCTCCCCTCTTTCCTCTTAATTTTTTTTTTTTAAAGTCCAGCACAGGATCGATGAATCACTGGTTTGAAAGTGCAGGGGAAGGTTCCCTTTTTATTCTTCTTGCTTTGGCATGGGTGGGGAATGGGGATATTGTAGGGGGCTAAAAGTCTGGGTATCAAAAATAAAGATATTAATATCGAGTTTTAGAACAGCCGCATACAAACCTATTCCACGCCTTTCGGCTTGATTTCAGGGGAACTGAGGAGTTATGACCCCTGTACAGAAGAGGCATGAGCACATATACTTGGAAGCAAATTCCAGTTATAGTGAGTGGAATTAATTTCCAAACACATATATGCAGAATTGATCCTTGAGCACAAAACCTTTACTGCACTGAATATACTAGTACCATTTATTTCAGTAGATGCAAATTCCTTAAGATTCTTATATTGAAAATGAAATGATCCAAGCACTTTTTACCATAAAAAGCAAGAGAATCCTGTCTGAAGCAAGACGAGTCAGTCAGCAACAGGTTCCCTTGACTCAGGAATGAGCGCCCGTTCCTTCTCGAGAAGGTTAAAAGCAGGTAACTGGGAAGAGATTTTCACAGGACAGGTATTTGTTCTTATAAATGTATCTCCATACAATGAAATCTGAGTTGAGTCACATGTTTTCAATGGCTGCATTTCCTGTTTTCTATTTCAAGGTCAATATATGAATGTACATGGGATAAGAATGATAGATTAACCACAGAAGACTACGGCTATCATACTTTGGTCACATCATGAGAAGACAAGATTCTCTGAAAAAGTCAGTAACGCTAGGAAAACTGGAAGGCAGTAGAAAAAGAGGAAGACCCAAAACGAGATGGCTTGTCTCCATAAAAGAAGCCATGTCCTCCAGTTTGCAGGATCTGAGCAAGTCTGTTAATAATAGGATATTTTGGAGGTCATTCATTCATATGGTCGTCATAACCTATAGGTCGGAGGCAACTTGACCGCACATAACACACACACACACAACCACAGAAGAATATGAAATAAAGTCAAATTCACTGAAACAAAGTAACCTAGTGGTTAGAGTGTCAGATTATGACTGGAGGGATTTGGGTTCAAATTCATGCTTTTCCACTGTTACCTTGGGCCAGTCATTCCCTCCCAGCCTAAGCTACCTCACAGGGTTGTCAAGAGGGTTAAATGAAGGAAGGAAGGGACCAGTGATGCTGCAGCAAGGCAAGCTCCTTGGAGAATGTCTGAGATTAACCTATTAAACAAACTTTTAAGTCACTTTTGGATTTTTTTGGGATATTTAATATTGCATATTACAGCTACTATCTCAAAGTTGTTATTTTGTTCATCGGTCCACTTTGCACTAATGTTCATAATAGCTAACGGGTGATTTTTCCAGCAATCATCCGGACTCTGGACAAAGAAAAATAGTGATTGGCTTGGATATATGATCATTACACTTTATGTCCATTGACATATTGCAGTCCAAAATCCATATCTAGTTATCTGAAACTGAATGCGAACTCCTGTGCGTCACCCACGCATGGTTGCTTCACACACGCTACATACATTAACACTGCAATTCTAAGAACACTTTACTGGGAATAAGCTCCACTGAATAGACCTGAATAGGACTCTAAGTAGACCTGCTTAGGTTTGCTATTTAATGTGCTCATACACACGCCCCCCCCCCTAATCTTCCCTAACCTGCTCTGTCCCAACAGCAGATTTAACCTACAGACTTGTATAAGGATCAGGAAGCATTGGCCAATCTCCTAGACTTCAAATGTTTCCTTGCATGTTTGGCTGCTCTTCTTGGAATCCCTTTGGTCAGATGATGGTGCACAGGCTGATTGCCCCCATGACCACCCTGAGGCTCAGGACTTGCTGAGGGGCTTTGAGTTCTTCTAGCACTGAGCTTCCTGAGCCAGGGTGTTGGTCTTCCCTTATGTACGTCAATGGTGCCAAAATGCACACAAATATTTATTAAGATTGAGGTATGCAGGATTTCTGAAATATTTTCAAAATTTAGAGAATACTTTTACTATTGATAAGACATGAAGGAATAGGAAAATACTGGGAGCAAGAATCTTCTCATGTCCCTCCAATAAATGTGGTGCAGAGTGCAGACCAGCTTAATAAAAACATCTTGCCTTGCTGATAAGTTGGAGGAGACCAGACCACCCTCTAGTGGGATACGACAGCACTTCAGTCTTCTGTATTTTGTCTCTTTTAAACGATGAACAAGGTTTCATAGCTCCCCTTGGTTTGGGAATTATTATAGTTGAAAGATAGCATTGGATCTATATATAGGTAAGGATTCTTAGAATCTTTCTAGCCCAAAGGTTTATTCAGATGTCTTCTGGTGCTTCTTTTTGTCTTTCTAAGTATGTGTGTGCATAGGTTGCTAAGGTATTTGGAGCAATGAGAGTTTCAAGTATCTGTCACAAATGCTCAAACTGAAGCATAATGAAGAGGAAGAAAGCTGATGTGCTGGAATTGACTACAGGAGGAGGAGGATTTAGCTACATGTTAGACACCAGTTAAAAGGGCCAGGAAGTAGGTGATATAAAAGACCTCTAGCTGGCAGTGGGAGACCAGCGAGGGCAGGGACATGGGAGGATTACCAAAGAGTTTCAGCCAGTTCCTAATGAGGCATGAAATCATTTCTTGTTTCTCTGAGATGTTATGCAGTCAGCTGGTGGCTATTTTTAATTTTTTTTAAAAAAAAAATATTTTATTTTTTCTTACTGTCACTGGGTTCAGAATATAGATGTCACAAACTGTTGTTACACAGATAGGAGAGCTGTATTGATAGGGAGATGATTTCTAACTGATGCTTCACTGAAGAGTTAGGGATCATAGACTTCACCACTATGTTGCTGTACGCACTGTCTGTTGCTCTAAGTGTGTGCTCCTATGCACTACCTGTTGCTTTATGTATGACCCTACTGGGTAGTTCGATGTTGTCTATCGTTAAGCCTAGAACTGCTTATGCTCTGTTTCAGCATTTCTTCAATTCTGTATTGGATTCTTGCTAATGTAATGTTATATCTTCATAAACTTGATTTATTATGGCATTATTTATTGAAATGTTCTTGATACTGGGTGTGCTTATCTCACATTATGTAATCTGCCTTGAGTCTCAGTGTGAGAAAGGCAGACTATAAAGGACATAAATACATAAATAAAATAAGCTATGACGAGAAAAATCCAGGAAGTTCTTAAACTCACATGCTTCCTAATTCTTCCCCTTATTTTGTGTGTAGAAGGGTCACTGAGGACTTCCAGGTTTAGATCAAACTGCAGTTTGTTGTACTGTCCAAGCAGGAGATTGTTCCCTTGCAAACAATCCAGCATTCTACAATGTTGTTTTTGATTCCTGGTTTGTAGGTAACAGTTGTGTCTCATTATGACTGCAGTTTCTTCTGACCCAGGCAGTCTTTAGCCCCTGTGCTATAGATGAGAGAAGGAGGGTGTCAAGAAACTCGCCTTGTTTGCTTCTTGTTCAGATCAATCATTTTGAATTAGGTCCTTTTGGTTTGGCTGGTATGCTCTTAGGTTTACAGCCTCTAGTTTTTATGGCCCCTCTCTTTGATATTAGAGAAAGACAGGTATTCTTTTTGAAAACTGAGACCAGATAGTCCCATTGGCTCTCTGGTGAATAAGACAAGATCCTGTCTCTGGAGGTGTGAGGTTCTCAAGGCCAGAGCCTTGGGGAGTCCAGCTTTGGCATTCTGGCTAATTAGCGCAAATCGGCTTAGGAATGGAGAAATGAGTTCCTTCCCTGTACTCACAGGTACAGTAACTGCAGTACTGACCTCACAGACGTGGCCCTCTGATTGGCTAATTTTTTCTGGCCCGCTGCAGGTGGCGAGCCTTTAAAAGGTTTCTTTCTTAGTCTCTTTTTGTTCCTCTCTGGGTTCCTCCTCAGTTCCCTTTGAGGTCCCTTTTTGTATTCTTGTCCATTCTTGCGGGAAAGTTTAACTTTTGAAGATCACGCTATGAGTGGGAGTCTATAACTGGTCACCCTTTGGACTTTGGGATTTGTCATCTGGAAACCTTGCTGAATTCTGCTATTTGCTTAAAGGTAACATCTGGAATATGTTTAGGGATTTTTAGTGTATGCTAGCCTAGCTAAAATGTTAATTTGCTTCTCTTGCTGCACCCTTCCAAGCTCTTTGATAATTGGAATTTATACCTACCTCATACATTCTATTAGTTATTACTTGTGTGTAGTTCTTTGTGTTACTGCTTCAAACTGGATCTAGTTCCTTGGCCAATTTGCCATAAGCTACCCGGTTAATTTGTCTTTGGGCTCAGCCTGCCGGGTGCCTACTCGGTAAAGTTAACTCCCGTTTGTTTGGTACCCTGAGGGCTGGAGGCTCTCCTCTTGGTCCCTAGCTGTAGGGTTCTCTGTGGATGGTTGAATGGACCTGTTGCATGTCAACCTGAATATAAGTAGTTCCTGGCTACAACTCTGCATCTCTACTGAAATAGCAGCAAGAATGATAGCTTGGTGTAGTGGTTAAACAGTTGGACTAGGAACTAGAAGACTCAGGTTCGAATCCCCACTGTACAATGCAGCTTCCTGGGTGGCCTTGGATCAGCCACTCTCTTCAAAGGGTTGTTGCGAGAGTAAGATGGAAGATATACTTCATCCTGATCTTCTGGAAGGAAAGATGGGACAAAATTATACTGAGTTAAATAAATAAATCAAAGCTGCTCTGCAACAGCAGTTTCAGTTTGACATGATCGAACAGGTGGCCACGGTATCCGCTCAGTCACAGGAGGACCTTTTTAGTTGGCTATAGACTTGCTATGCAGCTTACATGACTGGGTGCCCCATTATACTACTCTAATTCTTGTAATTGCAAAGTTTGGACATCTGGACTCCACTAACAGAAATGGCAAAACTCCCTTTAGGTCACAAGATCAATTCAATTTTCCAGTAAAGGCAGGAGTGGTCCCACTATAATTGTACTTTATTCATATTTTTAAATGTCCCAGGGAGCTGGTGTTTCACTCATTCTTTTCCTTGCCAAATGTTTCCATTATATACATCAGCACTTATGACATTTTCAGGAGGGATCCAGGACAGAAGTGATTCTTGCGTTTGCAGTTCTTAGCAGCCCTGGAGAATCTGGTGGACCCACAGCCCAATCCTATGAATGTGTCAGACTCAAATCAACAGTAGATGTTGAATTGATGGCCCAAGAGAACTGAAGGATGGATTCTGCCTCTGCCCAATTATCCTGCTCTGGCCACCCAAGACGTATTGGGAGAAAAACCTCTCCTGCCAGCTAAAGACAGACTGTAAAGGACAAATGACCTTTTGTGGGAAGACTATTATTTAAAAAAAACAATTTTCCACATCAGATTGGAAGCAATCTACATACACTTTATTTCCAATCAAAAGGAACTTTAAAACTTGTTTATTAGAAGGATTAGCTAAAATGTTTGTGCCACAGCCAAGGCACCCTACCTCTAGGGCAAAGGGGGTGAAGCAGTGCCGCAGCCCTAAGGAAGACAGCAGCCCAGTGGCTGATGTGAGGGAAGAGCCACTGAGGCTGATAGGGTGAAAGAGGAGCAGTCAGGAGGGAGACCAACCAGTACTAGCTCCTACAGAGCAATAGCCTCCTTGGGTATAAAGGCCTCCTCAAGGGAAAGGTCCTGTTCAGGAGCAAAGGAGCAGGGAAACAGGAACTGAGAGTGGCCAGGGGGAGAGGCAAAAGGAGCAGGGGAAGGCGAGTGCCTGTCAACTGGGAAGGAGCAGAGGGCAAACAGGCTTGGGGCCTTTGTAGGCCATAGTACCAAGTCATCTGGAGGCTCGACATTTCTGACCCAGAGGAAAACCAGAAGAAACTTTTTCTAACCCATGCAGACTAGCTCCCCACTGCAGAAAGGGTGTAGCAGCTGGGACAGGATCTTAAGGAGATGGGATTAAAACTCAGGCTGGAAAAGTGGCCCCAGCACACAGGACTGAGCAGGAGGAGGTGATAAGAGGTGAGCTGGGCATGCCACTGGGTTAGGGATGCCAGGGATCCCCCTGCCGATTCGGCTCAGTGGGGGAAGCCAGAAGGTAGGTGCTGGGCCTTCAAGCTCCCGCCTGGGGGGGTTGGGGGAACTGGCAACCTACACGGGGGTGTGGGTTGCCACAGGAATTGGCATTGCATAGGAGCCTAGTGACCAAAGAGCAATTGTTATGTTTGTGGTGTGTTGACTCATCTTTGGCACCATGGAAAGAAGGTGCCCCCCTTAGGGGATGAGGCCTCTGGCCCTGAGGGCTTTACAATTTGTTTAAAGGAAAGACGTATGTAATAGTAATGACAGCGACACTCGGTGCAAACTGTTTTTAAAGATAAGATTTGATTTGGCTCACTAATTTTACAGTGAAATCCTAAGAAGAGTTACTCCAGTCTAAGCCCATTGACTGGAGTAACTCTGCTTAGGATTTCACTGTTAAACTCTTAATAACCTTCATAGGCTAAAGACTCTTAACGGGCTTATAATACAATCCTGAACAGAGCTACACCCTTCTAAGCCTACTGAAGTCAATGGGCTACAAGGGTCTTACTCTGTTTAGGATTGCACTTCTACTCTTTTTGTTCTGTAGCTGAACTGTGGAAGGAGACTGTAGTGAGGTTAGCTACTAGAACCAGTTGCATCATCTGTCTCATTTAGCTTATTCTATTATTTATTTAAAACATTTCTACTCTCTTTTGCAATGTCAGGCTCCATTTTGCAATGAAATTTAAAACGGTTATTATTTTTTTTAATTCATTGTACTAAAAAAAAGGAAAAAATAAACAAGGGGCCCCATATGGACAAGGCGCCACATGCTGCCAAAAGCTTGAATAATGTACTTCGGAAGAATGTTCCACAGGTTGCCAGTCTCCAGGTGGTGGCTGGAGATCTCACGGAATTATAACTGATCTCCAGGCCATAGAGGTCAGTTCCCCAGGAGAAAATGGCTGACTTAGAAGGTGGATTATATGATATTATACCCAGCTGAGGCCCCTCCCCAAACCCTGCCCTCCCTAGGCTCCACCCCCCAAATCTCCAGGAATTCCCAACATGGGCCTGGCAACCCTAGACTCTGTCCCTGGTAGCCCCCCACCCAAGGGGATGCAGAGCAGGACTTCAGCAGATGTTCTCAAAACATCATATTGATGCAGACACATTATGATGATTGCACCAGTGTAGCAGAAATATCCCAAATCAAATGTATTTTTTTAAAGGATTAAAATTAGTATCTCTGTATTTTTATCAGACTCCTATCTTCAGTAATGATCAGAGAGAAACAAGAGCTGACTGTAGTCATAGAGGAGACTGGAATCTGCTGAGGTTAGATCAAATTTCAGGAAGATGATGATGTTCTAAAATCCTGGAACCCAGTAAGGTCACCCACCCTAAGCAGCAACAATATCCTCCTTCCCTGAGGTTTTAAATTCACCATTGGTCATCAGTGATGCCCTCCTTCACGTCACTTATGCACACTTGTGATAGATAGATTGATTGTTCTTAATAATATTACATGACCTGCTTTGGCCATTTTTCTGTCAACCAACCTACAGTCTTAATGCAATCTAAATGCATATAACGAAACTTCAGCCTAAGCTCACTTTCAGACCCAAACCAACCACTATATAGGCAACTGCCCATGGTACCAGTATCTCATAGGTGGTTCCTACAGCGATGTAAATTTCTGAGAAAGAAAGAAGAGACACTGCCTACCTACACTTTTCAGACAAGTACAAAGAGGCAGCTTAGCAGCTCTTCGGCTGGGTGATGTCTTCCTTTTAAGGAGATTCCCCATTCAAGAAGATACAACTAAAGGCCTTTTGTTCTTTGCTTTCTGTGGTATGCCATCAGTTCAGGGCATAAGCTCTATTCTAAAGGGAAGGGAAGGGAATACTTGGCTCAGAGAGAAAACATATACCCCTCCACGCATAAGGTTTTAGGTTCAATCCCCAGTGCTTCCAGTCAAAGGATCCTAAGTAGAAAGTTTTGAGAATGACGGCACTCTTCCTGACATCCTGAAGAACTGCTGCAAGAAAGAAGAAAGCAGACTGTCAAGAGATGTAGATAGAAAAAAGAGAGGAACTGTTGCTGGATCTGACCGAGAAGATCATAGCAGATGCCTTTGCACACAGAAACAGGGCTAGCCCAGCCCCATAGACACGCCACAAAGGGAGTCTAGAGGCCTAGAACAGAACAACCTTGGAGAGGAACTTTTTCTCCCTCTCTCAAAATACTAGAACTCAGGGGCAGCCGATGAATTTGTGTAGATTCAGAACAGATAAAAGGATATAATTCTTCATGAAAAGAGTGATTAAAATGTAGGGTATCAGACAGATTCACGGATGATGGATCACAGGCTACTACCCAGAATGGCTAAAAGAAATTATTCAGAGGTGGTAAACCTCTAAATGCCAGCATCAGGGGGCAACATCAAGCGAAGGCATCAGCCTCTATGCCCAGTTGTTGGCCCTCAGGAGTACATTCATTCATTTAAAACATACCTTACCATACAGAATTTAAGGCAGCATATAATGTAAATAACACAACTTAAAAACAGTTTAATCTAAGTGAAACCATACTAATTGAACGCCGTCCTGAATAAAACTGTCTTCAGATGCCTCCTAAAGAGTGGCCGTCGTCACACAGGCCCTTATTTCATCAGTTTTGCACTAGAAATCATTTCTTCTGTTATCTTTATTAGAACGGATTCTCCCATCTTTTGATGACTGCTTGCGCTTTCAGTCAGTCACATTAAAAGGCAAAAGTGCAATTCAACGGTCAGTCAAAGTGCCTCCGGAAATGGAACCCTAAAAATCATCCCCCCCCCTTTTTAAAAAAAAAATTCACATATTTGCGCTATATCACTCTTCTATTATACCAATGTTGTGCTGGGCCAACCCAAAAGCAGAGGTTTCCCTCCCATGGCAGAACAGCGCTATAGCGCTATAGCGCCATAAGGCTGACTTTTTAAAAAAAATTACTTTGAGGCTTAATTGCGGGTCACGCTGGGGCTTGTGGGAGTGTAGGGCAGGAGAATCAGAGTTAGGTGAGACAGATGATCAGGGAGAGTGAGCGTCTGGGTGTTGCAAAGTGTTCACAGTCGATCCAGGGCATTCACATGGAAGTTGATAAAGACGATATAAAGAGTCACAAAGCGTGAATTGGGGAGAATGGCGAAATCGCAAGAGAGCCGGAATAAGGTGAGCATTCAGCAGGAGATGGCACTAGTTTGGCGCTAAATTTATGGCCGTGTGACGGCGGCCAATGAGGGAGAGTAAGTAGTTGGCCACAGTGTGAGACAGGCTGCTGGACTAGATGGACGACTGGTCTAGCTCAGCTCCTCATGTGTTGTTATGTTCTTGACTTTGTAGCATCATATTCCTGCTGAGTTTGCTCCTATCCCAAACTCTGCTTTTCCAAGACTCTGACCCCAATTGTCTGGGAATTTCTCAAGCCAGAGTTGCCAACCCTACATGGCACTGAGGGAGGAGGGATTTAACCCTTTCTTCCTGCAACATTATCTCAGTCAAAACTGTCCCCCAAACTAGCAAACAAGGAAGGCCAAATTTTGTCAGATGATCACATAACCCATCTGTAGCTCTAAAATAACAAGGCCATTCATGTTTCCCTTATGCCATAAATTTGGTGTGATCCTGCCAGACTTTGTTTATGTTCTTAGGACTTTTGGATTACAAAGAAAAAATATATATCTTTGTGCAGTAAAGACTCCATAAAACATCATTCTCCTTGAAGAAATACACATAAGAAAATTCTTTTAAACGATTTACAGATTTAGAAATATTATAGAAATGCCTGAATAAAAAAATTGTTTTCCTTGACTCTGCCATTGAACTTTAGAAACATAACACTGCTTTTTCCAAACCGCATTTTGGTCTTTCTCTCTTTTTGAAGTATTTGGAAAAATCCATTGAGATGTTGCTTCTGGAGTAGAGGTTGCCGTGACAGGAATTGTGTTGTGCCTGACTTCTAGCATTTAGAAACTCAGCTTTCTTGCTCCAATCAAAACCATAACAAAAATTTAAGATGATAATTTTAAAAAATAGAATTTGAGACTGTTGTTCTTAGAATGTTAAGAATGCTGGGGCTCCCCCCCTTCACCCATCCCAGTTTCTGGACTGGAAAAAGATTTCATTATCATTCACAGGGGGGTAGCAAGGTATACACAACCTTTGGACAAAAGCTTCATTTCGTTTAACAATGCATTCAGTTTAGGACTACTAACTGACCTGGAGAAAAAACATTCTGTCCTTTTAATAGAAGTTTAATGTAAGGAAATGAGCAGACAAAGTTTGGTGGCACAGATGTAATTAACATCATCTGTTAAATAACACCCCATTAAGGATCTATTAAAAGACTGGGATTTTTTTTCTTCCAGGCAATTGGCAACCCTATGGGATGCTCACATGACACCTTATAGGATACTATATATGCCACGTTAGTCTGTCTGTAGCAGTGAAAAAGAGTAAGAGTCCAGTCTTGTTAGTCTTATAGGTGCTACTGGACTCTTGCTCTTTTCCAGGTGTACTCAGAAGAATTTAAAAAATGTAGGTCGTGTCTGCTTGGGGTGGCTTACAGCTAGGATAATAATACTAAATCATTTAAAAACACACATTAAAAACAAAGACATTAAAACACAATCATTAAAAGCAAAGGCCATTTTAAAAACCTTAAAAAGGGATCAGTAGCATTAAAACAAGTCAGGGCATAACAACAGCATAAAATACCTACTGAGCAGCCTAAAATGATTTTTTTAAAAGATCCTCAGGCCAGAAGCCGACCATAGAATGCTTAATAGATAAACCCTGTAGGTAAAATCCTGGGTAAAAAGGAATGTTTTAGTCTGTCACACAAAAGAAAGTATGGTAGGCACCAGGCAAGCTTCATGAGGGAGGGCCTTCAACAAGAAAGATGCCACCACTGAAAAACCCTGTCTCTGGTTGTCATCTATCTCACCACTGAAGATGGGGTCTGTTCCAGGACTCCACACAAGGGGTTTCTGGGCTCAGTTCCTGGGTGCTTGGTTCTGCTTTCTCCCACAAGTCTCTCAGCGTCTCATCTGCTCTTTGCTCAGCTATGAATTCTTCAGCTTGAGGTCCCTGTAACAATGTACCAACTTCACTAGAACTGTCACAAACCCTCATCCTACTCAGGGTTGGGCTGACCTTCCTCTACCCTGAGGTAAAACTTCTCCTCTCTAAGCCTAGGAAGCTGAATACTGGGCTTGGAAGCCTTTAGTAGCGCACTTGATGGTTAGCTTCAACTTTCTTTCTTGTCCCACCCTTCAGGAACATATACGTGGTATGGTTACCCAGCCAAGTCTAAGTAGGGGAAAGATCAGGGGTTTGCACTTCCCTTAAACAGAAACTGGCACACAAGACTTGTGGAGATTCAAAATGAAACAGAAGGTTTATTTACAAGGAGGTAAAATAAGAAGGCATGTAGGAAGGTTTAAACTGCAATAATGGAGAGGGTTTTATACAGAATACTTCACTGGCGTGAGGCATAAAACACTTAAGTTGCTGGCTTGTATGAGAGATGTTGGTGTTATCAGACTTAAAAGTTGTTACAGTAAGCTCTTTCTGAGGTTGGCACACCTTCAAGTCAGGTGCTCCTATTTTTCTCACATGCACACAGCACGACTTCCCCTTTTCTGCAGACCTTAGGGCACTCCACTGAGTCAAACCCTTTCAAGATACTGGGCAGGAGTTATAGTTATGCCCCAGCTATAACCCTGTTCCTGTGGCTGAAAAGGAGACTCCTTTCTATCCACTTCCTTGGCCCACCAATTCCCAGATCTTTTGTGTCTACACAGAAGATAGTGCTGTCTTTCCCACTTTAGTCCAAGGACTACAAGTGCTTCATGAACGTAATGTTTTTTTTTTCCTTAAAGGGCACACCTTCCCTTTCCTTCCTCACACAGAGGACTCTCTGGCTGACCCTCTCTGGTCAGAATCCAGACTCCAACTCCCTTTCACTCTTCAGTTTAACTGTCAACCCCTCAACATTCCATCACCAACTGCCATTTCAGACTAGCCACAAAGTAGGGGGGGACATGTCAATTACCCTCCACTCTTTACTGTTAAGCAATCTGAGCATTTGAAGCTGAGTCCATCACAGGGGCATAGAGAGTAGGGCTTCAGAAAATCTTAACTGGCAGACTGGACAATATGGGTGAAGGTAGTAGCCCTTCATGTATACTGCTCCCAAGCCATTTAGGGCTTTATAAGTAAGAATTTGAATTTGAATTTGAATTGTACCTGAAAACAGATGGACGGCCAATGCAGATCTTTCAGGACAGTGGTGATACAGTTCCTGTATCTCACCCCCACCAATAAATTGGCTGCCAAATTTAACTGTTTCAGAACAGTTTTCAAAAGCATTCCCTCGTTACAGTAATCTAACCTGGATGTGACCAGAGTATAGATCACTTTGGCCAGATCATGTTTTTCAAGGCAGGGTATTAACTAGTATATCAGTCAAAGCTGGTAAACAGTGCTACATGCCATAGAAGAAACCTCAACCTCTAGTTGTAGGCCAGGATACAGCAGCACCCCAGACTATGAGCCTGCTCCTTCGGGGGGAGTACAATCCTCTCCAAGACAGGCTTAGTCCTCAGTTCTTGGGTAGCTTTGCTGTTGACCAATAGTACCTCAGTCTTGTCTGGACTGAGCTTCAGTTTATTTCTCTCATCCATCCTGTTACCTTCTCCAGCCAGCCATTCAGGACTTACACAGATACAACCCAGCTCAGACTACAGAGATCAGTTCCCTTGGAGAAAATGATTTCTTTGGCATTATATCCATCTAGGGTTCCTCTTCACCCCAAACTCTTCCCGCGGGCTCTGCCGCCAGGAAATTTCCCAACCAGGATTTGGCAACCCTATACCCCTCCCTTTTCACCCACCCAGGTTTCCATGATATATACCATGTCAGCCTCCTCATCTAATATTAAATCCTGGACAAGGGATATTTTGTTGCCTTCGACAATACATCGAGGGATATTTTGTTTAGGACTGACTTAGCCTGGCATTCAACAACAGCACTTTAAGGACTGATGGATGATTAGCAGGTTACCAGGGTCCCCATAGTTGGGAGTGCTGGAATAGAGGCAACTCAGCATGCCTAGACATTGGGGGTGCTATATTTCTCTTTGTATGTGGGTTAACTTCCTCTCTCTGACTCCTCCTTCTCTTCCTTTGTCTTTTGTTCTTGTTCTCTTTCTCTCCTCCTGTCTTTCCAAGGAGAAGGATACATCTCCATAGCTCTCTCTTCATGCAACCATAATCACATACCTTCATATGCATGATGCCAGACAAACTGGCCATTCGTCTAGGAAAAGTACCCCTTAGACCAGGTTTTTCTTTCTTTCTTTCTTTCTTTCTTTCTTTCTTTCTTTCTTTCTTTCTTTCTTTCTTTCTTTCTTTCTTTCTTTCTTTCTTTCTTTCTTTCTTTCTTTCTTTCTTCTCTTCGCTGTGAACTGAAAACTACCTCAATAAAGCTCTTTATCTTTTTTTAAAAAAACAATGTACTTGTTTGAGGAGCAGACACTGCACGTGGTTTCACGCTTTCCTGACTGTGGCACTCTGTTATACTGAAATAACTCATAATTCCAATAAGAAGGACTGGAAGAGGGGATGAGCACAACTTGACCACGCAAGGCTGACAGTTTCCAGCCAGGGTCAAAGGATTCCCCCCCACACACACACACTTTACTGGCTCCAATTTCCTGCTGCCATTCCTGCATCTGGCAGGAGATATATTATTTTTTGGGAAGAGGGTCCTCAGGGCCTATGATTATCTTATACACACCTACTTGGAAGTAAGTTCCATTGAATGTGTTAGTCACAAATTTAAGATTTATTTCCATGTAAACATTGCTCCAATGGTAAACATCTGTTGAAGGTCCCTGGCCCTAGGGAGGCCTGCCTGGCATCAACCAGGGCCAGGGCTTTTTCAGTCCTGGCCCCAGCCTGGTGGAACACTCTGTCTAATGAGACCAGGGCCCGGCAGGACTTGTTATCTTTCCGCCAGGCCTGTAAGATGGAGCTGTTCCGCCAGGCGTATGGTTGATGCTAGGCAGAGCCCCCCTATCTAGTTGAGTGCGGACTGTGCCCTCCCCACTGGTGACATCTCCATCTGTTGAATACTTCCAAATGCTCTGGTGCTGACTAAAGGGTTATGCCCTGTGCCTATGTATAGTATATTTTACTGTGCCGCTGTGTGATGTTTTTAATTCATGTTTTTAAATGGTATCTGATGTAATTTTAACTTTGTGTGCAAATTGTGATCCGCCCTGAGCCTGCTGGCATGGGGAGGGCAGAATACAAATAAATTAAATTAAACCTGTAAATTCTGGCTTGGGAAATTCCTGGAGATTTGGGGGCAGTCAGGGCCTGCGCGCCCATAGAGGCCAAGTAGGCAGTGGCCTCAGGCGCGAGGACCCTGGAGAGGCGCCGGAGGGGGTGTCGGGGGTGGGGCGGAGCTTGTGGAGAAAGGGGCTCAGCAGGGATGTGGTGCCATAAAATCTGCCATCTGAAACTACTGTTTGCTCTGGGAGAACTATATTTTCTATTCCGAAGATCAGGTGTAATTTCAGGAGCGTTCCAGGTCCTATCTGGAGACTGGCTACACGACATGCATAGGATTAAGCATTCTATCACTTCCACTGGTCATCTATTCTCACAGCAAAATTTTTATGTGAGCAACATGTTACCATTCATCTCCTTGTTTTTACAGCCAGTTTTCAATTTGTCAAATTGATTTTTTTAAGGAGAAAAAAGATTCAAAGGTTTATTAACTTGGTAACTCTTTGTTCCAGTTTTCGATTTATACATTCTGGAGGTGTGAGAGAAAAATGTATACAGCTAACGTGTAGTGCTAGGTGTAAATTTTTTTCAAGTAGCCTCCAGAAAATCTAGGTAATAAAAACTTACAACATATGGATATACTTTATTGGTAAGTTTCCATAAGTATATACACATAATATCTATGTCAAGTGGAATTAATTTAAAATTGTTACTAATCTTAGCTATAACCACTAAGCATGTCAGCAAAGGGATGATCTAATAATTCATTTTTTAAGTATACGGCCAATCTCTCCTCCAGCCCCTCCCAAATCCTAAGCAAACCTTCTTGGAAGTCAGTTCCATTGGTGAATGGTACAACACATAGCATGTAAGAAGGTACATTATCAAGGTGATTGTATATTCCAGCTAATAGCTAACAGCAGCAAACTCACTTCCAAATAATGTCATGGACGAGCACAACTCAACCACCCAGGGCTAATGTCATGCTTAGTACCACAAGCAGACAAAGAAAGAGACAAAGAAACAATCCCTCCCAGCTGTCCATGGACCTTGCACAGAGATGCAATACACATGAATATACATGAAGCTGCTGTATACTGAATCAGACCATTGTTCCATCAAGGGCTGATTCCGCACACGTTGGATAATGCACTTCCAATCCTCTTTATAGATCATTTGGAATGGATTTTTTCGTGTGCGGAACAAAAAATCCACCTCAAACTATTGATAAAGTGCACTGAAAGTGCATTATCCAACGTGTGCGGAATCAGCCAAGGTCAGTATTGCTCACCCAAACTGGCAGCATCTCTTCAGGGTCTCAGACAAAGGCCTTTTGCACCAACTACCTGGTCCTTTCCACTAGAGATGCCAGGGATTGAACCCGGAACCTTCTTCACGCAAAGCAAATTCTCCACCACTGAACCGTGGACCTTCTCCTGTGCTGAAAGATCCACACTGTATGCCCATTTGTTTCCAGGAACAATTCCAAGTGATGGTTCCTCCCTTACTGTCCAGCCCATCAGTTAAGACCCTCTTCTCAAGCCCTGCTCCTCCGTGTCTTCTGCCTGCAGGTGAGGCAGATGGCAACCAGAGACAAGGATTTTTCAGTGGTGGAACCTTACTGTTGGAATGTCTTCCCCGTGAAGCTTACCTTGTGCATCCCTTACTGTGTTTTAGGCACAAGGCCAAAATATTTCTTTTTACCCAGGTTTTTCACTTTTGCCAGTTTTAAGCTATTTGACAGTCTGCTTCTAGACCAAATTAATACCATTTTAGGTTGCTTAATGTTTATTATGCTGTTTTTATGCCCTGATTTGTTTTCAGGCTTGTTAGTTTTGTTTGTTTTATTTGTGAGACATTTTAAGCAGGTGTCTGAAGAGGTAGCATAAAAGTAGACAGACAGACAGACAGACAGCATTGCCTGGCAATCTCCTGGAAGTACAATGGATCTCCAGACTACAGAAATCAGTTCCCCTGGTGGAAATGACTGGTTTAGAGAGTGGAGTGTCTGGCATTATAGCCTCCCCTCCCCAAACTCCACTGTCCCCAGACTCCACCCCTAAATCTCCAGGAATTTGCTAACTCAGAGTTCGCAACCCTAGACAGGCAGAGAGATAGAAGCTCCATAGATACAGTCCTACTATGATCTCTATGGGAGTCTGAATACACCGTGCCACTTCAGACTGTGGCTGGGGAAGTCACATTTTTTAATGTTCCCTTAATGAAAAAAATGAAAAAAATTACCTGCAAGCAGCAAAGAGAGGTCTGGGTAACACGTTTTTCCTCCTGTAGTCCAGCTCTCTCGCTGACAGTTGTATATGCTCAAAACATTTTTAGCTTGCCTGTGTAGGACAGTTTAAATAACAATTAAAAGTAGCATTTGAAAACTTGCTAGTTCAGTGATGGGAGAATTGCATAATGTGTCCTTGGAGTACTGGACAAACAGAACTCTTCTCCTTGTGGCTCCAGCTGGGAAGGTTTGGCAGAAATCCCGTAGAGGCCAGTCATTCGAATAGATCTTCCTTAACTCAACAGAAAGATAAATTCTGTAAGAGTTTACTGACTTTTATTAGCATGTGAAATCAAGGAACTGAAGAGACTGAGTCGTCATCAAGTCAAATCATTTATTTAAAATAGGAAACAAACATATGCAATAATATTATTCCTTTTTAATATATGAAGCTTGGAGTAAATCACGTGAGACCCTGCCTATGACCATCAAAAACTGCTATTAAACAAAAGGGTAATTAAATTGTATTCTTATCAGGACTTTTTTTCAGCGGGAACACGGTGGAACGGAGTTCCTGCACCTCTTGAAAATGGTCACATGGCCAGTGGCCATTCTCGCCGAGAGCAATTTAAACTTTAAAAAACTCTCCCCTTGTTCCAGCTGACCCAAAGTGATGTCATTGTGCGGTCCTGAGTTCCACCACTGAGTTCCACCACCTCTTTTCCCAGAAAAAAAGCCCTGATTCTTATTGCCAGATAGGTAACAAAAATGAACATTTTCTACATAATCTGGTCATTGACACAATCGATGCTCTTATGCAGTACCAGCTCCCATGAACAAAGAGGAGCCCTTAAGGTGGCTTCACACATTGGACTTAACAAAGATTCTTTTGCAAAAGTGGATTTAAGTCCAGCGGCACTGTAGGGTCATTCTAGACATTACTTCTTTTACGAGATCGCCATAAAGCCAACCTGCTCTACGCAGTTCACACAGCAGCTGCAGGGAATGGCTTCTATATAAAAAAAGGAGAGCACAAACAGGCTGGGAAAGCTGCTGCCAGGGGGGGGGGAGAGTTTCTGCCTTTCTCCCAAGCTTTTTTCCCCGTGCAAAACAAGTGCAGGGGTGGGGAGAGTTTTCCCATTTCTGCTGCCGCGTGCACATGCAATACCTCCTCCTAACCCTAACGCTGACCCCTACTCTATTATCAGGCTGGAGGTCTTTTTCCAGCAGATTGGTAGCAGCACCCCTATCTTAAAATTAGGCTACGGTTGCCATCCTCCAGGTGGTAGTTGGATATCTCTCAGAATTACAACTGATCTCCTGGCCAAAGAGATCAGTTCCCCTGGAGAAAATGGCTGCTTTGAAGGATTAAGTAATTATACCCCACTGAGGCCCCTCCCCAAACCCTGCCCTCTCCAGGGCCATTTCCAGACGGCTTACCTGCCTCCGGAACATCGCTCCATGTTGCGGGGAAAACGCGAAAACGTTGCACAAAACTCGCGCGAGAAAATGCGATATTTCGCGTTTTCCCCGCAACATGGCGCGACGTTCCGGAGGCAGGTAAGCCGTCTGGAAACGGCCCAGGCTCCACTCCCAAAATTTCCAGGAATTTCCCAACCTAGACCTGGCAACCCTACGTTAGGCCCACATCATTTGACGGGAGAAAAAGAGATCCCTTTGGCTCCAAATCCAACCTATTTTCTGCAACCTACTATTCTGACCCCTAATTATATAATGTTTGTAGATTTTCTCTAGTCATTTTTAACAAAAACTCAAGGACAAGTACACTCACTTGAATTATATCTGCAAATGATATCTTTTGGTGGCGGTTGAAGGTAAGAAAAATGTCTCTAAAAAGTGTTGGACAATGTGTGGAATAAATCATGAAACATTCCTTGGCCACTTTTCCTTGGTCGTGCATGCATTTTATGGATATGCCTATTCTCTTGGGAACTCAGCTTTTAAATATTAAAATTCTCTTCACTCTGAGACAAAAAAATACATAAGTATATTTCTCATGCTTACTATTTTTGTCTACTCTCAGCTTTGGGGGTTTTTTAAAAATCATTTCTCAGGGTCATTTTCATTTTGCAAGTGTTTGAAATTCTTATAGCTGCAAATGTGATTCGAGCTATAAATTCCTCATACAGTTTTTAAAATCCCTTTGACATCTGACAAGGAGTTGGAAATATATAAATGTTAAGTTTTATGTATTTTTTCCGTGTTACCCACATCTGCAGTTCCATTATAATTTGTCATCTGTAATATAAACAAAGGAAAATTGATCAGAAACATTAAGGCCAAAATGCATTCCTTTTTACATGAACGTTGGCCGTATGGCTCAATGCCTGAACGGCACAACCCTTTTCAATGCTCCGCCAGGGTCAGTACTGCATCATTTGTAAGCCCAAGGTCAAAGGAGACGCTAATGAGACAATTCCAGAGGGGTAGCCGTATCAGTCTTACAGTCAGCAAAAAAATAAGCATTTTTTATCTAACATACGTTTTCATGGTCTACAGCCCGCTTCACTAACACGTTTTTATTCTTAAATAAGCTTTCATGATTCTTTGTGGGCTCTACTCTGAGAAAGTTTATGCTAGAATAAGGAGCTGTTTGGTCTTAAGGTGCCACAAAAATCCTATTTACTGAAACCACATTTGCTTTCACACTTTTGTTCCTGGATCCTTTCTCAGGAAGTGTTAGTCAAGAGAGTGATGGGGAGGACAGGGCAAGACACAATGATAGCATTAGAGCAGTGGCTTTGGGCATTGCAGGCCTGTTTGCTCAATCATCTTTACCACCCAGCAACCTCTCTGTAAGAGCACAATTAGGCAAGAGGGGGGGGGGTAGCATGATCAGATATTGCTTAAGGTTAAAAAGCAGCCACAGTGGCCCCTTATATAAATGGGGCAGCAGCATGGAGGAGCAGGCTTAATTTTTTTCCACATTCTGTTTTCTCAGTAGAAATTCTCTGCCCCTAAATTATTGTTAGTTTGTGAGGAAGAAAATGTGGATATAATATGAGTGTCTGTTTTCATTCCTTACCTGGGCAAAGTGCAACTCTGAGGAGCTAACTTCAAGGTAATCAAATCTTTTGTCAATCCCAGGAACTGACCATTGGAGTCTTTGTTCTAACAGCTAGCTGGGTTCTCCCACCTCAGGGCACGTTTTACCTATAAAGGTAGGGCCCTGGCCCTATTCAAATAGTGCACGCTTCTTGGCTGGTCCGCCCCCCCCCCTCTCTCTTTGTACATGCTTACCTGATCGAAAGCTGTGGTCCCTTGATGTTTACCCTAAGCCTCTTGCTCCCTTGGCTGAGAATGCTGGTGTTTGAAGGTCCCCCTCCGTGGACTTCCCTGCTCTTTGGATAGGTAATTATCGCCTTGCAATCCCTCAAATCTATTCCACATTCACCACTGCTTTTCTTAGGCCTCTTGTGTAGTTGTGTGTGTATGCATTTGCCCCTTGAATAAAAATTGTCCTTTAATTAAGAACACCGGCTTCGTGTGTGTATATCCTTGAGAAAGGACTCCGTAAATTATTGGTGAATAGATCCCGCGGTTACCGGCCTCTCGCATAGCTGTCTTCCTTGCTTGCTAATTCCCCCCACAAATTCTATTTACTAGCAAGGAGACCAATTCAGGTAACAGAGTTGGGAAGGCTTGACTATTGCAACTTATTACTGCTTGTGTGAACCATCTTAAGTCTTTAGAGTGGAAATGCTCAAACCCCCACTAGCTTGGCTTGTGTCCTCTTTGCCAGTTGTGAACAGACCCCTGATTTTTTTCAATTGTTTTGATTATTCATCAGTCTGCTTGTGGATACTTGGTGGGATGTTTCACTGTATTCCTGATGAATCACACAGTATAGTACAATTGGTTTTTCATACATGCACATTCACACTCAGCCTGATTGAGTTCTACCTCCAGCCCATCTTTGCTACATAACGGATCCACTCAACACGCCATTGTTTATACAATTAGATCACTCACAAATCCTGTAAGCCAGTCATCAATAAAGGCAGCGTTTCAACAAAATCCCATTCTTCAGTATTTGAGTAGTTCTTCATGATGCTAATGGCTCCCAATCAATGCATATCAGTAGCATCTTTGCACATGCACAATTTGGGGAAATCTGATGCAAACTGGTTCAGGAGGCATTCAAGGCTGCTTGGCAGAAACCGAGCAGGCCAAGGAACTGGCACATATCTTATTGCTACCATCCAACACAGTGGCACATCCGTCACAAAATCTGTGAATTAGGGCCTCATTGACAGAAAGGAGATATTTCTCCAACCTCAGGTTTGCAGAAAAATCTGATACTTCACAAAAAAGAGAGAAATGGAGTAAAAAGAAAACCAGTCCACTGCTGCAGTGGGGATGGATGGAAGAGGACTGGGAGCCTCCCTCCACACACACAGAGAGAGAAGCAGCAGTGTTGGACACAGGCAGCTCTACAAGTATGACTGGGAGCTCTGCTACACCCCCAGCATTCTCTCTTACACTGCTGACCTCCAAGTGGGAGACATCTGGGTAGGTGAGAGGGAGGCAGTGCCTCCTTGCCTACCTGCCCCCCTCCAGTGCCACAGCCTCAGTCTCAGTGAACAGCCATCAAGGGGAAAGCTTGGGGAGGGCAGCTGAGGTGATGGTGTTGGAGGCAGGCTAGAGACAGGTGGAGTGGGTGGAGGGTAATGCCGAGGAGAGGGAGTGGGCAGAACAATGAGGAGAGGGTAGGTAGGTAGGCAGAAAGTAGACAGAGCTAAACTACAAGAGATGAATTACACGAGGACGCTCACGTGAAGGGAGCTGCAATGTTAACTGGGAAGCTGAGTTTTAAAAGACAGATTGGAAGGCTCTGTCAATTTCCCCTCTCTACAGAGCTGCAAAGATCACTCCTCAAGAGGGTTTGTTTATTACCTCTTCACCACCTAGAAGGGGAGGTGAAACTGACAGAGCCTTCAGGAGGCAAAGAGGAAATTAACAAACCCTCTGAGGAGCCATCTCTGCTGACTCTTGTAGAGAAGGGAAATTGACAAACCTTCTGATCTGTCTTTTAAAACTCAGCTTCTCAGCTAACATTGTGACTCCCTTCATGTGAGCATCCTCATATAATTCATCTCTTGTAGTTTAGCTCTGAGGGAAGAGGGCACAGCAGAAGAGCAAGAGAGAGGTGGGACCAGTGGTGAGGAGAAGTGGGAGAAGGAGTATTGTGTGGATGGGAAAAGATGGGAGGAGGAGATGGAAGTGAGAGGAGGAGGTAGTGAAAGGTGACTAGTGGGAGTGTCAGAAGCAGAAGACCAAAGCAGGAACCAGTGAGAGATTTTTTCTTCGACTCACTCACAGGTCCCTGCTTGTATTCTCTAGAAGCAAGGGCCTTCTGCTTGCCATCTCTGACAGAACACGAAACCATGGCCGGATTTAATTCTGCGCTTCTTCTAAAATGGAAGAATTCTCCTTTTGAAAAACATTACTCATTTGTAGTCCATCATTTTACATATGTCTGCTGTGGTCATTTGTATTTAAGCTGAAATGCAGGGACATTGCAAATGGCAGTTCTTGTTTGTGACACGTTGCAAAAAAACTGTGGTAGGTAAATTTTACAGGATGTCATAAAGACATAGGAATAAAAACACATGCCTGTTTTCACTCATTAAGCTTTCCAACTGGGCCAAAGCTGCAGAATTCCAGAGAATTTGCTTTGATTTCTATAATGAGTCTCTAAAGTAGTCTCAGAGGACTCTCTTATGGCAATAAAACATTGGGCAGGGCAATGGCATGTGTTCTGCCCTCAGAGGTACAGAATCTCTAACGAAAGTGTCAAGCCACCCTGAATTCCTTAGAGAAAGGGCAGAACCAAAATGTAATAGATATTACAGTGCAATCCTAGACAGAGTTACACCCTTCATATCCCATTGACTTCAATGGATGAAGGGCTGAACCTCATGATACATTGTTTGGAAAGTTATCTTGCTTTGGAGCTGCAGTTCCATAGATATGCAAATAACTCCCTGGCTGTTTCAGCTTGGGAAAACAGCATTGGGGGGGGGGCAGGAGCCCCTCCTCCCCACACTGCAGTTCAGAGCCAAATTGGGCACCCACCAATTTTTAAAATGACATTCCTTGCAGCTGCTGTGTGGCTGTGGGGAAAGAGAGTCGGGTCTGTCAGTCTATGGAAAGCAGGATACTCTGATTTCATCTCCCACCCCTTGCAGCAAGAAATCCAAGGTCTCTTGAGTCAAAGGTTATTTATTGAGAGCATATATATTCAGAAGGTACAAGTATCCATAGATAATCCAAAGGCTGAAAGAAGCCTTGGCTGTACACAGAACTCTGGTTGAGAATGACGTGTTACTGGCTTGTTACAGTATATCAAACTCTCCAGTCCACCTCCCCACTGTCTGCCCAGCTAGTATAGAAACTGGGAATGCGAAAGTAACTGCTCCAAGGTCGCTGCGGCGAGCCATCTCAGGTAAGACTGTCTTGGGAACCAAAGCTGCTCCTGTGAACCTGCACAGAAAAACAACTACTGGAAAAGTACAGCAAATGAGAAAGCAAGATGGAAGTGCTGTGGGTCACAGTCCTGACAGGGTCCAGGAAACCCAAACCCAACTTACCAAAAAATGTATTAGAAGAGCTCAGAAGAGCTGATTAGGAACCAGATAAAGCCCTTACCTGCTGAAGCATCCAGTGGCATGCCTGATCAAATTTAAATGCACTTAAATACATTCTCTTACCCACTTGCATGTAAATTTAGAATGTGGGTGGCAGGAATGATAGGTGCATTCCAACATACTGCATGTGGATCCCTGTCCTGTGTCCTGCGTCAATAAGGCCATACATAACAGGAGAGGGAAAGCACTTTATATGAGACTATTCAGTACACAGCAGTAGACCAGATGGGACAATATTACGATTCAGAAGGCAGCTTCATATGTTCATTAAAGCATCTAATCCCTAAGACATTCAATCAGTACAAAATGCCTTCCTGCTCCTTGTAACAGTGTTTGTTTATTATTAATCCATCCATGTCAGTTGTTAAAAGACTCAGTTCATAACCAAGTCAAAGTCCCACTGGGAGAGGTTTATTTATTCATTCATATTTTATGCACCATGTTTCTGAAGCAATTTACAGCACAAACATCCAATAAAACATAAAACAATGCATACAATAAAATTCAGATTACTAAAGGATCTAATCCTGAAAATACACTCTAAATGAAATCAAAATCCAGTATTAGTCCTTTAGAGATAGCCAGCCAAGCCACAGATATATAAATGACAGCAAAGAATTAATCTTAGAAAAGCTTTTTAATATATAAGAGTTTTCACTGAATGCTGAAACATGGGCACAGACGTAGCTCGTCACAGCTAACAAATCTCACTGGTTTCAAAGGGAATTAAGTGTGATTCACTTGCTTTGGCTCAGGGCCACGGTTTTATGCATCCTAACTATGTGTGTGTGTTCTTGGAAGGAAGTCCCAGTTTTGTTCAGTGGTGCTTATTCCCAAATACATGCACATTGCAGTACAGCCTCAGCCTCTCAGATGGCATTAAAGATCAGCTTCCACAGAAGGTATAGTTGCAATGTCACCTGACCAAGAAGAACACAGAGGAAGGCAGCAGATCCCAGATAGCAATTTGCATAAATATGCACACACATACACACACATTGCAGAAGTTACATGGCCAGTTCAAGATAATGACAAATATCTGCCTGCCTGCCTGCCTGCCTAATGCTATTTATAACATGCCCCAATGGGGACCCAAAGTGGCTTACATTGTTCTCATCTCCTCTATTTTACCCTCACAACAACCCTGTAAGGTAGATTAGAATGTGTGACTGGCACAAGGTGTCTCAGCAAGCTTCCATGACAGAACGGGGATTCAAACCTGGGTCTTTCAGAGCCAAGCTACAAGTGACGCCTGACACAGGTTGGACACTTGTCAGCTTCCCTCAAGTTTTGATGGGAAATGTAGGCATCCTGGTCTTGCAGCTGTAATGGAGAGCCACGCTGTAAAACCAGAACGCCTACATTTCCCATCAAAACTTGAGGTAAGCTGACAAGTGTCCAACCTGTGTCAGGCATCACTTGTAGCTTGGCTCTCAGATTCTAGTCCAGCACTCTAACCGATAGACCAGATTGGCTCTTGACAGAACCTCTCCATTCCTTGTCAGCTCTCCAATCTCATTCTGTTCCAAGCACATGGCTTTCTGGTATTCTTTACCCTCTCTCCCTCAGCTGGAACAGGGCCCTTTCTCCAGCTTTCAAAAGAGTGACTTTTCCAGTCTTGGTGGCTACAAAATGCAAAACACAGAACATGGCTAAAGCCGTGTATGTGTTCCTCATTTAGATGACTTACTACATGTGCTGGCCCATCTGAAGGTCGCATTAGCATGCCAATGATCCTTGGTTTGGGCGGTGAGCTTTCGGCAGAGTAACATTTCTTGCAAGTGGGTCACAGAACACATTAAGAGCATTTAAACATGATTAGGCAGGAGGGGAAATCTTACATATGTAAGGTATCTGGAATGGATAAATCTATTTTTGTCAGGTTAATGGCTGACTGATTGGCTGATTTTCCATCAGCCTGAATTAAACAGCAGGGAGGTGGGCTCCTGGTGCCCGGAGCTCGCTCCACCGCTTTTGGAATGAGAAACCCTTCAGAAGCTGAGGAAGGTGAGAGGAGAAGAGGGGAGAAGGCAGAATAACAGTGATTTGCACTGCTGCAGTTGCAGTAGGCTGCAACCGGGTGAAGGCTGAGAGGGAACTGGTTTTTAGGTATCTGCACTAATTGTGTATTTTTCCACAGGAGTCAACTGCAACTTGGGTGAGAGGCATCAGGGAAGAGGCGTGCAGGGAAAGGGCTAAATACCCTCTCACCCTCTGACCCTTCTATGATCTTCAAAGCAACTGCCTGAGGCCACAAATTATCATTTAAAAACCTAGAGAAGTGCCAACACATGCCTCTTTCATGTCAAATCAGGTCAGGCCTCCTGAGTTTCTACTTGGTGTTAGCAGGAACTGGGCATACAGCTGCAGGAAGTGGGGGGTTGTTCTTTCAGATCAGTTGCCTGTTTTTTTGTTTCTACTGTTCTCTGCTTGTGCGCTGCAAAATAAAACCAGGGCTTTTTTTCAGCCAGAACGCGGTGGAACACCATTCTGGCACCTCTCCAAAATGATCACGTGCTTTGGGAAATCCAAAGCGGAAAAAAGCCAGGGTTTAAATGCTCTTTTCCGTGCCTCTTCAAAGCATGGAAAGGGGTGCTTAAACTCCACTGGCTCACCTCAGCTGCCTAGCAGGGAAGTCCCTGCTGTGTAGCGGCATGGAAAGCAGCATTTAAGCCCCGCCAGCTCACCTCAGCTGCCTGGTGGGGAAGTCCCCGTCAAGCAGCTGAAGCATGGGGGTTTAAAATTTAAAGAGCCCCTTGTTGCGGAGCCCTGTATATGGTCCCAGGAGCGCTTGTGCATGTAGTGGAAGGGTTGCCACCTCCTGTGGGGAGTTGCCCCAGGTGCTGGCAACCACCTGTTTCTCCAGAAAAAAAGCCCTGAATAAAACTAATATTATAGGGACACTGTTAGTCTCTTACCCAAAGGAAACTATACCCTACAGAGCTGTCCCTGGAATTTCTCACCTGCTTGGAAGTGGGGAGTGTGTAATAATGATACAGTGCCACATATCTTTTGAAACTCTTATACAGTACTCAAAACAAAGGTGGTTCAGTCAGTAACTCTGTCAGTATTTAATTGGTATGTTTTGAAGTAATAACTGCTCCTCTAAGGGATGGAGCTGTCTTTGCAATTTTTAGGTCACTATTCATTTGGGCAATATACCTGTTTTCATCTCAAAAAACAGTGGTTATCCTTTTTACATGTCAGCAGTGCCTCCTGAAGTCTGTACATAACATGGCCGCAAGGAAGCAGCTTCTGCTGATTTCCTTGGAGCGATGATAACATCCTTTCTTGCCTGCTGAGCTACAGAAGTCTCCCTGGTATGAGTCCCTGTCCCCCCCATGTCTTGCCGAGATCACTGGCTGAGAAGGACAGCCGATCCCTAGCTGGAAACATCAGGCCTCTGCTGAGAAAGCAGAAAGTCAGAGGGGAGTGATCAGCCAGGGAGGGAGGGGACAGTTGTGTTTCATACCGTACCTGATTACAATGTCAGGAACACACATATTTCCCTCAGAGATTTAGTTATACCTGCTCAAATTCTATGTATGCTTCCATAGGATGAAGGGGTCAAGGAATCTTCTCAGTAAAGGTTCACAGGCAACATACCAAGGAATAGTCTTGGAGCCTTTTTGCGCATCACACAGTAGCATACTTTGGCTTTCTTTTATTTACTTCATTTATACACTGCCTTTCTCATAGAAACTTGCTACTGACTTAGAGTTGTCAACTCTGGGCTGAGAAATTCTTGGAGATTTCAGGGGGTGGAGTCTGGGGAGGGTGCTCAGCAGAGTATAATAGTAGTACCATACGACTTATAATGTCATACACTCTCCAAAGCACCATTTCCTCAAGGAGAACTGATATCTGTAGTCTGGAGATCAGTAATTCTGGGAAATCTCCAGACCCCACCCCTCTGGAGGTTGGCAAATGTAATGGCTGTACACAAATCACCACCACCACCCTTCTCAATAAGTGCATCTGTACAACGTCTTTGCAAGCACAAGTTTGTTGCATTCACACTTTCAGGCTCCAAGCATTCTTCCCTGTGCACAGTAGACACTTGCAACCACAGACAAGTTGGGGAAGGGTGATTTTTAATTATTGTCCCCTCCCACTTTGCTGCCATATAATTCCTGGTCATCCATGACCTCCCACCCAGGGCATGATATCAGGGGCACAGCAGGCTGAAGCTGAAGAAAGGAGGTTTAAAACAACAACAACAACAACATTTGATTTATATACCGCCCTTCAGGACAACTTAATGCCCACTCAGAGCAGTTTACAAGGTACGTCATTATTATCCCCACAATAAAACACCCTGTGAGGTGGGTGGGGCTGACAGAGCTCCAGAGAACTGTGACTAGCCCAAGGTCACCCAGCTGGCTTCAAGTGGAGGAGTGGGGAATCAAACCCTGCTCTCCAGTTTAGAGTCCTGAGCTCTTAACCTCTACACCAAACTGGCTCTCAAACAAGTAGTATGTTAAGAGGCCTGAAAGGGTATATCTGAAGTAGGGATGGCAACCTCCAGTGATGTGTTTACAATTGTATTGTATTTTTGCTTTATCTTGTAAACCAATTTCAGATATGCTTTGTAGGAAAATGCTCTAAAAAATGTAAATAAACAAATACAAGCTTGTAATCCGAGAAGCAGTCAGAGCATGCATCAGACATTTTATTGGGGAACACAGTCAAGCAGGATCAGTGGGCAGAGGAGCTTATGAAAGTATCTCACACATATAAATGTATCCAAGGGTTGTGACTGTGCATATGATTACACACATTAGACTCCTGAAATCGAGAGGAATTAGAAACTGCATAACTGTGGACAGCATTTCAGCCAGAGTGTGGAAACGTTGCTCTATAACCGAGATTCAAACGCTGCATGGAATGTTTATAATTTGAATCAAATGACCCTCTTAAGAAGCTGGAAAGTAAAAGGTAAAATAGGAATGATACTACCTGGAATGAAGCATAAGATCAGTTTTCCAAGCTCTTCAACCAAGTAAAACAAGAGGAAACGCTATTTTCCATTGCCATTTACTACTGAATATTTATCAAATCTAGTCTTGGCTCAGAGAAGTTTGATCCACTCAATTGCCAAAAGGTCAAAAATGTTCCTAACCTGAAACACCCTTAGGCTCGTTTAAAATTACCATTCCGGGTAACAGAAGTCAATGGAAGGGTGTAACTCAGCTTAGGATGGGACTAAGCAGTATGCAGCACAGATACTAATAGTGTAATCCTATGCAGAGTTGTTCCGTTCGAAGCCTACTGAATAATCTTTGGTGGTGGCAGAAAGTGCCATCAAGTTGCAGGCAATTTATGGCAACTCCACAGGGTTTTCAAGACAAGAAGTATTCAAAGGTGGTTTGCCATTGTCTGCCTCTGTGTAACAACCCTGGACTTCCTTGGCAGTCTCCCATGAAGGGTTGACCCCAGGGCTTTTTTTTCAGGGGGAACGCGGGGGAACGGAGTTCTGGAACCTCTTGAAAATTGTCACATGGCTGGTGGCCCCACCCCCTGATCTCCAGACAGAGGGGAGTTTAGACTGCCAGCGCGGAGGGCAATCAAAACTCCCCTCTGTCTGGAGATCAGGGGGCGGGGCCACCAGCCATGTGACCATTTTCTCCGAGGGCAACCCACTGAGTTCCACCACCTCTTTTCCCAGAAAAAAAGCCCTGGTTGACCCCTTTTAGCTTCTAAGAGCTGATAAGATCAGAATAGCCTTGGGCCATCCAGGACAGAGTGAAAAATCCTTACAACGTTTTTTTTAAGCTGCATTCTAATAAAATACTATTCTCTATACATCTAATCTGTCCATATCAGAACAACATCAATATTATCTAATTGTCAACATGGCTCAATCTGTGGATACTTAAAGCCATAGATTTGGAGCCATGAACAGACTTGCATGGCTCCAGTCTTTCTACAAACTTGGAGAACACTCCAAGCATCTGGGCCTAGCTGGCACTGAGCAACTCAGCCAGAGTTTTCCCAGGGAGAGTCTGGAGGAGGGAAGGAGAGGAAGCTGAAGACAGAGGGGAAGATAAAGGTAGGTTGCTTGGTGGGTGGGAAGGAAAGGAGGAGACAGGAAAAGGAGAGGGGCTATGGGAAGGAAAAGAGGAAATAGTGAGGGAGGGGAAATGATAGTACCCCCCACCAAGTTGCTGAAGGTCCCCTGCTTGTACATTTATATTTTTCAGCAAACATATTTTTGTTTTCATGTTCCTATACCTTGGCTGGTAATGATGATAACTTAGTATTAACTATACATAATGGGTATAGATGTGATGCATATGCTGGGGAATATCAAAGCTTTTATATTTTATGCATAGAATTAAATTACAACAAAGATCAGTTTTAATATGCTGATGGATTCAGAAGCAGAAGAGTTAAGAATCTGCTTGGGACACATTTGGATAGACTTTTAGGTTATGGAACATTCGTACGAATTTTGTTGCCAATCACATTTGCTTCATTGCTTCATTGTTCATGATGATTACAATAATTTCAATGCTGTTCAAGAACCAATGCTGTATTATGCACCAAGTACTACCTTCATGTAGGTGCTCTACACCACCATTTCCCAGTCTGCAATTTAATAATCCAGGACATATTGGTTGATAATATTTGCACTGCTCAGGTTCTACCTTCCTGTGTTGGTGCTATGCTGAGATCCAGATGTCACTGCAGATGTTCAGTTACACTAATCCTGAAAATCCTCCCTGTTCAGATTTGGAAGCCCAGAACACAGCCCCTCGATCCCAGTACTCAGACTGCAACAGAAACAGAAGGGGGCTCAGAAGTTAGTCAACTGCTGTTAGGAGCTGTAATGATTATGAGTTTGTTGAGTTTGAGATTAGGTCCTCAAGAAAAGCCTCTTTGAAAACGTCTCCATTAGCATGATTAAGATTTAAATCGTGTGAGAATGGGAAAAATCAGACATGGTAATAAAAGTGGATGGTTGAGTGTGCTGGCTAAAATTTATGAGCTCAGGATCTCTCTCCACTGCATTCCTATGCAAAACTCTTGGTGAACTGCCAGACAGTATTAGTACATGAGAAAATATTTATACTGGTCCATGACCACTAGCTACGATATGTATCGTTTCTTGTAAACATCTTGCAGAAAGGGGTCATTGGAGGGTAAATGCTAAGAAAATGCTTTTAAAAAAATTGTCTGCTTTTTGCTCAAAAGTAATGAGGTGTCATGCAACGGTGAGTGCTTAATGTGCAAAAAGAAGTGGGAATGGTACCAGCACAGCCAGTTAACAGGGAACAGGGTGGGATTTCTGTCCTTTGGAAAATCCCACCCTAAAACTTTACACAGCTCAAATCGATACATTGAAACACATAAAACTTTCTTGCAAATTTTAAATTACACAGTCACAGCCTGCATGATATCAATGAGAACAATCCATAAGGAAAACCACATGCATCTCCCCAAACTGATCGTGGGGATTGCGTGGAGAAAGTCATGGGGTTGGGGTGGGCCAGTAGTAGAGTTTCTGCTATGCATACATAAGGTCCCAGGTTCAATCCCCAGAATCTTCAATTAAAACAATTATATTTATTTATATACAATATTTATATCCTCCCTTTCTGTCCAGTCAGGAGGATCAAGAAGGCAGCTAAAGCAGCAGTTGGGTAGTAGGTAATGTAAAAGACCTCTGCCTAAGAACTTGAAGAGCAGCTGCCCAGCAGAGTAAACAATATTGACATTGGTAGACCAATTATCTGGTGCAATATAAGGCAGCTTCATGTGTCCACGCACTGTAGATACAGCTCTGTTCAGGTAGATTTACAGCATAGTCCTCCTAAACTCCCTTCCAAGTCCATTGAAGTCAGTTTTGTTTGGGATTGCGCTTCCATTCCATATTTTCTGGGGTTCTCCCGTTCAGTAATTCTGGGAACAAATACTGATACTCAGGGCTTTTTTTCAGCTGGAACTCAGTGGAACAGAGTTCCGTAACCTCTTGAAAATGGTCACATGGCTGGTGGCCCCACCCCCCCGATCTCCAGACAGAGGGGTGTTTAGATTGCCCTCCACGCTGAGCAGCACAGAGGGCAATCTAAATGCCCCTCTGTCTGGAGATCAGGGGGCGGGGCCACCAGCCATGTGACCATTTTCTCCAAGGGCAACCCACTGAGTTCCACCACCTCTTTTCCCAGAAAAAAAGCCCTGCTGATACTGGATTTGATTCTCCATACATCAGGACACCAGCTAATCCCCAAAAGAAAATCATATTGTTATACTGAAAACTGAGTGGGCAATATAAATTTTGCATTGGTCATTAGTTTGCATCGAACCACAAGATTATCCATTCATAGCAGAGTGGATGGTCCAAGTATTATGGGCTGATTCTCTTGAGTATAGAAGCTAGTATCTGTAAGAAAATAGACAGATCTGTGAAAGGCACAAAAGTTGGCACGAGAGCCAGTTTGGTGTAGCAGTTAAGAGCAGCAGGACTCTAATCTGGAGAGCCGGGTTTGATTCCCCACTCCTCCGTTTGGGTCAGTCACAGATTTTTCAGAGCTCAGCCCCACCTGCCTCACAGGGTGATTGTTGTTGTGGAGATAATAATGACATACTTTTTAAACTGCTCTGAGTGAGCATTACGTTGTCCTGAAGGATAGTATATAAATCAAATGTTATTATATTATTACGTTATTTGTTGAAAAAATTATTATTATTTGTAAGATGTTAGAATGACAGGTTTATGGACAGAGCATGTCCATATGTCTTTTTAACATGTTGTACCACAGTTTATTTAGAATTTTAAAAAAAGAATTAAACCACACTTTTGAAAAAAAGGAAGTATGCTCGGTTAAATGGTTTCAGAGATTATGTGCGCAAAACAGTTTCAGCTTTCACAACAGTAGCATAATAAATCTGTTTTTGCTAACATCTCATTGCCACTTGTATTACTCACTCAACAGAAGATGTCACTCTAAGGAATTGTTGCCAGACTCAAGACTCCCTAGGTTCAGGGTCATTATTAAAGGGACAGAAAATCTGGTAGAGCAGCTAAAGGCGTAACATTGTCTCTCAGCCTCCAGGTACAACTCATGCTAAAAGATGCCAAGAAGATCTGTCCTGAGGTCACAACTCTTGGGCAGATGCATATGAAGGGAAGGTTGTTTGGGGGCCAGCCTGCTTCTACTAAAGAAACCCACAGCATCCCAGGGAAAGTATGGCTAAATACCCTCTTTGGCTACATATCCAGTCTCATTGTTAACCCATTCCAAATAGGTGGTATTCAAGAATGGGATCTTTGTGCGGCTTCTAACGTTACCTTCCCCCTTGTAACCATGAAAGCTCTCCAAGCACCAGTAATTTCGGGGTGTGTGTGTGTGTTGCTGTGTAAGTGAGTTACAACTTGCTGCAACAGATGTATTGAGTTTTCAAAGAGAGGTGGAATAAAAGAGTGAAAAGAAGGCAAACTCAGTCCATCACTCAAACTTGCAGGGTGAGCAGAAGATGTGAGTAAGAATGCTATAGCTGTACCATATTAAATAATCTGTCCCTTCTTTCCCCCCATGCCACAATTCTCTACAAACAAAGTAATAATTCTGATATATAACCAGTGAGTTCCGATGCACAATCCCTGACTCATCCAAAGACCTCAAGACAAGCCCACGGTGTCCACCCACAGAGGAAATCAGCACCATAACAGCATACAGCAGGAAAGCATCCCTCTCCCCCCCCCCCCGCCCACCATCTACATCACTCTGTTTGGGCACAAAAGTTAACTTGGTGGCATTAGATAGTACTGTTTTATCTACGAGTTAAGAGAAGTTCATGCCAAATCCCAATGGGAACAGGGAATTCTGTTACAAGCAAACTAGAGTGTTTATTTTAATTGAAAGAATTCGAGGTTACCGAGGGGAACAGGAAGAATCTGGTATTTACAATCTTCACTATTGTAAACCTGCCTAACAAACAAATGCTAATTTAAACAAACAAAAAACCCTCTGCCTGATACTGATCAATATTAAAACTTAGTAGGAATACATAAATTCAAAAGGAGGCAGGATGGAAACATTCATCCCCTTCAGACAGTCAGGATATTGCATCCTTCCCAGGGCTTAATCATAACAACTCAGGTGCCAAACGGAAGAGACTTCAAAACACCAGAATTTTAAATCAAATACTTCTGGCTCTGGGTAATTACCATGGGCCTTCCGTCATAGCATCGCCCAGGTTTCTGCAGCATATAGGAAATGCACTAGAACCAATAGGAGCCTGAGAGTCGAACCACATGATACGAATTACACGCGAATGACACGAAAACTTACTTACATATGTTCCAACATTGTTTTCAACTACACGTGCCAGTACTGCAGGACCTCCATCGAACCCGTGTTCGCAGTGGCACAGGTTTTCTCTGCGTACCTCCAAGATATCCCATCATGCATCTCCACTTTGTACAGATAGGAAGTGGAAGATATAGGAAATAAGGACGCTCTGCATTGCCAACTTACTGAACATGACTGCGTACACACGCCATCGTGGCTACACTGGAGCAGAAAATTTTGAATGCATGCCTGGACCAGGACACATGCTCATCGACAAAATGCTGGACACGGGCATTTGGGGTAAGACAGGACTCCTGACACTCGCTCGGTCTTGTGTAATTCGTATCGTGTGGTTCGACTCTCAATTAACTCATGGGACCCAATCGATATCTAGACACATACCAATTGTTATGTAAGTAACCACATTTACATCAAGATTGCTGTGGTGCAACCTCTGATGTACCCACCTGCCTCCCTGTCATCTTGTCACTTTTGTTCAATAAGATAGCACCAGTGAAGCCACAGTGATGGCTCGCTGAGAAAGAGAAAAACTGCTGACTGAATCACGGCAATATAGGCCTTGCAGGGCATTTAATACTCACAGCCTCTGTTACTCAATCTACACGTGTATGACAGCAATCAATTCTTATTTTCATGGAAGGTTCAAGTCCCTCTTTTTGCTTATGTTTTATTCATAGTGGCTTTTCTTGTTTTTGCCTTCGTGACTAATCCTTTGCTACCATTGGTTGTGTTTATTAAGCCTAGAGTAAGGAAGGATCTTAGGTACTGCAAAATAGCACATCCATCTGCCCCTTGTATGAATAAGAGTAAGCCTGATAGTTGTTGCTGCTATTCTGTAGGAGTGATCTGGATTGTGATGGCTGCCTCTGTGACTATTCTAGCAGTAGCAAATTCCTTCTATCATCTTTAATGCATGTAGGTTGGTGATTTCTCAGTGAATGGTCAGGCTTAGAAAGTCCACATCAGATTTGGTATAACAGGGGAAAGTAGAGAGGTTCTTTATCCTTGCCAAGTTGTCTGCCTCCCACTTCAGTTATCTGGTGTCTGAGACTCCATGACATGTGATTAAACATATGACTAAACATGTCATATTGGTTCATCCTGCATTGGGCAGGGGGTTGGACTAGAAGGTCTGTATGGACCCTTCCAACTCTGTGATTTCTGTAAACAATCCCTGCAACATAGTTATCCTCCCCTCAGGCACTGTATGTTTTGCACTTTGGTTATGTTCAGAGGGCTGCCTCAGAGGCCAGATGACAGACTTAGGTGATTATTCTTGGGTAACCCATATGTCTTGTATGATGCGGAGCAGAGGCAGGACACTGTTTGGTTGATTTTGTATGTTGTACAAAGGAATAAATGAAACTGCTTTATTCTGAGTCAGTTCATTGGTCTACCAAAGTCAGGACTGGCTACTCTGACAAGTAGCTACTTTCTGTGGTCTCAAGCTCACATCTCATTCTGATGATACCTGATGCCTTAACTGGAGAACCTGGGGCCTTCTGCATGCCAAGTAGATGTTCTACCACTGAGCCACAGCCCTTAGTTAGGAAAGAGTTAATGTGAAGCCGGTAGCCTCTGTCACTAGTGTCCCAGGATAGGAGCATGTCATGAAGTCCATTGGCCATTCTAAGAGAGACCAAAATTTTCTGAGTTCAGATTCTCTACCCTTGATTGCATTTATTGTGATGCAGCAAAGCATAAAGGAGAAGAGAGTGATTTGGTAATCCACTTTGTGTCTCCCCCTTTTAGGGATAAAAAGTGGGGTATAATGGGCAGTATTAGTATGGGAGCCCACCAAGGAAGTTGAGAGTAGCTACGCAGAGACAGGCAATGGTCACCATAAATCAGCTGCGATGACAGCAAATGCATAAATCAATAAATATATAAATATATATTTTTTAATTAAATTGCGAGAGTTGGGCAGTGCAAACCAGGATGGGATAAAAGCTAGGCGAGGAGCCAGGAGATCCAGCTCAGAAGTTACATAACATTTTATTTTTTTCACGTATAGTCTGCCTTTCTTGCTGAGACTCTAGGCAGATTACAAAATCTAAAAAACAATTCAATCAGACAGCATAGACATCCAATAAAGAATGCAGAAGGACTAGGGTGGTGCTAAGATTCCCAAGGGGTGTAGGGGGGCATCCCACTATCCACATGGGGAAAATCCCAGTGTAGTAGAAGCTGGTATTTTCTGATCTCAACAATTGTTTCACTTGTTGTTGCAGTCACTCACTCAAGTTCATGCTCACATGCACATATGACAGATAGAACAGTGAAAATTACACCAGTAGCCCAGGAGCCAATGAGACTGGTGTCCTGAAACAACCAATGGCAGCTGAGTGCTGAGAAATGGAGAATTAACATTTTGACAGTTGAAGTTGTATTCAGTTAGAATTTGGAAGTTGGGAGAGAGAGGTTGTTAAAGGAAGTGTGGTATCAGATCTTTGGTCCTGGTAAGAGAGGGTAAAATATTATTAATAGTATTCCACCAGGTATAACTAAGTTGCAACACAGCGCTGAATTTATATATAATCAGCATGCCTATGAAGGATGTTTTTTTTCCCTTGGACATGTTGTCCGGTGACGCCGGCCTTTTGTCCACCCTCACCACCAGCCCCGCAGCAGCAGACACCCCCTCTAGGCCCTGCAGCACAGCCTCTGGCAGTACCTCAGTTGCAGGAGCCCCTACAGGCCTCTCTCACCCTTAGGCCAGTTGCAGCTGACGCCCAGGCACCACTCTGGGGAACAGCCTGCAGCCACTCAGCAGACTCACCTGTCTCCTGCAGTTGCCCAGATGGCTCCACTTCATCCAGGCTCACAGGAGGGTGCCATCAGCACAAGCCAGGCAGGCACAGGCCCCAAAATGCTAAGGGAGCCACTGGGGAGGGTTCAGAAGCAGCAGGGGCGAGCCAGGCAGAGAGCAGACCAAATGCCCCACCCTAGGCGGGGATGGAGTGGGTGGGGCCAGGAGACTGCAGAGTCTACCCAACCCTCCTATCAGATAGGCTAGGAGCAGGACCAGTCAGGGAGACTGGGTGGCGATTGGGGGCAGAGCCAGGGAGGTGGGGCTAGGGGAGGCCTTTAAATTCAGGTTCCTGTGAAGGCCAAGGAGGATTTTGCAGGGAGAGACAGCTGGAGTGTGCTGCTACTCCCAGGGCAGGAGAAAGAACAAGGTGGTACAACCCCCTTCCCTGCCCATCTGAGGCCGGAGGACACCTACCTGGAGAGCTGGTAGGATGGCAGGCCATCAGGAGAGGGTGCCAGTGAGGGAGGAGCCTCACACATGTACTATTTAAAATCTGATATCTCGCATTTCCTTGTTGACTGATAATATTTAACTCAGGTGTGTGGGGATGTTTTCTGATCAAATTTCATTCTTATTTATTTAAAAACTAAACTAAATATTTTCCCTATCCATTTACCTTATCCTTCAGTTATCAATTCCAGTTTGGGTGAGTTTATATACAGGGTCCAGAGCCCTTTTTTATTCCCACTGAAATTCCTCAGCACATTGGGAAAGGTGGGGAACTGTAAAGGAAAATCCTTTTGGGTGGTGTCTAGCCCCAGGGAATCAACACACACCCTAACTCAGTGACACAGAAATTCCCTAATAAAAGCCAAGAAATGGAAAATTCATATAAAATGAAAATCACTCTTGGGCAAAAACTAGTGATGTTTCTCAACTCAAACACCCTTCAGAGGCTTGCTTCTGCAAACAAGTTCCCTTTCTTATTAGAACAAAGTTAATCCTCCATACTACTTTTGATGAGGACTTTAAAGGGCAGCCATCTTGTTTCCTCAAAATTCCTTCAACTTGCCAGAGCCAGGACATCTCTGTCAATGAGGAAACAGAGGCCTTGGTGAAACGGTTAAACAAACATATAGTTATTGTTGAGCTTTGGAAAAGGATATTAGATTACATACCAGGAAAGCAAACCATGTCTGTCTTCAGCCTTCAAGAACCTTTTGACTCTCTGTTTTCCTGTAGTGGAGGGCTTAGGTTTTGATTACAAAGCACCCAAATGTTGAGTTTATTTATCTAAGTATTATTCTAATATCAACTTAGCAGGCCTGGCTATGCCCTCAATTATACAGACAGCTCCATAGGAAATTCAATGGTACAGCTGAGAATGTGGATTTTCTACCACTCAAATAGAATTATTTATATGCCAAAATGTTTTAAGCTGCTTTTAGAAATTGCTTGATGTGTGTATTAGAGCTGCTTGATTTATAGTACATGATTCACAGCTAACAGAATATTTTATGTTGACATAGTATTGACTGTGACACTGTTGTGAAGCAGCTCCCATTTTCTTCTTGTCCTCCCACCATCCATTTTAGTGCTGGGAGTAATCTTCCTCTCTGTTTTTCTCTCAGGCAAGTGAACAAAAAGCAGTTCAGTTACACTAAAGTGAAGGAGAAGATGTATCTTGGTGAGTCACTTAGAAGGAGCTCACCTTACCCAGTACCTAGTTTTTAGGGACCTCTAGTGTGCCCTTAGCCTCTTGCAGAACCTGTTATTGTTAGGATTTATATTATTTGTGCCCATATATGGGTGTGCCTCCATTTCATTTCCTGTTTTGGCTTATTTGTTCAGTGGTTCCAGTTTGTACTGTTTGAATTGCCTTTCGAAGCCCCAGTTCAATAATCAGGCTAAGCTTGCCCTCCAGGATTCTATAAGCTCCCAAATGCTTAAGCAGTCTTATTCACAAATGCACACACACACACACACACACACACACACACACAAATGCACGCACATACGAACCTACCTTTCCCCTTTAACGGCATCTCAATTGCTTTCCATATTCCAGGCTCCTGGAGATGCTCAATACATATTAGACTGGGGATGAGGGGGTGCTTTTCCCCTTGAATGATTTATAGGAATATTTTCATATGTACCTGGAAAGTGCCCTAGATATGTAGAAACCTGTCTCTTATCTGTGCATGGCCTGGTTTTGTTTCTTACACCATCATGTGGGGGAGGGTGATGATGAAAAAGAAAAGAAGCAGCAGCTCATCATACCAAGGGCAAATGGCAGAAGGCGATTTTGTTCCTGGGGAACTTAAGGTTGAATCCTAGGCATCCCTTCTGCCTGCACAAGATATTTTCTCCAATGTGATAGGCTCTGTTTATGGAAGAAGGTGGAGGAGCAACTTCTCTTGCTTCCTCCTCCTCACTCCAGCTACACATGTTGCATGGCTTTTTGTTCACATGGGTCCCCCCATTCCCTGCATTTCTTTTAGGGCACTCACACACAGATGGTTGCTGGGCTTACCAACCTTAAGGTGGGTCCTGGAGTTCTCCCAGAATTACAAGTCATCTCCAGTCTACAACGATCAGTTTCCCAAGAGGATATGGCAGCTTTGAGGAACAGGCTGTTTGGCACCACTCTCTAATCTCTAGGAATTTCCCCAGGCTGTAGCTGACAACCTTAGCGGTTCCTAGGTGAAGGGGAGGTTAGGAAAGAGCGACGTCTGCCAAATCTTCCTTTTTTTTTTTTTTTGAAAAATTTTTATTGGGTTAGAATCCATTATTTCCACATTTACATTCAATTTTCCCCAATTTTTTCATCTCTAACCCCCTCCCTTTCCCCCCCCTTTTTGTTGACCTCCAACAGCTTTCCAACCCTTTGTCCCCTTTCCCTTACTTTTATTAGCTTCCTCTATCTAAAACAAATATATATTCTCCATTATTCTAAGCAGTACATCCTTAACTATTTTTAACATTATATGCCCAAACTGTAAGCCTTTGTTTCCATCTTAGATAAACAATTTATCCCAATTTTTCAATTTCAGGTATTTCTATATATCATAAACCATATAGATCATACGTTCGTTTATATCAAACAATTTGACTTATTCTCTATATATATTATTCATTCTATCTTTTTATAATAGTTCTATATATCTCTCCTCACGTAGTCAATCAATTTGACCCATCTATATCTTCAGACATTCAGTTTGGTACAAAACTTGTCAGAAAAAAAAGAAAATATTGTTAGTTAATCACTCCTTATATTTAGTCCTTATAATTAATTATTTTCTCTATGTTCTGTTTGTTAACCTATATATATCTATATATATGTCAATCTATTAATCTGACTGCTTATTAATTCACATTTATCTCTTCTCCCCCCGGTAAAGTCTCCCCCCTCTACTTCAATACTTCAGTAGTTCTCAAACTGCCACAGTTTTCCTCCCACCTCCCATTTCTTCTCCAGGTATTGTTTCAGCTTCTCCCAGTCTGTGTTGAACTGCCCTGAGTCCAGATCTCTCAATTTTCTTGTCATCTTGTCCATTTCAGCCAGATACAGCAATTTGTAAGTCCAATCTTCAATAGTTGGCACTTCTTGTACTTTCCATTTTTGCGCATACAAAAGTCTAGCTGCTGCTGTCATATAAAATATCAACGTCCTGTGTTGGGCTGGAATTCCCTCCATTCCCAAGTTCAGTAGCAGGAGTTCTGGGTTCTTATTAATTTGAAATTGTAAAATTTCACTCATTTCTCTTATTATTTCCCCCCAGTACTGCCTGGCTACCTCACACGACCACCACATATGATAGAGGGAGCCCTCATGCTTCTTACATTTCCAGCATTTATTAGAAGTATTCAAATTCCCTAGCGCAATCTTCTTTGGTGTCATGTACCAACGATAGATCATTTTATAAATGTTCTCTTTGATATTAATACATGTCGTTGTCTTCATTGTAGTTTTCCACAAGTATTCCCATGCCTCCATTGTTATTTCTTTATTAAAGTTTATAGCCCATTTCACCATTTGTGTTTTAACTATCTCATCCTCGGTATACCACTTCAACAGTACTTGGTATACCTTGGATATTCTTTTCTTATCTTCTTTAAGAAGGGTCTGCTCTAGTTCCGAATTCTCTATTCGTATACCTCCCTTTACAGAGTCCGAATTATATAAGTCTCTGATCTGTCTATACTGGAACCAATCGTAGTTAGGTGATAGTTCCTCTTGTGTCTTTATTCTAAGTTTGGATGCTTCAGTTTTAGTTATTTCTTTATACGTTAAACATTGTTGTTCATTATCAACAGCTCTCGGGTCTATCACCTCATATGGAACCACCCACAAAGGGGTTCCTTCTTGTAGATAAATTCTGTACTTCTTCCAGATTATGTATAAACTTCTCCGAACAAAGTGATGCAGGAACATCGAGTTGACCTTTACTTTGTCATGCCATAAATATGCATGCCATCCAAATATTTTTTTATATCCCTCTATGGCTAATAGTTTCTTGTTCTTTAATGTCATCCATTCTTTCAACCAAACTAGGCAGATTGCATCATGATAAAGTCTCAGATTGGGCAGTTGCATTCCGCCTCTTTCCTTTGCATCTTGTAAAACTTTCACTTTCACTCGAGGCTTCTTGCCTGCCCAAACAAAATCTGATATTTTCCTCTGCCATTTTTCAAATTGTTTGGAGTCTCTGATGATTGGTATTGTCTGTAGCAAAAACATTACTCTTGGTAACACATTCATCTTAACTGCTGCAATCCTGCCCAACCATGACAAATTCAATCTATTCCATTTAATCAAGTCTCTCTCTATCTGAGTCCATAGTTTTTCATAATTGTTTTTGAATAGATCTATGTTCTTTGCAGTTAATTCGACTCCCAAATATTTCACTTTACTTGTTACTTCACAATCCGTTGTTTCCATTAACAATTGTTGTTTCTGCTTAGTCATATTTTTGCATAATATCTTTGACTTCTTTTTGTTAATGAAGAAACCTGCCAAGTCTCCAAACTCCTTGATCTTATCTATCACTCTTGGCATGTTCTCCAATGGGTCCTCTACAATTAACATTATGTCATCCGCAAATGCTCTGACCTTATATGAATAGTCCTTTATTTTTATTCCACGAATTTCATCATCTTGACGTATTTGTATCATCAGAATCTCCAATACTAAAATGAACAACAATGGAGATAACGGGCAACCTTGTCTTGTTCCTTTACTTATCGTCAATTTCTTGGTCAATTCATCATTCACCACAATTGCTGCAGTCTGGTCTCTATAAATTTCCTTAATTGCTCTGATGAATCTTTCTCCCAATTGTAGCTTTTCCATAGTGGCAAACATAAAGTCCCAGTTTAAATTGTCAAACGCTTTTTCAGCGTCAACAAAGAAGAAACCAACCTCTTTGTCACAACGCTTGTCATAATATTCAATAGCATTGATCACTGTCCTTAAGTTGTCTCTTATTTGTCTGTCTGGCAAAAAGCCTGCTTGTTCCTCCTCTATGACTTCCGAGAGCCACCCCTTCAATCTCTCCGCCAATATCTTCGCAAAAATTTTATAGTCATTGTTGAGTAGCGATATAGGTCTATAATTTTTCACATTAGTCAGGTCTTGGCCCTCTTTTGGGATCAATGATATATTCGCTTCACTCCAAGTTTCTGGAATCCTTTGATCCCTTAAAACCCCATTCATCACCTCTTTTAGGAATGGTGCCAGTTCATTAGCCATTGTCTTATAGAATTTAGCCGTAAGTCCATCTGGCCCTGGCGCCTTTCCTAGATTTGCAGATTGTATTGCCTTACTTATTTCCTCGTCAGTTACTTCACTATTCAACTTATTTCTCCAAGCTTCCGAGATTTCTGGAAGTTTGGTTTTCTCCAAATATGACGCTATTGATTCTTTGTTTACTTCTTTTTTATTATACAGCTTAGCGTAAAATTTATAAAAAGCTCTACTAATGGTAGCCTGCTCCAAATACGTTTTGTTATCTTCGCAAATTTTATTTATTATCTTCTTTTCCCTTTTCTTCTTCAATTGCCATGCCAGGTACTTCCCAGGTTTATTAGCACCCTCAAACGCTTTTTGATTCAGTCTTTTGAGATTCCACTCCAATTCTTTATTGCTCATTGCTGTTAGCTGTTCTTGAAGTATTTTAATTTCCTGATATACCTTCTTTTTCCCTGGTCTCTTTTTTAGCTGTATTTCTTTGGCTTTTATTTTCTCCTCAATCTCTTGTCTTTTCTCCTCTTTCTTCTTTCTTGCTCTACCATTTAAGTCCATTAGTATGCCCCTTACAACCGCCTTGTAAGCATCCCAAACTTTATTGGTTGGTACTTCTTTATTCACGTTGTATTGTCTAAAAAACTTTGTCTCTCTTCTCAGTATTTCCATATTCTCTCTTTCCTGTAACAAGTCCTCATTTATTCTCCATGCTTTCCTTTTTCTCTTTTTTCCAAATTTCCACATAATTGGGTTGTGATCTGAGCCTACCATAGGCATTATTTCTACCTCCTTAGTCCATAATGCTAAGTCTTTTGAGGCCCAGATCATATCAATTCTTGATAATGTAGAATGCCTTGCAGAATAAAAAGTAAACTGTCTGCTTTTAGGATATTCTCTCCTCCATACATCTTCAAGAGTCTCTTGTTGAATCAACTCAAAAAAAAGCTTTGGTAATAGTCCTCTTTTCTTTTGTGCCGTTGTAGTCTTTTTGTCTAGTTCCAAGTCTGTCACTCCATTGAAGTCTCCAGCAAGAATTATCTGGTCGTATGCAAGATCGTCTAAATGCTTCCTTAAATCCTCAAAGAAGCTTTCTTTTGCACCGTTAGGTGCATAAAGTCCGACTACCAACACTCTCTTTAAATTCCAAATACATTCCACTGCTACAAATCTAGCTTCCACATCTCTCATAACAAATTTTGGCTGTAGCTCCTCTTTTATGTACAACACCACTCCTCTTTTTTTCTTGTTGGAGGCCGCTACATATTCTTTGCCCAATTTTCCAGATTTTAAATATTTTACATCCTGCTTTCTGATATGGGTCTCTTGCAAACAAACAATGTCACATTTTTGTTTTAGTAGCCAGTGAAAAGTATTTTTCCTCTTATTCGGTGAGTTTAGTCCATTTACATTCCAAGATAATACTTTACACTCCATACTCATGATCTTGTTGGTAAGTCTTTTTCATTGTCCTTAATAAATCGCTCCATCTCTCGCTCAGATCTGATGCGTTTTTTGGCCCCTCCAAACTCAAAGGACACTCCTTCCGGTAACTCCCATCTGTACCTGATTTTCATGTCCTTCAAAATCTGAATTAGCACTTTATATTTTTTCCGGTCCAGTAACACTGATCTGGGCAGTTCCTTCATTATAATAATCGTCTTGCCATCAATCTCCAATGGATCTTGAAACTGTTTTGTCACAATCCTCTCTTTCATATTTCGTGTTGTAAACTGCACAATCACATCTCTTGGTAGTTTCCTCTGGGTTGCTATTCTCGAATTCACACGGTATGCCACATCTAGGATAGCCACAACTTCCTCCTCCTCCTTCCCCAGGTACTCAGCCAACACCTCAGTCATCTGTTCTTGCGCTGACTTTCCTTCCACTTCTGGCAAGCCACGAAAACGTAGCTGCTTCTCCATATGTTTAGTTTCTGCAACTGACATTCTCCCCTTCACCAATCTCATCTCTGTTTGTTGCGTGTCTGCTAAATTCTCCATCGCGTCTTCTACTGTTTTAACTCTCTGCTGCGTTCCTTGTAATTCACTTCGTATTGTTTCCATACCTTTTTTCACTTCTGACAGCTCCGATTTTACTGTCTGTGTAACCTCTTTAACCTCTTTTATCAGCTCCAATTTCGTGTCCTTAAGTTCTTTAATCATATCTAAAAGTTTTTTGTCCAGGTTTTTATCCAGGTTTTCTATTGCCGATTGCCACTCTTTTTTTGACATCGTGGGGCTTGCTTTAGCTCGCTCCCACGAATCCGCTCTCTTCCTTAACTCCGTGGCGTAAAATTTAACGTTTTTCTATTTTAAATGTCCCGGTCTTCTTATAGAAATTAAATTTTAAAGAGTCCAAAATGTCGGGCGTCTTTTCTCTATGGTTTCTCTATGATTTTGTAATCCAAGATGGCCTACTTCCTCTTCCGCTGAAGCCGCGACCCTTCCCCTTTCAAAAATGGCGATTCCCTACTTCCTGCCCTCCAGCAAGGGCCGCTTCTCTCCAGCCACTCTATTGTTATTACGCACTTCCTGTCTCCCGTCTTCCCACAGCAGATCTCGCGATGGTGTCTTTTTCTCACAGCTCCAAAGCCACAGGTATTCAAAACAATAGTCCCATTTCTTTAATAACTTCTTTAAACTTAGTCTCTTTTTAAATTCAATTCCTGCCGAGTCTTCCCCTCCTTTTCACTAGTCTGTTGCAGTTTAAAAATCTACTTTTTTTCCTCTCTGTTTTTATCAATCTGTCCCGTCTCAGAAGATAATGATCTTTACCTTCTCTTCACTTTTCTCGGGTTGTAATCGCTGCTTCGATTTTAAGTTCTCCTCTCAGCTTCTTCCCCCAATCGATGCTTGGGTATGTAGGTCTTATGCCAGCCGAATTGGCCCCAAAACTGCCGCAGAGATTATAGCCGACCCGTCGCAAGGTGGGACCTCAAGGATCGGGGGGAGACTCGTTGTGTAAAGCCCCCCCTCGTCTGAGATCTAACTCACCCTAGGGTCTTGAGCGTTCTTTGCCTGCTCCCCGCCTGAGAGCAGTCGGCCGCGGGCTATTTTCACCCCGCCGGCCGGTTAAAACGGCAGTCCGGTCAGCTCCGCAAGTGGAGCTGCGTTAGACCTCCATGGATCCCAAACCGGAAGTCCCGTCTGCCAAATCTTCCTATTGTTGCTGCATAAGATCCAAACTTGGATTCTGAGTCTTACTTCTGCTGTGCACTAAGACCCCCTTCACACATTTACCCGGAAGAATAGGGGGTCATGTTCCCATGGTGAAGTCCTTTTGTACAGGGAAATATTGTGGGTCCTTCAGTCATGCGAGCTGGATGAATCATTTGTCAACCAATCAGCAAGGCAGTAGGAGGGATAGCTCTGAATGGCCTGGAAAAATCTGTCCCACCTGTGTGGTTAGAATATTCATGTAAAGGTAAACACTCAGGACAATGAATCAGTCAAGGATATATATGACTACATGTCATTATGCACATTTTATGTGGTCTTGAGCAGATCTATATCCCAAGGGCTGCACTTTTGGGGGCTGGACCAGAGGCATTGCTATAGCCGGTCCTTAAAAGAACCGGAGCCCAGTGACGACATAGGGAGGAGCCAATGACATCACAAGGAGGGGGATTCCATTGCCATCATCTATGGAGGTGAGGCCATGGGGGATTTAGGGAGGGGCTCCCCACAAACTTAGGGGGGCCCAGGCACCCATGGGGGACCCCCCCCCGGTTGAAAAGCATTAGCATTTTGGTATAGAATATAAATTTGTACTAATAGAATCACTGTGCTATTGTGCTCTCTAGATTTCTGTTAGTATTAACTGGCTGGTTAACATTTCTCTTTACTCACTTTATGGTTCCCACACACACCCTTAAAATGTTGGTGGCAAGAAATTGGCATCATTTAAATGTCACTTTAAAAAACTGAGCTGTGTAGTTAAAGTGGAGATTTCAAGTACAGGGAGAGAGCCACAATTAGAGCAAATGTCACAATTAAACAGATCATCTGAAAATGTATGTTGAGGCTGGCCCTTCCTGGATTGATGAAGACCCACCCTTTCTCCCTTTAAATTGAGTATCAATCGAGTATAATCAGGATAGTACAAATGAGCAGGAAAATGGCAAGGCAGGAGTGATGTTCCCTTCAGAAATACTATACTCCCTGGTACTTTAAGCTCTCCAAGGACCTGAAATCTGTTATTGTTCCTCCTGGGAGGTCCATTTATATTTAACACACATCTGGCTTAATTAGGCTGACAGCTGCAGCAGGTTCTGTTGGACAAGCTCCAGGCATCAGGATGCATTAGCATTTGTCTAATGGTTTAACCTTTCATAAGCTGATCTCCGTGGCAAAGATGAATGAGAGAGATGAGATTTACTGCTTGCTAATGTGTTATGTGCACACGACACGCCTGTTATAGGGCACTGAAATCTACGAATTCATGATACACAGAGCCACGGAATTAAAACTTCCAAATGCAGAGTGTAAAATAAATCTATAAGGTCCTGGCTGATGAGAATACAGAAAAATCTGCTACCAACTGAGTGGATTTGTTGGTACTTACTGTAACTGGGGCGGGGGGGGGGGGCTGAATAGCAATTCAGTGGTGAATAGCTGCAATTACAATACTTTCCTGGGTATAAACCCCATTGAATAAAAGGGGACTTACTTCTGAGAAGACCTGCTTAGGATTGCTGCCAACGTTAGGTTTTCTTAAGCAAGTAATACCCCCCAGAAGGAGATCCAAGGCATATGTATGGTAGTAGCTCTTCAGAGCACTAGTCCAGAGGAGATGAGAAAAGTATCCCAGACCTTCATAAAATAGTGAAGCCACCTGAAACAATGATCCTAAACATACTTACTTAGGAAGCAAGTTCTACAAAGACAGGGCCACCAGCCTCCAGGTGGGGCCTAGAGTTCTTCTGGAATTTCAGCTGATCTCCAGACTACAAAGATTGCTTCCTCTGGAGGAAATGGCAGCTTCAGAGGTTGGACTTAATGGCATCATATTCTTACTGAACTTCCACCCCTCACCAAACTCCACCATCCTCAGCCTGCCCACCCACAAATCTCCAAAAATTTCTCAAACTGGAGCTGGTAGCTATACTTACAGCCAAATCATGCAGTGAGCAGAAGGAAATGGTAAAGTTTTGCCTGGACCTCTTCAGGCAAATGGGGTGGGATGAGTAGAGTGATATCCACCATCCGCCTGGTGGCCATTATTTTTATTTTTCTCCTCCCACTCTGAGCAGCTGTGAGAGAAAAGGTTAAATAATGTCCGTCAGGTCGATGGTGTGATGTTGCTTACGATGAAAAAACATCATGTCTTTCTAGGACTCACTGGAAACTCTAGGCCTGGCAATCCTAGAAATGAGGTGTGTGAGTGTTTAAATTAATGCCCTGAGGAGTAAAAAGCTCCCTACCTACACACAGAAATGAACATCATGGAGAAAAGTTCAGCCTAGGCTTTCAGCATAGAAGTTCAGAGGTCTTGCATGTGAGAGCTGGGGCATTCAAACGGGCAACCTCCCCAGTTCTCACCACTTGAAGTGGTCCAGTCCAGGGGAAAGAAAGCTTTTATTGGTTTCTTAATGAGATATTGTTTACCAGGTGATGTTATTTACCTCCATGCCATGAAAAGGTTCAACTGCCCATTTCCAAATATGCACATTAACCCTCTATGAAAGGGACAGGACAGTTTTTCACTAGGCCTATTGGCAGCCCCAACCAGTACTGGTATTATAAACTGGCCCTTAGTTTCATGTAAACAGAGTTTGGGTTGTGGTAATCATTTTAATGTTTAATGTCGAACATACACTGCATACTTTTAAGAGGAGTCTAATGAGTGTATTGGGGAGGGGGTTCTTAAATATTCTTTTACAGTCACCTGGCATCTGTCCACAAGTATTTGCAAAGGCAGACATTATCAAAGCTGCTGACTCCTGCTTAAATGTGTGGTGCCAATAAAAGTAAACTCGACTTTAAAATCCACCAGTTCCACTGTACTTTCCTGGCACACCCATTACAGCTCCAAAGATCTGCCAACATATGAGCTTCTTCAAAGTTTTACTATAGAGAGGGAATAAGAGTGCAGATTGTGCCCAACAAATCAAAGCCTGTTGTAGTTGCCTTTGCTAGATCCATGAGCAGCTTTGAAGAGAACTGGACATACACCTTTAATCAAACTAGCCTGAGTTCATTTTATTTATTTATTTATTCAAAGGACAAGCAGTGTATGTGAGAGGTTTGATCTCTGACCCCTCAGAAAGCTACCTAAAATACTGGCGAGAGCCTTCACTATTACATGGACTGCACGTTCAAGATTGCCATGTAAGTAGGGTTGCCAGCACAGTGATGGCAATAGGTAGGAACATGTAAATCAGCATCGTTCAAGGACCACAACATCAGTTCTGGTTGGAACCTAAAAGCGTATCATTGTGTCAGGGCAATACTATAGCATTCCGTGAAACTCTGTGGTATTACCACAGAGTAGCAGTGGAATCCTAGAGTGTCATTCCAGAACAATGACATTACTTCTGGTTTCGTGCTGGAAGTGATGTCATGGCAATGGGGGGCAATGGGGAACAATGGGTAACAGAAACTGCTGGGCAATGGGGAACAGAAATTGCTGGGCAAGAGGGCAGCCCTTCCTGTATGGAAGGATCCATGATATGAAATTAAATGGAGTAAGTGATCAATCGTCTACCACCTAGTTCACTATGAAGCCTTCTCATTAGGGGTGTGTGCTTTGGGTTCCTGGTTTGGGGGGTAAAAACCAAGACCAGGACCAATGCGTAAAGATTTGGTATTTCCAAATTGGGTCTAGTATGATGGCCCCAATTCATAAAAACCAAATCAAAGCTCCCCAAAGCTATTCGGGTCACTTTGGGAAGCTTCGGGACCTTTTTAAAGTGCTCATTCCCACCAACACCCCACTGTACTGGCCGCCGCAGTGGCCGAAGCGGTGGTGTGGGTGGCAGAGGCGGCGGTGGCGGCCTTCCCCGCCGCCCTGCTGGCCACTGCAGCAGCGGAGACGCCTGCTCCAGCCTTCGGGAAAGGTAAGTGGGGTTGGGGTTGGAGGAAGCGGGGCTCAGGGGGAAGGTGAGGATCTCACTTCAGTATGCTCCGAAGCATTACAAAGCATACCAAAGCAATTCCGATAACCCGAGCCTGAAGCGGCCTGCTGCTTCAGGTTTTGGGTTATTCCGAATCTTTTTTCCACTTTGGGTAAACCCGAAGTGGGAAAACCAAGTATTTCCCCGGTACACACCCCTACTTCTCATGATAAGCCAGAGTTTTATTGTTGCCAAAGCAGTGGTTGCTAATGAATGAAACACTTCACTGATGCAATTCTATGGCTAATAGAAGGCTCACTGTTAACAATGCTCTGTTTACTTAGGGATAAAAACCATAAAAACAAGTCATAAGAACAACACAGGGGCATAAAAGCAGCATATTATTCAGCAGTCTAAAATACATAAAATAGACCTCAGGCTAAAAGCTGGCTAAAATAGTTTTAAAAGATGGAACACTCTACAAACTATATGTAGTCAATTGTCTCAATGCACGCGTTTTCAAGAAGGGAGTTTCTAATAACCTATTTGGGAAAAAATGGCTGCTTACCTACACAATAGGGATCAAAGTACTTCTCTCCAATGAACTTCCCAGCAGTTGATCCCTATTGGAGGGCCTGTTTTTTGTGTTCTGGGATTGTCAGTTTCAGGAAATTCCAGGAGACCTAGGAGTGGAGGCTCTGGGGGAGGGACCTCAGTGGAGTATAATACCCTAGAGTCCACCCTCCAAAGCAGCCATTTTATCCAGGTGTGGTCTGGAGATCAATAATTGTCAGAGTGTCAGTTTGCTAGTCAGTTCTCAAGCCATAGCTACGCCATGTTCTCATGTTATAATCTGTAGTTGTTTAGTTCTCTCCCTCCAGGCCCAGGTGCTGCCCAGGTTGCATATATCCATGGGAGTGAAGAATTCTTATCAACCCGTTCCGGCCAACTTTGACGTCCTCACCTTCCCAGGCCTTCCAGACAGGACTAAGTGGGGAGGCTGGGAATGGATGTTTGAAATGTTGTTACTTTCATTTTGTGTGGCATTCTCAACAAAGCTTTTGTTCAGCCAAGGCTTTCCTAGTCCTTGGAATATGGATACTTGTATCCTGAGCATTGTCTTTCAATAAACCTTTTGGAATCAAGAAACTTTGTGCTTCTTGCAGAAGGGGGGAGACGAACTCTAGATAACTGGGATTCCATAGACTGACAATAATTCTGGGGATCGCCAGGCCCAACTCAGAAGCTGGCAATTCCAGTATGCCTCTACCATCAACAATGAGGGTCATGGCTTTTTTTGTGCTGCCACCTTTGCTCAGGATGCCCTTTTACAGCAGCTCACCAGGCACATGGTATATTAAGTTTTAGATGCCAATTAAAAAGTTTGTGTTTATCTAGGCATTTGATTAAAATAAATGTATTTAATCCTGTGCTCTCATGAGTTCTAGTGCTTTATTGGATTGAAATATGGTTGCCAAGCCTCCCACTATGGTGGGAGGCCTCCCTGGCGGCCTGCTTTGCCTGCCACTGCTCCAAATAGGGCCGTAGGATTGCCAGCCCCCCTTTCCTTCAAAGCAGGGGTTGGGGAGTTTGTGTTGCAGGTACAGGGGCCCAGTCTGGGTTCTGAAGCATGAGTGCAGAGCACGCATGCTCCAGAGGCCCCCATGACATAACTTCTGCTTGAAAAATGGAAGCGACAAGGTCTCAGCAGGGACATAACCTGCCCCAAACAGCTTTTTTGCTGTTTGGGGCCAATTTGGCCATGCTGAGAGGAGGTTTGTCATCGGGGCCTCTGGGGCATGTGTACTTGCCATTTTCCCCCATGCTCTGGTGGCTGTCTTCCTGCCTCCCCCCAAATTCCACCCACCCAGGCCCGGATCTAGGGTTGCCAGCGCCCAGTGCAACCCTTGTCCGGCTCCCTTCCATGACATCAGCACACAGGGGCAGGAGGCGTGCTGGCTGCCCCAGCACCCGGTGCGCCACGGAGCTGGCAGCAGCGGCGCAGCATGCGCTGGGGTAGCTGGCATGCTGGGTGGGTGGCTGAGTGCAGGGCTGGGAGGTCCTACAGGCACAGCAAGCCAGCCGCCCCATCGGCGGGCCAGGTGAGGGCCTCCCAACCCTGCGCTCAGCCTCCCACGTGGCAAGCCACGGCACACTCCAGGTGGCTGGCAGCCACGCCTGGTGCTCCCTCTTTGACGATGCCAGGGGCAGGCTACCCCCCTGCCCCCCTCAATCTGGCCCTGCCCCCACCAACCAATTGATCTGGGCTTGAGGGTGAAAGATGGGGCAGGAGATCCTCCACCTGGGGGCTGGCAGCCATGAGCGATAGAAAGAGGGAAAAAATGAAAGTAACATTGGCTGCATCACTATGGGGAAACCCCCGAAGTGCTGTAGGTAGCCCTAGGAATCATCAGAGAGTCTATGGTAAAACAGAGTTTCCAGTGATTTCTAGAGCTAGGAAGTGACATAGCCAATATAATGCATCTCCCATTTCTCTGTCTTCAACCCTTCCGCCAGTTGCCAGGCTTGGTCTGGCATCCCTAGTTTGTAACCTACTTTTTATTATTTGTTCCTGCGTTTATGATTAATATTGTATTTCTGTTATTTTGTTTTAATATTGTGAGTAGGGTTGCCTAAATTCAAGTTGGGCCTGGAATTTTCTTGGAATTGCAACAGACACGCATCCTACAGAGATTGGTTCTCCCAAAAGAAATGGCAGCTTTTAAGGGTAGATTCTATGGCATCACTTCCCCACTGAGCTCCCTCCTCTCCTCAAAATCCTCCATCACCACCTCCGGCACTATCCCCAAATATCCAGGAATTTCCCAAATTGAAGTTGGCAACCCTAGCTGTAAGTGGTCCTGTGAACCTTTTTTTAAAATTAAGAGGCAGCCAATATGTTTTAAATAAATAAATAGGATGACATTGCAAAACAATATTATTTTTTTCTCTTACAGCTTCACCATGTGACACAATTGACAATTTTGGTGTGGGTCAGAGAGGTCACATTAAAATTAATATCCGATGCCATCAGAAGCCCCTTGACTGTAACAAATGCACTCTTGATTCACAAAGGAAGATGATTCAGCATTTTTTTCAAGCAGAGCCAAATATATTCTATTTACCCTCTATCAAATAATACTTACTGTTTCCCTTCTGCAAACCCTACTGGTCAAATCAAGGGGAAAGTGTGTTGTAACAGAAAAATAATCTTCTTTTCACTATGCAAAGAAATTTATTCCAGTATCCTCAGCTAACTATTCCAACATTCCGGTAGGTCTAGATTCAGCAGAAGCTATAAGGCAGGAATTTTAGGAAAGCTCCCTGATTACTTTGGCCTGCAAAGAAAGGCCTGGGCGACAGTGTGTAATTTGGCACAAGTTTCTCCCGTGGGACCTGGGAATTCTCACATTATCTGGGTGGCGTTGGAACAAGCCACTCTGCAGCTGTTCCCCTGTCACAAAGGTAAAATGAGAAGGATGCTGAAGCTGCTTCTGTTAATAAAGGGCATAATGTTACACAGCCATGACCAGAAGTTTGCTATTTAACTGAATGGGGATGCATTAAATACATTAGAATTTTGATTTTTTATTCAGATCAATCAAAACAACCATAAACCTTCTGCATTACAAAGCAATTCATATTACTAGTTTGATCTGTCTTCTTGCATGGATCATGGATTCTTATGAATCCATAATCCCATACATTATTTGGACGCAAACTGATGTAATCCTGTCAAAATCAATGCAAGTAACCACTATGGTTCAATTCTTAATCTCATTGAGTCTTTGATTCTAATCATGCTTATTTTGGTCATCCAGCGAAATCAGTGTGACAAACTCCCACATAGTTGATGAGGCTTGGTAAGTTAACCATGATTTAAACATGAGGCAAAATGCTTCTCTGAGCAGTTTTGCGGAAGCTTGGGGTTTTGTGTAAACTGCACTGCAATCCATGGCTGCATGAGGATAGTTTGTGCACCAGAGATCCAAAGCCAAGATCTGGGTGTTATGCAGACATGCCGCCTTTAAGCACATGCCAAGCAAGTTGTTCCAGCACAGTAACTGCATCCTAAACAGATAATGAAGAAAGCTGACAGGAAGAAAATTGATTCATTTGAAATGTGGTGCTGGAGGAGAGTTTTACAAATACCATGGACAGCCAAAAAGATGCCGTTTTCACACACGCGCGTAACCCTCTGGAAAATCGCACAAAACTCACGGCATGAAGCGTCTTCCTAGCGTAATTTCCCAGCATGATCCCCTTTAATGGCGCAATGGTGTCAGAAAATGCGCCATTAAAGGGGATCGTGCCAGATAAATCGCTCTAGGAAGATGCTTCATGCCGTGAGTTTTGCCCAATTTTCTGGAGGGTCAGGGCATGTGAAAACGGCCAGACAAATAAGTGGGTTCTAGATCAAATCAAGCCTGAATTCTCCCTAGAAGCTGAAAAGATGAAACTAAGGCTATCATTATTTGGTCACATCCTGTCACTGCTGGTGCTTCTGTTGAGGCAGAGCCGGCTCCCGCCTTGGGTGCTGAACTTTGAAGGAGGCGCCGTGCTGGCCCCCCAATGATCGATTGGTGTTCCTTGCAGTGTATGCGCTCCTGTGTGCTCGCGCAGGAATTCTCCTCTCTTGGTGCAAGGCATTTCTTCTGGAGTGCAGAAGGGCATCCCTGTCTTCCTGCTCATCCAGCGCCCGATGAGCTTTGAGTTCAGCCCCATCAATGGGGACATTTCTCTCTCTGCCTTTTTTTCCTCCTCCTCTCTCTCTCTCTCTCTCTCAATTTAAGCCTTGGGCGAAGCTTCCGCGAGCAAGAGAGACTCTAGCTGGCTGGGGAGCAGCGAGCTCCCGTCTGACCTTTTGTCCCCCTTGTTCCCTCCTTTCTTATACTAAAAGGAATGACAGGAGGATTGCCCATTGGAAATAACAGGAGAGGCTTGAAGGCCCATTGGAGATAATGGGATCCAGGGATGCCAATTTACTTGCCTGGGCTCCATTGAAATGCATTGCAACACAAAGTTGCAAAGAAAATGTGGAATGGATTTTCCATAAAGGTCTTTGGGACCAGATGGAACACTCTGGGAGTGGAATGACAGTCCCCAGAGTGCAATGACGGTCCCTTGGAATAGAACCTGTGCTCAGGGACTGGAATGACAGGTTGAAGAGTGGAACGACTGCTCCTGGGAATAGGTTCAGGGCTCTGGGACTGGAATGACACCCCCTGTCATTCCACACCCACTGCCATTCCAGTCCCAGACCACTGCTTCTTCTCCCAGGGACTGTCATTCCACTCTGGGGCCTATGTTGACAGATCAAGATGGGTAGCCGTGTTTGTCTGTAGCAGTAGAAAAAAGCAAGAGTCCAGTAGCACCTATAAGACTAACAAAATTTGTGGTAGGGTATGAGCTTTCATGAGTCACAGCTCACTTCTTCACTACTGGACTCTTGCCCTTTTTTTGTGTTGTAATTCATTTCAATGGAGCCCGTGCAAGTAAATTGGCATTCCTTGCTCCCATTTTCTCCAATGAGCCTTCAAGCCTCTCCCATTATTTCCAGTGGGCAATCCTGTCATTCCTTTTAGTACATCCCTTTCCCCCTCCCCAGCTGGCATCAATTCTACTTCTTTCCTCAGGCTTTTGAGGGGGGTGGCTGCTTTTGGTAGAAAGAGTGGCTGGTTATGTGTGCACCGCCACAGAGGAAGGAGAAAGTGAAGTGAGACACAATTCCCTTTCAATCCGTGTGCGACAAGTAGAAGCAAATTACTGTAGTTGGGTTTAAAGTTGTTGTTTTAAATTCTATTACTTTCCTCCCCCCTTCTCCCTTTTGTTCTCCCTCCCCCTTGCTATTCTCCAATCTCAATGCTGCCCCCCTTCACTCCAGCAGAGCAGCGCCCCGCACTGCACCCCCCTCTTTATCACCTTCCTTCTCTCATTCCCTAGTTTCCATATATCATCCCACCTTCCCCCTCTCCCCAATAGTTTATTTCAGTATTTATACACTACATGCTTAGTTGTCAGCTGCCGTTCACTTCAGACCCAAGGGGGGGTGGGAGAAGGATGAGCATGGAGGGTAGTTCCTGAAAGGGATCTCTGACAAAGGTGATCAATATTTTAAGGCTTGAAGAGGGTCAGAGAGAAAGAGAAGGCTTCAGCTCAGTCTCCCAAACATCTCTCTCCTCCAAGCAGGCCCTGTAAGAGAAGCCCTCCTTCTACTGCCAAGAGTCTCTGGGTTCAGAGAGAGATGGGAAGAAAGAGAGAGGGAAACTTTTTTACACACACACACACACACACACACACACACACACACACACACAAAAGGTGTGCTCAAAACTTCAATGCAAGTCTCTGTTTCTGCTCACAAAATAGATTTTGTCTCACAATAAGAAAAACAAAGATTGCTGTTATTCTCACACTTATTAAAAAATTAAGATTTAAAATTTAAATTAAGAAATAAAAATTAAATTAAAAATGTAAAAAGTTTCAAGTTTTGTGCTTTCATTTTTCCTACATTTCTTCTGTTTTTTTAAAATTGGTTAGCGGGGGTGGGCAAGTAGGTATCTCGCCTCAGGTGCCAGAAACCCTGGCACTGGCCCTGTGTGAAGACAAAATTCAATGGAAAAAAATAATGCTAGCAAAGGAGGAATAGAAAAGAGCAAGAGTCCAGTAGCACCTATAAGACTAACAAAATTTGTGGTAGGGTATGAGCTTTCATGAGCCACAGCTCACTTCTTCAGACACCAGATCTTACATCAAGGAAACTGCAGACAGTTGAAGAAAGACAGTATAAGACTCCTGAAAAGGGATTTTATATAAAAGTCAGTATGGCAGCTGAGTTTTTAAATGTTCATGGGGAGATGGTGCATGACCTTTCTAGGGGTCATTTTAATGCGAACCTCTCACATGAACCTGCCGAAGGGCCCACCACACCACCCCTCCCTCAGTCCAACTCCACCTCACACCTCTTGCAGCCATCCTCTTACTTCCCCCAAGAAGCCTCCTGGCAGACGTTGTGCAAGATATACCGATGCTAAAAGGAGGAAGCAACTTAGAGATGTGGCAAAGAAATATGCACATCGTACTCCTGGAGTGCACTGAGCAGCAGTGGGCAAGTACCAGCAAGTTCTGAGTCCAAGGGAAAGGTGACCCATCCCTGCAGACCTGGGCACAGTAGTGATGACCCTAGCAGACCCAACAGCCACGATATACCCTGATATTGTCACTATCATGAAGAAGTCCATGGATGGGCTGTGCAAGTGTGCCACTCTGACCCCCAAGAAAGACAAGGCTGCCATCATTAATGAAACACAACTCCCTCGAAGGGGCAGAAATGGAGTACAGATCTGTGGACTCAGTGGTGCAAATGGATGATGCAGTCCACACTACCCTGTGGAGTTCCTCAACATGCTCAGCCCTCCTGGCTTCCCAGCCCACAAGTGGGGGCTCCAAAGTGGGGGGAAACCACCAATGAGGTCTTCAAAGAGGTCCTTCAGTAGAAAATTAAGGTTGGACGTATTTTTTCACTTTATTTACTCCACTACCATATTTTCGTTTTAAAAATCTCTTCAATAAATGTTACATTTCAAAATCCACTTTATCAGTTTTAGGCATCAACATGCATTGCTTTATTCAAACATTTTTGTGAAGCTCAGGTTCTATGCTATTATACTACAAAACCAACTCAACCTGCCCCCCGCCGCTCAAACCAAAAACGTTACCCATAAATATTATAACTGGATTTAAAGTAGTTCAATACCGAAGCAAAGCACGGGCATCAAACTAGTTGTAAATAATCAGTATGATGAGAATTGTAATATTATGCAGAAATGCAGATAACATAACAAAAGCAGCTGTCACTGGTGACTGAAGCACAATAAGGTTGGATGCAACCTTTCCATGGGTGCAAAAGGGTTTCCCACTTCCTGCCTCTGCCTGCAGCCTGAAATGCCCCCTGAAATCCTCTTCCTGGGAATTTGTGAAGAGTGCTGTGTGTTGGTAAAGGCTCCATCTTGCGTGCATTAACCGGTTTTTTCTGTTTTTCTTAAAAGTTGAAGTGTTAAAGGAGGTGTCCCCTGGAAATTTCTACCCAGCTGCAGGGCCATTGCGGGATCACCTACTTTAAAAACAAGCCCAACAACATCCCCCCCCAAGTGTTGGGGAATTTAATGACACCGACCATTATCACACTAAAGAGAGGCAAACTGGTGCCAGTTTGGAACTCTGTGCACAACTTTTCTAGGTCAGGACAAAATGTTTTACATATTTTTCTTAGTAGTTCTAAACTGAATCTTATGAATGTCTTCATATTTACATTCACAGAACTTTCTGTACAAGATCATAAGGGAAGAAAGGAAAGAAAGAAGGGGGAGGGATCGCTCAGAACACTGTGTTAAAGTCCAAAAGGAGAGAATGTCCCGTTCCAAATCGTAGCATCCTAAAGTCATCTCAGCACAGCAGCTTATCAAAAATGTATGTTCTTATAATTTAGGTACAGAAAGCTCTGCTTTGTGTGTTTTAATGCTTGGAAGCCTCAAATCAGGTGTCATTCCAAAGCTATGACTACCAAGCTGTATCAGGGTCATGCTACAGGTATTCCTTAACCAGAATATAGTATTTTTCTTCTAGATAACTGTGACACAATCCTGGGGGAGGAGTCCTCTGGAAACTTCTGCTAACTCTAGGGACATTGCAGGGTCATCTGCTTAATTAAATCCCCTTCATAGGTGATATCTTACTAAGCTTTATAGGGTCTAGAATGTTTAGTTATTTAATAGCCTGTTTGCAGTGGTTTGAATCCAGGGAGACCTGGGCCGTTTTCACACTGCTTACCTTCTCTCGGAACGACCCGGAACATCACACAAAAACCGTGGAAGTTCATATTTTCTTGCATGAGATTTGCGCAAAATCATGCAAATATCGCGCGAGAAAACGTGATCTTCCATGTTTTTTGTGCGATGTTCCAGGTCGTTCCAAGAGAAGGTAAGCAGTGTGAAAAAGGCCCTGATCCATCAGCTACTGTGAGGACAGACAAAATGTAAATAGTACCAGCTAGCCCCCAGCTGAACACACAGTGCTGACTCTCTCCTGTATTTTACCCTCACATTGTGTCTTCCCAGTCCTAGTCAACACACTAATAATCACTGCACTGCAGTGGCTTAATTCATAAATGGGTTTGGAAAATTCACACTTATTGTTACATGGTATAGTAACAGCCTCTACCTTTTAGCTTTTCAAAAGGATAAGACAAAATCATGGAGGATGAGTCCTCATCAATATATCTAATTCTCAACATAGCCCTATTAGTATATACTTATATCCAGAGGCTAAAGCCATAAACAGAGAAGACAGATCTTTCTACAAACTTGAGATAAGCCGCAGATTTGCAGAAAAATCTAAAAACTTTAAAAATATATTGGGGGAGGGTTAAAAAAACACCAAAATAAGAGATGCCATACCTGTGGCTTTAAGAAATGGATGCCCTCTGGAATCTCAGTGGTCTTTATGGTGGTTGGTAGACAACAGCAACAATATTGTCAGCCTTTAAAACTTTGATTTTTTTTTTGTCACTAAAAGGCAGGGTCCTTTCCAAGGATATTTTGGCTTCCCAGCCCATTCTTTCTTTTTGCTCTGGAGGGAGGCAAGGCTCAACAGCCACTAGGCAACTTGCTACCATTCAACGTGCACAACTTAACCAGGGGCTACCAGTTGACTGGGCCCAGTGGCAGCCTTCACCTAACACTCCTGAATGACTTGCTTGCTACTGCACAACTTTGGAACTTGGCCAGACTTTTCCCAGGGAAAAGCTGCTAGGAGAAGGGAAGAAAGGAAAGCTGAGGGCTATGCTGTAAAGTGATTAAAGTGTATGACTCAGATATGGGAGACCCAGGTGCAAATCCTCACACTTCAATGGAAGCTTGTTGGGGGACTGTAGGCCAGTCACTCTCAACTTAGTCTACCTTCCAGGGTCATTGTGAGGATAAAATGGAGGTGTGGATAATGATGTGAGTTGCTGTGAGCCTCCATTGGTAAGAAAGGAAGGTATAAATATAAAAAATAAATAAAGCTGGAGACTGAGGGGCAGATACAAAAAAGGTTAGTTGATGACTGGGAAGGAAATGGAGGCTGCCAGAAGGATAGAAAAAGGAAATGGTGTGGGGAAAGGAGTACAGGGGGAAATCAAGTGACTCCTGCAAGTCCTTGTGTGTTTCCCTCTTGCTATTGCTATATGTGTATCTTGTTATATCTAATTTGCAACTCTGCAGATTATGGCCATGAACAATGAAAAGAGATATTTTGACAAATTTCTAATTTTGTAGAAAAATACAAACGATTTGAGGTAGGGTTTTAATCCCCCCCCCAAATGATGAATGTGTCTGTGCTTGTGCAAACAACGCACCTCTACCTGTCCAACCTCATCCACCCTCCTTGTGGCAGGTGTGTGAACAGAATAAGAGGGAGCCCCCACGGCCACATGAGCCAGGCAGGCAGTGGTTGCAGCACTGCAGAGGAGCCAGCCGAGGAGGGGAAAAGGAGAGCGGGAGCTGCTGCTGCTCTCCACCATGGGAGAGCACTGCAAGGCACTGCAGCACAGAGACAGGTGAGGTGAGAAAGGGGAAGAGCAGGAGCTGCCATTCCCACTCCCCACTGATGCTTCCCACTGCACAAGCCAGATGGGTTGAGGAGGCAGTGCTGCAAGTGGGTGGGGGAGAAGAGAGCAGGATCCACTGCAAGTTTCTCCGGCCCTCCACCACATGGGCCAAGCAGCTGAGGCAACAGCATGGCAGGCAGGCAGGCAGTCTGGCTAGTAAATGGGCACCCCAACAATGGAGTTGGGAGGTCAAAAGGATAGGACTTGCCCACATGTGCGGGTCTCATGGGACCTCCAGTTGTTAGCTATAATAGCTAAATGAAACTTCCAGGTTCAGAGGAAATCTGTATGTGAATACCTATTATAAACTGCAGGGGAAGGGAAGGAGGGACCGCTTGTGCCTTAATAATAATAATAATAATAATAATAATAATAATAATAATATACCGCCCTTCAGGACAACTTAACACCCACTCAGACGAGTTCACAAAGTATGTTATTATTATCCTCACAACAATCACCCTGTGAGGTACATGGAGCTGAGAGAGCTCTGAGAAGCTGTGACTGATCCAAGGTCACCCCATGGGCTTCAAGTGGAGGAGTAGGGAATCAAACCTGGTTCTCCAGACTACAGTCCTGCCACTTTTAACCACTACACCAAACTGGATCTCTTCGTCCTCTTTGTGAACTCCCAGAACTATCTGTCTAGTCATTGCTGAAAAGAGAATGCTGACCTAGATAGACCCATGGTCCAACACAGTAGGACTCTTCATGTTCTTGGAACTCCATTCATCACATAATCTATCTGAGGAAACCAAATAACAAATGGTAGCAGCAAGATGGTTCACTTTTCTCTTTTGTCACAAATGGGATATGCATTGAGCATTCCTAAGCAGATCACATCTTTCTAAGTCTATGGAATTTCATGGGTTTAGAAGAGTGTAACTCTGTTTAGGATTGCGCTTACAGTGTATAGCCACAACACTTTTCTTATGAAAATATTTAATCATGTATTATAGCTTCTGGTCTTCTGCAACCTTGAATGTCACAGGCAGGATGTTATTTCTTACTGGCAAAATACACTTCAGACCTTCTTAGTCCTTCTTTTGAACTGCAGGTAAAAGGAGAGCCATCTTCACAAAAGAGATTATTTCAAGACATTAGTACAAGGTGAAATTGTACCTAATCAGTTCTTTGAAATCCTTCAGCTTTCCTATGGATGTTTTCCAAAACTCAGCCTGGGAGTACAATAGGATTTAACTCCAAGTGCCTATAAGACTGCACCCTTAGAGCAAAAGTTCTTTCTCAGTTCTCCCTTTTCCTCTTTACCTCCTGTTTATTTAGCCCCCTGCTCTCCCTCCTGCTGACAAAGTTTATGTTTATATGATACATTCCTTAGCATGCAATCCTAAACAGAGTTACATTCTTCTATGAAGTCAGCGTTACTCTGCTTAGGGACTGAACTATTATAGTAAGTCTTTTGCAAAGTCTAAACTTAAATTTTGTTACTTTGCTATGCTAGATTTTGTTTTGTGCTTTTAGAACTGTGCTGCTACTGTAGCTTTTTATTGTAGGTCTCCGTGAGTCGTTTTAATAAAAAATGCAGTTTATCATGGCAACGTGATTGACATTTGGAAAAACCCTTCTGTTATTGTTGAATTTCTGCAACATATATTCAAACCCAGGTGTGAATCAAGATCCACTTTTAGAGCTATTTGTTGCCCCACATTCATTATTGAAATTCACCTCTTCTTTGATTTGTTCTACAGCACCTACTTTGATTATCAACCAAAAGCACAGTTAGGAATCCATCAAATGACAGCCACTAAGCATAAACTAAATCCATTATCTCCACCTGTAGGCAGGAGATTGTCTTTGTTTGAATGAGACTGACAGTCACATTAGTGCTTGAAAGCTCTATAAATACCATGTGCTACAAATTCTTCGAGTCTCTTATCTTTTCCATAGAGGTGGCACTTCTAATAGCCCATTCAAGGAAGCAGGTGGCAAAAGAGATTAAGGCAGAGGAAGCAACACAGAAAAATACAGTGGCATTACAATTATTATGAAAGTTTGCTCTAGCAAGGAAGAGAATCATCACCACAGCGTACAATATGGCATAGCAATATGAAACCTAAATTTGTCTACAAGGACACAAATTATAATTCTAAAAATAGGTAGGCTATTGGCCAGAATTTTATAACCTGCTGCACTGCAGTGGCCTCTCAGAGCCAAACATCTAAGCCTAAAGGCCCTCCTGTGGCTGTGTGATGGAAAAACCAACACTATGTGAGTGGTAAGAGGAGCTACTTACAGGCCCTTGGCATTGTGTTTATAGGAACTTCACAGGCACTTGAAGGAGAGAGATTACTGTGGCTGAGAGGCGTGTGCATCTAAGCCAGGGGTCCTCAACCTTTTTGAGCCTCCTGCCACGTTTGGAATTTTGAGAGGAGGGTGGTGAGCACTACACAAAAATGGGTGCCACTACAGGTGGAGCCAGATGTAACACATCCCTCCTTGGTTTGTGAAACAATCACATGGCAACCATGCCAAACACATGCAGCTGCCTTATTCAGAATCTGGCCATCATTTGTCAAGGTTAGTATTATATGTACTTTGGTTGGAAGCAAGGTCCAGCCACTGGGAGGACAGCAAGCCTGGAGAAAGAGGGGACGGGCTTCGACTCCTGGACACACATTCCTCCTTGTGGAATTGCCCAGCTTCCTGGGCTCAGAGACTGGAACATAGCTCCCTCTCCACTTTGCAAAAGGAAGTTCATGGCAACAGTTTGTCAGGCATGAAGGGGGAATGGAACCACCCATTGGCTAAGGAAAGCCTGAGTGCTTTCCAGTCCTCCTGATTCTCTCCTGGCCATGGCTGCTATTGGAAAACCACGCAGCCATTTCAGTGAGGGCAGCTAATAAAAAGCCCTGCCTTACAATGGCCCACATGCACCTAACTGGAGAATCTTGATCCGTGCCCACCAATCAGAGAATTTCCCCCTTGATTTCTCGTCTGTCTAAACCATTTAAAAGGATACAGAATAGAAAGAATCTCAATGAGTAATTGATGGTGGAATTAATTGTCAGCAGATGTAGTGATGGCCACAAGCATAGCTGGCTTTAAAAGAGGATTGGACAGTAGGGCCATGGCTCAGCAGCAGAGCAGTTCTTTTGCATGCTTAAGGCACCAAGATTCAGTCCCCAGCATCTTCAGTTAAAGGGATAAGGTAGGAGGTGTTGTGAAAACTTGGTGAGCTGCTGTCAGTAACAGTGGGCAATACTGACCTTGCTAGACCAAGGATTTGACCATTTTATGTGCTCATATATTCATGAAGGATTTGGTCCATCAATAGCTATTATCTATGGTGAACAAAAAGGAATCTCCATTTCCAAAAGCAGTAGACTTCAGAATACCAGCACTAGGAGGCAACATCAAGGGAAGGCCTCGCCCTTTATGCCCCGTATGTTGCCCCCCTCGGGCAAATGATTGGCCATTGTGTAGCACAGGGTACTGAACTAGAGGTATCACTGGTCTGACCCAGCAGGGCTTTTCTTGTGTTCTTACATTGGCAAGTACCATTTGAATTGACATATTTAAACCAGAGATCTCACAAAATGTCTCATCCGTGCACTAAGAAACTTAACTCATAAGTTCTTACAACTCTGGAATAATGTTCAAAAATCCAAATTATGAAAACTCTTAGAGACTGAAGGAGAGTGCTCTGATTCATTTGAACTGCACAGACTCATCTATTAAGTCCTAGGGCTTTAGTTAACCAAGTCAATTAGCCGCTATCATATCCATTAAAAGCAGATCATATTTAATACCAATGGACTACCCCCTTCTCCTGCACACTTAAATAATTCCCTAGCAATCAGATGAGTTATTTTCACCTTTTAGAAGATTAAGAGGAGGTAGAGAAATAAGGACAGGAGTTTATTTTTGCAGGCCTAGATTCCCCTATCTGCCGCTTCTATGGATCAGAGTTTCTATCAGCTGCGTCAAATTGAAGTTTAATAAATGAGCCCAGCTAATTAGCTCTGTGTTCTTTAGCTATTATATTTGTAACTCTTTTTTTTTTAAAATGTACGGCTGTGTCCTGAAGAAGAACAGAGCTGGCATCGTTTTAGTTATCAAATGCTGGTAATTGACACAGAGGCAGGCTACGCTTTACACAGGGTTATAATTAATCCAGTTCAGTGACCTCAAAGGGTGCACTTCTGAGAAATCGGTGACTTGCATTTTGAGTTTTTGTCAGCTACTGCAGTAGACATAAATTACAAATGAGGTACTAATGAAGTATTTCATCACCAGTTTACCGTCTGAGTTCAGACTTCCTACTCCAGTTCACGGGAGGCTTGGTGTAGGGGTTAGAAGAAGCTCTTCAGAGCAGTTATAAATGAACACGCAGATAGCCAAGGCTACTCCTCTGAATGTAACAAGGTCTTTGTTTTCAAACTTTTAAACCTGCAAGACAGAAAGGAATATGTTTATGTTTAGGAGCTGACAGAAGAGGAAAGATTTTTTAAATTTATGTTTATTTAAATATGTTCTATTTTTCTCCCCCACATGGACCTAAAGTTGATTACGAAGTAACAAATATGATTAGCACACAAACAACAACAGACACCAACACTTGCATTGGTTCAGGGTCCACAGAGTCAGCTCACCTGGAGTAACAAGCTGGCTAAGAATCAAGGGCAAGGAATCCTTGGACTCTTGCAAAAACTGTTGTGCCTCTGGCCTAACCTAGGCCAAAGTCCGTTTTAACAGGAAGAGAAACAGAAGTTCAGGCCAGATCTTATGGCGCTGGAAGACATTTCCCCAAGATTCTCCTTCCCTGCCATACTTTAGTTTGATCAAGACCATAAGTAAACTTTTAACAGAACATGAAACACAGAGCAAGTGAGAAGTAGGGGGTCTGCAAATTAAAACAAAACAATCTGGAAATGTAGCTGGAAGTCATTGTTTTGTTTTGTTAAAGCAGCTTACAGAATGATAAACCAAATCTGGAAAACCCAATAGTAACAAATCCCTCCAACTCAAAAGTTTGTGTGTTTCTTTTTGGTTCATACCTTGCAGCACCAGCAGGCAGGTGCTGAGCCAGTTTGGTGTAGTGGTTAAGAGCGTGGGACTCTAATCTGGAGCACCGGATTTGATTCCCCACTCCTCCACGTGAAGCCACCTGGGTGACCTTGAGTCAGTCACAGATTCTCGGAGCTATCTCAGCCCCACCCACTTCACAGGGTGTTTTGTTGTGGGGATAATAATGACATACTTTGTAAACCACTCTGAGTGGGTATTAAGTTGTCCTGAAGGGTGGTATATAAATCAAATGTTGCTGCTGCTGCTGCTGTTGTTATCATTGCAGAGCACCATCTTGTTTCCCTTAACAGCATTCGCCAAGGGGAGAGAGCCCTTAAGTTATTAATTAACTCTGTTGGCGGGAAGGGGGAATATGCACAATGCACATAAGTGCATCTTTTTTCCCCCTGACACTACTGGGCAATGGCATTGTCCCCCTGCCAGCCATGTCCTTGGAAAGGAAGACCCCTCCCAACCTATCAGCTTTGGAAACATTTGGAAGGGGGAATATTCAAACTTAAATCATAGGCTGCAATTTAAAAGACACTTCTGTTAGAGTAAGCACTATTGAATACCATGGGACTTACATCTGAGTAGACCTGTTTGGAGGTTGCATCTTGGTGAGTTTTGCCACACTATTCAGGCACTGGAGTTTCTCCCACCCCTATCAGAGCACTTGGATGGTCTGTTCAATAAATTGAACTTGATAGAAGCCCTCTAAGACTTCAATTGTGGGCTGAAATTCTAAAGACACTTTCCTGACAGTAAGCACAAGGAAACCCTTAACCAATAGGCAACAGCAGGAATGAAAGGTAATAATTTATTGGCACTATAGAGAAAAAGTGAACATAAAGCAGGATTATTTTTAATGTTGTTACAGCCCTGCAGTTGCTACTCCTTTGCCAGCCAGTTTCGCACTGTAGTGTGTGCTTGACCACCAACACTCATCTTCTTCAGGGTCCATTGTTGCGTGTGTATTTGCATACAGTAACTGAGAAAAAACTTGGTGGATTGATGGTTTAGAGGGAGGATTGTGTTCTGTGCAATTTTGGTGCTGTTAAGTGCACAAACAACTGCCCCAATGAGCCTGGAAGTCCTCATTGCAAAGAGCGGGGCCAAAACACATTTAAAAAACCCAAACGGATTAGATCTGAGCTGTCCATGCCCCACTTGGAAACACTAGTAACAGCACATTGTTGGTTCAGAACCTCTGGATCCAAAACTGAAACAGACATTTTTTCAGTGCACACCCTTAGCGAGAAGGCATCTTGATGCAAACCATCTAATGTTTAAATACCAGGTTTGTGCTTCTTTGATTCTAGCAAGCATTCCCATTATTAAAACATTACTTTAAAAAATCATAAGCATATTCCTTTCTGCAATGTGGATCTAAAAGCCATTATTACATCACCATGTTCTTTCCCTGTGCTTGTTGTTCGGAGATGCCCACAACCTAAGCACCTGAGTTCATTCGCTTACTGGGCAAACAGTGCTATTCCCTTGATAGAAAAATGCAGGGGCACCTTTCCTTCCTTCCGTCACCAAACATCTGAAGGAAGAGTTCCCTGGCTGGTGATGCCAGGATTCTAACTCAGTTTGATCCAATGCCCAATAAGGGCATCCTAGTTCATTTGCATCCAAGCTTGTATACAGAATTCAATGGGAACATTCAGGTGAACAGACTAAGAAGTCCAAGTTAAGCATCTTTCCAAATATTTTCCACTCGTGCAACTGTTTGCACCCGGTTGTTTGAAGCAATCTGACTACAGTCTAGCTCAGATAAAGTCCTGGTTAAACTCCCATTCAGTGGGGTGAACATTACACCTGTTGAAGTCTTATATTTTAATGTTTGAAATAGTTTTAATGTTTTGATGTTTGCCATCTTGAAGATCCTATACTAGGTGGAAAGGTGGCATGCAAATATTTTAATTAAATGAACAAGCAAACAATCTTCAGCAAGGAAGAAGATTGCAAAGCAAAGCAAGGGATGCCATTAAAATCAGTTTGTGGGAAAGTTTTTAGTAATAACAATGGGTGCAAATCCTTCAAAAGTAGGGGGAAGGAGGTGATAAGGAACTACTCTTACCTAATGCTTATTAGCCAGTTATGAAGCCAATTATGATGTTTTGCCTTTCAATGTATTTTGGTTTCAAGGCACCCATGTAGGGAACTCTTGGGAAAAGAAGCAATACCATGCGATATCGATGAAACAGTGGGGGGAGAATCAGCTGAAGATTTAGGAAGCAACTTATGGGGGGGAGGCTTTAGCTAAGTGGTTGAATGCACGGATTGTATGCAAGAGGACCCTGGTTCAATTGCTACTGCCTTCATGTTAAAAAAATCCTAAGGAAGCAGTGCTAGGCAAGCCTTGTAAATTTTCTTCGAATCAGAATGGATGATACTGGGCTACATAGATTAAAGGTCTGACTTCTTATAAGGCAGCTTTCTATGTCCATCTTTAGCTGATAAAATGATTGTGTGTGTGGTCAGGACATTTCCATCTCTTGTTGATGAACAAAAGGCTTTTCAAAGCAGGCAGTATCCTCTTTAGTGGGATTTTAAAATTCTTTGCTTTCTTTCACTAATACCTGTTTACACAGATGTAGCAACAAGGAACTAGTACTGACCTGTCTTCTCGCTTATCCACACTTCAAACCATATTGCTACCAAAGCAGATGCCATAGCTGCGGATCAGAACTTTTGTCTTCAAATTTAAGTGACATGAAGTAATATTACAATCCAAGCATGTTACCTGTTGGGGCTATATGAGTGTGATCCAAATCCCTATTGTTAATCTTCCGCTGAAAAATGCTTTCCATTTCTAAAGTGTTATCACTGCAGTGTTACAGATGAGTGTGTTACCAACAGAATTTGGTGAATTTTGGGATAAGCAAGACTACACTAAGACTTCCAGTCTCAAACCTGAATAAGTTTCACTGATATCTGTAATAAAATTTTCTAAAATTAAAAAATTCATGTCGAGTAATTTCATCAGTGTCAGTAATAAAATCAGGATAGGTAGCCATGTTAGTCTGTCTGTAGCAGTAAAAAAGAGCAAGAGTTCAGTGGTACCTATAAAGCTAACAAAATTTGTGGTAGAGTATGAGCTTTTGTAAGTCACAGCTCATTTCTTCAGATACAGCTAGAATGTGAGTCCATCTGTCCTTATATCTTGGTGAGTGGGGTGATTTTAGATGCCGAAATGACAATAGCAGGTAAATGACAAAAGCCAGTGAATGACAATTACACCTGCTGGTCACACACTGTGTACTCTGTAATGTGTAAAGATCTATTTTGGGGAGAATCTCATGCCCAGGCTGAAGCCTGAGGGCAAAGAATAGACAGCTTCATCTAGTGATAAAATATGCAGGTACTACCAAGTACTAAAAGCTTCATAGTTGTGGAGTTTATGTCTTCAGGCATTTAATTGCATATATGCATTTGCATATTACATGAAAATCCATGAAAGAGAGAGACCATTAAAGGTGGGTTTTCTGCTCACCTGACCAGTTCAATGCATACTTGACTGGTCAGGGCACAAAATTACTCCAGCAATCACATCTAGCCACCAGACAAGTAGATGGCTTGCTGTACATTTAGGGAATACAAAATATAAGGAAAGATTAATGGGAGATGCAGAACTCCTGTAAATCTCTGTTTTTCTTTCACCCATAGCTCGAAAGACAGTATTCTTAAATCTTCAGAAGATCATAGTTTGACATCCTTTTTAAAAAATGCTGCTTAAAGCATGGAGAATTTTTTTAAATGTTAGTTGTCATAGTTTGAATACAATAGCTATTTCTGTTTTTTTATCCGTAAAAGCTTTTGGAATACTTTGCAAATGTTTCACTATTTTTCAAAGAATCATAACTGTTTAGTTTGATTCCAACACATTCCAAAACATCCTTGTAAAAAGACAGATCAAGTGAACAATATGTCCTAGACAAAAAAAACACACACACAAAGTAAATACAAAGAAAAACAAAAATGTTACCCACATACCTTTCAAGGTCATTTTGGAACCAAGCCATTCAGGCATAAGATAAAGGGTACAAAAAACCAAGTGGCTTCCAGATACTTTTATGTAAGAGGAATATGCCTGGAAGCCTGCTGTCGTGCAATGGAAATCCCCCCCATTAACTCTTAGGCCTCCATGAATTTCTTTCATATTTGGTGTCATAATTGAAACCACATAATATATGTAAAGTCCAATACTCCAAAACATTCCAGGAGTCCTAATGCAGGGCTTTGTCTAGTAGACTCACTGCATCAGCATCACAGCTCCTGGGCAAACATTTATTCTGCAACATGTGTCAATAATTTAAGAAGTGCCAACATAGGTCTCAAAGGGGCAGAAGGATGAGCAGGGAGTATCCAGGGGAAAGTCAGCTGTTGGAATTAACAGTGGCATATCCTGCATCTGGGAGGAAAAAAAACAGATTTACAGTGGGATTTGAGTCCAGTGGCACCTTAGAGACCAACAAGATTTTCAGCTTTCAGATGGTATTTGTAGAAGAGAGTTTTGACTCTCAAAAGTTTATACCCTGAAAATCTTGTTGGTCTCTAAAGTGCCACTGGACTCCAATTCTGCTCTTCCACTGCAGATCAAAATGGCTACCTATCTAAAACATTTACAGTGCTGTACTAAATACAGTTATACCTTTCTAAGCCCACTGACTTCAACTGACTTAGAAGAGTGCAACTCTGCTTAGGATTACTCTGCTACTCTCCTTTTAAGGGGACTGCTACACTTCAATAAGATTGCAAGATGTAGAATAATCCCAGACACCAGGGAAAGGGGTGGGGGCAAAAAAAAAAAGATGAACCTTTCTTTTGACAAACATGCATGGCCACTCCTGGGCAGTGCCACTCAGCTGCAGGAGGGTGCCTGGGTTGCTGGACAATTCCCTGAACTGGCAGAAGTGCTGCGCAGCCACAGAAGGCTAGGCAGCTGGGCTGGATGAAAGAGGAAGGAGAAGGGGTGGGGCCATGCCGGGTGTCTGGTATTTGGGGGTTTCCCCCACACAGACCCCCAAAATACTGGACAGTCCCCAAAAATACCAAACTGTCTGGGTGAATACTGGACACGTAACAACCCAACACTTCAGGGCTGTACTAAAATCCCTCTCTGGTGTTCCATAAATACAAAGGAGGGTCAGTGAGAGACCAGCAAGCAAACAGAAAAGTCTTCATCTGTGGGAGATGGCAATGATACCACACGTGGTAACCTGCCCCAAAAGGGAGGGAAGAACTAAGGAGATTGCAAGAACGCCACGTGTGGAGCCAACTTGCTGTTGGCAGCTGCTGCAGAACATTATTCATTGCTCTCCTTTTGTCCCTTCTGGCTCTTTCCAGGCAAGCCCACCAAGAGTGTTAGAAGTCAGAATGAACTCCTTGCACACTCTAGTACCAACTATCAGCTGAGCCTACAGCACAGCCAACGGCTGCATCTAGCTGCCCTGTTGCAGGGTTGCCAGCTCTTCTTTGCAAGCTGCTCGACAGACAGTTGTATGACCAGCAAGTGTCCTACGCTCAGTCACGAAAGAGTTAAATTGTTGTTTTGTTTTTTTAGTCAGATAGCTAGTTAGCATAAGGCCACTTAGGCTTCGAGATAAGTTCCCGCCAGAGAAAGTGGGTGTCTTTAGTCTTAATGAGAGAATCCAGGATTGTCTATTGGATGAGCCAGTTTATTGTGGAGGGGGGCAATTAGCTAGCAACATATACTAAGGTTTTATTGCTCTTTGTTCATTTGTCTACTACAGCCTACTTCTACTACTTCACTAGAACATGCAGTCTGTTTTTTTCTCTCTAGGACCTAGTTGAGACTATCAAGATGTAGTAAAGTATTTTTGTGGAGCTAGAATCACAGAAGTCTGTCTACTTATTTCCACTGCACTATTATCAAACTCTGCAAACTTATATACAATTGCTGTGCAACCCGCCAACACCCTTGATCACGGTTGGGGCCTTATAAGCCATGTGGGCTGCAGGAGAATGGTGAGGGGGAGGGACGGAACACAAGAGCATGTGGGGCAGCCAATCAGAATGAGGTGCCCAACCCAAATGATTTTGTTTCCTGATGCAAGGTATCAGACTCCATTCATATCACCCACGTTCCACAGCTTACCTCACAGAAGCCACTCTGATAGAATGTTCAAGACATTTCCCACATTATAAAACAAATCCAACCTTACCTAACCCCAGGAAGTCTGAGAGCCAAGCTACAAGTGACGCCTGACACAGGTTGGACACTTGTCAGCTTCCCTCAAGTTTTGATGGGAAATGTAGGCAGCTTGGTGGAATGTTGGACAAGTGACAGCTGAAAAGTCCGTTGGACAGCAGTCGGAGAGCCAAGCTGCAAGACCAGGATACCTATGTATTGTCGAAGGCTTTCCTATATAGGATACCTATATTTCCCATCAAAACTTGAGGGAAGGTGACAAGTGTCTAACCTGTGTCAGGCATCACTTGTAGCTTGGCTCTGAGGTACTCACAGAATGCCAGACACTTCCCTATTCATTTCAGGGAACGGATTCATAAATGTGCTGGTAATACATTAATACTTGCAGAGGAGTTAGCCGTGTTAGTCTGTGGTAGCAAAATCAAAAAGAGTCCAGTAGCACCTTTAAGACTAACCAATTTTATTGTAGCATAAGCTTTCGAGAATCAAGTTCTCTTCGTCAGATGCATGATACAGAGACTGTCTCTGTATCATGCATCTGACGAAGAGAACTTGATTCTCGAAAGCTTATGCTACAATAAAATTGGTTAATCTTAAAGGTGCTACTGGACTCTTTTTGATTTTACATTAATACTTAAATGTAGGTATAGATTAAATTTCTAATGAGGTATATATAAAATCCTATTTGTTTCAAATCTTTATTCCCCATATGGTTGAGATTCCTATTGTCCAGCCAGTTGCCATTAGCAAATGTTAGAAGTGTGCTCCGCAAACAAGACTTTAACGGTGCGATCCTGAGCACGCTTACCTGGGAGTAAGTGGCATTGGACATAGTGAGACTTGCTTTTGAGCAGGCATACTTAGGCTTGTGCTGTTATTGTTAGAAGTCATCTATACAGATCAGTGGTGGGTCAACACAGGCAACTTATTCTGCCAGTTATTCCATTCTAAGCCCATTAAACATTAGACTCTGCATCAGATCGCTCTGTTAAGGACCTAAAAGAACTGTTGAAGATACAAAACAAGGAAATATTGTACTTCAGCTCCACCTCATGGCACTGTAAAAAATCTACAGTTCATTTTCCACAATTTTATTGCAAATTTCATCTTCCAAATAAATCTGTTGAAAAGACCCATATCAAAAAGAGTAAAACAGGAATGGGTAACATTTTCAGCAAGAATAGCAAGTTTAGAAGCTTTGAATAAGACACAGCTTATAAAAGGGTAAATAAGGTACAGTGGAGGTTTTCATTCCCAGCTATCATAGGATTTATTTTAGTTTTTTCCTATGGCACAAGCAACCAGCCCAGTGCTTGCCTACCCCGATCAATGGGAACATGCATTAAACAGGAAGGGAGACAGGGGAAGAGGGAAGGAAAGAGAGAGAGAAAGAAAGCGGGTTGGATCCAACCAGTTTTTCTGCTGATGAAGAAAGAGGGGGGTCTCCTTTGACCACCAAAAAAGGCTATGCTGGGGATTGTGAGACTTGCATGGACCAAAATCATGTGAGCCAGGCTATGGTAAATAGAGTAACTGGCTGAGATGGAGTAAAAGAATGGCTGAATCCAACATAGCATAACTATATATAATCCTCAACATGGCCCAATCTATGGATACTAAAATCTATAGATTAGGGCCATGTAGAACAAAAGCAGATTTTTCTAGAAACCTGGGGTACTCCCAAGATTTGCAGAAAATTATAAGCTTTAGGGGGAGGGGGGTGATTTTAAAAACCTGAAAATGGACTACGGTTGTCTGCACACATTACTGCAGTTGGGCAAGGGAGAAGGAGCCGAATCCCTCATCATCACTGCCGAACCAGCAGCTCTAAGGATAGCTGGGAGAGGAGAAGTGGAAGCTTCTATGCTTCAAATATACACTGTAGCTGAGGAAGGAGTTATGGGGGCAGCCGGAGGAGTAGAAACCACCATCTGCTCTAGAGGTGGCAGGCCAGAGGAAGAAGCACAGGAACTCCTGAAGCAGTGGCACCAAAAGTGGGTGGCAGCAGGAAAGAGAATGAGGAGTAACAGGAACAACTGCTGCCACCACTGAGGTGTCAGCACTACAGGTGGGCCACTAGGGGAGATGGGGAGAAGATTTTGGCAAATAACCAAGTGAGTGGTGAGGGGGTAGTGGGACAGCAGGAGATGAGAGAGATTCCCTCTCGGGTTTAGCAGGGACCTGTGAATGGTGAATCTCCAATTCAATGCTTATCTTTATAGACTTACCTTAAATAAATACTACTGAAAGAGCTCTAAGCTAGACATTAGGATAAAAGGTCCAGAAATAAGTATGAAAATAGATACAGTAAATATTATAATGGAGGAATTATAATTTATATACAAATCATTAGAAATTAATATTGGGTTGGAGCCAAAGGTTCCCTTGCACCCATGATAGGAGTCTTCCATTTACAGAAAATCTCTTTCGAAGAGCAGAATACCTATGAGAACCTCTATTTCAATTTCTGACCTCATGGCTTTGATCAAACACAGTATTATTTCCTATACATTTAATAAATTTAGAAATAAATATAAAGTTTCTAAGGAAATAAACTTCTAAATAAACCTATGATCTATACATTCTGTTTAGATGTTAACATGTAAACATGGCTTATTTAGCTGTGATTAGTTAGAGTCTCTCTACACAAGATATCTTACATGGGGACCTTGAGTGACTTACTTTCTGTGTGGTCTTATCTTCAAATGTACTCTGTCTCCCCAGCAGTGCATGTGTATCCACAATGGGAGAACAAGTGTAAGATCTTTTACTCAACCCTACGCGTGAAAGATGTCTTGTGTAGAGAGACTAACAGTTAAACAAGGATTTGGTCTGTACACAGTCATTTAATCCTGGCTTGTATCAGCAAACCCTGACCAGTAGAGTTGCTGTTTCCCCCACTTCTCCTCCAGAGACCCAAATGCTAATCCAGCCTGCCCTGCTGCACCTAACTGATTGCAAACCCCCACCATATGATCACCTTGCTTACCATTCGTCCCTGGGTACATGAGGAAGAGCCAGTTTGGTGTAGTGGTTAAGAGCTCGGGACTCTAATCTGGAGAACTGGGTTTGCTTCCCCACTCCTCCACTTGTAGCCAGCTGGGTGACCTTGAGTCAGTCACAGCTTCTAGGAGCTCTCTCAGCCCGACCCACCTCACAGGGTGATTGTTGTTGTGGGGATAATGATAACATACTTTGTAAATCGCTCTGAGTGGGTGTTAAGTCATCCTGAAGGGCAGTATATAAATCAAATGTTTGTTTGTTTGTTTGTTTGTTTGTTTGTTTGTGCAGAAAAGCTTCACTTGGGAAGCTTCACTCATGCTTGGAATGGTAATCAGACACTGAGTCATGCGGCATGCCCTCCTGCTGGAGGCTAGGAAAGAACATTAAGGGCATGAACATTAACCATTTCCTCACACGGAGAAAAATCCTGAGAAAGCAACTTCCTGTGGCCGATTTCAGTGCATCTTCCACACTCAATATTCACACAAGTGAATAGCATTAGATGCTCTTTCCTAAAGAGAAAAACAAATACTGAGGAGAAATATCCAACCCACCTTATAATTTAGATGTGTGTGTGTTATGTGCCGTAAAGTCGTTTCTGACCTATGGCGACCCTATGAATGAAAGACCTCCAAAATGTTCTATCTCTAACAGACCTACTCAGATCCTGCAAACTGGAGGATGTGGCTTCTTTTATTGAGTCAACCCACCTTGTTTTAGGTCTTCCTCTTTTCCTGCTGCCTTCCACTTTTCCTAGCATTGGCCGTCGTCACACGGGCATCTCTTCTGTTAAATTTACAGCATATAGCGTCCTACCTGTTATCGGCACAGTAACGTTTCTTTGGGTCACCTAACGGCTCTTCGCGCCACCAGCTGTCCACACCGAAGCACTCTGTTCTGTTCTCTCTAACCGCGCAGAAGCAGCTCCTCCCCCCCCTTTTTTTATTATTCTGGCGTTTAATTCTGCTATAACGGAATAACAGCATATAAACATTCCGTTAGAGCAAAACATTACGACCCTTTTGTTTTTCCAACTTTGAAATTATATAAATAGCCCTTTACCCGCAGAAAACTCCCTGTCTGAGGTGATCCCCATCGCTGAAGACTCTGCCATGGCGACTGAGTCATTTTTACTTCAGCAGAAAGTTTGCATTGTGTTATGTTGTAATGGCGTTATAAGGACATAATAAAATAAAAAAAAGGGGAGTCGCAGGAAGAAATGGATTCTGGGATTGAAGGGAGGGCATAGGATGTTGCGAGGCGAAATACATTGATGTGAGGCATTCACACTGAGGCGCAAAATATCGCAATTATCAAGCAAAAAACAGCAATGAGGAAATCGCATCAGTGTTGGAATAAGGTGGGTGTTTGCCAGGAAATAGCGCCATTTTAGCGCTAAAAAAAAGCCCGTGTGACGACGGCCCTTATTGACTTTTCCAGAGAATCTTGTCTTCTCATGATGTGACCAAAGTACGATAGCTTTAATCTTGTCATTTTAGCTTCTCAGGAGAATTCCAGCTTGATTTGATCTAGTACCCACTTATTTGTCTTTTTGGCTGTCCATGGTATCTGCAAAACTCTCCTCCAGCACCACATTTCAAATGAATCAATTTTTTTCCTGTCAGCTTTCTTTACCGTCCAACTTTCACATCCATACATGGCAATGGGGAATACCATAGTTTGGATTATCTTGATCTTGGTTCCCAGAGAGACATCTTTATCTTTAAGGATCTTATCTAGCTCCATCACAGCTGCTCTTCCAAGTCTCAATCTTCTTCTGATTTCTTCACTGCAGTCTCCCTGCTGGTTGATGATTGAGCCAAGGAATAGAAAATCTTGAACAACTTCAATTTCCTCATTGTCAACTTTAAAATTGTGTAGTTCCTCGGTAGTCATTACTTTTGTCTTCTTGATGTTCAGTTGTAATCCTGCTTTGGCACTTTCCCCTTTAACATTTATCAGTAGTTGTTTCAAGTCTTCACTATTTTCTGCTACTAATGTGGTGTCATCTGCATATCTCAAATTGTTAATGTTCCTCCCACCAATTTTCACTCCACCTTCTTCTAGATCTAATCCTGCTTTCCTTATGATATACTCTGCATAGAGGTTGAACAGGTAGGAATATGCATCCTTGTCTGACACCCTTGCCAATTGGAAACCATTCTGTTTCCCCATATTCTGTCCTGACAGTAGCCTCTTGTCCAGAGTACAGGTTGCGCATCAAAATAATCCGATGTTGTGGAACTCCCATTTCTTTTAAGACTCTCCATAGCTTTTCATGATCTACACAGTCAAAAGCTTTGCTGTAATCTATAAAACACAGGCTGATTTTCTTCTGAAATTCCCTGGTATGTTCCATTAGCCATTGTAAATTTGCAATGTGATCTCTAGTGCCTCTTCCTTTTCTGAATCCAGCTTGAACATCTGGCATTTCTCGTTCCATATATGGTAAGAGTCTTTGCTGTATAATTTTGAGCATCACTTTGCTTGCATGGGAAATTAACGCAATTTAGATGTGTTGGATATAAAATGGAGGATTTCGTTGTGGGGAAACCCTAGGGTAAGGTGTTCACTTTCCTTCCACCACCACCCCACCCCTGAGTCTCAGTGTAATATATGTGAACAAGGTGCTTTATGTAAACCACTGGAGCACAGGCATTATGCCTGGGCAGGGCACCTTGGACATTTCTTTTTCCTATAGGGCTCCACAGGAGGAGCATGCTGTGTTGCTGTATCTTTAAGAAAGCAGACCAGCAGTGGAGAGATGAGTCTGTTGCCAGGCAAACTTGAAGCAGAAGATGGAGGAGAGGCTTGCCCCTAAGAAGAGATGAATGAAGACAGAAACAATTTAGTTTTTGAGCTGCTCTTGCCACGTGATTCTGTAGGCATGGTAGGCATGAACATCAGCAGGAAAACAAACCAGAATTGACTTAAGACTAACTGTGGCTATAAACCGTCTTCTGTCCCTGCTATCAGATCCTGGTTTGATGTACCTGAACTAAGCATAATTAAAGTGGAAGTGCAGCTTCACACAAGTATTTGACTATATTTAGGTCAATTAAACCATAGGTTCATGTTACACCTGAATCAAGCCTTTGTAAGACTGATTAATGTAATTTTCATAATGCATTTTGTTTATCTGATTTATTTTATACAAGTGAGAACAGAAAGAATGTCAAAGTTTGCACATCACTGGACATTTTGATTTTTCCCATTTTCTCCAAATGAGATCAAACTTGTGATATGTTTTCCACATGTAATAAATGTACCTAATATGTGTTTTGCAGCTGTAAAAGGTGGAGGGTGGGGTGGGTTCTCTCTCAAAAAACAATAGGAATAAGGATTAATGTTATAGCGACTGTTTAGATGTATCGCATGCCCTGCATTTGTGCAGTGTTTTTCTGGTTCATTGCTTCAGGACAGCACTTTTATGACTGAAGCTAAAATGTTGGTGCTTCAGTACTGCAGGCAAAATGGGATTTACAGTACACACAAATTGTCAGATGGTTCCTTTAACTTATGGAAACTCCCATAACAAGAGTTTTCCCAATGCCCTTGCCAAAGTTTTCCAGCTGAATTGGCTGCATTCTAAGAGAGGTCCCAGGTTCAATCTGATTTTTCTACTGCTTGAAAAATTGCCTTATTTCACCCATGAGTATTACCTATAAAACAATCATAATGAGATGTATAGAACTCCATCTCTCTCTTTCTACTTAATGGATTTAATCAAGATCTATACTGGAATGAGATCGATTTTGGCAGAAACCTGTTCAGGTGCAGATTCTCTATTGTTTTTCCAAACTATGTTTTAACAGGAGTTCTCCTATAGGCAAAACTCGAATAACTTCTACCTTTCTTTCCAGCTCTTTAAATATATCTTTCTAGTGCATTGAGAGTATACAGAACAGCAAAATGAGAACCAGTCTGATGTGTGTGAATCTTTTTTAAAAGATGAAAATTGTTGAACAGGTCCAATAAGAGGCAGCCATTCCTAGAACAAACAGGCATATGCAAAGATATGGGGGTCCCACATCTACAATCACGTGCTTCAGTTTTGCCCAAAGAATCACACACTTTACTTTTGTCCATTGGCAGCTTGGATAAACTCCATGCGCAGCAGACTCCTGGAACCCTGGTATCTTAGTTCCCTTGAGCAGGATGACTGTTTAAAAGTAGTTGGATTGCACACATAGGTGCATAAAGCTGCTTTCTACCAAATCAGGCCGCTAGTCTTTCAAGAGCACATTGTCCTGGTAGCAGCTATACGGAGTCGGAGGTAACTGAGAACAGCTATACGGAGTCGGAGGTAACTGAGAACAGGAGTAGGGAAGAGCATGAAAAAGGTAAAGACAGGGCCTTGCCATTCACCATCATCTTCAAGTAGCGTAAGACGTTTCTTTAAAGCAATTGTGGCCATACTGGTGGTCTTGGCCCCATTTGTGAAGTCCTGGGGCAAGAAAATAGTATCTTGTACAAAGAACTGTATGTGCAGTAGCTCTCCGAGCCCGCAGTAGCCTCTCCGAGCCCGCAAACGGGTAGCTCCTTGGTTTACCGAGGAGCTTCGCCAGATGAAGCGGTCTCTGAGACGACTAGAGCGAGTGTGGAGGCGGGGGCGCGACGAAGAGGCAAGAACATCTTATAGGACGTTTATGAAAGCCTATGAGGTGGCAGTGAAAGCAGCAAAGAGGGATTTCTTTGCTGCTTCCATTGCATCCGCTAGCTCACGCCCGGCTCAATTATTTCAAACAGTTCGGTCCTTGGTCTCCCTCTCTCAGGGAGACCACCAAATTCTTAATTCAACTATTGGCTGCGAGGCTTTTGCGAGCTATTTTGCGGGTAAAATCTTGTCCCTTCGCCGTGGCCTGCCACCCACTGTTGATACAGTAAGGGAACTGGAGACCCCTTGGCCGTCTTCTGGGTCCGTATTAGACCATTTCAGCCTGCTCTCTCAGGACGATGTGGACAGGATCCTGCAGGGGATGAGGCCAACCACCTGTCCTCTGGACCCCTGCCCATCCTGGCTGGTGAAGGCCAGCTCGGAGGGGCTACGGGACCATCTGGAGGCCATTGTTAACATCTCCCTGAGCTCTGGGGTTTTTCCAGGAGTGTTAAAGGAGGCGGTAGTGCGGCCCCTCCTGAAAAAACCATCTTTGGACCCCACTGACCCGTCCAGTTACCGCCCAGTGTCGAACCTCCCGTTCCTGGGCAAGGTGATTGAGCGGGCGGTGGCGGTACAACTGCAGGAATTCCTGAATGATGCTCTAGTCCTGGACCCATTCCAGTCTGGCTTCCATCCTGGCCATGGGACGGAGACAGCCTTGGTTGCCCTCACAGACGACCTTCGCAGGCATCTGGATCGAGGCGGGTCAGCGCTGCTTGTGTTACTTGATCTCACAGCAGCGTTTGACACGGTTGACTATGATTTGTTGGCCAGCCGCCTTGCCGACGTGGGGATTAGGGGGACAGTCTTACAGTGGCTGGTCTCCTTTCTCCAGGGTCGGGGACAGAGGGTGGCGCTCGGGGGAGATCTATCGGCCCGTCACCCTTTGGTGTGCGGGGTTCCCCAAGGGGCGATACTCTCCCCAATGTTATTTAACATCTATATGCGCCCCCTCGCCCAGTTGGTGCGGAGGTTTGGGCTGGGTTGTCATCAATACGCGGATGACACCCAACTTTTTCTGTTGATGGACGGCCGGCCAGACACGGCCCCAGACAATCTGGCCAGAGCTTTGGAGGCTGTGACGGCATGGTTGAAACAGAGCAGGCTGAAATTGAACCCAGTGAAGACGGAGGTCCTGCAGCTGGGACGGGGGCTGCCAGATGTTGGGATCCAGCTCCCTGCCCTGGATGGGACACCACTGGCAACTTTGCCAGTGGTAAAGAGTCTGGGTGTGCTCCTGGATGCCTCCCTATCGATGGAGGCCCAGGTCACGGCGGTTGCCAAGTCTGCATTTTTCCATCTTCGTCAGATCAGGCAACTTGCCCCCTACCTGACGCCCCAGGACCTGGCTACAGTGATCCATGCAACGGTCACCTCCAGGCTAGATTACTGTAACTCACTCTACGCTGGGCTACCCCTGGGCCTGATCCGGAAACTACAACTGGTCCAGAATGCGGCAGCACGGGTCCTGACTGGTATACCTTACCAGTCACACATCACACCTGTCCTGCGCCAGCTGCACTGGCTTCCAGTTGAATTCCGAATCAGGTTCAAAGTGTTGGTTCTTACCTTTAAAGCCCTGAGTGGGTTGGGACCGGCATATCTTCGGGACCGCCTCTCCCTGTACGTTCCCCGGAGATCGCTCCGATCAGCGAATAAATATTTACTTGTGGTCCCCGGCCCTAAGGAAGCCCGCCTCGCTTCAACCAGGGCCAGGGCTTTTTCAGTCCTGGCCCCAGCCTGGTGGAATGCTCTGTCAATGGAAACCCGGGCCCAGCGGGACATATTATCGTTCCTCCGGGCCTGTAAGACAGAGCTGTTCCGCCAGGCGTTTGGTGATTGAAGGGGGCGGTGCCATGTCGGCCTCCCACCTTTGGGGTGGGGAAGGTTCTCCCCACCACTGCACCTTGTTAATTTGTTTTATTATTTGTATATTGATTTTAGTTTTGTTTTTATCAATTTTAACTGTTCACCGCCCAGAGCCCCTGGGATGGGCGGTATATAAATTGAATAAATAAATAAATAAATAAAATAAATAGAACAGTTTGTATGCCACTATGTATGGATGAAACTTAAGTCTTTGTTAGAAATCATAATATTTTGTGTTTTCAGCTAAATTTTGCTGAAAATATTTGCAAATGCTATTTAGACATGTTAAAATTGATTACACAGCACAATATGCACCCATTTATAAAAAGCATGAAATACTAGTAACAGACAACTTGATTTTGTTCCATCTTCATGTTGCCAAAACTCCATGTTTCAGTGTTTATATTTATTTCAAGTCCACTTTTCGCACTCTCACATATGTCAAGAACCCAATTCATAGCCACTTGAAATAACATTTCTTAGTTTGTGTGTGAATGTATTACTGACCAGGGGGATACCAATATTATAACAATATGGCCTTTCTAGTCGCTACTGCTACATAAAAATGTAAGTATATGTTGTATTTTCCCTGCCCCAGAGAGAAAACTGGCAAGGTATCCTCTACCAACTCTGACCTGCAGCATTTCCTGCCCCCCTTTTTGGCTCAGTGGCATTTCTTCAGTTTTTTGCCAAAGTACAGTAGCTCACACATGTTGGTTTGTCACTTGTTGGCTTTGGCAAGGCAGTCCATAATTACAGACATGACAGCGCCTGCTAATTTTAAATTGTGTCCACATCCTGTTGTGCCTTAGTTATTTTCCAAGGTAGAGATGAACTGTTCTGTTGAGGTTTACTATACTAGTCAATTTCAGGTGGGTAGCTGTGCAGTAGAAGAGCAAGATTGGAGTCCATTAGCTCTGTAAAGCCCAATAACACCTGGAAACCTTGTTGGTCTTTAAGGTGCTACTGGACTTGAATCTTGTTATACACCAGTCAATAAATATTTAGGATGGGAGATGCCATCCAACATTGTGGCATGTTATCATGGGGCTGAAGGCAGATAGGATGGAGTAAAAGCTTAGGGTTGGATTGTATGTAGTCACATGGGTAACATCATTGAGTGTGCAGAAGTGTTAAAATCAGTCTTCGTTGTTTGCTTGTGCTAAGTGAAAGCAATTGTATCCCCACTATCCTTTCAGCATGGGCAAGACACAGAGTTGTCAGGTCACCCTTGGCAACCAGTGGGAAGCAGGGGGAGATGGCATGGGGTTTCTTACCCTTGCACACACATCAGTATGCATATGCACCAGCAACATGATGACGACATTTCTAGCAACAATGTCATCACACCAGGACCACTAAGGTATTTGGGCAAAGCAATCTATGGTTTTTGCCAAAATATCAGAGCTTCACCAGCAATGTGGTGACATCATTTCCATACATACAGGAAGTGATGTTGCATCACTGGTAACATCACAGTGTTGTCCTGAAGAGCCTGATGCAAGCTAGCAGTTCCCCCCATATCTTCCCCCACCAGCCAGCTGAGAGGTGACAAAGGCCACAGACTGGCAGGGATCAGAGTAAGGGATCACGCACACACACACACCCCGCCCCCGCAGTGGGGCTGGCAACCCTAGCAAGACAAAGTACAAGGTGCTTTTTGATACAAATTCAAATCTAAATTAAATGAAATCTTGTGAATCATCTATACTTTTTACTCACTGTGTATACTTGCCTCTATTCAAGGATCCGACCCAGCTCCAAGGATTCTGTAATTGCTGCTACTAGCCACTGCATCCTTGCTATAAGATTAGTATTTGGATGAGGTAGATCCCCAGCAAGTAACCTGATCTCTCATGGCCAGGAATGCCTCCAGGTTCTTTCTGCTATCCACAGACCAAGACTATGCCAAGTGTCAGGCATAATTTGTCAGCTAATTGTGTCTCATCTCTCCCATCTTCCTGCCAGGCCCATACCCTGGCTCTCTTGTCCTACATTTGAGCAGTCCTTGATTCCCAAGAAGGTCTCTGCTCCCAAGGTAGCCTTTACACCCCCCAGAGGCTAATACTGGCCGTCTTTGGCCCTGCCGGCATTTCAGGTGCTCCTAGGATACAGTCCTGTCTTTCCCTTCATACAGTCATAGAGCTGGAAGGGGCCTTACAGACCATCTAATCCAACTCCCTGTCCAATACAGGAATAGCCTAAAGCATCCTTGACAAGTATTCATCCAGCCACTCCTTGAAGACTGCCAATGAGGGGGAACCCACCACATCCCTAGGCAGCCGATTCCACTGCCTCCTCCAGTCCATTTGCCCTCCTTCAGTCTTCCAGTACATCATCTGTCCTCTAAGAGGCCTGGAAGATGATCAACAAAAGGTCTGTAAGCTTGTTTGAAAGTTCTTTAAGCACCTTTGGGTGCACCCCATCTGGCCCAGGGGATCTGTACCTATCCTGTGCAGCAAGGTGCTTCTCCATAACTTCTCAGCCCATGTTAACCAGCAGCCCCAAAGCCATGCTTTGCCTACTACCATCTCTAGGTGGCCTTGTTCCCTCCTTCAGGGAGAAAACTGAGGCAAAGTAGGCACTGAGCCTTTCTGCCTTCTCTCTGTCCTCTGTCAGAGTTTCTCCATTTTCACCCAGCAATTGGTATCAACCCCCGCCCCTTCACCTTCTGTTTGCTCTTCATGAATCTGAAGAACATCGTTTTGTTGTGCCCCCCACGCCCCATCGGCCAGTCTCTGCTTATTCTGAGCTTTGGTCTCTCTGACAGCTGCCCTTATCCTGTTAGCTACAGTGTAGCCCCTTTGGGGGGTGCTTTTAGGTTGTCCCACTGCACATCACATCCCAGGATACTGTAGGGCATGACAAGGATATGTCAATATTTCCAATATACTTAGAAACTAGGAATATAAGAAGCTATTTGATATCGAGTTAGACCACTGATCATTTATTGCCTCTTTTTCTTGACAGTGGCTCTCTGGGATCCCAGACAGAGATCTTTTCTAGCTCTGTGACCTGCAGTTTTTTAAAATGTGAGATTCCAGAGGTGTGTGTTATGCACCTTCAAATCGCTTCCAACCTATGACAACCCCATAAATGAAAGACCTACAAAGCATCCTATCATTAACAGACTTGCTCAGATTTTGCAAACTGGAGGACGTGGCTTCTTTTTTTGAGTCAAGCCATCTCATTTTGAGTCTCCCCCTTTTCCTACTTCCTTCCAATTTTCCTAGCATTATTGATTTTTCCAGAGTCTTCTCTTATGGTGTGATCCAAGTCTGATAGCCTCAGTTTTGTCATTTTAGGTTCTAGGGAGAATTCAGGCTTGATTTGATCAAGAACCCACTTATTTGTCTTTTTGGCTGTCCGTGATATCTGCAAAACTCTCCTCCAGCACCACATTTCAAATGAATCAATTTTCTTCCTGTCAGCTTTCTTCACTACCCATACTATGAATGGTTATCTCATTATCAGAAGTAACTGCCTTTCAGGCATTCTATTCAGATTCAGCTATGAAGGGGAGGGGTCACACCCAGCCTGGATTGTGCACTCCACCTCTTTCATGACTTTTACTCCCCCCTCCCCTCATCACCTATATATATCTGGCCAGTTTCTTCATACTCTCCAAGCATCTGACAAAGAGAACTGTGGTTCTCGAAAGCTTATGCTACAGTAAAGTTAGTTAGTCTTTACGGTGCTATTGGACTCTTTACTATTTTGCCTACAATTTCTACATCTGTATAAAGTAATGGGGAATATCATAGTTCGGATTATCTTGATCTTGTTTCCCAGAGAGACATCCTTATCTTTAAGGATCTTTTCTAGTTCCCTCATGGCTGCTCTTCCAAGTCTCAATCTTCTTCTGATATCTTGGTTGCAGTTTCCCTTTTCGTTGCTAACTGAGCCAAAGAATATAAAATTTGTAACTATTTCATTGTCCAACTTAAAATTGCATAATTCCTCATTAGTCATTACTTTTGTCTTCTTGATGTTCAGCTGTAATCCTGCTTTGGCACCTTCTTCTTTAACCTTCATCGATAGTCATTTCAAGTCTTCATTATTTTCTGCAAGTAACGTAGTATCATCTACATATCTCAAATTGTTAATGTTCCTTCTACCAATTTTCACTCCACCTTCTTCTAAATCTAATCCAGCTTTCTTTATGGTATGTTCTGCTTAAACATTGAACAGATAGTGATATAATACACATCCTTGTCTGAAATGTTTGCCAATTGCCATATTCTGTCCTGACAGTAGCCTCTTGTGCATCAAAACAATAAGATGTTGTGGCACCCCCTTTCTTTTAACACCATCCATAGCTTTTCATGATCCACACAGTCAAAAGCTTTGCTGTAATCTAGAAAACACAGGCTTTTTTTCTGAAATTCCCTGGTATGTTCCATTAGCCATCGTAAATTTGCAATGTGATCTCTAGGAACTCCTTTTATGAATCCAGCTTGAACATCTAGCATTTTTCATTCCATATATGGTAAGAGTCTTTGCTGTACAATTTTGGGCAACACTTTGCTTGTGTAGGAAATTTACGTGATGGTCCAATAGTCACTGCGCTCTTTGTTATCCCTTTTTTCCAGAATTGGAATGTAAACTGAACCTTTCCAGTCTGTGGGCCATTGTTTTGTTTTCCATATTTGCTGGCAGATTCTTGTTAAGATTTTGATGTACTCTTTTTCTGTAGCTTGAAATAGCTCCATTGATATTCCATCTAATCCTAGTGACTTGTTTCTCCCAATTGCTTTGAGTGCAGCTTTTACTTCACTTGCTAAGATTTCTGGTTCTGTGTCAAAAGATTATTCTGTGAAGGAAGCTGCCATCCTTCCATCTCTTCTTATATAGTTCTTCAGTGTATTGTTTCCATCTTCCCTTTATTTTGTCCTGATCAGATACTGTATTTCCGTGTTGATCTTTCAGCATCCCAAGCCGTGGCTTGATTTCCCTTTGATTTCCTGGATCTTGTGGAACAGATCTCTTGTTCTTCTTTTTTTGTTTCTCTCTTCTATTTCTTTACACTGGTTATTATAACAGATTTCTTTTATCTCTGTGTGCAAGTCACTGAAATGCTGCATTTAGCATTCCGATACTATTTCTGTCACTTTTTGCTTTTGCTCCTCATCTGTCTTTAGCAATTTACAGTGCCAGGATCTGGATCTGGTTCTGGATTTACAGTGCCAGGTTTGCTAAGTTCATGATCTGCTTCCAAAAGATTGTTCTTATATTCTAATTGCTTTGCATTGTACTGGTTTTTTTTTTAAAGAAAAGCTTTCAAAATCGTTACCAATCCAAATGCCAAAAAACTCAAAGAAGTACACATAACAACAACAACAACAACAACAACAAAAGAAATTTTTAAAAAATGACCACTGAATTACCTATGGATTTGTAGTTCCATTTGCAAAGCGACCAAATGGACTGGAACTAAGATACTGGTACTTACTGGCCCATATGTGGCCATTTCCACACAGTCTTAAAGGGAAGGCCCACTCACCGAACACTGGCGGCTTTTCCTCAGGAATCCAGACGACTCCTTTTGCAAAATGGCTGTGGGCCGTTTGGCTTCCATTTTTTCAGCATGCCTTTTCCCAGCATTCCTGGGGGAAAGCTGCCAGCATTTGGTGAGTGGGCCATCCCTTTAAGAGCCTGTGGAAACAGCCTGTATCATCCTTTAGACCAGAGTAACTGTATAGATTTACGTTCTTACTTTAAATTAGATCACTACATCTTTCTCCTACAGAAAAGAAAGGTGAGATTTGCAGTCACAGTATCTCTTTATTATTGTTGTTTTAATTAAAGTCTAATTTTTACCAGCCATGGGTTCATGATAGGGAGGAAGGCAGGATAGAAATGTAACCAATAAATCTAAAAATGGCTTCATTTCTAGTGATGAATGTGAAAAGACTGATTTATTTGTCATATTATACTAATTAAGTGTCAGTTTGTGAAGAAGCTTCATTTGGAATGGGGTTGAACAAAAATTAAATTTAAAACTGCATCCTGTGCATGCTTGTTCAGAAGCAAGTCCGTTTGGCATCACTAGTGTTCAGCCTTAGACAGACATTATGTTTATAATCATTTATTTCCTTTATATGTGGAGGCCACAAACATTTGTTTGCTGTTTTCCATGTTTGTTACGCTTCCAAAGTCGTTCCAACATTCCTATCACTAACCTTGTTGGAATTATAATTCTCTTTCTTTGGTTCAAAGCAATGTTAATAATTTGCAGATAAAAAGCAGGGATTCTAGGCACAATCCATGCTTGGAAGCCCACGCACCCCTAAATGATAACAGGTGATAAATATTTTACCTTTTTTTTAAAAACTCCCTATGTTAAGCAACTCAAACGTGTCAAACTTTCATTGCTTTACGAACTAAAGGATCCGTCTTCCCCTTGAAATGCTTCTTGGTCACCAGACTATCACAACTTGCCAGCACTGTGGAACAAAATAAAGGCTGAGTCCAAGTTTTGTTGGCTCCCACAGCTCAGTGGCGACTGAGTTTAGCTCAGCCATCTATCAGAAAAGGCTGGAATGTTCCAAGAGTGAATGCCCCACGTCCTGCCAGCAGGAAAGAAAAGCTGGGTCATTGACTCCTCACAGAAAGACCAGTATTCTCCCACATCAAAAAGGCACCAACCGTCATCACTGGACAGGTCTGCAGTGTATAATGGAGCTAATTTTCAGCAAGGGCTCCTAAGACAAATGAAGCTTTTAATCTGCCCTCTCTAACCCCCTGCGATAGGAGTTTATGTTAAAGCCACTTAGCTGTTTGAAACATGATTACCTGTTTGACAAATCAAGTACATTATCCATTTACATGATCTCTGAAGGGATAAAAGTTGTCTATAAAACTGGCTGTTCTCCCGAGGCTTCTTCAATTGCTTTTGTATTTTGACAAAGCATTCTATATATTGGGTCCCAGAAATTTTTTAAAAAAACAACCCTTTTTGTCTGAAAACAAGTTGGTTGCTGTTTCAAGAGGATTGATTTATTTTGCCTTGCTTGTTTTCCTCAATCCCAGAGCTTTTTTTCAGTGGGAACGTGGTGGAACGGAGTTCCGGCACCTCTTAAAAATGGTCACATGGTCGGTGGCCCCGCCCCCTGATCTCCAGACAGAGGGGAGTTTAGATGGCCCTCCGCGCCAAATGGCGTGGAGGAACATCTAAACTCCCCTCTGTCTGGAGATCAGGGGGCGGGGCCACTGACCATGTGACCATTTTCGCCGAGGGCGATTTAAACTTTTAAAAACTCCCCCCTTGTTCCAGCTGACCCAAAGTGACGTCATTGTGCGGTCTTGAGTTCCACCACTGCCACCACCTCTTTTCTCAGAAAAAAAGCCCTGCTCAATCCTGTATTTGTATGTAGAAGGGTATATAGCACTTTCCAAAGGAAGAAACTGGTAGGTTGTACCCTTACTAACCATGGAGGACATTATACATAATAAGATCCAATGAAATCAGATGGAGACTGTGGACCAAAACACAATTACATGGGACTTAAGTACAGTGGAACTTACATGTGTGTCAAGTGTCAGTAAGTCACAGTTGATTTATTCCATCCCCATATGGTTTTCAAGGCAAGAGACAAACATAGCATAGCAAACCTGGACTTCCTTGGTGGTCTCCCATCTATTGTGACTTAATTCTCTGTAAACACAAATCCATTTGCATTATCTGGAAGAATATCTGTTGCTAAACCTGGCGTTTGGTGATAAATTATTGTTTTATGAAGCTGGAGAATATTATTTATATATTTTTTAAAAAATACCTCATCCTTACAACAGGCTCAAAAAACTTATTTTGGTAAAGGTTGCCTCTTTGACAAGGCCTTAAAAATAATTTTCACAACACAGTGGTTTTAAACAAAATTTTGTTAACCCTCCTTTTGGAACTATACATTCTTAAATATTAATTTTAATCAACAATAGCTAAGTATATGTGATAACTGGTCTTTTTCTTTGCTTTTAATTATATTCATTCCTAATACAATAGGGTCCATTGTACTACTCTGTCTCAACTCTCAAATATCCCCAAGCAAGCAAAAATATACAAGACTAATCCACATCTCTGAGCCATGTTGGCATTCTGGAGAGGAAGTCCCAGCGGTACACGTATTCTCATTCCATTGTACCCCCCTTGCATCCTATTCATTCTATAGAACAATATGGGAATAGCAAAGTCTGTCTCTGCCTCATATTCTATTGCCGCTCCAAGCTAATCAAAACAGTTGCTGAAGCAATGAAAGTCTCCTTCCCCGGGCTCTTTTGTTATCCGATTCCTGTAAGCAACCTGAGAAGCCAGCATGGTCCTTTCATCCCACTCGCCTATAGCCATTGAATTCAGAAGCTGTATGCAAGAAGTTGTATTAAAAGTGGCATTTGTGAGAAGTGGTATACAAATTAGAGATCATGACATGAAGGCTCTGAAACTCAAAAATGAGTTTGTATGTTCTTTGGTTTCTGAAAACTCACTTGCAAGTTTAATTTTTGGAGTGTGTTGTTGAGAATTTAACTTTGGGGACAGCTGAGGCTCACCAAAAGTCTTTCGATTTCAGAAGCAAAATTGCTTCCAAAGCAACTTTGCATGTATAGCTTTGGCCTTTCATCCTACTATAGTGTCTCTAAGTACCATGTTTTCAGTGCAGTTCCAGTGCAGTTTCATATTAACATGGTACAGGCAGAAGTTTAAAACACCTGCATTTGACATCTCCCTTTCTAAAAAGCCAGTTGTGGGTCATGTACACGCCTGTTGATACTGAAGAGTAATACAGTCACAGGGAGCAATACTAAACACACCTACTCAGAAGTAAGGCTCCAATTAATACAGTGGGGCTTATTCCCAGGAAACTGTTCTTACAATTGCAGCCATAGAGTCCTAGAGTTCAGGAAATAATCCAATCCACGCTTTGGAATTTGCTTTTAATGGATTTACTGCAACAGGATTTTTGCAGAAGACAATAACCGACTGCAGGTCATTAATGCAACAAAGAGGCCTTCAGAGTACAAGCACTAACACATACTAACTTACAGCAGAGAGAGAAAAGGAAGACGAGGTACCTTGAGCTACAAGAGAAAACATTTATTGAACCCTAAACACTAGAGAATGCTCCACAGCTCCCCCTAGAGTACAAGTGGACTAAACTACTCTCTCAGCAGTATTTACAGTAACTAGACTTTTAGCAGGCTGTTGCTTCTCCAGCAGAACAGTCCTTCCAGACTACCTAGTCCAACTTCTCTTTGCTCAGTGCAAAAAATCTAAAGCAACAGGAGGGGCTGAAACTCAGTGGTTGAGCATTTACTCAGCATGCAGAAGATTCCAGGTTCAGTCCTCAGCATCTCTAGTTGATGATGTCGAAGACCTCCATCTGAGACCCTGGAGAGCAACTGCCCATCAAAGCAGACAATACTGTCCTGGATAGACCAATGGTCTGACTCAGTATAAGAGAGCCGTATGTGTTTTCATGTGTCCCTTTGCCCATCTTAATTTTGAGGAAGGTCCATGGCTCTGTGGTAGAGAATCTGAGGTCCCAGCTTCAATCCCCTGCATGTCCAGTAAAAGGACCAGGCAGTAGGTGATGTACAAGACCTGTACCTGAGACCTGGAAAGCTGCTGCCAGTCTGATTAGACAATATTGACTTTGATGGACCAAATGTCTCATTCATTTTAAGGCAGATTCATGTGTTCGACAGCATTCTCTAAACAGCTGCCCAGACTCTGCCTGAAGACCTCCAGCAAGAGTGAGGCACAACCCCTAGGAAATCAGTTCCATTGTCAAACTGGTCTTACCAGCAGGAAGTTTCTCCTAATGTCCCACTGGTGCTATCATCCTGTAAGCCCCTTAGAGCCAGTCTGGTCCTCTAGAGTCTTTCAGGTAACTGAAGAACACAATCGAGCTTCCATTCAGTCTTCTATTCTCCAGGCTAAACATACACCACTTATTTATTCATTTTAAAAAAAAATTCTATGCTGCCTGTACAGAGAATCTGCTTCCATTTGAATGGGTAGCATCTTGATTAAAAAAAACAGTTACTATATGAGATGTTCTTATAAACTTTACCGTATTGCGATTTCAATCCATGCCCTCGGCAATATTGTCTGGACGTTATTCTCAAACACCTATAACCCAAAGGATCTGTGGATCTCATACACTAGAGGATTTATCTCATTTTATCCTTTTTTTGCCCTTTATATTCTGACCCCAGATCCAAGTTTCTGGCAGGATTTTTATCTAGCTTAAGCTTAGACACAGACATGGAGAAAATCTCATTTTTGCTTTCTGATGTAGACACGTATGTTTCATATGGAGTTTCACTTTTTGCCTTTGCTGCTATGAAGTTAAGGTCTAATGCAGCAAAGAAAGGGCATTTCCTGAACTTGCACTTAATGTACTGATTGATGGTTTTAATCGATGTCTTTTTTAATGGAATTTTCCCCATGTTCTGCTAAACCTGTATTGTATATAGTTGTATTTTACCCAATTCGTATCTTATCTAATGGGATTTTTGTAATTTGGTGATGGCCTATGGCTATAAACAATAAACTCTGAACTGAACTATAAACTTTATGAAATGTAAACACCTATGGATCCTTCCCTAGGATAGCATTTCTGTAAGAAATATGGATCTGAAACTAGTTCTTGTGGTTATGTCCTTCCAGCGGAGCTTTATTGAATGAACTTGGTCTCAAGTTATGAAGATTACAGCCTCAGTGTCAACTTAAGTAACAAAGAATGGATAGTTTAAATCTTAAATATTTGAAGAGATTTTAATCTTTAAATTAAGATTTTAAAGATTTTAATCTTTGAATAAAACCTTTCTTCCTATAAAAGAGCCCTATAGAATATCAGTGTAAATTTTATAAAGCTACCTCCTGAAACATATTTGAAAACTGCCAAAGACACAGACACAGTCTCTAGTTGTCATGTCTGTGACATGCCAAAAATCCTCTTTTGAAGATTTGAATAACGTACATTGGGACTATCAAGTTTTTCCCCCCTTTTGCTCATAAAAAGAAGAATGTTGAAGACAGTCAAAGACAAAAACACGTCTCTGTTTCAATACATCTCTGTTCTCATAAGCCTTCTCTGAACTGGAACATTCCACAGCAAGCTGAACATATGAAAATTATGCTGAGTAGCAGAAATTTAAGAAAAACTAAGAATTGTTACTGTCAACGTGGATCAGTTGTAAAGTGAATGCCGAATAGAAAATGCTGAGTATATACAAGTAATGAGATGAGTAATGAGTAATGAGAAATGGTCTGTAATCATGAGCTATACTTTTTGCTCTTTATTTTCATGTAACTGATCTTCATTTTGTTTATATTTCTCTATGCACTGTTTATTACTCTTTTGTTGTTTACTATCCATAACAATGTTAATCGTGCATGGTTTTTCTATTTTTATTGTTACTGTAATACTGTCTATTCTCTATTTCTCCTTTTAAATAAAATCATTTAACCACTAAAAAAGAAAGAAAAAATCTGAGAAAGCAGCCACGATAAAACTGTTTGGATAAAAGCTTCAGTTTTGTTTCTACAATATTGTTACCCTTCACAAATTTAGCATTCAGTGTATAATGTCAAAACAAAACTGGAGCAAAAGTATTTACAAGTGTGCAAATATAAATTTAAGTTCAAAATACAAATATCTACCGATGAGCTAAAAGACCCTCTCCACTCCTTTTTTTGTAAATACCAAGTAAAACAGATATTGGCTCAAAATCAGGTAGTTGAAGAAAGAAAATTGTATTTATCACCACCAGGGAGCACTGGTGCTCTATTTTAATAACCAAATATTTTCACAGGCCATATAGGGTATCTAAACTATTCATACATCTTTTGAGGGAAGAATATGACACTTCAAACTGTCAGTAGCTGAGCATGTGCCTTCTTTATTCAAGATAAATGCATAAGAATCAGCCACTGGTTTTCTCCAGATGGAAAGACTTCATCATGAATACTCGTGTTCTGTGTCTTTCTTTTGTTTAACACCATCTTGCCCTGACCTGGACAGCTTAAGCTAGCCTGATCTCATCAGACTTCAAAAGTTAAGCAGGGTCTGCTCTGGTTAATTCTTGAACAGGAGAAAACCAAGGAAGTCAAGGCTTGCTAAGTGGAGGAAGGCAATGGCAAACCACCTCTGATTTGACTCTTGCCTTGAAAACACTATGGAGCTGCTGTAAGTCATTTTCTCCAAATGGAATTACTTCATTATGTCCAGTGTCTTTGTTTTGTCTCCTACCTAAACTACATGTTAACCCTTCCCCTTACTTACTTACTTACTTACTTACTTACTTACTTACTTACTTACTTACTTACTTACTTACTTACTTACTTACTTACTTACTTACTTACTTACTCTCTCTCTCACACACACACACACACACACACACACACGGAGGGATCTTGGCCTGGAGATCTTCCAAAATTACAACTGATCGCCAGACAACAGAGATCAGTTCCCCTGGAGAAAATGGTTGCTTGGAGGGTGGACTGGATTGCCTTATATACCACTAAGGCCCTTCCTCTCCACAAACCACACCCTCTCCAGGCTCCACTCCCAAATCTCCACTAATTTCCCAATCTGAAGTTGGCAAACCTATGCTGAAACCATATTTGAAACCACAGAAATACAAATACAATAAATATTAAATATAGGGGGCTGGATTTGTATCCTATAATGCATGAGCTCAGGCTGAGCATTGAAATGGTAAGCTTTGGCTCCCCGAGCAATTTGCTCACATCCTCATGGTGCAATAACTAAAATTTATCCAAACAACTGCTATTAGACTGAGCTCTGGTGATACTGGGATTGACCTGCTATAACAACTGAGTCCAGGAAGCAATGGATACTTATGGTTTTGCTTGTGAAGTTTCTAACAAAGAGATCACCAGGTTGCCATAAAATCCAGATTAACATCAACAAGGACCAAAAGTAATGCCCCTCCCCAACACATGGAATCTCCATACTTCACAAACACATCAGTGGCTCCTGTTTGTTTGTTTGTTTGTTTGTTTGTTTGTTTGTTTGTTTGTTTGTTTGTTTGTTTGTTTGTTTGTTTGTTTGTTTGTTTGTTTGTTTGTTTGTTTGTTTGTTTGTTTGTTTGTATTCTGCCTTTCTCACTGAGACTCAAGGCAGATTACATAGTGTGAGTAGTGCAATCTGGCAAGGACAAGGGTAGGCATTTCCATACAGTGTCAAGAACATTTCTATAAACAATGTCAAGGGGTAAAAGAATATAAGTTTACAAAGATATAGTATTAGCAAGGATCCAGTATGGGGTTGAAAAATTACTGAAACTGAACATAATCAATTCTAGGACTTACATTAAACAACATAAAGCACAGGTAGCATATAGGAGTACATATTTAAAGCAACAGATAATATATAAGTCAACATATTATCTGTTGAAATCTATGAAATGGTGAAATCTATGGTTTCTAACTCAATAGCGAAACATCTGGGACCCCTTTCCTACAATACCGCTCTCTTAGCTGAGAAAAAGTCCTTTTTGAATAATTCAGTTTTGCATTGTTTGCGGAAAGCCAGGAGAGTGGGGGCTCTCCTGACCTCCTCAGGCAGGCCGTTCCATAGGGTAGGGGCCACCACAGAGAAAGCCCATATATGGGCTGCTGTTGATTTCGCCCATGTACAGGCTGACACCTGCAAGAGACCCTGTTCAGATGAGCGAAGTTGCCCTGGAGGGACATAGGGAGGGAGGCGGTCCTGTAGATATGCCGGACCAAGGCCGTGAAGAGCTTTGTATGTAATAACCAATACCTTGAACTGAGCACGGTAACTGATAGGTAGTCAATGGAGTAACTGTAGGATGGGAGTGATGTTCAAGCTGGGAGGATGGGAGTACAATGTTTTTCAAGATCTCTGACTTCCCAACAAGTATCACTTATGTCTGAGTTCAATTTTAATTTGTTATTTTTCAACCATTTCACCACGGTTGTCAGGCAGCGATCTAAGATTTCTACTGCATCCTGTGGGGACCTGGATAGCAAGATATAGAGTTGGGTGTCATCTCTATATCTCGCTATCGAGGTCCATTGCTACTGCCTCCCCCTTCCTGTTGCTGCCTCCTCTTCCTCCACTGTATCCTCTTCCTTCCGCTATTGCTGCCTTCTTTCCTCCCCCCTCCCCTCAGCCCCACCTAGTGTTATTAATGGCCCAATTAAGCAACTGTGATCTCACTCGATCTGTTAAGAAAGAGAACACAAACATTGCTTTCATTGTTTTTAATATCACTTTTTGTATTATTTTCCTGCAAACCTAGGGATTTCCCTTGTCCATCCCTGGCCATATGGTGCAGAGCCAGGTTCAGAATTAGAGTTACAGAATAGCAGATGTCCATATCCTCCTTGGTCTTTCTCAGGTTGACTCCCAAGTTTCTATTCCTAATAAAACTACACCAGGCAATTCCCAAGGTGGGCAGCTTTTTAAATGCAACATTTGTTCTGGAAAAGCCAAATGACAGGTGTGCCTTCTCAAAAGGAACACAAGGCATGAAAGATCAAAGGGCCAAAAACTGCTTAATAACTGCCTTCATATGACAACAGAGTTTCCTATGAATGTCTCTAGATAAACTGTTGTTTGAGGATGGCTCTAGACAATACATTTCTGCACAGGGATGCACTCGTTTTAATGTGCTCTGTGCGGTCACATGGCCGCTGCGGGGAACTGCTGCGGAGAGCCAGTTTGGTGTAGTGGTTAAGAGCACGGGACTCTAATCTGGAGAGCCGGGTTTGATTCCCCACTCCTCCACAAAGCCAGCTGGGTGACCTTGGGCGAGTCACAGTTCTCTTGAGCTCTCTTAGCCCCACCCACCTCACAGGGTGATTGTTGTGGGGTAATAATAATAACACTTTGTAAACCGCTCTGAGTGGGCATTAAGTTGTCTTGAAGGGCGGTATATAAATCGAATGTTGTTGTTGTTGTTGTTGCTTCTTTTTTTAAAGGGAGAGCTCAAACAGGCTCAGAGCAGTGCCATGAGGGGAAAGAGAACTCCTGTGGACAGATTCTCCATGTGGAGCAGCAAAATAACTCACCCCTCCCAATACATACACTGCTTTCATGCGAGAAAACAGCTTGGCGGGAAGGTGGGAGCTCTCCCTCCCTCCAGACTCAGTCTTGACTATGAAAACAAGAATGAAATCTAACTGGGCATGAAGGAAGAAAAGAATCAGTCACCTGCAGGCATCTGCAGTTACATTTGGGACACACGTGCATTTTATTTGTTTGTTTCCCCAGCCCAATCTACTACGCCACTGCTTTGGCCACACTATCCATAACATTAAATTTTAGTGTTGTCCTGTCTTGAATCATTCCATTTGCATGCCCCGCAACAGACAAGATTCCAACAGATTGGTCCTTAAAGTGGATTTTTGTCCAGAGAGCCCTGCTTGAAATTTCTGTGGCCTTATGTGTCTCCAGCACCTGGTTAATAATTACAATTTTACAATAATTATAATAATTACAGGTGGGGAGTACGTATGGCTAAAAATATCAATTAAACTGGTCATGATCATGATATATAGCATGTAACTATTAATGCTGCCTCATAGTACTGACATCAATATATTAATATAAGGGAAGAAGGCAAAAGTTTTTGTCTAGACCAATACCTGAAAGTGATTGTTTAGTTTTTTCTGACAGTGGCTGTAATCAAAGGGGACATGACTGGAAAAGACAGATCGTTGAATTCACTGCAGACATCCTACATATGTGTGAAGTATCATGCCTGCGGCAGTATTCATTACAATCTGTCTCTCCAAATGCCAAGGCAATCCACAGCTGTATGTGAAGCCACTAAGAGGATAAGAAATAATTGAGAAGAAATACAATGCCCTTATCCATTTCCCATTGAGAGCTATTAAAACAAACAAAAATCTCTTTTCTGTTCTCTTGTTTGTTAAAAAAAGTCTAACAGCTCACATGGGTTATCATTAAACTAATAAGACAGCACTGATACAGCCTGATCCATACTTTTTAAAAAAATTGTATATTTTATTTAAAAGAAGAGAAAGACCAATAGCAGGTACTGTGTACCCACCTGGTTCTACAGACCAGGTTTCAAAGGAAGTTAGCATATGTTCTATTACAAAAAAGAGTGGTGGGGTGTGTGTGCAAAGTTTTGAATAGGAAAGCTGATAGCATACTCTGCATCTCAGTACTATGATCAGTTCACTGTTAACCAAGAGTGGTGTCTTTTTTTGTGTTTTTGTGGACAAAGAATGAGGAATGAAAATATTTTCCCCAATGTGTTTGCACCTTAACTGATGTCGTTTTGGGTTGCTTACATATACAAGTCATTGCTTGATTTTTCAGCGTATTATCAGGCGTGTGTGAATAAGTCCACTGTGTTCTATGTTAATCTGGATGCATTGCACTCTAAAATATCTCGGACAGTAACCTTGAAGAAGTCCTATGAAACTGCCCTGAGAAAAGTTATAGAAGTACATGTGCCAGCAGTAAGGAAAAGTATTATCAAGAGAAAAATGATCTTGTATACTAGTTTTTTATGAGAAAATGTGAACAAAATTAAAACCTTTAAAAAGTTGTTTAGTCACAGTGGGTTGGCTCCTAAGCTCCTTTTCCTTCCTACTAAACTTTTGCTGATTTCCCAGTCTCACTGCAGCCCCCCCCCAGTTGGACCCCCCCCATGGTGTTCTTTGGGGGTCTGCTGATGCACAGAGACACAACTGCAGGTTTCATACAAGACTGAAGCAGGAGTGGGGAGAGGGGAGTTCCTGTTTCAGAGCACAGTCCACTTTTACTGTGCTGGATCCAAGCTAACCTCTCCAAGAACAGTGACTGGGGGAAACTAGATAACCACCATCAACTGCAGAACCATTACGGCATCTGAGATTGTGCTCACAATCAAGAAAAAAAAGGAGAAAAGGATCACTTCATCAGCCACCATCACAGATAACAACAACAACAACAACAACAACATTCAATTTATATACCGCCCTTCAGGACAACTTAACACCCACTCAGAGTGGTTTACAAAGTATGACATTATTAACCCCACAACAAAACACCCTGTGAGGTGGGTGGGGCTGAGAGAGCTCCAGAGAACTGTGACTAGCCCAAGGTCACCAAGCTGGCTTCAAGAGGAGGAGTGGGGAATCAAACCCAGCTCTCCAGATTAGAGTCCCATCGCTCTTAACCTCAATAAATAATTCAATAAATATTCCAATAAATACCACAATAAATATGTATTGAAAGATTTATTGAATTATTTATTGATGTATTTATTGAATGGATAGACAATTGATTGTTCGTGTGTAGATTGTTGTATTTATTATTGTTGAACACTCTTTGCACGTTGTCACTTAAAAAATATATTTAAATTAATTGATTGACTAGTGTTAACTTTATCCTCCGAGAAGTGCAGGTTTTAGCGTTTATGCTTTTGTTTCCGGAGTAGCCCTTGGGGTCTACCAGCATGCTACTGCATTCAGAACACCTGCTGGTTCAAAGGCTAAAAGAAAGAGTAGTTTCCTGGGAACTGCGCCCCCTTTCCTCCCTCGAATAAACTCATGGTTGTTCATCTTACTTGTGAAACCTCTTCTCTCCCATGGTTTTCATTATAAGTTACAAAGTGCTAAAGTCAGTGTATTACAGAGATTTATGTTGTTGTTTGCACCATTATCCGAACAACTGGCAATTAAGAATTTCTATAAGACAGGACATTAATTTTTAATTTTTTTGTTTGCTTCCTCCCTACTGCACTGCAAATGAAACTCCCTTCCCACAAATCAAGTGAAAAGGTTAGATGCCATGCTTATTATGAACTCCCAATTTCAAGGGGTTATGGTTTTGCTTTACTGGAGGTTGTAAACTGATAATAGCTCCTACAAAATTATGAACTCTCTGATGGAACTGGTCCATTTCTAAAAATGAGTAATAATCTCGCACTCAGGCACTAGTAGGGCACTTATTTCCCGTATGTTCCTGTCACCAGAAAAAGGTGATTCAGAAAAAGTTCATGGCTTGGATCCAAAGAGTCACTTAGCTTACAGAAGGGACTGGCTCTAGCTCAGTGATATTCACAGGTATCTTCACCATTAGAAAGAAGGGCCAAGAATGAGAGTACTCACCCATTTCACCAGCATTTGAACTTGAAACAAACTCGTATGAATTATAACGCGCCATGTTGAAAACACATCCTCACCTGTATATCGAAGCCTGCTAGGCTCAAAACGCTATGAATGCTATGATTCCTGCTTTGCGAACTAGCTTTTAAAAGTTGGCAACCCTCCTTCCCACAGCCCCGTGGCTATATGAAGCAGTCTTAGACATGGCATGGCTTCATTCAGTTTAGTATTGTCTACTCTGGATGGCAGCAGCTCTCCAGAGAATGGTTTTTCCCACCAGCAGATACTTGAGCTCCTTTACAGACATGCCAGTGATTTAACCTGGGAACTTTGACATACAAAGCCTGGATCTGACCATTAAAAACATAAGAACTTAAGAAGAGCCTGCTAGATCAGACCAATCCAGCATAATGTTTCACATAGCAGCCAACCAGCTTCCCTGGAAGGCCAAACAAGGCATAGAGGCCAAGGCCCTCCCCTACTGCTGCCTAGACATGGGCACAAACAGAAAAAAACCCGAACATGGTGTTTGTTGTTCATTGCCATCCACGAACAACGAACATTGACGAACATGACCTGTTCACGAACATGTTCGTTGTTCATTGTTCATGGGGGCCAGCAGGCTTTCCTCCAGCTATCAAGATCCCTACCACACCACTCTCAGAAACCCTACCTGAGCAGGCACCAGGAAATGTACCAAAAATAAATAATAGCTTGGCCCCAGAGCCTGGCAGCAGCCCTGGAACCTAAAGGGGTAGATCCCTTCCGTACCACTCCCAGAAACCTTACCTGAGCAGGCAGCAGGAAAGGTACCAGTAATAAATAATAGCTTGGCCCAGAACCTAGCAGCAGCCCTGGAACTTGAAGAAGTAGATCCCTATCCCACCACACACAGAGAAAATTCAAGCTCCGATGCACTCTCCCTGTCTCTCTCTCAAAATGCCAACAGCAACTGTCTCTCCCTCACTCTTTGCAAAACTAGAGCTGGGAGCCCCCCTCCCCCCTGCTCCCCTCCCCCCTGCTCTTTGCTTCCTTGTAACAAATTTAGAGCTCCACACTTGAAAGGAAGACCTGTCTATCAAGCTAAATTGGGCTTAGATTGGGGTTTCCAAGGCAACAGCAGGAGTTCAGGCAGTTCCTGCCTCCAGTTGCCAAGGGAATTGATTGCAGGTGCCAGACTGTATGGCTTGATGAACAGCAACAAACGAGGCTTGCAACGACCACCTGCTCGTTTAGAATAGGGCCTCACAAACAGCTTGTTCGCGAACAGCAGATTGGGCTGTCCGTGGCTTTTTTTTAGTTCGTATTGCTGTTCATGCCCATCTCTACTGCTGCCCCCCATCACTGTTATTCAGAGGTTTGTTGCCTCTGTAGATGGAGGCTCCCTTCAGTCACCATGGCTGGTAGCCATTGATGGACCTCTCCTCCATGAATCTATCTAGCTACTTCTTAAAGTGGTCTATGCTCTTGGCCATCATTGCCTTTACTGGCAGTGGATTCTACTGTTTAATTGCTCATTCTTGTCTTCTTGTCTGTCTTGAACCTATGTTCTAGCAAATTTCATTGGGTGCCCTCAAGTTCTAGTTTATGAGAAAGGGGGAAAAAGCTCTCCATATCCACTTTCTTCATCCCATGCATAATTTTATAAACTTCTATCATGTCTCCCCTTTGCTGTCTTTTTTCTAGACTGAAAAGTCCCAGGCTTTCCAATCCCATTTGTAACGGAGTTCACCTTTTTCACTGTCGCTGCACATTGGGTCAACATTTTCATCAAGCTTTCCACTACAACCCAAGATCTCTTTCAGTATCAATCCCAGCCAGTTCAGACCTCATCAACATATATTTAAAATAAGGATTTTTTGTTCAAATATGTGTTACACTTACCCACATTGAACTTCATTTGCCACATCGTTGCCCAGTCACCTAAGTTAGAGAAATCCTTCTATAGCGCATCACAATCTACCTTTGTTTTCACCAACCTGAATAGAGATGGGCACGAACCGGAAAAAACCCAAACCATGCGGTTCGTGGTTCATCGCGTCTCATGAACCAAAAAACCCACAAACTTTCACAAACCTGCCCTGGTTTGTGAACCGGTTCGTTTGGTTTGTGAAAATGTCTGGGTCAGCAAAATGGCACTTCCAGGTCAGCAAAAGGTTACTTTTGGGTCAGCAGAAGGTCTGCAGAAAGCCCATCCCCCATTGCCTAGGAAACTGATTGATTGGTGCCAGGCTGTCTGCAGTGACAAACTGAAAAACGAACCAAATGAACCGGTCTAAAGTTCATGATAGTTTGTCAGAAATGGGCTCTGATGAACCACTGGTTCACGAAACCACAAATCAGCTGGTTCGTGATGAATTTTAGTTCATATTTTGGTTTGCACCCCTCTAATCCTGAATAATTCGGTATTGTTTTGCAAGTTTGGCTGCTGCACGGCTCTCTCCAAGTCCAAATAATTTATGAACAAATCAAATAGCACTATTGATTCTTGTGAGACCCACCAGTCCACTTCTTTCAGTTGACAGAACTATCCATTTATTCCTACTATCTGCTTTAAAACCATGAAAGCACCAGTCCTCTTATCCCATGATTGCTAAACTTCATTGTTATGCTTACTCAGGATTCTTTGGTGAGGTACCTTGTCAAAAGCCTTTTGGAAACTCATGTATATGGCTACTGGGTCATTCTTATCCACATGCTTGATAACCTGCTCCAAAATCTCCAAGAGATTGGTAAGGCAGGACTTCCCTTTGCAGAAGCTATGCTGATTTTCTCTTAGCAGACCACTGAGATGCAGTCTTCTCCAATCCCTGACAGACAGCAGAACCAGGAGGCTCACAGTGCAATCCTAAGAAGAGTTACACTCTTCTAAACTCACTGACTTCAATGGACTTAGAAGGGTGTAACTATGCTTAGGATGGCAATGCTATAATATTAGATGTTTGCTGCTATATTTGGTTTGTTGGTTCACAATACCATAAACACTAGTTAAAGAAGATGCTAACCTCCTCCTCTGTTTTCAGCTTGCATACGTAAGGCCCTATTGCAAAGATCAGAAAACATTTTTACCATCTGTGATCATGTAATTTGCAATTCCCCAAACCATTATCTTCTTTTGCTTTCTGAAACAGAAAGGAAGTCTTCAGTTAGCAGCTCATTGTCTCCCATGCTATGAAGAAAATAAAACTTCCTTTGATGCTTGCTTTGCAAGCTCACTTTTAAAAATTGCCTGCCTAGCTTTTGTTCAGAAAACATTATCAATAACAGGCAAGAGAAAGCAGCCCCTGGTTGCTGATTGGTGGTGATTATCTCAGAGTCCAGCCAGGTTTACTTATTGTAATAGTCTGATTTCACAGCATGCTATGAACTGCGGAGGTAAATATTGCCCTATGCTTCTACTAAGGAAATGGCCCCCTGCTTACTTCAGATTTTATATGGTCAGCAGTATCTTAACTGTATCTAACTTTTTCAACTATCCTGTTTAAGAAGATTTCAGAACTTTCCAGTCTTTAAAACTTAAATTAGACTATGAAAAGTTCTTAAATAATGTGTTGGTAAATATGAAGCCTTTTCTAGAAATCTGCTGTCTTGGTAAATCCACCACGGATTCACTTTGGAGTGGGCAGTTTTCATTGCAGCCACATTGACATCCATGCATATTATTTGTATTCTTATAATAGATTTTCAGTGCCATCTTAAGCAGAGTCACATCCTTCAAAGCCCATTGGCTTCAATTGACTTTACTTAGGATGGTACTGCTGTTCTCCCAATATTTACCCTTTCATTTTTAAAAATCAGCTTCTTCTTTTTTGCAATATTTTAATGCTTTCACAGAAAATTATGAAAAATCCTAAGTGGTGCCAAAGCCAAATATGCATATCTAAGAATGACATTATGGTTGCACAACTTTAAGACTAGGAACCTCATGATGAAATGCAATATCAAGTTAGTATTCAGATTATATTTTACAGACCTCCCTCCCCCTTGTGAAGTATATGCTTTACTTAAGAGTAGACATGAGCACGAGCCGCATTACGAACCAAAAAAACCCACGAACCGCCCATTCGCAATCCGGCGGTACATGAGCGTCCATGGCCAACGAACCAGCGTTCGTTAGAGGCGCAGTTTGGTGTGTTCTTCCACGGTTTATGAAGCCAGACAGTCAGGCACCATCAATCAATTCCCTTGGAAAAGGAGCCGGGGGGGATGCCTGAACTCTGTCTGCACTCCTTCTGTTGCCCTGGAAACCGGAATGGAAGCCCATCTTACCTTGATAGGCAGGTCTTCCTTCCAACCATGGAGCTGCAAACTGGTTACAACCTGGGAGAAGACAGAAGGGAGGGGGGAGGCACTCCAATCTCATCCCTGCAAACCCTGATAGGCAGCTCTGACGGCCAACCACAGACCTCCTGTGTTGCTCAATGGGACCTCAGCTTATAAAAAGCACTGGCCTCCCAGGCTGGGTTTCACTTTCAGAGAACTCCTACTGTGCAATCCAAAGATCCACTTGAGAGGCACCAAAGGGGCACAATGGAACTTAATTTTTCTTTTTTTCCTGGGAACAGCAAATGCTCACGTAATGTAATGAACTGCTTTGGGAAGTTGTCTAAGGTTTCAAAAGCAGTTTGTCATAAGACTGGGGTAAAGAGTGGGTGGGAATAGCTATCTGCAGGGCTCATTTTGAGGGGGAACATGCCTGAACACAGTTCTGGCAGTTCCCCGAAGAGGTCACATGTCAGGTGGCCCCGCCCACCTGACTCTTGGCCATTTTGGGCCCGTTTCAGCCTGGATTGGGGCCGAAATGGCCCAGACTGGGCCTTTTCACTCTCCCACTCAGCAGCGGCCCAATCCTGACCATTTTGGGCCCAATTTCAGCCCTGAATGGTCAGGATTTGGTCCAAAGCAGCCAGGATAGGTGATATCAGGGGGTGTGGCATATGCAGATCAGTTATGCTAATGACTCACTTCTGGTGGCAGCAAGGGGTGTGGCATATGCTAATGAGTTATGCTAATGAGTTCCTCCAGCTCTTTTTCTACTAAATGACCCCTGGCTATCTGGGGAAATAAACTAAGGGTGAAGCCCCACTAGGGGCATGGACAATGTTTTGCATTGTGGACAGTGTTGATTGGTGGTGCTTGCAGCCAATGAGAAAACTGCTGATTTGTCGAAAGGAATCATTAAAGACTTCAAAGAACCAATTGGCTTGGCATGGAAACCATCATTTTTCAATTTATTTGCTCGTTGCCAGGCACTGCATGGAAACAGCAGAAGCTCTGAGCTTCAATACAAAAGGAGTTCTGAGCTTAACTAGCTTGTCATAAGTGGATAAAACTCTCAGTGCAGATGGGCATCAGTATTAATTAGGTGGCAGAACATGCAAAGGAAAGGATTAGTGCTACAAAGCCTGCCCTGCTGGGAAACAAACAAACCAAAAGGCTAGATATTAATTTCTAATTTCTATCCTATTTTAGAAATCTACCCAGTCTTGTTCAGAATGTCCAGACATTCTCACATCTACACCAAGAGTAATTAATTATTATCGTTTGTAAACATGGACATAGATAGCTGCACAACCCTAAATCAATTTAAACTTTTTGCTTTACTGCAATGATGTATGCCAGGCATATATGCTGCTGTTTCCCTTTGGAATCTTATTTGTCAGTTGGTGCTACAAATAACAATATTTGCAGCAAATTGGTGCCTTTCCCCCCCTTTCCCTGTAACTTAACAACCCACAAGCTATACATCTAGTATTTTATAAATAATTTATGACTCCATGGATAAATATGGCTAGATCACATGAGCTTTTTCTTATCTTGCCTAACCGCAAGATCTTTAGTTTTTGTTGTTCAGAATATTCTGTAGACGGTCAGCAATAGATTGGTTGCAAAGTAAATTGTAATGGGAGCAGTTAAAAAAGATATGGGTGGTTGAATCAACTTGATCCGTAAAATGGATACAATACCGCTTCTCAGGGGGGATTTTACTAAAACAGCCCTTCATCTCAACAGAAGGTAACGCATTGCATCTGAGTAACATAAAAGAATGCCAATATTTTGGAACTGTTAAGTAGAGAAAATGTTTAGCTGGTTCAAACATTTTCTAACAGGATAGGTGAAAATAAATTGGGGAGCATTTCCCCAATTAATTTTAATGTATCATTAATTTTAATGTAGCCCAGTCTTTTTTAAATAATCGGTTCCTTACACCTTGCAAGGATTTTTTTAGTGAAACCCTATGACTCAGGCTTGGGTTTAAATTGATTTTTTAGTGAAACCGTTACGAAGTCTTCCTATTTTTTTCAACTATTGTTGTCTACACAGCACATCCATAAAGGTTACATGCTGTAATAATACTTGGTTAATCACTAATATGATAGAATCTAACTTAAAACATTGTTTTCACTATTATTCTGACTACAACAGAAAAAAAGAAGAAATATAAGCACCTATATGTACACAGACAGTTTTTAGGAGTATAGTCAGGACTCAGGACAAAGGATATTAATTAAGAAAATTAATACTTTTTTAGTGGTACCAAGACATTGTTCTTTATTTGTAATCTAAGAAGATGCATTCAGTTATAAGAAAACTTCTTTGAGTTCATAACATGAAAGTCATTCTAAATATATGTAGTAGAAAACTTATTTAATACTATTGTAAAATGGCTATTTTTCTTGGCTTTGTAACTGTTTACTAAGCATATTTAAATAAAAAAATTGGGGAGGACCCCAAAAAATAAAATACAGTGAATTTACAGTCCCCCCCCAAAAAAAGTATAAACTATTTAAACAAATGAAAGAAACATAAACACAGTTCTAACCTATTCTAACTTCAGGTTCAACTTGTATCCAAATCCTGCATTAAAAATGTATGGTTTTGTTGATTTAGCTGGTGGCACAGATGTTTCCAGGTTAACATATCATGAAACTGATTCCAAGCCAGCATTAGCTCAACGGTCTAGCTGGAGCAACAGTCTCTTGCTGTCTTTGAAGAGGCAGCCACCTGCTCCAACAGCACGAGGCAGTGACATTTAAATTGTCTCCCTAGTCAGTGAACCAAGTAAATAAATAACACAACCTGAGATGTAAATTGTCCTTGTACAGCACATTCTAATCAAAGGAGGCAAAGGGGGTCATTATGTAGGCAGGTCTGCCTTTTGGACTCCAAAAATGCCCTTTAGCAGTTTCTGCCACCACCACATAGAGATTTTTAAGTATATTAATAGGCCTGCCCAGTCTTCTTTGGAACGTAGTCTGCATGCAGGTTTAAGATACAGGAAATTATCCCACGTTCCCCTTTTCTCCCTTAGTTGATAGGAGTGCGCTTGAACAGCCACCTTGTGAGGGAAATACTCCAAAGTGTCTTTCAGAATCAAAGAACAAGTTGTAAACATTTTTTTTAAAATCAATTTATTATAATTATTTTAAAAAATAGTAAAAAGTCCAGTAGCACCTTTACTATTTTGCAACTACAGTACTCTTTACTATTTTACAACTGCAGACTAACACTGCTAACTCCTCTGGATTTATTTTAAAAAATAACCAATTGGTTGTAAACTCCCAGTCATCTCAAAACAAAAGTATAGTGTACAAAATACAGTCTCACTATAATTATCTATCTTTTCAAACAAAACATTTATTAAAACTAAACATGTTGACCATAAGTTTTCAATAGCAATGGCAGCAATGCAACAATGGTTAAAGAGATTGAATGTTCTGTAAAGATAAAATAAGATGATCTGTGCAAATAAATCACTACATAACCAAGGCAGTGAAAAATAACAATATTCTATTTTAAATATTTGTTATTTTTTAACCAGTTACTCAATATAGTGATATAATTGAATTTTCTTATTTGTCTTTTTCTTTATATCTTATTTATATCTTTATGTTGAGTGTTGATGTTTTTTAAACTAAGTATATTTGTGCAACTTGCAGTAATCACTGATGAAGACCTTTGGGTTGAAACATTTGGTTTTAGCACATTCTTATATTTCAATGTTTTAGTTTTTGGTTGAAAAAAAGTTGGTATGGAGAGATGGTAAGTTGCCTATTATATTTCTTGCTTTGAGATTATTGACAGTTTGCCACCAGTTGGCTATTTTCATATATTCAGTTGATTGCTTATCATCTTTTCAGACTGTTCCTCAACATTTGTTTGGTTTTGGTCCTTGGTACTCTATATTTCAAGCAGAGAGTTCCTCTTGACCCATTTAGAAAGTGAAGGATTTGGAACAGGGCACAGCAGGTGTCTGATAGAGAACAGTCTCAAGAGGCTATATTGTTAGTGGCGATGCTTTGGTGAGAAGGCTTACAGAAATCTGAAGATTCTGGACAGGATAGCTACTGTTCTGGGAAGAATATTCTAGAATGATGCTGCTGGTTCTTTGGATTGTATACTAATCACAGAACCCACATTCTGGACAACTGCAAGCATTTCCCTTATCTTACCGTATGTCACCTTGAGAGCCAGACAGAGTTTACAAAACCAGCTAGTTATAGATTTTTCCTATAATCCCACCATATGTCAATGTGGGAAGCATCGTCAAGACAGAAACAAGCAGAAACTGGTCTATTCTATCTAAGAAACAAAGCTAAGAACAATCTGAATATAAAATTGTATTTCTGTTCCTTTTTATTTGAACATCCATAATCAAAAACATTTACAAGTCTTTTTTTTATCTCACCCCAAGGGTGATAGCAAAACGAATCATTTGTTTATTGTATGTGAGAATCGTCACATTGATTGCCTCTTCTGTCCTTTTGTATGTTGCATTCTTAAATCACAGTACTGCTCAGAAGAACCAATTCGATAACAACAATTCCACAAATTACCCTAGATAATTCTAGCTTAGCTTTTATGGAATGCAGTTAGCTAGAGCTGCCATTCAGCATTCGTAAAGAAGGATGGTTTGATTGAGCATTGTGCATTGTAGCATACCCTGAATTGGATCGCTAACTTCAGAAGAAACCCAAATGTGTAAAGCTAGTCTTGTAAATTTTCAAATCAGCTGGAAGGGATGACATAAAGTGTGAAATGGAATAAAAATCATCAAGCTTTTCAGACTTCTCAGTCAGATACATTAAAGATCAATTTAGTCTGGTGTTTGAATTCTTGGCTATTGTATCCCTCTCCGCAAATTTTAAATGTACTTTTACATACTATAACCATCCCCAAACAAGGGTTCTATGGGAAGATACCTGCTAAAAGTTAGTCTATTGGCAAGAAGGTGTTGTCATTTACCTTCCCAATATCTTTAAAACATTGAGGGAGGATAGGTTGCTTATACATAGAAATTTTGTTCCAATTTGAGGCTGTAACTGGGTAAGGGGGGAGTTTCCACAAGACGTTTGTTCTTAATTAGTTCTCCTTCCACGGTTGCCACCTCCTGATTGCATACTTTCTGAAACCAGCTTTGGTGCAAATGGTTGAGAGACAGTCTGGTGCAGTGGTTAAAAGCGGCAGGACTCTAATATGGAGAAGCGGGTTTAATTCCCCACTCCTCCGCTTGAACCCAACTGGGTGACCTTGGGTCAATCACAACTCTCCCAGAGCTCTCTCAGCCCCACCCACCTCACAGGGTGATTGTTGTGAGGAAAATAATAATACACTTTGTAAATCCAGAGGAGTTAGCCGTGTTAGTCTATAGAAGCAAAATAGTAAAGAGTCCAGTAGCACCTTTAAGACTAACCAACTTTATTGTAGCGTAAGCTTTCGAGAGCCACAGCTCTCTGATGTATCTGACGAAGAGAGCTGTGGCTCTCGAAAGCTTATACTACAATAAAGTTGGTTAGTCTTAAAGGTGCTACTGGACTCTTTACACTTTGTAAACCACTCTGTTAAGTTGTCTTGAAGAGTGGAATATAAATCAAATGGTTGTTGTTGTTTGGACACAAATACAGCCCACGTGTGTTAGCACACTGTTTTGAAGGTACACTGGCACCTGCAACTATCACTGGAGAAAGCTTTGCCTTGTTCTCCGTTTCCCTGTTGAGGGGAGCCTTCTCCCTCCTGTGCGCTGTTGGGGAGATGATGACATGACCCCGCTCTGAGAACACTGCTGTGTTTTCTCTTGTTGCTGTCCTAGTGTATCTTGCACAAATCTGCAAAACCCTCCCCCCAAACTGCTCCTCAGAGGCTGTTTTGAAATACCAAATGTTCTTTTTTCTAACCTGCTATCAGCAACACTATGACTTTGCTTGAAATAACAGGCTTTTCTTTTTCCTCTTTCATTCAGACGTCCAGTCCATAAACTGGGACTGGCACTCACTAAGCCATACTTTATCTTAGCGATGGGTTTTTAAAGCAGCAAATATTTGGAGGATGGAAATGATTGTCTTCAGTGTGAGACTCACCTCAATGTAAATGAATAAAGTAGGACAGCGCAGAAATCCTGAATCCTGACTTCGTGTAACTGAAATAATGTGTATCTTTGTCCTTTCCGAAGTTAAGGAAGGTAATTATCTCCAATACACAAATATAATATCTTATTTTGAAGTGAGACTGTCGATAAAATCTTTGTTGGAAGAAGCCAATTATTATTTTATGTACCATTTGTTTTCCTCGGAGAACATAATCCTCATTAAGGAAGAAACTAAAGTAGAAAATAAATCCTTCCAAATCATTTTCTGTGCTTTTGTTATAGAATACTTTCAGTTAAATACCTCATTATATTTATGCAGATTGGGTGTTTTTTTTTTACAGAATACAAGCTTTTATTCCAAAGCAATCTATTTAAATCAATGTATGGTCCTGTGAGATGTCTTATGCAAGTATTATTTCTTCACAGTCTATAGAATGTTACATTTTTTATTAATAGGCCAGCCTGCTTCATCACCCAAGCTACCTTGTAAGACTCACCTGTTCTGTATCCCTGCATTTAGGAACATAGGCTTGGATCTCTTCTAATATTTCCACACATAGAAGGATTTCTGTTTGCAGAAGCATGACTCCCCCTCCCCTTGCCCATAGCCCCAAATGGTCCTTGAAATGCTGCTGCTGGGGAATAGCTTGGGGGGGGGGGCTGAGGTCTGCTGCAAGAGGGGAGAATTAGCAAAAAATCCCCTCCATTTACATGAAAATGTTAGGTGGATCCAGTCCATGATAATTATAAACCAGTGTGTGTGGGAGGGGGGGGCACACACAAAAAAATCTGGGTAACTTGAATCTGGGTTTCATGGCTTAAAAAAAAAATCCAGGATCCCTGAAATCTGGGTCAGATTTTTTATTTGGGGTAGGGCATCTTGGATTTAACAGCCATTATTCCCTATATAGAATAATGTCCACGGGATTGGAAAGGCGTTTTTTAAAGCAATCTCCACCAAATTGGCAGAGAACTTACTCCTGACTGTCCACTGAAGGCCCCCCAACAAATTCCAGAAGGATTGGACCCCAAGGTCCAATTCTAGGGGCCACTTAAGCTGCCCCCAGCCACTCTCCATTGTTTCTTATGGAGAAACATTTCCAAGCCTTTTAAACTCCACGATGCCCTCCCCCCTTGGATTCTCTGGTTTAACATAAATCCCTTGCAAGCTTATAGTTGTCGAACCAGATTGTCCCAGTGTCAAACCACAGAATCCCATAGAGAATCCCTTTACTGAAGCAATGGGGGCGGGGGTGAGGCTTGCCAGGCTGCGGAGTTTAAAAGGCAGCTGGTGGTGGCAGCAGTTTGAAAGGGCTCTTTTGGAGCTCAGGCAGGAGGGCAGAATGGGATGGGAATCCATTCTGCCTGCTGCCTCCTCCCCTGCCCCACCAGCCCCTCCCCACTCTCTTTCACTGGTGCAGAGCTTGCACCACTGCCCTCTTGCCACTGCAGCTGCTCCACCTCTGCTGTGGCTGCCTACAATCAATCAGTAATACAGCCCAGTGAGTCCAGGTGCCCAAATCTGATCTGAGGTTTGCCCTGGAGAATTGGCATAGCTGGATTATGCCAGATGGGCATAAGTCCAGCTTCTCGCTGGTTCCTGACCTGGATCATACCCCTCTACTGTCCAGTTGCAACCAACTTATGGTGACCCCAACCATGTGGCATTCAAGGCAAGAGATGAACAGAAGTGGTTGTCATTGCCTTCCTCCATGTAGCTACTCTTATCTTCATTGGCAGTCTCCCATCCAAATACTTACCTTGGTCACTCCTGCTTAGCTCCCAAGCCCTGTCATGTTCAGGCCAAACTGAGGGCCAAGCTACAAGTGACGAATGACACTTGAACGGCAAGTGGATTGAGTGGAGGGCAAGTGAACAGGGAGAAATACACTTGCTGTTCAAGTGTCATTCATCACTTGTAGCTTGGCCCTGAGGCTGCTGTACTAATATTTTTTTCTAGTGCTAAGTTCCAAAGGCCTCATGGACAGAAGACTAGATATAAAACATTTTTATACTCACAATTGATGTAACATTTCAATTTAATGGTATACCCCTTCTGAGGATGTGTGCACTCTTTACGTTCCTCCACAAACCTGCATGCAGCACAGCCCTGGCCACATTTAAAGTGACCAGCCATTTTACTAAGCCTAGAGTTCTCAATGTATTGTCAAAGGCTTTCACGGCCGGAGAACGATGGTTGTTGTGGGTTTTCCGGGCTGTATTGCCGTGGTCTTGGCATTGTAGTTCCTGACGTTTCGCCAGCAGCTGTGGCTGGCATCTTCAGAGGTGTAGCAGAGGTGTGTCTTTTGGTGCTACACCTCTGAAGATGCCAGCCACAGCTGCTGGCAAAACGTCAGGAACTACAATGCCAAGACCACGGCAATACAGCCCGGAAAACCCACAACAACCTAGAGTTCTCCTTTGTCATAACCATATCTGTTCTGATCAAAAAGTCCCTAATGCTTCTGTTCTTCCTAAAATCTATTTTTGGCTTCTCCTTGCACTCCAGTAGGCTGGTTATGATAATGGCACCCACCAAGGGAGAAAAATCCATTGCACTTGAAATAATATTGCTTTTGAGAAGTGGTTTATTCCTTAATAACTCCTTTCTGTCAACACTGTGAGCTCTCCTTTTAGCTGATCTAATTATGTGGGCTAGATGGCCCCTTGTAATTAATTGTGTTTGAAGTTTGTCAGCATCTTTCTTATAATCCTGGAATGTAGTGGAGTTCCTCTTTACTTAAAAACTGCCCATAGGGCAAATTAGTCCTTTAAAAAAAGAGGATGTGATGATCCATAATGTAATAGACCATTATGGTCAGTTTGGTGTAGTGGTTAAAAGCAGAGGGACTCTAATCTGGTAAACCGGGTTTGATTCCCCAGTCCTCTGCTTGAAGCCAGCGGGGTGACCTTGGATCAGTCACTGCTCTCTGGAGCTCTCTCGGCCCCACCCACCTCACAGGGTGATTGTTGTGAGGATAGCAATAACACACATTGTAAACCGCTCTGAGTGGGCGTTAAGTTGTCTTGAAGGGCAGTATATAAATTGAATGTTGTTGTTATACAGTGAGGAATATATTTGATGGCTAATGAGAGAGTCTTAATGGGTCTTATGTAGGTACCTTTGCCCATATAAGGAACAAGGTTGGGACTAGAAAAGTATGGTTCACTGACAGAGTCCTGGCCTCTGGGCACTGTCATTCATGCACTAGTAACCTCGAAACTTATTTATTTAAGACTCGAAGCTGGTTACATATCTGAATAAAACAATCTAACTATATATCAGATTGACAATTCCATTAAAAACAAAGTTACACCATTTGGTGGTTTTAGATGTGTGTAACCCTGCTTAAGGTGGCACTCTGGGAACCTAAGAAGAGCCCTGCTGGATGAGCCACTGGAAGAGGCTGCAGCTGCCTCCCAGCAACCAGCATTCAGAAGTATACTGCCTCTGAACATAGAAGCCCCATTCAGCAATCATGGCAAATAGACACGGATAAACCTACCCTCCATGAATCGGATCTCCTTATAAAGCCATCTAAACTAGTGCCCATCATCACATCTTGTGGCACCAAGTTTCAGAAGTTACTAATGTACTGTGCAGAGTACTTTCTTCTGTCTGACCTGAATCTATTGTGCATCAATTGCACTGGGTGCGCCTCAGGGTTCTAGAATTCGGGAGAGGGAGAAAAGTTCTTTGGTCCACTTTTTTTTTTCAAAACAGAAAAGCCTAATCCACCCACACAGGAAAATCCCTTTTCCAGATGTATAATATTTATTTGTTTGCTTGTTTCTAAGATTTATATCCCACCATTATATTCTAGCAAAGGCTCAAGGCACCTAGTAAGTAATAAGTATATATATAGAGAGAGAGAGAGAGAGGCCCCTATGATATTAGCTATTAACTAAGATGCTTTATGCATGCATCTTCTTGTTGAGGGTAATTAAAAACTTCCAAAAGCTGAAACTGACTGGCAGGCATTTGAAGTAGTTTATTAACATCTGTGATGTTATCTACTTTCTTAAAACCTGGTAATATCGAAGAAAGGATACAAAGGTAGATGGGAGGGATATTATTTCTGTATCTTTATAGAAAAGCTATCCCAAGTGTTCACAGTAATCATTCCCATCATAACATAGCAATTGTTTCCTATAGGCACTAGTCCTAGCCTTCAAGGGCAGGTCTATTTGCAGCAGCCTCACAGCTGTTTGGCTGCACACTGTCCCTTTACATGTTAAAAAGTCACTTTCAGTTGCAGTAGAAGAGAAAGTAATGGCCCTTTAAAGTTTAAAAAGGCCATGTGCCATGGAACAGCCAGAGCATACTTCTTCTCCGTCACACTCATCTATGCAGTGATTCTCTTAATGCAGTCTCAGGAAAGACTTTCATTAGTTGATTGGCTGTTAGCTTCATTGCCGGTAGATAACTCTCAGAGATACACTCTTCTGTTTTCAGAAAAAAGGGAAGTCAATATGCTTTACCTTAAAGATTTATTACTCAAATTTTCACTACATGGGGAAAGTATCATAAAGTAGCCAGTACAGGGAAGGTACTGAAAAATGGGTTTCTCCAGAACTGAATTTGTACACAAGTTCATACGATGTGGTGCCAAAGAAAGAAAAAAATGACCTACCAGATAGCTGAATTAAGTGAATAGCTGGCAACACTGAAGGTCAGAAGGTGCCTCCGTAATGAATGCTACTTAAGAAAAAAAGTCTTTCACAGTTTGATGCCTGTCTCTTGATGATTATAGAAGACGGAAAGAAAGAAAACCAAGACCATGAGGCAAATGACATTCCTCCATTGACCTACCACTTTAGGTTGTTTGAGGGAGTGAAAGAAGATGTGCCAAATTCACATCAGATTCTTTTCTCTTTTAAAAAGGTAATTTACCACAGAAATCTACCACAAATGCTATAGTAGATCAAAGCAATATTTCTGAGGTTAGAACTAAATGTTACAGCCACATGTGAAACTGCTGTATAAAATTAAATTATTTAAAATAATAAATAGTGCCCCTACTTCTCTTCCTCAGTCTCCAGTAATAGGAATAGTATGAAGTGTGCATCATGGCATTGTTGTTTTGCAAGTTTCCCCACTCCTGTTTAATTGGCTGCCATCTGAGAACATGGGGTAACTCATAGCACTTACCAATTACCACATTTTGCTGGATATTGCTGGAAGGAATAAGAGAAAGAAATGCAGGGTATGCTGTCTTCATTGGGGATCATGCATCAGATCTTCTATATTTATAATCATATGCAGCTCTAGTGGGAGGCAAGGTCAGGGACATTTTCTAGGCCCCAAGTAAAACATAGCATGTTGGTCTAATGGGACCACAATTCACATTGCATGGGGAACCAGTAAGAAAATTCTTGGTTTTAGCAAAATGGGTCACACCAATGGACCATGTGATGTTTTACCATGTAAATAGTTTGCTTTTTTGTTTCTGCTGGCTGATGTGGGCATTTTGAATATATGTTTGCTGCGTCTAGAAGTGCAAGCATCTGATGTGAGGAAGAGTGAGCTAAATGGCGAGTGAAGTGTGCTGTGATGGGATGGTAGCTGTACCTGAGGAGGTGGTACAGAACTTAGTTCTTAGGCTCTTCACAGATACTTAAAGGCTTCTGTTTTGAGGCTTTGGTTCCCTTGTTTTTCCCTAAGCACTCTACTATACTTCCTTTTAGTATTCTCTTTCTCTCCTGGAGTTAGGAATGCTAGGGCCCACTTTCTAGTATCCCAAGCCCCCTCTCATCACACATTAGAGCCTTCCTTCAGGTGTTAACTGAATCTGAAGGTCTCCACAGGAAGTTTCCAACCATACCCAACCAGGAATCTCTTCACTCTCCAGAGCTACCTCCCTGTTTGACTGGATAGGGAAAGGGGATAGATCTTTAGAAGATCTATCTCCTTTCTCTGGCCCATTTGGGAGTCTGTACTTACTTCCCAAACCTCCTTACCAACTTTCCTCAGTTCTCCTGCCGGTGTTAAAACTGCTCTTCGATTAGGACTCCGTCTCCCAACTCTTCACATTCGATCTCTGAAAAAGGGCCACCTCTTTCCAGTCATGCTACCCAATCAGATCCCTTGGAGTAGTCTACCACTCAAAGCTCTTGATTCTGTAAGGGATTAACTCTTAACAGTCCTGTAGCTTTGTGTGTGTACATCACTTCCAGGCTTTTTAGAATGTGCAGTCCATCACAACTGCAGTGTTTATTCTGAGTCCTGAGGAAAAGTGTTCATTCTGTCTAGGTCAGGTAATCTTTGTGGAAGCCTGAGAGAATCTAATTCATTCAGAGAAGTGAGCCAAAACATCCATAAAGCTTTCATCTAGTTTCTTGTCTCCCTTCTGGATGGCTGGTGCTTGTGAGGCAGGCTTGGAGGTCTGTTAGTAACATTGGATAGCATCCTGCAAGTGGCCTGTCCTTCTACAGTTAAAGCATTTTTTAACCTGGGGTCAGTTCCAATTAACCAAGAGGGGCTTCCTTAAACTCTGCCAATGCAGATGCCCCTTCCCATTGAGAATAAGATTTGGCCTTCCATCCCTTCTGGAAACCTTTCCCTTCCCAACTGGGAAGCCCTCTTTTGTGATCGTTCCCAGTTCAGCACCAGCTGATCCACAGTTTTATAAGCCTCACTTAAGGTTTGAGATGTTTTATCTTTGACCAGGTGTTTCTACTTCTTTGGGATTTGAAAGTAAAAGTGCTCCAGTTTATCCAGCTCCTGGATCTTCTTATAGGCATCTGTCTCTCCGCCCTCTAGCCATTTGGCATAGTTTACCTCTAAGACAGACCCAGACTCTTGGTGGGGCTTTGTTTTTGAGTACGGCAGACTGATCTAGTTTGCAGTAGTAGCTAGATCTGAGCTGGAACCTTTCCAAAACCATCATTTGAACTTTTTGATACTTGTATAGAATTTTAAGTAGACTGTATGGATTATGTATAACTTATTTATTCACACACCCTTTATCCCACACTGGCTCAAAGTGCCAAGGGGGTGGCAATGTATGACTTACCATTCGTGGCTGTCGTACGGCTAAGTGTGTTGGGTTGGGGAAAGCAATGGTGAACTACCCTGCAAAAACTTCACTGAGAGACTCTGCAGATCTCTCTCGACGCGCTATAGGACAGAAAGGCCTGGAGGGGGACGATCTACGGAGTAGCCGAGGGTCAGACACGACTGTGTGGCTTGGATCGGATTGGATTTATTCACACATTGAACTAGTCACTTTAAATTCAAATATAATCATATGATTGTTAAATTGTGAATTGCTGTACTTTCCTCCAGTTCAGGGGTACCCTGGATGTTTGCTATTGTTTTTGAGTAGGGCAGACCGATATAGTTTGCAGTCGTGGTTAGGTCTGAGCGGGAACCTTTCTAAGACCATCATTTGAACTCTTCGTAAGTTATTTCAGTGTCAGCCTCAGGCATACTCTGAAATACTTCGGACAATTCACCTGTTAGCAAAATAGAAGGGAACTGCATGTATTCAGTATCAGCCACCCCCCATCTATTTTCAGCTCTCGTAAAGGTGGAGAGAAATATTCCTGGATCCCCCTCCCTCCATACATGAAACACGCAATCTTTGGGAGTAACTTTTATTTTTCTGCTCTTCTCACCTTGCAGCTGAAGCATCTCTAGGTCATGTTCCCATTGTTCCTCCTGTATTTTCATTGGGGCTTCCTGGAGCTTCTCCTCTTCTTCTAAGTCTTCCTGCCATCTCTTGTGCCTTCAGATGCATTCTCTACCTCTTCCAGCTCTCTGTGTTGAGCTTGCAGTGCTCCTATACCCAGGCTAAGGCTACTCTGTCCTTCCCTTGGCATCTGTTCAACCTCTAAGAAGAACATATCAGAAGGAAAACTGGATTAGATTTAGAAGAAGGTGGAGTGAAAATTAGTGGAAGGAACAATAACTATTTGAGATATGCAGATGACACCACGTTACTGGCAGAAAATAGTGAAGACTTGAAATTACTACTGGAGAAGGTTAAAGAAGAAAGTGCCAAAGCAGAATTACAGCTGAATGTAATGAGGACAAGAGTAATGATGACTACTGAGGAATTATGCAGCTTTAAGATTGACAATGAAGACATTGAAATTGTTAAAGTTTTTATATTCCTTGGCTCAGGGCTTTTTTCTGGGAAAAGAGGTGGTAGAACTCAGTGGGTTGCCCTCAGAGAAAATGGTCACATGGCTGGTGGCCCCGCCCCACTGATCTCCAGACAGAGGGGAGTTTAGATTGCCCTCCGCACCGCTGAGCAGCGCAGAGGGCAATCTAAACTCCCCTCTGCCTGGAGATCAGGGGGGCGGGGCCACCAGCCATGTGACCATTTTCAAGAGGTTCTGGAACTCTGTTCCCCCACGTTCCCCCTGAAAAAAAGCCCTGCCTTGGCTCAATCATCAACCAAAAGGGAGGCTGCAACCAAGAAATCAGAAGGACATTGAGACTTGGAAGAGCAGCCATGAGGGAGCTAGAAAAGATCCTTAAGGATAAAGATGTCTCTCTGAGGATCAAGATCAAGGTAATCCAAACTATAGTATTCTCCATTACTATGTATGGATATGAAAGCTGGACAGTGAAGAAAACTGACAGGAAGAAAATTGATTCATTTGGAACATGGAGCTGGAGGAGAGTTTTGTGGATACCATGGATGGCCAAAAATCCTCAAATAAGTGGGTTCTAGGTCAAATCAAGCCTGAATTCTCCCTAGAAGCTAAAATGACAAAACTGAGGCTATTGTACTTTGGTCACATCATGAGAAGACAAGCCTCACTGGAAAAGTCAATAATGCCAGGAAAAGTTGAAGGCAGGAAAAATAGAGGAAAATCCAAAATGAGACGGCTTGACTCAATAAAGGAAGCAAAGTCCTTCAGTTTGCAAGATCTGAGAAGGTCTGTTAATTATAGAACATTCTGGAGGTCATTATCATTAATATCCTTGCTCAAGTCTTGCAAACTGAAGGCTGCGGCTTCCTTTATCAAGTCAATCCATCTCATGTTAGGTCTTGTCTTCTCAATTGTACATCAGGATTATACCCTATAGAAAGGACTTGCTACGGAAAAATCCAGCTGGTATTGCCTTCTGTGAATATGGATGTTAACAATTAATTTATCTCTGTTTCCCCCATTTACCCTCCCCACTGCTGAAGACAATAACACTCTGGGAGCTTGGCAGAAACCCCTCCCCTTCTAGTTAGCATTATCTACATTTTACTGTTTTTATTGTGTATCTCTTAAGGCAACCACCGTGCAACTATTTTATACTGAACATAGCAGCTTTCAGAGTGCTTCTGAAAAATTAACACAGAAATATACAAATTGCATTCAAATTAACATAAAATAAAAAACAAAGCCATTTTTTTCCAGGAAAAGGGCTATTAAAAAGAAGAGAGGAACAATAGGGGTAAAGAAAGATCAGTCTTTACATTTATGTGTCCATAAAGTAAATTAATGGAAATCCATTTGCAGGTAATCTATAAAATAAAGATGTCTGGATAGAAAAGTGGAAGGAGCATTTATAAGCACATAAATCAAGCTCTGAGCAAGTAAGAAAAATTAAGCAAGAGTAACTATAGTTTGTTATAGAAGAACTAAGAGAAGGGTAGCCCAATCATAAGTCCTACAATGCCCAGATGTTGGTTGGAACCCTACACTCTTGCAGCAGAGAAAACATATTAAAAAAAACTTCTAACCCCAAGGAACTGAGAGCAATGCTGGAGACCATGGCAACACTGTTAACACCCACTAATCACTGAGCATCATGTCAAAAAATGACCCATGCGAGTGATATGGGAATTTAAGAAGCTCCCTCCAGGTTTCATAAAGATCCGGTTCCAGTCACTTATCAATGAACTCAAAAGGTTTTATTTACATATATACAACTTGGATGTAGAGGCCCTAACTAGGGGGCTGTTGTGGGAGACCTCCCAGCCAGACCAGCATGGGGATAAATTAAGGGGGCTCCTCAAATTACTAACATGCAATGTCACTTCCTGGTGAAAGGCAGAAGTGACATCACTGCACCAGGAGTTACCCAAACCTCTATAGTTTACTGGATTTTCACCAGAAGTGATGTCACACATTGCTGTGAAGTCAAGAACATTGTTTCACCCCCTAAATTCTCCCAGAAGGTTGCTATCTTCAGATCAGGAACACAGCATAGAGAGATGAGGGGGCTTCAGTTTTCCCAAGCCACAATGGCCATGTGGGGGCTATTGCCCCATTGTGGAGATGCTGCAATAGAGCTCCACAGCCATTTCAGCTCAGAAAAATGGTGCAGGAGGGAAGGCTGAAGCCCCTCCCCTTCATGCCATGCTCCTGATTTGAACTGGGCCTCAGTGCACTTGGTTCCTCAACATCACATTTGACTATAAAAAGAGCAGTCAGGGTTCCCCAGCCTGACTTGAGTAATACATAACGTCAAGTTTAGACCTAGGTTATGCTGGTACAGGGGTTAAGTGCCATCCTAGAATGCTCTGGAACAGGCTTCAGTTTGCACCCTGTATCATCTTAAATACATGCAGAACTATAATAAGACCACATAAAATGCTGCTTACAATGATAGTGTATGAACAAATATAGTGAAAAACTTCAATGGTAATACTTAAGAGCCAAGCTACCCTTTGCATGGGATCATCTACGACTCATCAGTTTATATACTAATTGCCTTGATCTGAGGATACTTAAATCCGGAGATAGGAGCCATGAATGGATAAGACAGATCTTCTTACACACCTGAAAAATGCCCCAGCTTTGCAGAAAAATCTGAAATCTAAAAAAAATCCAAACCTTTTTTTTTTTAAAAAAACCAAATAATTAAAGGAATACCTGTAGCTTTATTTATTTATTCATTCATTTTCAAAATATTTTTTACCAACATGCTTAGCAACAAACCAATGTATTATGTTAATTATTGGTTGCCATTTTATAGAATAACTTTATAAAACACAAATTACTAACATCTTAATTTTGCTCACATCGCTTACAGTTACAAATGATTTCACATAATTTTATATTATCAAAAGGTCATTTGCATGCAATATATTTTCATGTGCTTCAGTGACTTCAATCAAACCCTTGGATATGTGAGGAGGTTTCATAGATGTATTGAAATTCACCTCAATAGCTCAATCTAATTAATAGGGCAGAATATACTATGTAAAACTGCAGACTGCATAGATAACAAAGATAATTGTTATCATCAGGATTCAAGGACACTGTAAGCAAAATGTGCCCCATTGGTTTAATGCAGACATTGTCCCTTCCTATTATTAACAATAACATCTGACCTATCACTGCTAATGTAACATCCAAGTCAGTATGGGTGCAAGAAGTTTTATCTGCAATGTTTTGAATTAACTGGTTACAACAGGCTGCCAAGCAGCCCATCTCCTCTTGCTGGTCCAGTAGATCCCAGTAGACTCCTGATAACCTGGGATAGTTAGGCAGGCCTAGACTGTGGACACAATTGTGGTGAAGAAGTATTGTTTCTTCATCTCTATCTCTACCACAGGTCATTTCCTCATTCCAGAGGTCAACAGGGACATCAGTTGGAACTCCAGCCATATCAACAGAAAAATCTCCTGAAGCCATTATACATGACACTTGATTTTAGCCGTCTGGCTCTGGGTGCAGATCATCTTAACTGATCCCTGATCCCTGAAGAGTCTTGGTATCCCTGTAAGTTCAAACCCCAGCAGATGGTGATCTATCCATGACAGGATAGATCTTGTTCCTCCACTTTCAGATCATCTTCCTACCTCAAACAAAATACCAGATTAAGAGTGTGACCCTCTCAGTGAGTGGAGCCAGTTAGTACTTGAGAGACACCCATTTTTAATTCTGAGCCACTCCCAACAAGGCAGCTTCATCTTAAATGCTGAAGTCCACTAGGACAACCAATCCTCAATTCATCCCCTGAGACCACCTCAGCCAACTTAGGTAAGGAATTGGTGAGGCAGCAGTGTGGGCATTTCACCAACAGAAAGTCTTTTCTGTCTTTCAGTCTCAATACTAGGTATACATTTTCAAAACTAGCAGAGTCCTGAACAGGCCACAGCTCTAGCGGGTAACAGTCACAATACAGCAACATCCCCTCCCCCACCCATCAAGCCTAGGCAGATGAGTATCCCAAGGGGCACAACTGGGAAAAGTTAACTCTACCCCTCTCACCAACCAGGTCTGGACGATGCATACCAATTCAGCCATCTGATCTAGGATGAAATCGTGGATGGCTGCTGCTTTACCTGTGACTGACCTAGCATTTAACAGTAGGATATTACAGCCCAGTAAGTTGTTGATATGATCACTAGCATCACACTATCTGGAAGAAGAAGCTACAGAAGTTGCAAGGGAAAACAGCCTATAGATGTCCAGTATCCCTTTCCTTACCTTGTATGTTCTTTTTCAACTACCATATCTCCCCCTATCCCACACCCAATTGACCAGATGTCCCGAAGGAGGCATTTATTAGATCCTTGCCAAATCATACGTTTTTCATGGAACTTTTTTAGCATTTCCACTTTAGCACCAAAGTGACCAGCTAATTTCCATCTGCAATTGCAGACAGCCCTCTGGATTCACTAGATATAATATTAATAACTAATGAGCGACCACAGGGATACTAAGGTAATAAGACCACATTGCCAGGTGACCAAGTGCTCTGACTAGTGGAGCAGTACTGTGACGGACTGCACTTTTCAAAAGCCTGGAGGTACTGTACAAACAGCTGAAGGACTTTTAAGGATTAATCCCTCACAGACACAGAGAGCTTTGACTGAGTCAAGTTTTGAGCCCTAGCTGAGAGGAATCGAGTGTGAATAGTTGGGAGATGGAGTCCTAGCTGAGAGCAGTTTAACACCGACAGAAGAACTGGAGAAAAGTTGGCAAAGAAGTTTGGGAAGTAGGTGCAGACTCCCATTCAGGCCAAAGAAAGGGGATAGATCTTCTAAGGAGAGGAGACTTTCCGTACCCAGTTAGTTCTGGAGAGCAGAGAGATCCCTGGTCAGGTATGGTTAGAAACTGCCTTTGGAGACCTTAAAATTCAGTTAACAAAAAAACTGAAGGAAAGCTCTAGTGCTGGAAGAGAAGGGGTTTAGGATACTAGAAAGTGACTACCAGCCTTTTTAAACTCCAAAGAGACAGAGAATACTAAAAGAAACTGTATCAGAGTTTTTTGGGGGAAACACAAGAACAAAATATAAGAATTTAAATATCCGTGAAGAGCCTAAGAACTAAAGTCTGTGCATGTATTGATTTTATCTCAGAGATACCTATGTTGAATTACCTCAGAATTTTTCAACCCCTAATTTCACCTGACTGTTCCCCTCTAAAATAAATAAAATAGTTTTTTAAAATGGCGCCTCTGGTGCCATTCTTGCTGTTTAAGGATGAAGAAGGGGGAAAGAGGGGGAGGGAACATCATAAGTATGAAGACTGTAATTTTGTGAAAACAAAACTGCCTTTTTGTGTGCATAACAGAAAGTTAATAAATGCTCTAACTTCTTTGGGGAAGACACAGGTCTATTACACAACTTCACCTAACAATTTAATAACAATCCCATTGTAACTTCTTTGAAGATGATAGTATTTACGTGGCAAGTCAAAATATTATTCTGTAAGGTTTGTTGATTTGAGGCTAATAGCTCAACAGCTTGCTGTTTGACAGGTGCTAGTTGACAGGTGCTAAGAAAAATGCAAATCTTTTCATGCTTCACTCACTAAGCTACCATCCTCTTTGAAATACCAATAACCTAGGCTTTGATTGAAGTTTCGTAGAACATTTCAGCCTAGGATTTATAGAATCTTTCCACTACCCTTCTCCTGTCCTTCATGGCAGTTACCCAGAAACAGTTTCGCAGAACCAATTACAAATGCAGGTATCTAAATGCAGATATAATGCTCTTTTTGTTGAAAAATCCACTTGTGTCCCAGGCTGACCTTACCACAGCAATCCATGCATTCTTGAGATCATGAAGCTCGCATCTTACTCACAGTGCCACAGCACTGTTTGTGCTAGTTTAAACACTTTTGATTAATATATTTTTATTCATATACATTCTGCATTCTTTGCATTGGCTTCCTGAGTTAATCATTGAAGTGTTACGACTGTCATGTGGTTCATCTGTGGTTTAATGCACCCTCCCTTTGTCTGTAAAAGTTGGGCTGATAAATTTCTATTAATTTGTGAAATCTGGGACATTCATTCATTTCCTTGCACTTGGGATTTCCATCTCCAGACCCGAAATGGATAATTTCAGCATCTGTAAACGCTGCATAGAAGTTCACCACGTGTGACTTTTCCATAACATATGCAGAGATGGGAGAAGATGTATCTGCCTACAACTGTTCATGGTTACCAAGATCTGGAACCAGCCAAGATGTGAACTGGTATGACTGGTGGTTAGCCACTCAGTGGTCCATTCCATCTACATGAGGCTATAATGAAGCCAAGGATTAACTAAGGGCCAAGCTACAAGTGACAAAGGACACTTGCCTGGCAAGTGAACAGACTCACGTGTATTCCTCCCTGTTCACAAGTGGAGTGCAAGTGAATGGCAAGTGAACAGGGAGGAATACACATGAGTCTGTTCACTTGCCAGGCAAGTGTCCTTTGTCACTTGTAGCTTGGCCCTCAGATCAGAAGTGGGAACCAGACAGCCGATTCTATAGCTGATAAGGCTGTCTAGATAGGTTATGAAAGATCGAGGTGCAGAATGTAAGCATGGAAATTACCAAATGGGTGTACCAGAGCAAATAACAAATAACAAAGCCTGATATCAAGGAACAGATTTGTTCAGGACTTTGTGAACCAGGTCTGTTTTACTTCAAGGGGTTTGCCTCTGAGCAATAGATGAAACTGATTCTCCCCCAGGGTCATGGATGATTGAATTGAGCAATTAAATGACATGGGAGGAGAACCATGAATCCCATAAGTCTGTGTGAAAATGTGCATATGCAAAATAACCACAAGAACACAGGTTTAAATGAAAACCTGATGGTAAGATACAATGTTAAAAACACTGTTTATTATAACCAGTGGCTGACTGGCTTGCTCACTGTTTATTTAATGGTTGGCTGCTGAGAAGCATGCAGTGATGACAGATCTATTTTGAGGAAGGTGGGGAGGATCTAAGACTCCCACTAGGATGGGTAAGAAAACACATGCATGAAATACTGTTGATTGCACTGTAATGTACTGTTTGAATATGTAGAAAGTGACCTGCTGAATATGTTTAAGCTGCACACTAACAGCCAAACTGCTCAATGAAAAATCAGCTTAAAGCCTGCAATGGTGAGCAAAACATGAGCTGAAGTAGTGCACGTTCAAACATTCCTTACAGAAAGTGGCTGTGCCATGTCAGGAATCTGCAGTATGAGTGGATCATAAACCAGTCTAAAAACTGTGAAGCCCCCCCCCCCATCCACTTATGATTAAGAGGTTTCGGCTTTAATTTAACTTTAGATAACTAATTTCTATAACCACAAATTCTCCCCCACTGATCCGCTCAACAGCATTATGGTATTTGGTATCCTTTTTCTCTACTAAAATCTGAGACCTAGCAATTACTAAATATTTTATCTTTAAATGGCATTCAATGTTCTTTAGTTCCTTAGAATATTATAGTATTTCTTCATCTCTGTGATTTTTTCCCTCAAATTGTCTAACTGAAAATATCTTGCAATTTGTCTTTATACTCTACACATTTTATCTGGGTCTTCTTGCATTTCTCACTTAAAGCAATTTTCCACTCATTGCTTCCTATTTCAGGAATCCACTCTTCTGCTCAATATTTGGATGCTATTCTCTCTGTTTGTTAAAGAAGCTGTTCTTCATCAGCTTTCTCTGATGGGCGCCTCCTTTTTTAAAGTTATGAGGATATTTAATCTAGCTAATGCTTACTTGACAATGGAATAATTTGCTTTGGGTAAAATAATTCAGTTTCACTGACCTAGCTCAAGCATAATTATGGGTTTGGTTTGCTGTTTTTCTTGTTCCTACAAAGAAAGAATGGTAAGTAGAATTTTGGAACACGCATTGTAGTCGCTAAAGAATGCACATCATTGAATAGTAAAAATAGCTGGAATGCCTTTAAATTAACAAAGCATCATATACATTCCATGCAAAATTTTTAAAATGTGCAGATAAGCATTCCAGATGCATCTGCAGGAATGGTATTTGGATGAGATGCAAAACTTCTACAAGGAATGGGGAAAGGATTTGGTTGTTATGAAAGCATACGAATGGGAGATTGGAAGAGTTTGAGAGAGTTGGGAGTGTGGGAGGTTGAAAAGAATAGACACATACCACCATGAATTGTGTTTGTAAATACATATGGAACTTCAAATAATTAATGGGCCCAGGCCCAGGTATTGCAACTACTCTGCACTTTCTTTTCTGCTTATAATATATATTCAAAGCACACAATGCATCTAAACCAGTCCAAGCCACTGTTTTGCTAATTAAACTTCATATATAGGTTGACCAGTGGTGAACAAAGCAGCAGCTTACACTTGTAACAAACAATTCTGATAAGAATTTGCCGGCAGCAGGATACTAGGAAACAAGCTATGTGCAAGAAGGCAATTTGAGTAGCCCCACCCCCAAGTAAATATGTTTAGAATTGGTTGCCTGACAATTTTTGCACTTTGAACGTGTTTGTGTCTTTATTTCTTTTAATGTTTCTAACCCACTCTTCTGCCAAAGGTACTCTAGGTAGTTACACACAATTCATAAAAACAATCAGTTTCTCGGAGGAGCGTTTATCATATCCACTATACAGATGTAGGAGTTATACATGCATCCTGCAAAAATGCAAGGAATAGATAATATCCCTTTACTGACACTGCTCCTGCCCAAGCATTTGCTTTATGTGACATATGAATGGAATTACTGTAAAATGGCTTTTGGTGTCGAAGGAATTCAACACTAAGAGGTTAGTAGGATATTAAATACTAATTTATTGGACCATTTTTCCATTGGGTTTGGCAAAGAAATGACATGGTAATAATTGAGCACAAAATAGTGTATGAGTGCACCCAATCCAACTGTACATAGAAATAAACAACCCGGTCCTATACATATTTGTTCAGAGTCACATTAAGTTCAGTGAGGCTTACTCTTAAGTGAGTATGCAAAAGATCACAGCCAAAACCAGCAAAAGCAAAAACTGTAGGTTTGGGCTACCATATGCAGAGAGTCATGCTGACTGGAAATCTAAGCCAAGATAATAGCCCAAACAGGTAGTTTTCATCAAGTATAATGGAAGAAGCAGAGATAACCTGCAAAACTGTGCATGCAAAGGAAGCCAACTTAAAAATTCCTGAAATCAACACCACTAAAACTGCTTTCCCCAATCATAGGATGTTGCTATTGGGCCAACACATGTTTGTATGCCTGTCTCTTCTGGTTTCTACTCTGAATTAATCATTTATATTTTGCCAAAATTAATTAATTTAAGATATCAGGGACCTATGAGTCACACCCCAGGGACTGAAAGAATCAGCAAAAGATATCTTGGAGCCATTATTAACTGAATTTGAAAATCTATGAAGGGCAGTACAAGTCCCTTGTGACCGAACAGCAATGTATATACTGTTGAAAGTGAAGAACTTTGTGCTGTCTCTTAGCCTCAGACTCCAGAGAGGAATTACAAACAGCCAAAGAGATATAGATCAGGACCCAGTATATCCTTCCTTTCTACTGTTCTGCTGATGTTCCTTTGATGAGTAGATTGCTATTATTTATCTATTTATGTCATTTATAGTCCATCTTTCTCACTGAGATTCAAGGCGGATTACATAGTGTGAGACTAGTACAGCCAATCAAGGACATTTCAATAAACAATGCCATAGGGTAAATAAATGCAAGTTTACAAAGACATAACATTATCAAAAATCCCATACAGAGTTGAAGAAATGCTGAAACAGAGCACTAGCAGTTCTAGGACTAACATTAGAACTGTCCAGTAGGATCATATTTAAAGCAATAGGAGCACATACTTAAAGGGGTATTCCTTCCTTCTAGCCAACCCCTTCTCTCTCCATCTTCCACCATGAGATCAGGACATGTTTCAGCATCTCTTTCCATCTAGTGTAGTTAGCTAGATTAGAACACCATCTCTGCTCTGTCCTATTAACTACAGAGTTCCTTTAAATAAAGGACTAATATTTCTATATTAAAGATAAAAGTGATCTCTATGTTAATCTTTGTTCCTCAGTGGCCAACACACTATTCTGTTATGACATGTGCACCTCTGCTAAGATATACTACCTTTTTAATAATTAAAAGAATGTATGTTTAGGGATTTATTGATTAGTGGCACTTTGTAACCATATCTGGAAAGTTGTTTTTAAAAAATAAGTCTAATAAGGATCTAGAAGAAAACCAAACAACTAACATAGCTATCCTTCTATGTCCATTGAAGTCAATGGGCTTGGTACGGAATAACTCAGCGTAGGATTGCAGTCGAAGGCTGCAAGCCTAAAATCACTTTGAACTGAATAAAATGAGACTTACTTCTGAGTAAGCCTGCTTAGGATTGGTCTTTAATAGAAGCATAAGGAAATTTAAAGTGCACTGAAAAGATTTCTGCAGGAGCAGCTGTGAGCGAAATAATCCTAGAAAAATCAAATGAGCATGCACATTGCCAGATAAGCCCTGCTGGGTCACAGACTATATTTCTTCGGCTGCTGTCTTCTGAGTGCATAGTTTATGGATTTTTCAGAAGGTTAGTAGCTCTAAGATTAGTCCAGATAACTATTTCAAGAAACTTTATCAAACTCTGCTGACAAGAATTCAGTTAACTGAGGCAAAACTTTAAGTAAAACTGTTCCTTTTGTACCCAAGCTTACATTGAATTATCAGTATGAAATGATTCTGGCTGAGTCATACATTTCATGTGCCTCTTCTCATTCGTTCACCCATTGGACTTTTCCTATTTTCTTCTTATGACTTGCATCTTAAAAAGTGTATTATAGCTTTCAATGTATTTTAATTAAGTGGATATGTATTAAACCACTCACAAACAATCTTTACACACATCATTTCCTTAACAGAGGAGGCCTCAGATAAATGATGAACAAATGTTACTAAAAACTGTTATCTACCTTCCTGAGGCAATGATTCTGGGATCCTGATTTAATTTAATTTAATTTATTATATTTATATTCCGCCCTCCCTGCTTTCGCAGGCTCAGGGCGGATAACAAATACAAACATGTTTAAAAACATTTAAAAACATTAAATAATACATTTAAAAACATTTAAAAACATTAAATATAACAATTCATGCTGCCCAGTGGTTCATACATGCCTCTGTGTTTGCATAGGGGTGATGGTTTAACCCCCCCTTCACGGGGGGGGGCGGGCACTGCCCGGCGTTAGCCATATGCCTGGCGGAATAGCTCTGTCTTACAGGCCCGGCGAAATGCAAGCAAATCTTGCCAGGCCCTTGTCTCGCAAGACAGAGCATTCCACCAGGTCGGGGCCAGGACTGAAAAGGCCCTGGCCCTGGTCGACGCCAGGCGGGCCTCCCTAGGGCCAGGGACACTTAAAAGATGTTTTCCGCCAGAGCGGAGAGTCCTCCGGGGCTCATATGGTGAGAGACGGTCCCTCTCCAGAGGAGGGCCTGAAAATCACTTTTACCCTCATGCCCCCCTTCCAGGGCCAAGCAAGGAGTGGCCCTCATTGAGTGCGAGGCAGATGAGAGCCATCGCCAGAAGCCTTGGACAGGGTGGGCACAATCAGACACTGGGCTGGCACAAGTTTTTGTAGATGGCTCAAGCCTCAGAGCGGAACTACAAGTGACAAAAGGCACAGGTTGGACACTTGTCAGCTTCCCTCAAGTTTTGATGGGGAATGTAGGCATCCTAGTCTTGCAGCTTGGCTCTCTGACTGCTGTCCAATGGACTTTCCAACTGTCACTTGTCCAACATTCCGCCAAGCTGCCTACGTTTCCCATCAAAACTTGAGGGAAGCTGACAAGTGTCCAACCTGTGCCTTTTGTCACTTGTAGGTCTGCTCTCAGACAAGAAAGGTGCAAGTGGCAGTAGCAGGCATAGTCTACACATTTTCTATTTTCCCCCTGTCCATCAAGGGTGAGGTCAAGGGTATTTGGACACCCCCTCAGCATGAAGCCAGGGGAAGTTGCCTCTATTACCTATTGGCTAATACTGCACCTGTGAGTTTCATATTTTTAAGAGGACCTTTAAATAAGAAGAATGTCCTTGCTTATCTATAACACCACAAGGATGAGAGATCAGAAAGGTAGCCACTGATTCTGGAAGGGTGAGAGAGATTTTTCTGTCATCTTATTCTTACATGCAAATGTAAACTCCTGAAATATAACTGCTTGAAACTGGCTGTGCCCCATCCTTCTAGCAGCTTAGCACATGCCTTTTATGTCTGGTTTACTACACAGTGTTAAGTACAAGAAGCTCTGTTTATCTTTATCTCCACATGAGATTGAGAAGATTGTTCAGCTGACTATGAAGGGGATGAACTAGGGCCGTTTGACGTCTTATTCCCCATCCCACTGGAACAAAATACTTTTCACCCTTCTCCTTTCCTGCTAGATATGAACTGTTTCAAGCCTTTGAAGAGGACGTATACCACACGATACTCTCTTTCTTGGCATGTTGCAGTTCTTTGCCCAAGTAAGATTCAAAAAGTTGCCTGCATAGTCTTCATATATTTATGGGAACAACAGTAAACAGAAATTTAATAATAACGCTATCCAGCAGTTTACAATTTTGTATTAACCTTTTGGTGGTGTGTTCCTCAAAACAGCTTCCAAAAAAGATAGGAAGCTCTTTTTGTCTTTGTATAATTCTCATGAACATCCTTCAGAAAATCCTGGTAATTTTTTTTTACATCTTCTAGATTGTGAAGTAAGTCAACAATTGACTCAATTGTACAACTCCATCTACCGAGTAATTATTATTATACTTGGGAAGTCACCAAGCAGTGGATTTGCTGTGGTTTCTATTGTCTGAGACAAGTTGCTGATTTAAAAGTTGTTCTGAAAGTTGGGTGCCTTTGCTCATGAAGCAGAAAGTTTCAGAGTATTTTTCAAGTACCATCAGGAAAATAAATATTCTCCTTTAAATTGTTTCAGCAATCTAACTAGCTCTGAGCCAGAGAGTAGTCAGCATCCTAAAGCAATGGGGAGTTTATGACACCCAAAAGCACCGCCAGATCTTTTGAAAAAAACTTTGATTCATCAGCTAGAGTAAAAAAAGGATCCTAGGAAAATACTGTGCTTACAGTTTTCTCCAACAATAGTACCTAATTTGGCTCCCACAGACTCTTTGTGCATCCACTAAAATTAATCTCCAGTAGTGTTAATATGATCACTAGTATTGTGCTTTCAGCCTTTTAAGGGACCTGTCTCTTCCATTTTGGACATTTGAACAATTACTTTAAAAATATTTCACTTTGATGCTTCCATTTTGCTTCGTCTTTCTTCCAGAAGAGCTAAGCTACAACACAACATAAAACATAAAGTCAGATTTAAAGTTGCAGTGTTAAACATAATAAGTAGAACATCTGTAAAGGGTTAGTCATGCTAAGCTATTACTAGCCCCTATAGTGATGGAGGAAATCCAAGTCCTTTTTCAGTACTGAGGGAGAACTCATACCCTGTTTAAGTTACTTTCAAACAGATTGGAAACTGGAGAGAGCCTAAATATTTATTTATTTTATTTATGTAATTTATGGTCTGCTTTTCTCACTGAGACTCAAGGCAGATTACACAGTATGAGAGTAGTACAGTCAGTATCAAGGACAATTTCATAAACAATGCCGTGGGGTAAATAAACGCAAGTTTACAAAGACATAACATTAGCAAGAATCCAATACAGAGCTGAAGAAATGCTGAAACAGAACATAAGTAATTCTGGGACTGACATGGGACCACATATTTAAAGCAACAGTATATAAGGCAACAAGTGGTGAAGTCTATGGGTGGTCCCTAACACATTAGCGGAGCACCTGAGACTGAGACCCCTCCCTACAATACAAAAGCCTTGTTGAATAAGAAAGTCAGAACAGAGAAGACCCGCACTGAAAATCTGAGAGCAAGATTCGGGTCCAGTAATTGGGTTTTAAGGTGCTACTGGACCCGAATCTTGTTCTTCTACTACAGACCCACACGTCCGCCCACCTGAAACTAAAAATATGGTGCTTAGTAGTGCCATGGCTCTGTTACACTTAAGCCACTCGGCTGTTTTGTCATCAACTGATCCTTTATCAGTTTATTCAGAATATTTGAATCCAGACTGTTGTCACTAAAAGGATAAAACGGTTCTTCCCTTCCTTTAGGAAAATTCCCTCTCAGCGTTTGTATATTGATGCGTAAGAGGAAAAGAGAAGGGGTTTGGCGCGCGTGGGGAGAGGAGGCGTGTCTCCGAGGGAGGGACGGAGAAAGGCGCGATGCAGCGCCCGGACGAAGCGCCGCGCGTTCAGCCTCCAGCCCGCGGTGAGAGTCGAGCGGGGCAAGCAAGGCGCCTGCGAGGCGGGAAACAGACGCGGCAAAGGGAACTCGCCACAGCCTTGGCACGTCCGGGAGCGCGGCGGGGCAAGGCACCTCCAGGGTGAGTGAGTGTGCTGCTTGTGCGGTGGGCGCCAAAGGGGAGGCAGGAGACCGGAGAAAAGACGCGCTTGCGTCTGCTTCCGAAGGGAAATGCGACGGTTATGCCTGTGGATCCCGCCGCCCCCCCTCCCCAGGGAAACTGAGATGCCCAGTCCTACTAGGCTTCATATTTTGCTCTGCTAACCCCGCTTCCTTACGATGCATTCAGTGCCCTCCATCCTCAGCCATGCCCCCTCTGCTCCTTTCATCCCCTTCCAAGGCAAGCAGCCTCCCAAAATGCATACACGCCTCGCCGCTGGTGGCCCTTAACAGTCCCTCCACCAGCCTCCCTCCATGCCCTCTTCCTGTTCAAGCAGGCGCGTATCCCATTCCAGTGTATCTCTTGGCCACTCACCAGGCACCACAGTGTAGGAAGTTAGTATTTTCTTCTTTTTCCCTTTGGAAATCTCTTAATTGAGCAATCATCCCAGCTATACCCAGTTTCTTCCAATTAGGAACCTACTTCTGGGGTCAGCAGCCACATGGCTCAGAACCAAATAATGGCAGTTTAAAAAAGAAAACAAAATTTTTACATAAAGGTATACCAGAGGGGTGGGATGCTAGAATAACAAATATGTGAAGGGAATGGTATGCGAGGTTTTTTTTTAAATGGAACTAAAGGGTGTGTTAGAGATCCTTTACAGAAAAGAAAATGATAGATGTGAACAATAGTTGCCAGGAATCCAAGTGCAAACCATGCACAAATTTATGCCTGTGCACCAAAACAATTGTGCAAGGTGCTCCTGTGTATATTTATTACCAATTATGAGACCTGGTGTGTGCTGCTTCTTAACAAAAGACTCACGACCACCAGTATTTTGGCTGTGGAACCTTTTTAATCCACATGTCAGTTATCAATAATGTTAAACAGTATATTTTAGTTATGCAAATGGACCCTCTTATACTGGCTCAGTTGATTTCTTGCTCTGAAGTTTGATGTAGTGGCTCTTAAAAGCTGCCAACGCCTGATGTAGTCTGTTCAAATATTGCTGCCCCCTTAAAGAGTATATCCTTGATATATGTGTTTGTGTATGTATATGTGTACGTATATGTGTACGTGTACGTGTGTCTTCAGCCACCCATTCCCGACAGGAAACTCATTACAAGCATCAGGTTGCTGGTTCTCTGCATTTTTTTTAGTTTGGCAGCCTGCATATTATCACCAGGGAATCCGAAGAAGGGAGCTTTGATTCTCAAAAGCCACTGAGGTGCCACTAGACTCAAATCTTGCTGTTCTACTGCAGACCAACATGGCTACCTTCCTGAAACTGTCATCCTATCTAGATTCGCATCCACCCCCAAATATACCTCCCTGTGTGTGCACCCTGAAAAGTGTTCCTCAAGAGATGTTCCTTTGCTGTATATGTGTGTGTGTGTGTGTGTGTGTGTGTATGTATCAGCAATATGACCAGCAATGTGTGTGTGCGTGTGTGCCTGCCTGCCTGCATACATATACATATACATATACATATACATATACATATACATATACATATACATATACATATACACACACACATTGCTGTATATATCCTAGCAATAAATATATAATGTAATTATAATTATATTATAATTATACATAAACATGTACGTATATACATATTGCTGTATATATCCCAGCAATATGACCAGCATGACTATGTCCATGCCCTTATTATAATGTCTTCCTAGAGGCATTCATAGGTCATTTTCTATATTCATATATACTCCCCCCCCATTCTAATAGACACCCCACAACTTTTTCTTCATATACCATTCTTGTAAGAACTAATAGCACTATTAAGCCAAAGTATTTGGATACATGTCAACAGCTCATTGGTCCAAGTGGACTTCAACTGACCTGAAAGTCATGACTCTTTCTTGGTCTTTCTCGCTTACTGGATGTCAGCTCATGACAACCAAATACAAAAGAGGCAGAACTGTGCTTTTAATAGTTAAGAAAAGGAAGGAATTTTGATGGGTGCAGTTATAGAGGTGGAGAAAGTTGCATCTGCAGAAATTCTTGCTTTTATACAGCTATTAAAGATACAAAAAAGTCATGTTCTTTACATCCAGGTACACATCTCCTGTATACCGGCAGTTGCTTTTTTCTTCATCAATTACATGTTCTTTGCTTATACAACTTTTCCAGTACAATCTCTGCATCCCCCACAGTTCCAAGAATAACTCATTGCTTATATCTCGCACTTTGGGGACTACTAAGATGGCAGTGTTGTTTCTAAGGTTGAGTTGGTATATGTTCTCCAAAAGTGAATTTATAGTGGCTGCACCGGCTGGGAGATTTTGTAAGAGTTCTCTGTACATTAATTTGAATGCAGTGTAGGAAATGTACTGAGGAAGATGCAGATTAGGGAAGTTTTGGGTAGTTACGGCTGCCATTCAAGAGTGAATGGATGACATACAGTGGAAGGGTACAATAAAACCTTTGGATGTTATGCATATCTATGGTATGAAAAGACTAAGGGTGATATGATGTTTTTGCATCATTTGTGAGGCGAAGTCTATTTGCTGTATGGGCTAAATATAAGAGATATTTGAATGAAAAAACACCAATGTGGATTGTACCAGCGGAGATTGTCAATCCGAGGACTGAATATGAAGGAGAGGAGTGGACGGCATATCAGAATATCCTTAGAGCAGACCAGAATTTATATAGTATTAAAAATAATGAAGAATTGCCATTTCGATATGGTTGGTTTCAATACATGCAGATAAAAGATCTGTATGATTCTGATTGGAGAAAAGCAGGTTTTAGGGCAGAAAATTCAGAGCTGGAACAGTGTTTACTTCAAGGGGGGAATTGATATCTAAAGTGTATAAAATTTTGTTGAAATGGTTTACAGAAGATGAGATAGTAAAGGTTCAAATGGTAAAATGGACAATAAACTGCAATAAGGATATATTGATGGAAGCTTGGGAGAAATTGTGGAAGAATACTATAAAGATATCAACATGTACCACGATAAGAGAAAATGTTTATAAAATGATTTATAGATGGTATCTTAAGCCAAAAAAGTTAGCCAAAGGAAATAGTCAGATGTCAGATAAATGTTGGAAATGTGGGAAACGTGAAGGTTCTTTTTACCACATGTGGTGGACATGTGAAAAATCTAAACAGTTCTGGGGGGAAATAGTAGGCGTTATGTCAGATATATTGCAGAAAAATGTTGTTAAAAACCCCGAATTGTTATTGTTATGTATGAACCTTGAAGAATTTGATAACATGGACAGGATAATGGTGTTTTATATGACTATGGCGGCTAGGATATTATATGCACAGTTGTGGAAGACAAAGGAGATACCATCGGTGGAAGATTGGATCTTGAAGACATTGAACCTGGCGGAAATGGACAAATTTACGAGGAAACTATGAGAAGAAGTTGTGGAAGAATATATAATAAGTTGGGAGAAATTTAAGAACTATGTGGGAAAAAAGTGGGACATTAAAGGGAAAGTGTGGTCTTTGGATACTTTTTAAGGGGAGGATAGTGCTCTTTAACTGAATATAGAGATAGAAATTTTAATATTATATGGGAAAAGAATAATATAGCTTGTGATAATATACCATGTTATAGTGGTGTATTTTGTTATAATAGGTTATAATGGAAGATAGGATCTATAGGGTAAGGATTATATGATACACCAGATTATGGTAGATTGTAGGACATTATAATAAATGTCATATTTAAGTTGTAAGAGGAAAAAATGAGACAATATATCTTAAAGTAATATTGAAAATAACAATACTTTTGAATGTTATAGACATGGTATAGTAGATATATATAATTTTGGATATGGAATATTATAGATTATACTATTATAGATTATGTTATTATAGAGAGTGTATATGTTGAGTAATAGAATACATGATTTATTACTAGAATATATTAGATATTATATAGTATTAAATATATGGTACATATTGCTAGAATATATATGTTATTAGATAATTATGTTATATAGGGTCTAGGATGGTTAAGGATTATATACTAAGAGGTAGTAATGTAAATTAGACGAAGGGAATGGAAAACTCGGAAGTCAACGGGAAAGGGGGGATATTATTATATGGGGGAGATAAAATAATGTGTTGTATGTGTGAATTGATATAATAACCCATCCAATAAAAATTTTAAATAAAAAAAAAGTGAATGGATGACATGATGACATTTATAGTCCACCTTTCTCACTGAGACTCAAGGCGGGTTACGCTGTATGAGATTAGTTCAATCAGTACCAAGGACATTTCCATAAACAATGCCATTAGGTAAATAGATACGTTTAAAAAGACATAGCATTAGCAAGAATCCAACAGAGTAGAAGAAATGCTGAAACAGAACATAATAAATTCTAGGACTGACCTTAGACAAGATAAAGCACAGGTAGTACATAGGAGTACATATTTAAAGCAGCAGATAATATGTAAGGCAACATAGTGGTGAAGTCTACGGTCCCTAACTCATTAGCAAAGCATCTGAGGCCCCCCTCCCTACAATACTGCCCTCCCATTTGAGTAAAAAGCCTTTTTGAATAATTCCATTTTGCATCGTTTGTGGAAAGCTAGGAGAGTGGGGGCTCTCCTGACCTCCTCAGGCAGGTTGTTCCACAGCGGAGAGACCACCACAGAGTAAGCCCATGTACTAGCTACTGTTGATTTCACCCATGGACAGGCTGGCACCTGCAGGAGCTCCTATTCAGATGAGCGAAGCTGCTGTGGAGGAACATAGGGAGGGAGGCGGTCCTATAGGTATGCCGGACTAAGGCCGTGAAGAGCTTTGTATGTAATAACCAATACCTTGAACTGAGCATGGTAACTAAGAGGTAACCATTGAAGAGACTGTAGGATGGGAGTGATGTTCATGCTCCTGCTCGCTCCAGATAACAGTCGAGCTGCAGCATTTTGGACTAACTGGAGCCTCCTAGTTAACTTAGATGGGAGACCTATGCATTACAATAGTCAAGGCTTGATGTTACCATAGCATGGATCCAGGTGGCCATGTCAGCCGTGTCAAGATAAGCCATCTTCCAGGCTAGAGTGAGGTTGTAGAAAGCATTTTTTGCCGCTGCCTTAACTTGTTTTTCTAGTAGTAGCACTGGATCCTGGGCTCTTAACCGAGTCTGCAAGGGTCAGATGAACTCCATCAAAAGTGCGGAGTACAATAACATTCAAGAGCTCTGCCTTCCTAACAAGCATCATTTCAGTCTTGTCCGGGTTCAATTTCAATTTGTTGTTTTTCAACCATTTCACCATAGCTGTCAGGCAGCTATCTAAGATTTCTACTGCATCCTGTGGGAACCTGGATAGTGAGATATAGAGTTGAGTGTCATCTGCATATTGGTGACATCCAGCTCCATAGCTGAGAATGAGTTCTCCTAAAGGCTTTACGTAGAGGTTGAATAACATGGGAGATAAGATTGCGCCCTGCGGAACCCCGCAAGATAGTTCCTATTCTGGAGATAGCTGATCTCCAACAGCAACTCTTTGAGTCCATTCCATAAGAAATGATTTAAACCAGTCCAGGGCACATCCTTTGATGCCCACTTCTGTATCGAAATGCCTCAACAGGATGGCATGGTCTACTGTGTCAAAGGCTGCAGATAGATCCAGGAGAAGCAATAAAGAGGCATGGCCTTGTCTATATTCAGACGGAGATCATCCACTAATGCTACTAGTGCTATCTCTGTCCCATGCCCTGGTCTGAATCCAGACTGGAAAGTGTTCAGGGCGCTAAAGTTATCCAAGAAGGTCTGGAGTTGGTCAGCTACTGCTCTCTCAATCACTTTGCCAAGGAAGGGCATATTAGAAACTGGGCGATAATTGGCCATATCATTTTTGTCTAGGGATGGTTTTTTAAGTAGTGGACGGACAACAGCCTGTTTGAGCTGCCAGGGAAAGCTGCCCTGAGTTAGCAACTGATTTACAATAGTCCTCAGTGGTTCACTTATGTGTTCCTTACCTGATGTTAACAGCCAGGATGGGCAAGGATCAAGTGCACAAGTAGTGGCTTTTATAGACATCAGGATCCAGTTAAGATCTGTCATTGTAATTGGTTCAAGGCAGTCCAAATGTAAGCTAGATGGTGTATTAAGCATTTCTTCCATCTCGTTTGCATTGCAGCTAGCATCTACGTAGATGAGAGCGTATTCATGCTATTTTCTCAGTGAAAAACTTAGCAAAGGCCTCGCAGCTAATTTTCTGTTCTTGGGACTGTAAAGAATCAGATTTAGGGGTTAGGAGGTGTCTGGATATCTTAAACAATTGGGATGGTCATGAACTAGCTGACGCAATGGTCTCCAAGAAATAACGCTTCTTTACCACTTTTATTTCCACTTCATAGGTCCTCCAGTGGGTTCTGTAGCATGCTCTATCTGCTTCCGCGTGAGTTTTTCACCAGCGTCTTTCTAGATGTCTTCCAACTCTAAATCAGCCACCTCTGTGGTAAACCATGGGGCTGGCTTCCGTCCCAAAGGCCAGAGCGGTCGACAAGGAGCAATGGTGTCAATAGCTTCAAGGAGCTTTGCATTCCACGCTCCTACAGCAGCTACCACGGGGCATGTGTCTGGGGTTCTAAAATTCCCCAAGGCATTTTGGAATCTTGAAGGGTCTATGAGCCTTTGTGGGCGAATCATTTTGACTGAACTTCCCCATTTTGTGGGGTGTTAGGGCTAGATTCACTTTTGCACACACATATTAAGTCTAAGGTGTGGCCTCTTTCATGTGTAGGACCTGTCACAATTTGAGAGAGGCCCAGGGATGCTAGGGAAGCTATCAGTTCCTGAGCCGGGCCTCAGCATGGAACACTCAGCATGGATGTTGAAGACTCCCAGAACAATAAGTCTAGGTGTCTCTAACACCATGTCTACTAGCAGCTCTGCGAACTCAGAAAGGCTGATTATGGGGGAGCTGGGTGGTCTGTACACAAGCAGGATGCCCAATCTGTCTTTAACTCCCAGAAACAGGAACATGTAGTCAATACATGTTATAGCTTGTATTGGAGATCTGTGGAAGTTGAAGGACTCATGGAGGATAATAGCAACCCCTCCTCCCCGGCTACTATAGCAAGGTTGGTGTAGGACCGCATAGCCAGGGGCAGTTAGTTGGGACAGACACAACTTGTCATTTTCCTGCAGCCATGTCTCTGTAAGGCAAGCCACATGAATTTTCTCTTCCTGCAACATCCCTGGATAAGCAGTGAGCATTATTGCTTGAAGCTGGGCGCCTTTGATAAGTCCCACTCCCATATCTACCAGCTCCCAACTGCACTTGAATAGTAAATTCGCCAGACATTTTCTACCAAGCAAGTAAGTAGTAAGCATGAAGCTCAGGATTACGCTCCAGAACCATATATTGGAATATCAAACATGCTGGTGGTCTCAACTCAGACAACAGTTTAGGGCTACAATCATGGTATGTTTACGCAAGCAGAGTTGATCAGTTGTTGCAATCATCCCTGAAGCAGTTCATAGTATAGTGAAGTTCTTCCTATCCTCTCGTGTCCTCCAACTCATGTAGCTGATGACTACTCCCCTGGCTGCATGCCCCAGACTAAGAACCATAGGCCAAGAGCCCTTGTTTTCTTGCCCTTCGGCTCACACCTCCCTGCCCGGTGCCCCATTTCTATAGCCAGCCTAGCAAGCAGTACTTGTGTGAAGAGATGAGAAAGTGGGGTGGGGCTGGGGCCTGCAGCTGCAGATCAAAGGGAAATTGTAAATAGCAAGGTCAAAGGGCTGGGAGAAGCAGGAAGTACAAGATGAGAGATAATTATTTAAAATTCAAATGTAATTTTTAAAAAGTAGCAGTAATTGGGGATAATGAAACTGTGCATTGGTGGTGGAAAGTGCCTCCAAGTCATAGCTGACTTATGGCAACCCTTGCTGGGATTTTCAAGGCAAGAGACTAAAAGAGGTGGTTTGCTCTTGCCTGCCTCTGTAACCTGGTCTTCCTTGGAGGTCTCCCATTGAATTACTAACCAAGGCTGACCCTCCTTAGCTTCTGAGATCTGAAGCAATTAGGCTTGCCTGGGCTAGCTAGGTCAAGGTAACTCTGCATTAGGTTATATAAATATCACGTTATCTCATGTGATAATTTGTTGAGTGGCAAATTGTGCTCTGGGTTTGCAGGACTAATGCAGACATACAAGCATACCACTTCGTGGAATGATTCACAGCTGAATTAATCCTTCATCTTTTTGTCACTAAGGCAGCAGAATGAGATGTTATGAAAACTCAGTCTATGGCAATTAAACCAGGATGAATGTTTCATGCATGTAATATATGAATCGATGCCATGGTCCCTGATCAATGAACGTGTATGTGTAAGCTCACCTCTAGTCAATATAAAGCATAACCACTCAAACAGGAAAAACCTGACACCTGCAAATCATAAAAAATAATTACAAAATCTATTTGAAAATATACAAACATGCACCAGGATATAAATAAAGCCGATGACTTTGCATGCAGAAAGTTTCAGCTTCAATCACTGGTATCTCCAGTTAAAGGTATTATGGGATGGGAAAGATCTCTCACTGAGACAACCTTAGAGCCACTGCCATTCACATTAGACAATACTGATTCTGACTTTTGAGATGCCAGTGGTCTGACTCGATAAAGCAGCTTCACGTGTCTCTCTGCATATCTGCTAACAAGCTTCTTATTTATCATTTCAGGGTTCGTTCTTGAATCAAAATCTGGTTCAAGTTGTACACTAGTCCTCTGTAATGGTCACAGATTATGATCCAGAAACAACATTCATATAGTCTTGGAGAAACTAGGTATATTCCTCTACAAATCTTTTTTCAATCCTTTTCTCTCATCTTGTTTATTTATTGATAATATTTGTACCCTACACACTCTTGTTCCATAGATTCTCTAACAGATTCTCAAACGTTTTTAGAGAAATTACTTTAGATCTAAATTTGTTACTTGAAATTGATTTAATCATAACAGTTGAATGCTTGACTTGCCAGTATTTCAAACTCTGCAGAAAAGCCGTTTCTCTGTATTTTCCTGCTCCAGCCCATCATTAAGTTGTTTGAGCTAGATTCAGAATGATGGCCTTTGTATGAGGTGCATCAAGTTTGTATCTTTGTATCTGATGTGCTGTTTGCCAATTGACTCCTTTTGTTTGGATACTAATGGTGTAATCCTAAACAGAGTTATACCCTTCTGATCTATTGACTTCAGTGGACTCAAAATGATGTAACTCTTTTTAGGATTGCATAGTAACATCGCTTACTTGTATTTTCTCTAAATGAAAAATAGGTAGTAGTTTCAGAAAACTTTGTACTAGAATGGCTTGGATACAAATGAGTAGAACTATGCCTGTGTACAAAAACTAGAAACATGTCAGGCAACTCTAACTTTTAATCCAGTAGAGGTCACTGTAGCTCACAAAGAATAAATATAAGTGTTTTTAATTCACTTTGAATTCAACCACTTGGGCTTTATTGCCATTACATTTGAGTTGTCTTAATATTTCAATTCTACTACTTTTATTTGCATCAAATGAATTTTTTAAATAATTAAGGAGAGTAATCTATTTTGAAAAACCTTCCTCTCCTTCCACTCCTGATTTACCATTTGGACAAAGTTAGATACATTGCGGGGCGGGGTGGGGCAGTAAATGTTTTGTCTGTCACTGATGTACTTGTTGAAAAGGAAACATCAGTAAGAATGCATCTTCAGACCACAGCTCCTCTTCACTTAAAAGTGCTTTTGTACCTCAGTAGGCAATGCCTTGTGTATGCATGCTGTCCTCTGCTGCTGAAGATACTCTTTAGTTGCAGGAGAAGGTGACATCAAGTCACAACCAACTTACAGGAACCCCACGGAGTGTAGTAGTGTGATTTTGACTTTGAACTGAGGGGTTAGGAGATTTAGGTCCGTCTCCTGTTGTTTTTCAACAGAAGGAGAATGTAATTTATGACATGCCACTGCACCTAAATACGTGTTGAATATGTTATTTTATAAAGTATAAGCACTTTGTAGGTCGTTTAACTAAAGTTTATATTTTATTGAGGTCTCATCCTAAACTTTTTTATCTGATGGTTTAGTTGTGGGTGAAAAGATTAGTTCGTACATCGTATATTCTAAAGAGAAGCTCATGAATGATTAAAGGCAATGAATTAGCTGGCGGGGGGGAAGGAATTGTCTCATAATCCTATCTTTAGTTGAGCATGTGTTGCTCCTACATTTATGGTCTGCAGCTGTTGAATGTCTGAAAGAAGCCTTACCTCGTCTCATAGTAAGACTTTGCAGTTTCAACAAAAGGAGCATAAAATTTCATAAGCAAAAAAATATAATAGGCAGAAGTCAGTAACGCTTGTAATGGCACCCCTGCCATGTTTATACCTTATGTACTTACCAATGAAAATTTAAGCCGTTTTCATTATAAAATGTATTGTTAATAAAAAGTATATCTAAAAATGGCTCTTTGTACAAGACAGCAGAGTGTTCTATCACCAGGCTACTCAAGGGCCAGTACATTTTGTGTGTGTGTGTGTGTGTGTGTGTGTGAGTGAGAGAGAGAGAGAGAGAGAGAGAGAGACATGAGAGGAATGAGGGAGGCAGTGTATGGCAGGGGTCCACTTTTCATAGAGTGAGGGCAAGCCCAAGGCCTTCCAGGCCTCCACAGCATGACTTTACTTCATGCAGAGAATTGAATTTCCCTATTGCATTACTTTTTTTTCACTCAGACAATGCCAGACTATGAACAAATTATTCCTGGTGAACAGGGAATTATTCTGGCCGGGCCAAAAACAGCAAGCAAGAGACTCAAACATTGCTTCTAACCCCTACATGGAGAAGTATATTAACTCAAAACCAGATTTTAATTTGTTTCTTTAGGACTGGGAAATTGTGTTGTGTGTGCGTATGCAAATATATATATAAATTAATGAAAGTGCTTTACATGTTTTGATGAGCTTAACATAGATTGTTTTCGCTGCAGATGGGAGTGCGTCACCCTTCTGATCTTGGTACTTTTAGATGGCCAGAAGAGAATTGATACTGCACACCACTGAGGCAGACAGTGATATTTTAGAACTATTTTCTTTAAAACCTCTTGATGGAGTGAGTCACAAATCCAAGTAAATAAATAAATGTGTTATAAAAAGGAGTTCAATGTACAGCCGCCAAATCCATGATGTGTAATACATAAAGCCATATATGCCTCCAAGATTGTCTCTTTCCTCTGCCAAATCTCGCTCTAGTGCTGGCTTAACTCATTTTATTCCCTCAAGGGGCAGGAGTGTGGCATAGGAGGAAGTGCCCTCCATTTATGTCAGTGCTGCTTATCTCCAAGCTAGCGTGTCTTAGAGCTGGGTGGCTGGGGCGTAAGTGGGAGACCATCTCTCCTCGTGTCACTCCTGGTTCAAAGGGTGGGAAAAGAGCATGTGCCTTCTCCCTTGCAGTCTCCACTGGTTTCAAAATGGGCCACAGAAAACCTAGGCAGCCCATTGCAGCCTGGTGGCACTGGCAAAAGAGGGCGCAGGCACCTTCTCATGTTTCATCCTAAGTCCCCTCTTTTCACCATAACATGCAGCATTCACTTTCCTGATACTATGATACAATTCCCTGAGCAGCTGCTGCAGCCAATATTACATAGAAGGAATATGTACAATGTGGTGATGCCATATGTAACACAGGATAACTTAGGAGCCAGTTTGGTGTAGTGGTTAAGAGCGCAGGACGCTAATCTGGAGAACCAGGTTTTGATTCCTCACTCCTCCACTTGAAGCCAGCTGGGTGACCTTGGGTCAGTCACAGCTCTCTCAGAGCTCTCTCAGCCCACCTACCTCACAGGGTGTTTTGTTGTGGGGATAATATTGACATACTTTGTGAACCGCTCTGAGTGGGTGTTAAGTCATCCTGAAGGGTGGTATATAAATAGAATACTATTATTGTTGTTGTTATTGTTATTATGTCATTAGACTTTATCCCGCTTTTCCTCCACAAGTTCAGGACAGCATGCATGGCTTCACTGCCATTTTATCATCACAACAACCATGTGATAACCGGTTAAGCTGAGAGATGGTGACTAGCCCAAGTTTCCCCAGCTGTGCTTCATGGTAGACTGAGTTTTAAATCCAGATTGCCTAGAGTCTTGTCTGATATTATTGCCACTACTCTGCTCCAGCTATCACTGGATAAGACCTCCTAAACGTGATAGGGAAATATGGGCCAAATTACAAGTGACAAATGACATCGGTTGGACACTTGTCAGCTTCCCTCAAGTTTTGATGGGAAATGTAGGCAGCTTGGTGGAATGTTGGACAAGTGACAGTTGAAAAGTCCATTGGACAGCAGTCGGAGAGCCAAGTTGCAAGACCAGGACGCCTACATTTCCCATCAAAACTTGAGGGAAGCTGACAAGTGTCAAACCTGTGCCTTTTGTCACTTGTAGCTTGGCCCTATAGAAATCCATGTGTAGATTCTTTTTCAGTACCAGCAAAATGTGTAGTCCTGCTGTCTGTGGTCCGTTCCCCAGCTTTGAAATCTTCTTCTCTTGAAGTCGGGGGCAAGTGGGAAAGGTGTGCAGGTGTTGCTAATAGTTATGGTTGAAATCACCGATATATTGTAAAGCTCAGGAAGATTAAAAGCAACCTTCCTGTACAGCCATCAAATGATTCAGAAACCAGATAAAAGTGAATTTAAACTACCATTCTATTTTTTTATCGCTGTGCACCAATAGTGGTAGGTGGGTGTACAGTACTGTAAGTGGCATGTATGAATTCTGTTTATGTATTTGCATTATTTTTGTTTTCCCAAGAGTTTTATTCCCTGTACTGGAGTTAGGTGGGCAAAAAATTCAAGTGAATGGATGTGAATTCCCCTGAAGGTAAGGATTATGCTTAGCCGTTCACCCCTTAAAGTTCTGATACAGCACTAGCTAGTGTGTCACAGATTAAAATTAGCCATGTCAGAGTTGCCCATGAAAGACAGTGGAATGTGAAATGTTGCCAAACATGTAAACAAGCTCAGCCACGCCTAAAATATCTCCCACACTAGATACAAGTGGAGAAAGTCGTTCTGTAAGACCGAAAGAGTCAGTTCAGCAATTTGCATGATTTTTTATCATCTAAGGTAAGTCTTTTCAATAAGATTGGATAGATTAATGTTATGAACTGGAACATAGCTAATATAATAACAGACTTTGGCAGGGCTGCTTCTAAGACTGCTCTCAGTTCTGTACTTTTATTTGCCTCATAGCTTTTGTTATCTTATTTTCCAAGTGCCAGAAGTAGAATTTAGATGTTTTTATAACTATTATTTACACACAGTTAAAAGTTTAGTTAACCAAATCATAATTGTTCATTTACATTATGCAGTGCTGAATAGTGTTAAAAATTAACAATATTAATGTTTTAAAATGTTGCATACATTATTCTCTTTTGATAGTTTTATTTACATAATATGAACAGTCTGTTTACTTGATTCCTCCCCCATGTCTATGACTGTATGGAAATGTTGAGAAAAATAGTATAATTGTTAACTAACGTTGGATTTTCACTTGTATTTGTCGTATAGGCGCATATGTATAAAAACCTGTCTTTTCAATTTTAGTTTCCTTGAATCCAAAAATAGATACTTTTGTCAACCGAATGTATAGCATAGCATAGCTTCACTGAGGGCCAGACTTGATAATATGGCATCCCTGGAGATGTTCCGCCATTTTGAAGGACTGAGTTCCACTGGGGAACTTTTTAAAAACTCTGCTGCAGGGCCCAGGACCATGGTAATGCAGGTGATACCATCACAGTGCAAGGGGGAGAAGGAGCTCCTTCCTTCCCCTCCCCATGTTGTTTTTCTAAGCTGAAATGCCGCCATGGAGGGCATTAGTTTCAACCAGCTGCAACTCACAGTGTGACGCTAGAGAGTTCTGCAGCTGCAGGTTCAAGCCATCTCCAGCTCCCATGTTTTCTTTTCCCAACTGCACACGCAGAGAAGGAAACATGTCCTCTCTGGCCATACTACCTACATGTCACTGTACCTCACTTAATGGAAACCAAAGATACCCACGTTAAACTTACTAACACCAGTAAATATATCATATATTACAACCAATATATAAGGCCACAACGGGTTGTCTAGATCCCAGTGTTGCCCGTTTCAAAACATCTTTCTCAAAGAGTACAGTCACTAGAGGAAAATTTGATAATAATATAACAACAAAGCAACAATTACTCATTTACCCGCAGGTTACAATATACAAAACACTCACATAATTTCTTCAAAGTTTTTCCTTCAGAATTATTCCCCACGGGTATCCAGTAACAGTACCGTGTTTCTCTCTATTTGATTGATTAATTACTGTACCTCACTTGGCAGAGAAAACACTGATAGAAACCCTCAAGAACTTTCACTTACAAGGATTGAGGTGGTAGTGGGAGAGCCAAGCCAAGGGGCAGTCAGACACTAAGGCAGAAACAAGGAAACACAACTGCAAATTCACAGAAGCCATTCCAGCACTCCCCCAAAGCTCACAGGAGCCCTGGTTTCAGATCCCACTAACATGAGTGCTGGTAAGAAAACAGGGCTTATTTTTTGACCAGCAACTGGCTGATCAGCAGCCAAACAGAAAGAAGAAGCCAAAGTAGTAACCCACATTTGTGAGGATAAAATAGAAAAAAGGAGAACATTGTAAGCCACTTTCTGTTCCCTTTGGCTAGAAAAGTGAGGCATAAATGAAGTAAGTAAATAAAAGCAACACAGCCCAGATAAACACATTCCTAGATTTGCTTGGTGTCTCTGCCCAGCAGAACTCTGGATACACTGCTCTGCAGAGAGATGAGATTCTGAGAGGGAGGAATGCTGCTGGTAACTGAAGAGCAACTGCACGGCAGTTTCTTTTGTTTTGCAAGCCACAGTAGCAGCTGTAGCAGGCCTGCTATAGTCCCTATTGGGGAGAAATTAATTCTTGTTTTGAAACTACTGAAGGATAGATAATTGCAAGGAAGAGGAGTTTTTTTCTTAAGTAAATGATCTTCATGACAACACTGATACAAAATTCATGCAACAGTTTAATTAATAATAATTGGTAACACTGCATATGTTGTGCATTAATTCACTCTGCTAGAATAAAAAATGTATCAATCAGGAAGGTTGCCCAATATTTGTTCGGTTCATCTCAGTTTATTTGCTTAAATCAGTAGGTTATGGCAAAGAAATGTTACTCATAAAAAAGGTTCTGCATGGGGCAATCAGCTAATTTGTAACTGTTACATTTACCAAACAGAATTATGACAGAAAGAGAGAAATCATGTATCTCGTCGACCTCCTCCTCTTCAAACTGAACATTCCCAGGTGGTCACTTTTATAAAGAGCAGCTATAGACTGCATGTTCTTAGGTCTGCTATTCCCACCTGCCACAACAAAATGTGCTGCCTTGTAGGTCGCGTATTTTATCCAAAACAGATAAAAAAGTAACAGGTCTTCTCAAAATCCATTTGTCTAGTGGTTCTGCTGAGTATGCCTGCAAGAAATATCTTTCTGGATTCCCTATATAAAAGGAGACAATTCTAAATTTTCCTTTTGTCACATACAAGAAACCATTGGCTTAAAGAGTGTTCGTTGTATCTGCTATCAGAATATGCTGATAGCATTGCCTGGAACTGTAACAGTGATAGTTTTCCTTAGGAAGCAAAACTCTTCAACAGGTTGGATGTTTAAGAAAACAAAATGGAATGTATGTGTGAGAGAGCTGTTTAAAGTCATGATGTTGAGACCCTTTGTTTTCATACTGAGTTGGGTCCAGCTATGACAGAATGCACTTCCTAAGTGCAGCACTCAGACAGCTGCAAGGGTAGGAGTTAACAATTGCCTGGAATGAAAGCTTGATTGACAGGCTGCTCCCTTGTCTCTGACTGGACAGTCAGAATCAGCCTTAGAGAAGAGAGTTGGCTGCTGACAGGATTTTGAGAAAGAGTTGTGAGTGAATCTGACAGGGAAGGTCAGACAAGTTCCCCACTGGAGTGAGAGAAATCTTTTGCCCTAACTGTAACTTCATTGTCTTGAGGAAGAATTCTAGTTAATAATTCCAAGTATAAAAGCCAGCATAAGCTGAAACCCCTTTACACATTTTGGCAAGAGTGAGTGGATAGTAAGTGAAGACTCCCATTCAAACCAAGTGAAGAAGGGTTAACTCTTAGAAGAGGATAAATACCTGCCTACTGACTAAAGGGGGGTTGGCTCTGAGGAGGATCTCAGGTCTGTTGTAAAAGGAAAACAGTTGTGAGCTAACATCAGGAAACTTGAGTTGTAAAAGGGAACTTTGTGAAGAAACGTTGTCACCAAAGTATTAAACAAAACACCTCTCACTGTTAAGGATTAAGAACAAGAAACAAAGCTTCAAGAAAACTGTTTTGCCTGTGACTTAACTAATATTCTGTTCTACCAACGAATGTTACCTCAGCTCTTTCATTCCTTGACTGCCCTCATTCCATCCCTGCTTGTTCGATAAAGTTGTTGTTTCTTTTGAACATTATAGTCTGGTGCCATTTCCATTGCTAAGGAAGAAAGCTCCTGCTTTTCTCTCATCAAGTTTCTGGGCTGGGCTAAAAAACCAAAATTATAACTGCTTATCAGGGTGGGACACAAAAGGACTTTAAATCCATGATTAGAGACATGCCACTTTGGGCTGCTCTGCCAAAGCAGGCAAACTTGGATTTTGGCAGGAAAATTTGCCTCAGAGTGTGCGGGAGTGAAGCGGGTGAGGGTGGTCTGTCATACAAGCAGTACTTCAATGGAAAGTGTTGACAGTTGTGGATCTTCCCTGCTTTCTACCCCTGCCTCCAGTAGTCTCTCTCACTCCTGGAAATGTTGATTCCTAGGATTTCAGGACCCATGTGGAGTAATACAGATTGGTGAGCTGTTGTGAGGAGGGAGAAGGCAAACAAAATTTCCTTTCATGCTCTTCCAGAAATTTGTAACAAACGGTATATGAAAGAACTTATAGATAAGGAAAGGGAGAGTTTTTAATGAACAAATATAAATTGCCTTATATTATCTTTTCCTCATTAGCCACAAAGCAGAATAATTTCCTTTTTTTGTTTTCATGCCATTGAACATTTACTTTCAAAGCCTATTTTCTTGTACTCTAATGCTAATAGCTTAGCAGAACAGATTTTAAATAGTAAAGGGAAGGTCTACTGTTATTAATTCAAACTGCTTAACAGCTGCTGTTGCTACTATTATTAACCAGCTATGTTGCCCGACTGTTTTCTTAGCCAGTCATTAAAGAAATATGTTGTCAAGTCTACCCACTTCGTAACATCTAGAAATCTACTTTTAATCACATATTGTTCAACTTCCAAATTTAGAAGTAAGCCAAATTGCTTGATCATTGCCAAATACTATTATAAACTTTCACTTACTAAACAACACATGGGCTTATATTCCCCTGGAGTTCATCTGCAGGCAGAAGGATTTCCACTAGCAGAGTGCAACACTCTCACCTCCCCCCTCCTGTTGCAGCTTGAAATGCCTCCCTAACTATTGTTCCTGGGGGAGAGGGGATCCCGGGGAACAGGACTTTGGGAATTAATTTAGCCTGCAGTGGGAGAGGGAGGCAAGAAAGTTGCTCTTCACAAGCAGAAATTCTTCACACACATTAAAACTCTAGGGGATCTAAGCCATTGTGTTGGATCTAAAATGGTCTTGAAAGGGCATTATCAGTCCATGATTTCCACAGTGATCCCTCTAAAGCTGCAACTGCCCTCATACTGCATCCCATGTTACTTCTGTGTGGGTCCCCCTGAGCTTAAGGATCAGTTTTTTGAGTGGCATGGAGGGCTGCAGAAAATAGGGAGAAGTGGGAAAGGTAAGTTGAGCAGCTTACCATTTTTCAAATCCAACTCATGATGTTGTGAGGGTTGCCAGATGGGGTCTGGAAGAATACCAGACCCTGGAGAGGGGGTCTGTGGCACTTACTGGAAGCAGGCCAGGTGGCCAGGCTGGCTGGCCACTCTCACCAGTGCCACGCAGGAGGCAGGGCAGGGCAGGCAGCAATGGAGCTGCCTGGAAGCAGAGGGGGAAGGAGGCAGAGTCATGTGTCAGTAGGGCTTTTTTCAGCTGGAACGCGGAATTGGTATTAGAAATAGCTATATTTTGTTTGGTAGCAGAGTTACCCAGTCAGTGTTTTCTCCACTGTGCCGTAATTAATCCTCAGGCAATTGATGACTGAAAAGGTAGAACGTAAAGTTTATTGAGGAAGATTCTATTCACAGCAATATCTTGGAGCAAAAAGAAAGAGTCCTAGTTTAAAGAATCACTTTATTACCATAGCCACCTTGCCTGGCATTGAGGCTGGATGTGGGTGTGTGGATAAGGCCTTCGTGGAGGGAGCTCTGAAAAGTACATCATTTCCCTTTGGAAGGCCATGAGGCAAGAAGAGAGGAGTCAGAAGGCTTTCCCATTTAGACAAAGAAGCAGTTTATCAAGAGAGTAACGTACATACAGAGAGACATGCAACGTCCCCCGCCCCATGTCCAAGGCATGTTGACTCACCTATTCCATCAATTGGAATATCCTGACTCAGGCCCTTTTCGCACTTACGGTTTAAACCGCCATTTATGAGCATTCGCCCCGATCGCAGTGGCTTCGGCATTGCACCTGTTCATTTCACACTGTCCACTGCAATTTCGATTTGGTGTCTGTGCTTCATTTCAAAACCTCGGTGCAATTTTGGGCTTTTGGGGCCTTGCAATTCATGTCACACTTTTTTAAAAAAAATTCAGCATGCGTAGTAACGTTGCAATGTTGGAACCCTTCCCCCCTTTTTGCTGATTGGGCTGTCCCCTGCCCACCGGAGAGGCAATTGGTGGCAGAGTTCTGGGGGAAAACATGTACCACTCTCATTTTTTTAAATCAAGCCAGGAAAGGGTTAAAATGCTGCCGATTCATCTCCTCCCAGGAAGCAGAGGCTTGTTTCCAAAGGGCTGTGCAAAATGCTTGGGTTTTCCCCCCTCTTTGGCAAAGTCTGAAACATGCCTGGGAGGGAGGGAAAAGCAGCCATTTAATCCTTTCCTGGCTTTTAAAGCCAGGAAGAAAGTGCAGGAACATTACAACGTTGCAACCCATTCTTGTCTTTAAAAAAAAAAGAATGTGTGTGCATACCCTAAGGGAGGAAGGAGAAAGCAGCTATTTAACACTTTCCTTGATTTTAAAGCTAGCAGGGAATTAGCAGTAAGCTTAGGAATCATTCCTGGCTTTTGAAAAAAAATAAAACAGCATGCATACCGGGAGGAAGGAAACCAACGAAGAAGCAGCCTTATGACCCTCAGCTCGCTTTACTAAAAAAAATGGTGGACAAGGAGTTCAGAGAGCTGAGGAGGGTGGGAGTGGTTAATTCTGCACAAACCAATCAGCTCCCAGGGAAAAGGAGAGGGGGGGGGGAGAGAAGCAAAAAGGAGGCAAAAGTGTTCACATTAGCAAAATGCGGGCCAGCTGCCAGTCGGCAGCAAACTTAAAAAAACATCGGGGTATGTCCGCAGGGGGAAAAATCGGGGATACAGCGGACAAAAAGCGGGACTGCATCCCATGACTGCTTTTAAGTGTGAAAACCTTGCAAACATGGGATGTGGAACAGGTACAAACGCGCTCTAAAAACCGAGTGCGAAATGTACCTCAGATTATCTCTACAAAAACCCTTCTGTAATAGAAGTGACAGTTTACTCACTAGAAGCCATGAAGGAGGGGTGGCAGAGGAAGAGTGGATAATATTCTTTTCTCCAAAAAAAAGTAGTTTACTTAAAGAAGGTTGCTCTGACACTCAAAAGCTTACACTTTGAAAATCTTGTTTGTCTCTAACATGCCACTGGACTCAAATACTACTGGTTTACCTAACAGTTTCTCTGAGCTAAAACCACTCCTTTCTATGTAACTGTGGACTTCCTTACTCGATGGTCATCCTGGCAACCACTGAAACTCTTCCAGGCATTGGTTTTTTACTGACTTCCGGTGAAATCTAAGTCACCCTGCAAGGTGAAGCAAAGCCTCATCCACAACTACACAGATGGAGCAAAAGAGAAGCTGTTTGAATAGTTTGTAAAAGAAACCCCCCAAAAGTGCCTAACCTGCAAAACTGGTAGAGGAACAGCAAAACCAAAACTTTTTCAAGAGTGTAGAATCAAAATATGGGATGAGTGTAGTCGTGCCAGTTGCCTGCTTCTACTGGGCAAACTCCTGGCAATGTATGCCTCTGCTCACCAATCGCCAGCTGATCTGTAGAAGGAGGCAGGCCAGAGAAATGGGTGCCCATGCAATCACATCCATGGTGGATGATGTGTTGATTCTTTAACTCTTGGCCCATCTGCTGGAGTGGGGGGATCACATTTGCACAATTGTGTGCACACTGGGAAGTTCCCACCTACCCTCACCTCCTGCCAGTTGCCAGGGGAGACCTGGCTACCCTAGATGAATGTGTGTTGTGTGTGTTATGTGCCATCAAGTCGTCTCTGACCTATGGCAACCCTATGAATGAAAGACCTCCAAAATGTTCTTTCTCTAATAGACCTACTCAGATCCTGCAAACTGGAGGACATGGTTTTTTTACTGAGTCAAACCATTTTGTTTTAGGTGGTCTTTTCCTGCTGCGTTCCACTTTTCCTAGCATTATTGACTTTTCCAGAGAATCTTGTCTTCGCATGATGTGACCAAAGTACGATAGCTTTATTCTTGTCATTTTAGCTTCTAAGGAGAATTCAGACTTGATTTGATCTAGTACCCACTTATTTGTCTTTTTGGCTGTCCATGGTATCTGCAAAACTCTCCTCCAGCACCACATTTCAAATGAATCATTTTTCTTCCTGTCAGCTTTCTTTACCATCCAACTTTCACATCCATACATGGCAATGGGGAATGCCATAGTTTGGATTATCTTGATCTTGGTTCCCAGAGAGACATCTTTATCTTTAAGAATTTTATCTAGCTCCCTCACAGCTGCTCTTCCAAGTCTCAATATTCTTCTGATTTCTTCATTGCAATCTCCCTTCAGTTTGATGATTGAACCAAAGAATAGAAAATCTTGAACAATTTCAATTTCCTCATTGTCAACTTTAAAATTGTGCAACTCCTCAGTAGTTACTTTTGTCTTCTTGATGTTCAGATTTAATCCTGCTTTGGCACTTTCTCCTTTGACCTTCATCAGTAGTCATTTCCAGTCTTCACTATTTTCTGCCAGTAACAGTAACTTTGCATATCTCAGATTGTTAATGTTCCTTCCACTAATTTTCACTCCACTTTCTTCTATATCTAATCCAGCTTTCCTTATGATATACTCTGCATAGAGGTTGAACAGGTAGGGAGATAATATACATCCTTGTCTGACACCCTTGCCAATTGGAAACCATTCTGTTTCCCCATATTCTGTTCTGTCAGTAGCCTCTTGTCCAGAGTACAGGTTGATCATCAAAACAATCAGATATTGTGGCACCCCCATTTCTTTTAAGACTCTCCATAGCTTTTCATGATCCACACAGTCAAAAGCTTTGCTGTAATCTATAAAACACAGGCTGATTTTCTTCTGAAATTCCCTGGTATGTTCCTTTAGCCATTGTAAATTTGCAATGTGATCTCTAGTGCCTCTTCCTTTTCTGAATCCAGCTTGAACATCTGGCATTTCTCGTTCCATATATGGTAAGAGTCTTTGCTGTATAATTTTGAGCATCACTTTGCTTGCATGGGAAATTAATGCGATTGTCCGATAGTTGCTGCACTCCTTGGCATCCCCTTTTTGGGGGATTGGAATGCAGACTGAGTGTTTCCAGTCGGTGGGTCATTGTTTTGTTTTCCATATTTGTTGACATATTCTTGTCAAGATTCTATTGGACTCAATTTCTGTGGCTTGAAATAGCTCTATTGGTATTTCATCTACTCCAGGTGCTTTGTTTCTCTCAATAACTTTGAGTGCAGCTTTTACTTCACTTTCTAGGATTTCTGGTTCTTCATCAAAAGTATCTGTCATCCTTCCATCTCTTATGTATAGTTCTTCTGTGCCTTGTTTCCATCTTTATTTTATTCTGATCAGATACTGTATTTCCATGTTGATCCGTGGCTTGAATTTCCCTTTGATTTCTCAGATCTTTTGGAACAAGTCTCTTGTTCTTCCTTTTTTGTTCTCTTCTATTTCTGTGCACTGGTTATTAGAGTAGATTTCTTTGTCTCTGCATGCAAGCTGCTGAAAAGCTGCATTTAGAGTTTTGACCCTATTTCTGTTGCCTTTTGCTTTTGTTTCTCATCTATTTTTAGCAATTTTAAGAGTTTCCTCAGTCATCTATTTAGGCTTCTCCTTTCTTTTGGCTACAGTAATAGTCTTTGCACATAAGTCCTTGATAATATCTCTGGTTTCAGCCCATAGTTCTTCTGGCTTATGATCAATGTATTGTGTCTCAAAAGGCTGTTTTAGAAACTTTAGGATTGCAGGATTTTCAGGAAAATAACTATGAGAGGAGTTTCTTTTTTAATGTTTTTAAAATTTTATTTAAAAACAAAAGACATAACAGTAGAAAGTGCATAAAAATTATACAAGCACTACATTTGAAATTAGATTAAACTAATAGAAAGATAAAATCAGAATACAACACAACTTAATTGTATAGTAGCTCTCCTTCTATCTCCTTAGTTACTTATACCTAAACTTTAATATCAACTGTTTTAATTAATCATACAATTTAATTAATCATGCAAACTTTGTACCAAGTTACCTTAATTAATCTTAATTTTAGCCTGTAGTCAAAGAAATACTTCCATTTTCCCCAAAATTCAGCTGTTGGTCTATCATGCACATAAATAGCTAATTTATCCATTGATTCGTATTCATAGATCTTATCTATCCACTCTGACAAATCAGGGCATGTATCTGTTTTCTATTTCGCTGCATATAGCACTCTTGCTGCTGTCACCATGTAATGAAAAAGGTCTCTCTGTTCTTTTGTAATATTATTTGGTAGAGGAGTTTCTCTTTGTAATATCTGGGGCCTTCCAACAAAGGATTCATGTTATTCCACAAGGAAGTAAAGCTCAGGAGTCTCAGGCTTCCATCAAATCATACATTTGCAGAGCAATCCTATACAGAATTACTCTAGTCTAAACCCATTGAAACCAATGGGATTAGACTGGAGTAACTCTGTTTAGGATTATACAGCTAGAGTAGCATCCAAAAGTGAGGCTTGAGGAAAAATATGTGGGTACAACTTGCTGGTTTCTTAATATAACCTTCAGGTGTTATAATTGATTTCTTTTAAAGAATAGTTATTTGCTCTTGAACACAATGTGCTACAAATACATATTATCAGAGAAGTAGGGCCTGAGCTGCTTTTGGTGTTAACTTGCAGACTGGACAGGGGCAGAGTCCACGTAAAATAATATTGCGAGTATGGTGAACAACTAATCATGCAACCATCTGAAATCTTCTCATATGAACAATTAGATTTTACAGACCTTGGTTTCCATTTCAATACAAATGATTAAGGTGGTGTTTCACTGAGATTAAATTCAAAAGAAACCAATAGCAAAACTTGCTAATCCTATAATGGCTTGCAAGAGTCCTACTTCAGAAGGCTGTTTTTTCTGCATCATGAATTCCAATGCTATTCTAAGTATAATTTCAATTTCATCACTAGTTAGCTAAATGATAAGTGTTAAGGGATAGGAGGTGAAAACTTTTATTTCTTTGTCTGTCAGTATAGATTAGTTTAAGGATGGACAGCATGTTTTTGAAATACGATAATCCCATACTACTGCTAAAGCATATCTTGAAGAACATGAAAGCAGAAATGTATTTGAAACATGATACCAACTAGAAAAAATGGTTTTCAGTCATGTTTTAAAATTTATATACATTTGTTATATTCTTTTGCAGATGGTTCTAACTATAAGAGCTGATTGGAGCTATACTAAAAAAACCCGAATCTTTCCGATCTCCCCCTTCCCACTACAGACTCAGTACTGACAGAAAATGGCTCCTAGAAGTTGGTGGGCCCTTGAGAACAGTGGGAAGCTGCAGTGGGAAGGGGAGACTGAAGAAAAATCCCCCTCCCTTCTGTGAGCAGAAATGCCTTTCCTGCTCCTGAAGGAGGACTTTGGATCTAGCCCATAATTTCATGATTATCTAATTTCCTTTCTTCTCCAGCAGATGGTACGGGAACAGTATATAACAACAACGCCAGGTACTAACCTAGAGAGACCAGAAAGTCAGTATGTCTACAGTATTGGCATTTATGGCTGGAGAAAGCGTTGCCTTTATCTGTTTGTTCTTCTCCTGATCATCATCCTAATTGTGAATTTTGCTCTGTTAATTTGGATTCTTAAAGTGATGTGGTTTTCTCCAGTAAGTGTACTTTTCTCTTCATCATGTTCATTTCTGTCATGCTTATTTGCAGCAAATCCAATGTGTTTATTTTAAAATGTACATGTTGCCTTGCTTGCTTTCCGGGCAGTTTACAGGCAGTCAGGAAAGACATTAAAACGAGTGTAAAGAGTCACAGTCTAAAGATCCATGTAGGTTTGTGGACATCTGACTGAATGTGAAATGGAAACTACCATTTGCTGATAGTGTGAGATACCCAGATATGACCTGAGTAAACGCATAATGTTCCCTTAGCCAGATCAGAGTGCGATATTTTCTTCAGAAGCCAGAGTGGACTGGGCCCCTGGCACATCTGTGGACCCTTCCAAGCACTGGTCAGCTTCATTCCCACCTCCCCAGGACAGCCTGTGATTGAGCACCTGGCAAAAATGATGGGAACTTAGCAGAAACAACCTTGATGTGCCACCATGCTGCTCCAGCAGAGGTGGACAAGCTCGCCCCGAGGTTCTCCATGCCTGCCAAACAACGAGAATAGTTGCCAAAGAAAAGGAATGGGGGAGCAGCCCCTCTTCATCATCTCACTTCTCCCCTATACCACAAACGGGCCCAAGTGAGTCTGGGAGCCCTCTTCTTCAGAACCCCATTACAAGAAGATAGTCGTTTTGGTCATCTGAGGTTTTTTTTATCATTTTAGTAAGAAATATAGAGCAGATAAAGGATATGAGAGCTTTTTTTTTAATTATTGCAGATTGGAATGGGATACCTATATGTTGAAAGTGAAGGAATTCGTCTAGAGGGCGAGTCAGAATTTTTATATCCTTTGTATGCCAGAGAAGTTCATTCTAGAAAGGTAAGATGGGCTGCAATATTACGTACACATAGATAGGAATCAGCCCCACTGAATTCGATGGAACTTCTGAAGATTAGACTGTAAATCAGGAAAATTAAAGGGTCGTCTAAAAAGATACTGTTTACATGTGGAAAATGATCATGTGTCAAATTTTGAGTTGGGTACTATTCGTTGGATCAAGACTAAATTTTCCAATGGCAGAATGCAACTTACCTGCCTTAAGACTATCTGCTGTTTTGGGGGTGGGTGGGGGTTGGCTATCCCTCTGAAATTTCTCCCTGCTTTCCCCTTTCTTCATTCTAACAAAAATTAATTGGCCCTGCTACTAAATTATCCTAGTTTTATCCTATCCTGCTTCTTGTGAGTTGAATTCTGGTCCCTTTACCACACATCTAACCGTACCAAAAATATGTGGAGACCAAGGCCAGAACCAAGTGGGATCCTGTGACAGACCTTGTAGTGGGCTCTGCTGACTATGAAGGAACCTGTAGCTTGAGTTAAAACAGACGATGTGGATGCAGAGTGGAAGTTGTGGGCGGGGAATAAAAAGGTCAACAGTTAAGGACTGTGGGAAGAAAAAAGAACATAAATTGCAATGGGTGATGGGAAAAGCACACCATACATGGTAAGGTATTCCAGACTGCACAGCAGAGTAGCTCAACAGCAACACAGTCAAAACCTCTGAAAGGCGTCTAATTTTTCCACTTCTTTTTAATTCTCCAGGACTCATCATTGCTTTTACAATCTACTCATAATGTTACTCTAAATGCACGCAATTCTGATGGGAATGTCACAGGCAGATTAAGTGTGGGTAGGTGTGATCTGTATTTCTTCAGTTTGCATTTGAAAGCTTTGGAGATGCAAAGTTACAGTAATTGTTCTGACGGCAGCCTATATAGTCTAAACGATGCACTGTAAAAATATCTCAAATGGTGATAGTCAAATTAAACCCGTACAGACTGGCAACAAACCACTTGGTTTTTCTGCATTTACTTCTGGAAAAATCAAAAGCTGAGTATTTTGCTTTTAACCTTGTGACTTCAGCCTTTCACAGTCTTTCCCAGGCAGTTTAGCTCTTAGGATTAACACTCATACCTATGTCCTATACAGACAACCATTTTAATATGATATACGTGATATATGAGGAAATATATAGATTATGTAACTATTAAGAGAGTTATTTTGCTAATCAAATGTAATTTATTTTATTTACTTATTTCAAATTTCTATTCCGCCCTCCCCGCAAGTGGGCTCAATCTGGAATATTAATATAGAACCAAGGGAATATATTCTTGCCTCCCATGTGCACAGTTCAACTGCACACACACATTTTTATTTACAAGATACAGAATAGATCATTCCCAAATTATTTTCTTTTGCTAACTGGTAGGAACAAAAACTACTTTTCCTGCTAATTAAAACTCAGGCTATGAGCAAATATGTATCTAAATTTAGAATATTATCATTTTACTGACAATGTACACTTGTACATTAAGAAGATAGAAAGGATAAATGTTAACTTAATTATTTTTATGTTCTTTTTAGGTCCAAACATGGTAGAAATCCATGGTCAGGAATTTCAGATCAACTCCATGAATCTGGAAGGAAAGCCTCTTTTTACAGTGGATGAAAATTTAGTGGCCATTGGTACAGATAAACTTCGAGTCACAGGTTTGCATGCAAGTCTAAGAAACAGCACAAAATATTTTCTAGGAAGTAAACATCTGTCTGAAAATAAAATTGCTACTGCATGTAATTGGCAATCAATAGTGATTATATCCCCCTGACCTGGATAGCCCAAGCAAGCCTGATCTTGTAAGTTAAGCAGGATTGGCCTTGGTTAATAATTGGATGGGGAACCTTCAGGGAACACCAAGGTTACAATACAGAGCCAGGCAATGGCAAACCACATCTGTTCGTTTCTTGCCTTGAAAACCACAGTAAGGATTGACATAAGTCAGCTATGACTTGATGGCAGTTTCCACCACCATCATTAATTATATGATCAGTGTAATCATAAATTCAAAGTGACAGCTTTCAGGGATACGTGCTAGTTTCAATTATATGCTGATATAGTTAGTCAGTAAATATCCTTAGAATTGCATCTATGTTGATGTATGAAACTATTTGTTTTAATTTGATTAATTTGTTGTTAATAGCAGCATGACTATTCTTTGATTAAACGTCAGTAAGCTGTCTAACATCCGTAGGAATCCTATTTAGCTCCGCAGAGTTAAATGGCACCAGCATATCTTCCTGTCTTTGCATTGGTATAGCTTTTAATGTGTCCCATCCTAAGAACTTGAGGAGCAGAGCTTCTGGAAACCCACCACAATCAAATTGATATGAAATCTCCCCGACAAGCAGCTGATCCAAGCCTGCAGGGGTGAAATGCGCCTTTCCCTGCTGCTGCAAAGCAGCATGAAAAGAGGCATTTAAACTCAGCGAAATGCCCCTTTCCTTGCTGCTTCGCAGCAGCAGGGAAAGGGGCATTTAAACCCCCGGATCAGCTGTTTGTGGGGGATCTCCCCGACAAGCAGCTGATCCAAGCCTGTGGGGGTGAAATGCCCCTTTCCCTGCCACTTCACAGCAGCAGGGAAAGGGGCATTTAACCCCCCAGATCAGCTGCTTGTTGGGGATCTCCTGGACAAGCCTGCTAATCCAAGCCTGCAGAGGTGAAATGCCCCTTTCCCTGCCGCTTTGCAGCAATAGAGAAAGGGGCATTTAAATCCCCAGATCAGCTGCCAATTGGGGATCTCCCTAATAAGCAGCTGATTCAAGCCTGCAGAGGTGAAATGCCCCTTTCCATGCTGCTTTCCAGCAGCACGGAAAGGGGTATTTAAACCCCACAAACCACGAACCGGTTCACGAACTGAGGCAAGTTTGTGAAAGTTTGTAGTTCCTGCTTCGTGAAACGGGACGAACCACATGGTTCCTTTTTTTCCTGGTTCATGCCCACCTCTAAACTTGACAATAACTGGCCCTATATTTATTAATGTATTTCAGGAAGTTCATGAACCTGGAGAGTTATTTTATTTTTTAAAAAACTGTCTTGGATCCAGTGGAATATTTCTGCAGAAGGAACGACTTCCACCTGCAACTTTCCCCTGGAGCAGCATTTCAGGGGGTTGCAGCAGAAAGGGAGAAGCAAGAAAGCCATGTTCAATTAGTAGAAATCATTCTGTCCATGGAAATGCTTTGCTTGATCCAAGCCCTGAGTCCGAATCTGTTACTGTCCCTTCCTATGGTTAGAACAGGCAGCTGCAATCTGTATATGTCTCCTGTAATACTTCATTCCTACATTTCCTGCAGTACTTTGTTTCTACATTTCAGGGCCAGAAGGGGCTCTTTGTGAACATTCTGTAGAAACACCTCTTGTCAGAGCCGAAGATTTTGACAAAGAGCTTAGGTAAGAGCATATGTCAAAGTAACTACACCTGATATATTATACTGCACATCTAGTAGCCCATGGGCAGTGTTAGCCACGTCTGCTTTGTATAACCAGGTCATGCACAATGGCTCAAAGAAATACAAAGTAGGAAGTCTCAGTTTTAAAACTGACCTCTTCCATGAACTCACCAGAAAGCTTCAGCACTCCAATGCAATATGGAAATAATAATATTCCACTCTACAGGGTTGTTGTAAGTATTGCAACAAAATACTGTAAGTGAACCATTTTGAACATTCAAAAGCTCTCTGTAAATTATAGCACTGAACTGTTTTCATTAGAGTGTTGGACTAGGATGCAGGTAAGGTGGGATGTCGTCATGTCAAATATTTCTATAATCAGAGGAGGAAGAATTCATGGTGGAGTTTCCGTTTCAGGGATAAACCTACATTTGTCATTAACTCCAGTTCTACCTGTAGAACATGGGAGTTCAGTGCACAGTGTGAGGTTAGAGAATTTTCATCTGAATTAGTAAATGTACACTAAAATGTTACACTGCTATTTCAAAGTTTTCTGCTGAAATTCAGATGCATTGCAATGCTAGACTGTCACCAGTGCTTCATATTCCAGTATTCTCTGCGCTATTTGCGTCAAGGAAGAAGCTCCTATGTGATAGGTCACCCTCATTTTTGGAGTATTTCTCTAGTGTGTATTGTGATAGTCATTGTTTGCCATGAGTGACTTCTTTCTAATTGAGAACTTCATAAGATAAGACTCACACAAAGGCCTTTTCTCTTGCATGGTTTTCAGACTTTGAGGCTAGTGCTGGTTTTCATGAAAGACTGATTTATTAGGAAAGAGACTGCTGTGTAAATATCCAAGAAATAGAGAAGGAAAATCACTCCCACATCTCTCGTTGTACTGGTCATTTAAAAAAATATTTAATTTGCCCATTGATTTCAGCTAACTTAGAAGGGTGTAATTCTGTTTAGGATTACACTAATAGAACTCTTCTTAGCCATTTGGTCTCTGTGTAGGCACTGTGCTCCACTAAAGGCGGCTTTGTTATACAAATCTGCTTTTGTTTAATTCTCCTTGTTCATTTCATGCAATGTATATATGGTTGCCAGGCCTCTGCCCACAGTCCCCAGGAGATTTCTGAGGCAGGGCCTGGGAAGGGTTGTGTCTGACCCAGAAGTGACATCTCTTCTGGACGATACTGTAGAAATCCCCCTCAAATCTCTGTGGTAAAAACCTTAGAGATTGCCGGGGGGGGGGGGGTTCTGGATCATAACCTCATGCATGTTAATACATTCAGCATTCATAGGTGCTCTAAGGGTAAAGAATATACCTCCTTTCTGCTGTCAACAAATGGCATTTTCTATTTAAAGGCATATAATGAACTTTTGGGATATATTTTACATATTTTAAAGTATAGATTTTTTAAAAAAGTTAATACATTCCAGTTATGAAAAATAAACTGAGCTCAGCTTAGAGTGATCTTGACTGCAAACCAGCCACGTTATTCTAGCTAGGTATGCTGCAGTGTGAGTCTTGACTTCACTGACTTCACCACCACCATGTACAAATAGATTTCTCTGGATTCCAGCCAGAATCAGTACAAAATAGGAGTGGGTAATAATCTTAAACCCTGACCTAGAGGGCTGAGACAAGCTTGATCTCATCAGATTTTGGAAGCTAAGAAGAGTCCACTCTAATGAGTACTTGGATGGGATACCTCGAAAGAAGTCCAGGGTTGTTACGCAGAGGCAGGCACTGGCAAACCACCTCTGAATGTCTTGCCTTGAAACTCCGACAGGGTCACCGTAAGACACCTGTGTGACTTGATGGCGCTTTCCACCATCACCAATAATCTTCAAAAGAAAATACCTAATAGGGGTTAATTCCTTGTGTAAGCTATATCTAAGAGCAAACTGAGAGAGTGTTTGAATATATTCAAACAAGATGCGTGTTTTAGAACAAGGTTCCTCTTCCGAGTTCAGGTTTTGTTTTGTAAAAAATCTGTCCTGTTAAAATGTAAGCGCATTCTTAAGTCTTCTGCTAAAATCAGTGGGACTGAGAACTCAAAAGCTGTCTCCCTCTAGCATTTAGAGAATGCATGAGACCTATGTTGCAAACAAACTGAAAGGTTGGAAGTCCTTTTCTGCCATCTTGTGGTACTACAGATTTTCAAAGCTTTTTTTTTCGTGCAACGAACACTTGATTTGTAAGGCTTGGAGAACCGATAATTTATCGGAGGGGTTCTTTTGATGAGGAGAAATAGTATTGCTAGGATTGCCTCTCTCTTTTTCAGATGCATTTAGACTGTAAGATCATTTAGAGAACAATATCTAGGGGGTGAGTTATGCTGAAACTGTTGTTTCCCCCCCCCCCCCCGATATTTTAAAAGCTCTGGCGGCTGCATAAGCAGACACCATCGCCCTATTTAGGAATCTAATGCCAGGCTATAATTCCAAACACTTGCTTTGGAATCAATGCTGTTCAGAACATTTGCTCTTGCACGGAACGTGACATATTCTCCCCTAGATAACAGGAAGTCATTCTTGAGTGTGTAACATCCTGTCTCCAGTGAAAAAGGTAATTAAAAACCTTCAAAACACAGTCCTTTCATTTCTATCACTAGACACAAACTTTTCACAACAAAATATGCTAGAAATAAAAGTGGCACACAACACCTCCAACCCAGTCTTCGGGAACCAACACTTTGGAAATAAGTCCTCCTCACAACTAATTTGGCCTTTCAGTAACTGCTGGACACTTTGAGCCTGTAAGGGTGGGCTTTACAAACCTCTGGGAGATACCAACACCACTGGTCAAATGGATGTTGCGTACAATCAAGGATGGAGACTTCTTGGAGTTTGTGCGGTTTTCTTCCATCACACCTCTCAAGTAATCCAAACAAACAACTTTGGTGGCACAAGGGAATATTATACCTACAAGTTCGATATAAGAGAATGTTCTTTGATGGTGTTTTGTTCACTGTTTTGAAAAAGTCGGGACCAGAGCTACCTTTGTCTTCAAAAGAGACAACACATTCTTGGTGAAAGAGTCCTTCAAAATGCTAGCCCTGTTCCTGAAATTGGTTGCAGTGAGACTTAACCAAGGAGACTTACTTGCCTTTTTAGACTTATAGATGCATACTTCTGAATCCCATTCCATCCCCCTTTTCACAAGAGGAGAAAATCTTTGCCTGGAGAATGGCTATTCCTTTTGTGGATCACTGCGTCCACCTTGTCAAGTTGTATGAATACAAGAGAGCTTTCCCCCACCAGTCACAGGTCTTGTCATTAGTGTGTCCTTATATTGCATTTTTTTTCCATTTAAGGTCAGTCTCCCTTGCCTCTAAACTTCAGTATACAGGGAACAGACAATGTATGTTGAGTAGAGTCAACATCAGTTTCCTCGCTGGCCTTTTTGGATGTCCCACCTCCTAGGAAATGGCTTTAGCCCTGCCTTTTATTCCCAAATGAGACATCACCCACTCAGAGAATGATCTCCTGTCCACAAGAACAGAAACTAATCAGGTAAGAAACTCTTCTTTGCCAAGATGCTAATTTCCTTTTACTACTTCTTTCTAATTACTTTCAGACTAGAATCTCCAACCCGGTCTCTCAGCATGGATGCTCCACGAGGGATTCATATTAAAACACAGACTGGGAATATTGAGGTTCTTTCTAATCTGGATATCAAGCTACATAGTAGTGATGGCGGCAAGGTGAGAGTTAAAAACCTTTGTTTACTATTGGTATTTAAAGTGAGATTTTTTTTAAACCTGCCATGTGTTACTACCATTAAGATTTCTAATATTAAAGTAGTTTGGGACTGGTCCCAAAGAGCTAACTGCTGCTTTTAAATTTCTTTGATTCTCCCATTTATCATGTACCTAATGCTGAACCTCAGGATGCAGACCAAAAAATCCACCCACTGTAATCAGGTACAGTTGGGGGAGCTCTTTGTACAAACCTATGGGACCCCCCCGACTTGCAAACCTGAATGCCATATTAAACTGTGAGGGAGACTTAAAAGCCCCCCAAATTACAGAAAACGTGACCTGCTATCTTGAGAGTTGCTTAATAATCCCCAAGATTCATTGGCAGATCTGGGGGTGGGGCATCAAAAGTGATTGCCCAGAGTAGCCACCATCTCCAGGACAGAAAGAAGCCTGCTGCGGAAAGCAGATGCCGAGAGCCAAGTGCCAGTGGTGTTTGGGCTGGAGGGGCATGTAGGGGACTGTGGGCTCTAACACCACTGCAACTAGGCACTCAGCAGCTGCTTTCTGCAGAAGCCATCTTTTTGACCTCCTGGCAGCAGCAGCAGAAAAGCAGGTAAGAAAGTATGAGGAGTGGGAAAGAGGAAGCAGCAAAATGGTGAAGGGGAGAAGCGCAGAGGAAAAAAGAGGCAAGTAGGCAGTCCAGAGAGAGAGAGTAGGCAGGCAGTAGCGAGTATGGGTGAGGCAATGGGCAGCCTGGCAAGAAAATAAGTGAGAGGCAGGCAAGGTGGTGGGCAGAGGTAACAAAGGAAATATTTTAGGAGGAGAAGTCCTCTGATCTAAACCTAGCTATTCATATGGGTTCTGCGCTACATGTATCTATTTTAAACACTTTTTAATATAGACTCTTCTAAAACGTCTCCCTCGATTGGCATTGCTTCTACTGCAAACTGAAATTGGTTCAGATATGTCTGGCATATAACTGAGAATTCATAAAACACTGCAGCTGAGTTTGTGTGTGAACAAATCAATTTGTTTGTGTGCATGCTTTTCTTCCATGCAGCTTACACTTGATGCTCAGACTGTGCGACTGCCCCAATTGCCTGAAGGAACAAGTGGAGAATCTGGCAGCAATCAAGAACTCTATGAGGTCTGTGTTTGCCCAGATGGAAAGCTTTACTTGTCAGTGGCTGGTGTGGATTCCACTTGCAAAGAAAATAGTAGTGTCTGCCAATAAACACCTACGTATATTGCACATTCTCTGGCCATTTTTTGCCACATTTTGGAGCACTGAGAAGTAGATCCTTAGCAAGTGGATCAGCAAAACCATCTTTATTTATTGTACACATGGTTTACCAACAGGAGAAAATGTGATGCTGGATTTGACAGACCCTTATTTTTATTTTATTTACTTCATTTATACCCTCCCTTTCTCCCCAGTGGGGACCCAGAGCAGCTTACATCATTCTCTTCTTCCTTTCATCTTCACAGCATCCCTGTGAGACGGGTTAGACTGAGAGTATGACTGACACAAGGTCACCCAGCAAGTTTTCATGGCAGAACAGGGATTAGAACCCAGGTGTCCCAGATCTTTGTTAAACCACCCTGAGCTCATCTGACGGGGAGGGTGGTCTAGAAATGTGGCTAAATAAATAAATAAATAAATCTTAGTCCAGCACACTAACTGCTACCCCACACTAGCTCAAGTTTGATCCTCCATGATTCTGTAAGAACACCAGAACACATGTTAAAATGCATGTTTCAAAAATAGCAGGCGTACTCTGTTCAGAAAGATGAATTTATCTACTCGGGTTATTAAATAAAATCACAGCTCTGATCCTTGTGTAAAGGTGCTAGACACAGCCTCTTATAGTAGTAATGAATATAGGCTGTACTCTATATGATATTTACTCCTGCTCCTGACAGACATACTGTCTATGCAAACTCAAATCCTAGTATGCTGCCTGTGCCTGTGGGAGCAGACCACCTTGTGGCAGTCTTGCCCTTTGCTATGTACTGGACTTGGTAGGTGACTCCATACCCTGCCCTCTGCATACCTGGAACAGGGCTACCTATTAAGGTACTAAAGAAACACTTACTATAGGAGTAGGTAAACTTCTTGGTCCAAGTGATTAAAAAAACCTGTGAAAATGCGGGAACACCAGAAAAGCAAAAGGGCAAGGGAAACCAGGGTTATACTTGGCCACATTGACAGGTGGCAAGCTGAGCCCTAGTAATTATTACCAGCATCTCAGGGCCTTGATTTCTCATTGTTCTGTGTGCTAAGCAAAATGGTATGGTGTGCAACTATTCAGCAGGCATGTTGGGATTTATCTGTCTCTCTCTATAATAAGACTTCCAAAAGGCTTTTGACAAGGCTTCTGAGTAACCTTAGCAGACAGGATAAAAGGAAAGGCCCTCTTAAGGCTTAAAATTGGTTAATCAACAGGCAGCAGAAGGTAGGAATCAACTGACAGTCGTTGCGCTGGAAGGAAGCAAGCAGCTTGATTTTGAATTGGGGATGAGTAGTATAGTAGCCAGTTGATATCAAATTATTCAGGATGGTGAAAACCAAAGTGGATTGTGAAAGGCTACAAAAGTTTTATGTTGGTTAAGTGTAAACTGATGTACATTGAAACAACCACTCCCTCCTTAAGTATACGTTGAGGGGTCCTGAACTGGCTGAGAACAAGAGTTCCAGGGGAAAGCTTGCTAAAAGAGTGAACTCAGTGTGCTGGCAAACTCCATGCCAGGATGCTTAGGCAAGGGACTGAGAATAAAACAGCCAATATTGTAATGCTTTTTATAAAAAGCTGGGAGGGAAGGTAGCATGGTATAGCCTGATCTCATCAGATCTCAGAAACTAAGCAGGGTCAGTACTTGGATGAGCAACCAACAAAGAAGACCTCTGCTTCTCGCTTGCCTTGAGACTCTTGCTGGGCTTGCCATAAGTCGATTGCAACTTGATGGTAGATATACATGTGGTGCAGCCACATTTGGAATACTTGGAACAGTTCTGGTTGCCATATATGAAAAAGAATATTGCAGAGCCAGGAAAAGTACAGAAGAGGGGAACCAAGATGATCAAGGAGTTGCAGCACCTGTCTTACGAGGAAAGACTTTAGGGGTGTGTGATAGAGGTTTATAATATTATGTATCTAGTGCGTAGTGTTTTCCCATAATACTAGGACCCAATGAAGTTGATGGGCAATAGGTACAGGGCAGACAAAAGAAAATACTTCTTTGGAATTTGCTGCCAGTGGGTGTCGTAATGGCCACAGGCATAGATGGCTTTAAAAGGTCATACAGATTCATGGAGGAGCGGTCCATTGATAGCTATTAGTGAATAAAGGATCCTCCATATTCAAAGGCAGTAAACCTCTGAATACTAGCACTAGGAGGCAACATTGGGGAAGGCGGCCTTGGTCTCTATACCCTGTTCATTGCTCTCCAGGGCAATTGGTTGCCCACTGTATAAAACTGGATGCTGAACTAAATGGACCACTGGTCTAATCCAGCAGCACTACTACTATGGCATTAAGATAACTTACATAAAGATCTTTAAGCCCTTAGAAAATAAACTTAAGGTATGAACCATCCTCACACACTTGCAGCTGAGAGTAGTAGATAGAAACTCCATAGGGCAGTGGTCCCCAATATATTATCCTTGGATACCATGGCAACCACTGAGGGTTTCCTACTACCCCCAAACCTGTTCTGGTCCCCAAAGTCTGTCCTGGCTTTTGTTCACCTCACCAGAATAGCCGGTGCTTCAGAAGAATTCAGGAGGCATCACCTTTGTGTTTGTAGAGAACACCTATCCAGAAACAGCTGCTGCCGTGGTAGCAGGACGTTTGCTTTACAATCGCTCAACATTTGTGATTGGCCCTAGCACTCCGTGCCAGTGAGTCTATAATGGGCCCTGGCCTTTCATTACAGCCACTTGAGGGTGATGCTCATTCCCTGGTCCTCAAAATTCCAGAAGTACCCACAAAATTAGGCACCCTTGCCATAAAGCATAATGGAGCTCCTTACCTTTCTGACTCTCAGCTAGCTGGGAATAGTGCCAAGCATGCTACAGTGCACTCTTCCAATTGGAGAGTTGAATGATCCATGGAGCTGGACACAACTTATACTCTTACATCACACCAGTAAAAGACACAAGCAAGAGCTCAGGTGCTAAGACAGGAGATATTCCCTAAATTATGCCGGACTCAACCTCTGCAATGCTTTAAAAATAAACATCAACCACTGAAGATGAGCCCTAAAGCATACAGAAAGTCACTGCAGATGGAAATGCAACATCCTAGTTAATAAATACAGCTCAGTATTTTGCACTAGTTGAAGCTGTAATCTAAATTATCACAGCCTTATGTAGAACATGTTGCAATAATCAGATCAGAAGATGAGCAAAACAACAATGGCTGGATGCTACTAATCTGAAAGGCTGCAGATGACATATCAGCCTAAATTGATCAAAAAGACTGCTTGCAGATCTAGCAACAAAGCAGTCAAGAAGAATCCCAAGGTTTGCAGCCCTTACAGGATAGCACAATGCACATATTTAACAAATGAAGCTATTGTCCTTTGTTCTTAAGATCCATCGGTCTTTTCTGGATTCAGATTCAGTATAACTATACCCAGGAACTTTTTCAAGGAATTAACCACAGCTCTCAAATTGGATGAAAATCAGAGAGAGCTCAGTGTTACTCGCATATTGAAGTTGCTGCATTTCATGATACTGAAAATCTCTCAGTGGCTCCACACAGGTATTTAAACGCGCAGCCTCTGGGGAAACAGGGTTGGGTAACTCAACGGCCAACTTAACTGAGTGACCAAAGAACTGAAAAGGGATTCTTTTTTCTGCCTGTACTGAAAATCACTGGTGAAAGAGTCCTTGTTTAAAAATCAACACACCAGCCTGAAGGGATCTTTGTGTTTATTATAAAATTAATTTATGGCACTTAACAGCAGAAATATCCACATGGGTTTTGCGAAGTAATAGAATAAATATTTTAAAGCCTAGAAATTTGTTGAGCGGTTTTTTTCACTGAAGTCTATTGTTTACATTTAAATTAAAGAGCTTTTCTCAAATATTTTTCATTTTTGACTGCAATAATTTTTGTTGCAACCTTTTTGTTTCTTTTGTTCTTTTTTGTTTTACAAACTGTAAATGAAATTGCAGTTTCAGTGTATTAATCAAACAAATTATGACAACTTAGTAATAATGGAACATAATTCTAAATGCAGTAGATTTATTTCATACGTTTTCATTTTTTTTTTACAAATACTGAATAATTTACATGGCATTATCAAAAAGTATTACAGTTTATAAAAGAAAGTATATGGACTAAATGTCAGACATCTCATGTGCCACACTGTGAGACAAAATTAAAAAAAAGCTTAACATTGCAGCACCATTTAATATGTAATAAAAAATTATCCCATTGTATACCAAAATTCTTTACTAATTTATACTATTCTCAATAGCAGTTCATGAAAAAAATATAAACAAAAACAAATTGCTGGCACATGGATGCTTCTAAAAATATGACCTCCAGTGTGCAATTTCAAAAACCCTAGACAAAATGAAGGACTTTTCTAATCGATGCTCATGTAACTGTCATTAAACAAAAACATCAAAATGCCAGAACATGTAAAGTAGACTACAAGAAAAGCAAGTCATGTGTTGAAGTAACTGAACAGTGAGGATTAAAAAACTGTGCTGTTTCAAAGGTCCCTTAACCTCTGATGTAACAGTGGGGCAAACTTATCAGTTGTAGCAGGAAGTATTATTTTGAGTGAAATGAATCAATGTCCATAGAAAACAAATGAATACAGAATGTTCTGTTCTCCACCTCCAAAGATTTCTGAACATTATAAAGATAACATCCCATCTCACATTAGTACACTGAGAAAAAAAAGACATCATTTGGAAACAAAATTGATTAGATAAAATTGAGGATATAGGTACATATACACGCGCACACACAAAAAGATTTAACCAACCATCATCCTAAGCTTTGGTTATATAAAGTGCAGTTCAGTTCTTTGAATTATATTACTGTATTCTGTATCCAGCCATTTTTTTAGCTCATTCTCCCTGCAAATCTTTAAATATATGTTCTACAGTTTTACTTATAACAGGCTCAGGTTTTTTTTAACTAGCTATATAAATTAATGTTAATTGTATGTATCTCAGGACTGAACTGGATGTTCAGGGGGACATCTGGAATGTCACCTAACTGTGAAGGGAGACTATGATTTGCAGTGGAAAAATATCGTGTGATCAGGGGAGTGGGGTACATAACCCTCTGCCTGCCTGCCATTTCTACAGTCAACCCTCTTCCCCCCAGCCTCTGGTATCCAGATATACATTTGTTGCATCACACGGAAAAGTAGTACGTGGAAGGAATAAAAATGGCAGGCTAGGGAAAATTTAAATACTCTTTTACTGCTTCTCAACTGCAAATCATGCCCTTCACCTGTCACTCTGTAGCTGTTCAGTGATGACTCAGGTTACCAACCCAGGTCTACCGTTGAACATCTAATTTGGCCCTCAGTACCATATGCATTGTATTTATAAGCTTTAAAATGTGTAACTTCTGAAGTACAGTAACTGCACGTGTAAATCACATTTTTTTCATTACATTTAGTACATAGATCTTCCTAGCAACAGTGAACTCGGGGCATGCACTTACCACATCAATGTGTGTGGTATTCTGTACACATTTGAGGATGGCTTCTGCACCACCATCACACACAGGCATATAATATGCCACCCAAAAGCAGCTGTAGAAAACTATGGCTGGAGGCATGGCATGCACCTCTGAGAACACTATGTCTGTAACCATGTTTCTCATACCTTTTGCTGAATAAAGTTTTCAAGTTTTATTATAATACATGCTGTACATTCCATCACTCTCATAGCAACTTCAGAAGTGAACCTGTCATTTGGAATCTGTGGAAAAGGAAGGAGGTCTGGATAGCGTGTTTTTAAGCTGTCTACTCCGTATGCTTCCAGGGTGTGAACATCATTAGTAAGACCTTCAAGCTGTTGACTATATTCCTCAATTTTCTGTGCTAGTGCAGTTGGTTTCACATCTTTATCTGACTTGCCCCTTACTGCATAATCAGCAGCAATCAAGGCTAGCTTGGTAGACAAATAACATTTGAAGCATACCCATTCATTGGCATTTTTATGAAGATCATTTCTTGCAGCTGAGAAGTTTGCTCTGGCTTGCCTCAACCACCTACGTGCCTCAACAGGATTTCCTACTGACTTAAATGTGGGTGGCACAAAAAATCGCTGAGAGTAAGATGGGCCTGTAGAAGATGGACACTTTTCTTTTGATTGTTGCCTTTCAGATTTATGGCTTGTAGCTTCCTGATTCCAAGAAGTGTAAAATCTCTGAAACGAAAATTTGTCTGATTGAAATCGGGAAGCTGAAGATGAAAATGTTCGCCTGGATGCTCTATCTGCATTTTGGTCTATAAAAGCCTGCTTTTCTAGCCTGTTGATTTCATTTTGTAAATGTTTGAAAACTTCATTGGCTATATCAAGGTTCTCTGCATTTTTGTCTGGATGCCATTTAAGATACAGTCTTCTTATAATCTTCTTTCTTTCAGATTCTGGAAGCTTCCAGGCTTGTTCCACCACTGATGTAACTTCTCTTAAAATTTCTGACAGAGAATTTGCTTTAATTTTTTTGGGAGAATGATGTTTAGATGATGATGACTTGTGACTTTCCCTTCCAGGGAACAGAGGAGGAATTGTCCTTGGTCCATGTGCTGGAAATTCTGTGGGACTTGTGGGTGTAGATGGTGCACTGTCCCTGCTTTGAGAACTCTCATCAGGTCTTGAGAATTTGTACAAGTCAAGAGAACTTACTATTTTGTACTCACTGTACCCAATGTCAATCTGATAAATCTTGCCAAGGAAACTAGAATTTTCCTCATCTTCTCTTTCTACTTCTTGTACAATGATAGCATATGTATAGGTTGGATGGTATGATCCATATATATCGCCTCCTTCTGCATCAACAAGATAGCCAACATATTCTCCTGGATAAAAAACATTCATTGGATCCATAAGAAGCGTGTAGTGGATTTCAGATGGTATAGGTGTGCCAGGCATGGGCAGCTCAAGTTTTGATGGCTCTGAAGAGTCATACTTCACTCCTAAACTGTCAAGCTTTTCACTAATTCTATAAATATCATTGCAGCCCAACATGGCAATTAAATAGGAAGTATCAGAAATCAGATTATCAGTTGCAGATTTCAAGGTCATTGCTAATGCTAGAAGGAAATTTATATCTTTGCTGTCTGAGTGCTGTATATAAAGTAATATTACTGCATTTCCATATCTCTTTAAAAAAGCAAATGTTTCACTTCTGCTGTGAGGAATAGGAGCAAAACCTTTAACCCGTAATGTTGTTTGTAGCTTCTCAAAACAAGAAACTTTCAAGCCTTCCCGTAAGGCTTTGCAAAGTCTTATGGCTTTCTCTTCATTGGCTAAGAATGCGTTGTCATTTTCGTGTTTCATAATTCTAATAAGTCCTGTAATGAACTGTTCAGAAGATAGCAGTAACTGGAGCCTTCCCTGAAGAGAACAAAGTGCCCCAAACTGGCAGATTTTGGGCGAGTCTTCATCCAACTGCTCCTCAAGAATACTGCTAAGAAGACGAGGCCGCAGTTTCTGAGGAAAGAGCATTATCAGCTTAGTGTGAAAACCATGGTCTTTTCCCAAGTAACACTGGCTAAGATCAACCAGCATTTGCACACCAATGTTTCCTTGTATTCTACTTTTATAATGAGGGGCATCATCAAAAACCAAGATGCTTGATTTTACCAGTCTACCATCTTGACTAGGAAGGTAAAGAGCCAGATCTCGCACATTCTCCAGATCATTTCTAACCTTAACAGAATCATTTTGAAGGCTTTTGAATAGGCCAGAAACAACTCGCTTAACGGTACGCATTTCATTAGGATCAAGCTGTTTCCCCTCAGAATTCTTGAATATGCGACTCAGGACCTCCACATACTGCTTTGTTGAAATGACATCTTCAGTGCCTAAGTGTTTAAATAACTGGTGGAAGGTACCCAGTTCTAGTGGAAGCTTGTAAAGGTAAGGCTTAAAATCAGACTCGTACTCAAGATTTATTACTACTTCCTCAGGCTTCAACAGCTTCCAACCTTCTTCAACCATCACAAAAGCAACTCCTCGAAGCTGAAATCGGAATTCCTTTTTCTCTGTACTGAGATATTCATAAATACTCCTTAGGACTTTAACCCTTGTTTTCACCATCTCTTCATCCAATGTTGTTATATTGCATATATTTCTACAGTTATTTATAACTTTGTCTAGAGGGGGATCCAAATTGACATTAAGCATAGTTAAAACCTGCTCAAGTTGTTCTTGTGGACCAAGACTGCTTCCTTCTTGTTCTTTGATACTTAAAGGTGTTGCTTTTTCTGGAAGAATAGGGCATGAAGTCCACAGAAGCTGCAAAACATCAGTTTGTTTGAATTTAGGATTTACCTGGGCTCCACTAAATTTTATGAGCGGGAGTGTTCCATTAACCTCTTGATACTGTGGATGGAATCTGACAATTTCTGCGGGAGCACGTTCTGGACACAAGAATGCAATTAAAGATAATTCTTTAAGAAAATTTCCAGAGAATAAATCAGTTCTTTCTTGAAATATATGATGAAGGAGTACATCCACTGTATTCTGCAGTGTATCCTTAGTCCAGTTTTCTGTGTTAGCTCTCATACTGACCTCTTTAGCAAACTGCAATATCTGCTGCTGGGAAATAATGTACTTAAGTCCCATGTTTCGGAGAAATGCTACCCATGAAGTAAGAAATGCAGCACGATTCTTAGGTTTTGTGAGTTGTTCCAGTTTTTTAAAGAAATCTTGCGGTATAAAGAATTTTTCAGGGAGCATAACTTCAAACACACTTACAGTTTTGTCATAAAAATTCTTTGCAGGTTTTAGCCTATTACAAGCATCATGAATGATCAAAAAGCTCTCTAACTTTTCAAAAAGTTGTTCTTTTATTTCAGTCGATTCTTCAATGCTGGAGAGTCTATTCTTTAAGTAAATGAGATGTTCCAGCTTTGCATCATAAGACAGACTTTCAATCTTTGGTAAAAGGTGCTTCAGATAAACTTCAAGGTCATCCACTCGAACACACCCAAGCACATTGTACAAATCATTTAAATGGATTTTCTCTTCAAGAAAGGCAGAAGAAGTTGACAGTGTCCATCTATCCACTTCAACTGAGGGGATACTTCTTGTGAGTACGTAACATGCTCCACATTTTGAAATACTTATGTATTTTCCACTGATAGATTTATAGCATGGAAGGGACCTCAAAATTTTAATGTCATCCTGAGATGTTAAATGATTTAGATTGCAACTGAAGTACATTAAGAGAGCCTCAAAGTCACTTTCAGCTAATTTTTCAGTCTTGAATGTTGAAGTCTGAACCATGTAATGTATAGCTCTTAAAATGCTTGAAGGGTTATCTATATTTGCTGTATGTCCTGATAATAAGGGCACTAGTGCATTGTCTTTGGAGCAAATTTTGTTCAGAGCAAGCTGAATACAACCAGTTTTCATTAAAGCATGAAAAACTTTATCAGTCTGAGAATTTGGGAAGAGTGCTATATGCATAAGACTGAGAGGAAGCAAAACATCACAGTCTGGTACAACAAGCTGATTGGAGGAGACAGTGAATTTTGTACCTGGAAGCAATGCCCAATCTTTCAATGTATCAACAACATCTTCAAAGGTTGGTTTTGCATCTTCCTGGTCATCTTTGGCACTTACAGATTCACTAATAAAATGCCATGTGTTCTTAAGCCATGATTCACTTGCAAAGTTTTCTTTCCATCTCATACAGCCTCTAGCCTTGTATTCTCTTGGCAACACAGATGGCAACAAATCAGCAAAGCTAGTGATATCAAAGCCTTTTGCTACATTGCATTTAAGTAAAATAGTGCTATATCGTAAATAGAGTGTGTTCATAAACAAATCTTTTCGTGAAGGGATCAGTTCATGATAGGTTGTTAAAAACTTTGGCCGCTTTGAGTCAAAAACTTGCAACACGCTGTCAAGTGTAATGAGCAGAGGTAATCCTTCAATATTGATTTCATCTTCTTCTGCATCTTTAAAACAGTAGTCAACAAGAAGTTTTAGACTGTGAAAAAGCTTTAAGTTCGTCTGCTGAAGACGGCAAGGAAGTTTTCCGATGTGGCAATTAGAATCTGGAGAGGAAAATGTCATCAAAAATGATCGGACATCAGCAGGAGTCACATAGCTCACAGGAATCCCTGCATCCACAAGACAGTGATAAAGATTTGCAGTTTCATCACAACTATATATCAAGTTGAAACCAATTTCTAAAAGTAGATGTTTGAGTCTATAGACATTTTCTGCTACTGTTTTGCGTGTTGTAATGTTGTACTCTACATTTTTGAGGTGTTGCAACTCATCTTGTAACAAATTGTCAAAGAAAGGCCTAGCTTTGCTTGAGATAGCCATATTAATCCAAGTAATGATAATTGCTGAATGCAAATCAGAGCCATCAATGCTTGGAGCTCGTACAACAGGTAAGAGGCGTTTTGACTCTTCGTGAATGCAGCTGTACACTGCTTTCACTAAGCAGTACCAGTCAGGCTGCAGATCAAGTCTGTTAACTGGAAAGAAAGAGAGAAACTTTTTCAAAATGTCTTTCACAATATGCATAGAGGTGTTTTGTAGTAGTGACACTGTTGGATCAGTGCCTTGAAAGTAACGCTTTTTCAGCTGAATCAGAAGCTCAACATAGGCTGGCGCTATCAATGCTGTCATTAGACTATTATTCCAGTCACTTCGTACTCCAACTCCATTATCATCACGCCACAGATTTCTTCGGGCAGAATCCAGAGCAAAGTGCCCATTGACATGAAATGGTAATCCAGTTTCTAGAGACAAAGGTAAGAAACAAAATGCTCTGTGTGGTTTTTTGTAGTTATGAGTAATGCATGCTGCAACTCCTCCTCGTGGAAAAAGAGTAATGTCCTCATTCTTGTGAGCTGATACAACACTCTTGGATACCTTTTCCATGGCTGAAAAACCTGACCGGTTGCAAATTAACCAAGTTGTAAGATTTCCTTCAGAGTCTTCAGTATCCATGGTGTAAGTTATTTGTTGCGTGGGTATCTCATTAAGCTGTTTCTTCTTAGTTACACTGTCTATCACAGAGGCATGGAATTGCTTCCGCTTCAGCCTATCTCCATCAGTTACTTTGCCTGTTACAGAATATAAGACATTAAGAGCTCCTGTAGTTTTCTCTATTTCACAAATAGAAATTTTTTCCATATGATTCAAAAACATCAAGAGTTCTGCTCCATCTGTGCGCAACTTATCAAGAAGATTTTGCACCATTCTGTCTGAACATGGCACTGGGGAGATTTCTGAAACTTTTGCCATTTCTCCATTTCGAAGTGGAAACCTAAACATTGTGCAGTTTTCGAGTTTAAAATGATCACCTAAATAGAGATCCAGTACATCTGAAAACTGTGTTCGGAAATCAGTATCCAGATCTCTAAACATGCGTCCAGGACTAATTGATGTAGCACCTGGTGCATATCGAGCATGAGGATCAAAAATACAAAGTATATCATTACCAGAAATGAATGAAGGGCAGTCTGTTATGTGATAGACAGAATTGAATCCTATGCCATACTGCCCAGTTTTACATGGGTTGCCTTCTTTAGTGCCTTTCCCGAGGTTTTGAATTCCTCTTATGTCATCTTCTGTAAAAGGCTGATTGTTGTAGACACATAGTGCAGGCCCTTGAAGTGGTGCCCATTTTTCATCAAATATTCGATCAACTGGATGTTGTCGAGGATCAAACACAAAACAGACTTCTGTAGCTTTTGCATCATCTGCATTCTGAAGAAGCTCTTTCAGCATTTCTTTCTCTGATGGATATGCATTTAGAATACTTTTAATTCTGCCTGTTAATTTTTCTTTCTGTCCAAACTCAGTTCCGAGAGTAGTGAAGCAGATATTGGATGCGTATCTTTCTAAGGCTTTATGTCGCTTGGGTATAGCACCAAGCTTTACTGCTACTTCTCTAGGAATATCAGCATGGCAGTATTTTACAGTTGTGTCTTTCACTTTTATCCAAGGACAATCATTATAACACAAAGAATTAGCAGGCAGAAGAGCAAGATGTGTATCTGGTAACAAAATTTTGCCATAATTTTTTTCACAGAATTCTTGCTTCTTTTCTCTAATTAGACTCCATATTCCTTCGCTGATGATTCTCCTACACAGCTGAAAATTTTCTTCTGTCAGTGGTTTAGTTTCCCTTTCCTGATTGACAAGCTCAAGAACCTGAGCAAAATCTTCCACTGTAAAAGCATGATGCACACCTACACTTTCGAAAAGTTCACGAAAATTATTTCTATATTTATTAGGCAGTTGATGGAGATATGGTGCGGCCTCAAAATTCAGGTGAAAAGACACTTTTGTGGGGTCAACATAACCATTTTCAACAAGAATGAAACTACAGTTTTTCAGTTCCTCAATGATCATAGCTGTTTCATTTTGTAACAGTGCTTCATGGAGATATTTATAGCAAGCATTGGTAATGTTTTCCTGATACAAAGTGATGCCATCAAAAGACTTTGCAACTTCTTTCAATTGATTTATAACCATAGTAACAGTTGGTTTCTTCAACAAGCCTAAAAACTCTTTGACAGCCAATGGAATGTTTCCACAACCTTTAAAGGAATGGGAGTTTTCATTAAGGATTGGTTTTAACAGACAAATTATGTCTTGATGATCAGCTGTGAAAAGGTCCACTGCTGAAAACATCATTTCAGAATTAAAATCAGTGCCCTTCCAGTGCAATGAGAAACCTGCTGGTTTTGTGAGAAACGGAAGAAAAGGAATTGTTTGAAATTTTTCAGCAAATTCTTTAGCTCTGGGATCGCTATATTTAAGCTTTTCATCTATAAGATTTAATATTATACTGCTTCTGAGACATGCTGAAGCATGATCAGTCATATTAATGTCTGCTACTGACTCTGAACGTTCAACAAGGTCTTCCCATGAAATATCATCTTTTACCATGCCTAGCTGAACTAGTTTAACCAAAATTATTGGATTTAGGTAATCCTGATTGGTTCCATGGGGAAATCTTCCATCTTCTTTATCATACAATTTTGCAACTCGACCTTCAGGATGGATCAATCTTGATGGTTCCACCAGAGGGTGTTCAGTTAAAGAACAAGGAATACATGGAGTAACAGACAAAATTTCTGAGAACTCACCAATCTTTTCACTTAGAACATACTGCATTAAAGGATCACGGAGTTCTGCTTCAATCTCTTGAATATTTGGGAAAAATACTTCAGAAAAGAACTGTCTCTCTGAAAAAGTATTCTCTAGTAATATCTGTTTACATCCAGAGTCTTCAAAGCCAGCTTTGACCCATGAAGGAAGGTCTACAGCACAAAGATTTTTTGAGCCAGTTTTTTTAAGGTATTTGAGAAAAATCTTGAAGGCAGCTGCTCCAATGTCTGGACGTTTCAACAGAGAATCATCTAAGAATCTTACATTCTTCATGGACACCCAGGAAGAACCATCAGAGAACACTCGGATTCCTTCTTTGCCTTTCATATGAGCTATTTCTTCATAAAATCCTTGACATATAACTGAAAAATCATCATGCACCATGTCAGGATCAGGCCACACTGCACAGTAACTGTAATTCTCTAGCTCTCCACAGACTGCCATGTTGCGTAAAACTACAAGAGTGTCCAAATATGCTTTTACAATGACATGCCGCATAAAAACTGTGTTCCACCTTCCTTTTGTATCAGTCTTCCATATTTCTTTTCGATTTGATGTAACTGCAAAGGAACCATTAATGTGAACAGGTAGACCAGTTTTGATTCGAAGAGGTAAATAGCAAAATACTTCTCCTAAATTGCTGCAATTGGGCTTCACAGTCCATTTTTGATCCTGAGTTTCAGACAACATAACTCCAACTGAACCACAAGGCACAAGTCCTAGCCTTCGTCCACTTTCATGCAATGAAAATTTTAAGGCTTCCCCAGTATCCATGCAAGAACATATAAGCCACATTGTAGTGTCTACTGTTTTTTGTGGCAGCTCATCAGCAGGTCTTTTTGTCTGGCCCGATTTAGCCATTTCTAAAAAAGAAGGTGTATCATCTTCTGATCCCCTAAAAACTGGAGAATGCAAGTCAGTAATCCGCCTAAATACATGATGAAACTCTTCCACTATTACTTGCAATATGCACGAGGACTTTGGTGACTCTGTAGGAAGCTTTTTAGTACTACTACTGCATGTTTTCATGAGTTTAGCAGCTTCCTTTAGAATACTTATTACAGGGGTAGTTATTGCTTTGGACAAACACAGATTTTTTTTAATAGTCACAGTATCTTGTGCAGTACCTGGGTTACTTTCTTCTGTTTTCAAATATTTCAAAACCATAGAGTTTACACTCTGAGTAAAGAGTATCAGCCTGTGTCCACAAATACTAAACTCATCTACAAGAGAATATATGTCTGCAGTATTGTAGCAAGTACTGCTGACTTCGCTTACTTTAGCCTCCTGTTGAGTTCTAAAAGACAATCTGAAAAGTGTCCCTTTATAACTGTAAGGAGCCTCCACGGTCAATGGAAGATGACAACCAAACACACCTATAAATGGCTTGAACTGATTAGGGAATTTTCTAAGTCTTTTCTGCTGCTTACTCCAATTAATCTTGATCCCAGGATTGGACTTATCTCTTATATGTTTACTGAGGTGGTTGATATTTGGGTCAAACATGATCATAAACTCCCTGCTCATAATGATGGGGATATCAGTGATATGATAAACAGAATTAAAACCCAAGCCAAATTTTCCAACTTTGTCAACCTCGGCTCTTTTTAGAGACTCTCCTAATCGAGTTATATTTAGGAAGTCAGAGTCAGAAAATTCAGAGTTGTTGAAAGACCACAGGGCTGGTCCATGACAAGCTGCCATTCCAGGATCCAAAAGATTTTCTCTTATGTCATTATTTCGCCTCATGTCTATCAAAAAGTTACATTCAGTTGCATTAGCATCATCAGCATTCTGAAGAAGCTCTTTGAAGATATCTGATACAGAAGGGTATTCCTCCAAAATGTTTTTAATTCTTACAGTGAGGGGTTCTCTTTGCCCAGATTGTTCAAACCCCATATTTTCTGGATTAATCAACCTGGTACTGAGACAAGGTACATTCAACCATTCTGCAGTTTTCATGGGTATGTCTTCATGAACCAGAATTATTGGTTCAACAGCATCTTCAAGCAAATCATTTAAGTCATCAACCTTGATATCACAGTAGCAACACTCATGAATTGGCTTCATGGCAAGTCTGTATGGTTTTTTGCTAGAATATAAAGGAACAGGTGTATTTAAACTTGCAGGAATCTGGCAGCTGTACAACCACCTAATAATATTCAACATGATATGAAGATTTTGCTTACTCTCTTCTTCAGTAAGAGAATGTTCACTTTTCAGATATATTTTCTGAATGACCATGGAGACATGGTCTGGGCTCAGCAGCTCGATTGACCCACAGAATTTAAACAACTGATGAAATTTGGCCATAGTTTTCGGCACATGATGCAAATATGGCTGGAGGTCAAGATCATAAGCTGATTTTATTATTGCCTGAGAGAGTGAACAAAAAGTTTTACCAGTCCAGACCCAGGGAAATTTTAAGGCTTTAAAAGCCTCTTTACCCTCATCTAAGTGTTCATTCATGAATCCATAAATCTCAAGCAAGATGTGCTGAAACTGATAGTAATCTTCATCATTAAATTTTTTGGAACTATGCCAGTCTACTACCACTTTAAAATGTTTTAACACTGATTTGATGCTAGGTTTAATTGAAATCCCTAGTGCTTTTTCAACACTTGATCGGACACTTTCTACAAGGGGAACTGAGGAACCTACTAAGGTTGCCTGGGATAAATCACACATTTCAGGTGGCGAACACAGACTACAATGATCACCTTTCCAAATTAATGAATTTGGGTAATTTGGAGGTCTTTCCTTGCACACTGGAATCCACTTAATTTTTTTTAGCATGGCCTTTGTTTCAGGTGAATGCAGTAATGAAGAGCTTTTGTTCAAAATGGTTAACAAAGTTCTGGCTTTTCTTCTAAGTTCCTCCTGATCAGTGCTTGCACAGTCCTTCAAGCTTTCAATTTTATGTGCTATACTCAAAATATCTCTCTCTTCCAAGTTGTTCTCACTTTTTAAGCCTATTAATCTCAAAGAATGAAGAGTATCTGGAGATGTTTTAAACACAGGAGGAGGAAAGCAGTGGTCTTCCTCACCATAGAACAGATTCTGTAATACCTCTATCTCAGGATCAAAAAGTTCATTAGCTGATACCATCTTGTCTTCTGAAATCTGAATAAATTTTAGTGGGGTCAGCCAATCCAACACTTCTGCATTTTCATTTTTGAGGAAAGTCAGATTTTCCAGAAACCACAGCATAATTTTTGTTGCTTCTTCAGTAGAATAAAAGTCATTTTCAATGTCTTTTAAAATAAACTTCATGCAATCAGTGGTCTTTAGCTGTTCTATTTTCAATATATTTACTAAACGAATAGTAGCTTCATCACTACTGTCAACTAGTGAAACAGACAGTTTAACATTAGGCGGAAGTTTGGCAGTGTGATGCAGTACTTTACAACCTTTCAATGCAGTAAAAGAATGTTCTTCATCAAGCGAATGTTCAATTTTCTTAAATATCACTAGTTCATGAATGATTCTTTTCTCTTTTTCACTAATATCAGTTAAACTAGCAAGGAAGCTCCTAAGGGCATTTTTGTATGATATGGAGAATGATGCAACATGATCCGTTAATTTCTGTAAAGGAAGTTTTTCCATTATTTGCAAAACTACATTTGGCAATGGGGCATGTACATATTTTTTTAAAAGTGGATGCTGTATGGAAGGATCCAGTTCCTTAATCACAATCCCACCAAGTTGCTCGGTTATGTCAGCTAAAAATTCCGGAAGTTGTGTTTCAGATCCATCATCTAGAATAACTGAAGATGGAGTCCTCAGTCTAATAAGTTCTACCACTTCTTGGTCTTTACTTAGTAATGTCTTTGGGATAAGTGGCATATCATCAAACAAGGATAAGTCTTCAGAGAAATGTAAATACAGGTTCTTCCATACCATTTTAAGCCATGAAACGGGTGGGTGATTTTGATCTTCAGAATGTGGGAACCACTGCACTGTTATATCTCTATCAGGCCACAGAGTATTCAAAACTTCTTTGACAAGTCGTGCAAATCGTTCAGGATTCAGAAGTTGTAGTTGAGTGCACAGTCTTCCTGAAATAAAAAATAAAACTATTCAAACTAAATAATAACATTAAGAATACTTTTGTAGAACAGAAAGATGAAAAGGAAAAAAATATCACAAACTGTTTTTTGGAGCCATTTACTAAAAAGTCATCATATTCTATTGTAATTTGATTATCTGGATCAGATTACAATGTGAAATAGCATTAAGTACACTTGGGAAGCCGGATCACTGTGGATCATCTTTAGTTGTCACATTCCAACCCCGTGAAACAAAGCAAACCATTCCTGCTCTACTATGCTCACCAGGAAAACTATGTATCAGGCCATACTAGAAGCTAGGGGTTTCTACAGTCCACAAAGTGCCATAAGAGAGTAGGCAAACAGTTTAGACAAAAACCTTTTGCTGATTTCACACACATTAGACAATACACTTTCAATGGACTTCAGTGGTCATTTGCAAGTGGATTTTCCTGTTTCACACAATGCTAAAGTGCATTAAAAGTGTGAGAAAGCAGCCTTTGTCCTTTTCTAATCAAGGAGTAATTGTTTGTGTGTGACATGCCTGTATTACAACAAGAGAAAGGGGAAGATGCTTGCATATATGCCCCAATAGCGAACTATTCCCTTGTATCTGCTCTGAAGCCTTAACAAGTGAATCCGTTTTATTTAGCAAGGCAGATGGCAGAACTACTATTTCATCAGAAAACTACTTTACCACTGTTTTAAACATGCACCGATAGTTCGTTTCACCAGTACGCATCTGATCTGTGCATGTTCCTCTGCTGAAAATAAGAATATCAATAAGGCCATATACTTAATTATATTAAGGACAAAGTACCTAGAAAGCACTTTGTATGTGTTGGCTGCTGAGGAACAAAGATTCGTATGGAGCCCGATTTTATCTTTAGTAAAGAAATATGGGTCCTTTATTTAAGGAACTCTGCTTAGGATAGGAAAGATACTCTATCATTAAATAGATCTATGTGTAAAACGGTACTAAATTTAAAACCTTTTCAGGGTATACTTTGCAGATGAAGGGACTAAGTGACACAAAACGAATGATTTGGTATATTGACAGAGATGATAAACATTTATTATAACAAATCAAGTAACTTAAGCGTAAATGTTATTGTACATTTTGATCAACAATCATGTTATTGTACAGTTGTTTGATCAACAAGTCTTAAACAAAAACAAAATACAAAACCCTGTCCACAGATTTACAAGCTAGAACAGATGGAAACATCAGTTCCAAGCTCTAGTTACTCTAAGAAATCCCAAGAACAGAACATCACAACATTGAAACACTGTTAGGTAGGGTTTTCCTGGTTAACATTTGATACAATAAATACAATACTTATCTGTCTAATCTAGCATAACCTTAGCTATCCTAAAGGAACCTACTGCGATGGAATACATAATCCCTAATATGTAATAGTTCTATACAAGACATATATCTTGAAAAATTATACTGCAGATATTTTACAATACTTTAGTAGTATACTAGAAAATTATTACTATTAAAGAAAGTCAAAATTAACAGTTTCATCTACAAATTAAAATACCTGTGATACACTTTAGTCACCTTTTAAAACACTGAAGTACTGCCTAAGTTCTGAAACATGGTCACAATCAGGACAAGAAACACAAGCAAAATTCAGGCAATAACACAGCAACCAAAATAAATTAATTCTATCTCTTCAATTTAATTGGAAATTATTACATATTGCAGGTTGCATAACATTTTTATATTATACAATCTCTTTTCTTACTTTTTAAACTAAAAAAACCTACATAAATGTAATCCAGTTTCATATCAAACATGCAACTAGCAATCCAACCATGCAATTAACAATATACATATTTATATAATTCCACTTATCAACTGATTTTTAATATACCACTACAAACCTACATGCCACCTCACTTTCTTTTAGAATTTTTTCTCCCTGGAACAACCTAAAAGCAAGATTTGAAGAGCAACCCCCCCAACACACTTTTATAGGACACCTATAAATATTTAAGAGCACAAGTGACCACCATTCTCAAGGTATGTTTCTTCTACACAGTTTTCTCTTTACTACTTAGTTTCTGTGCCTTGATGTGTGGGGGAAAGGGAGCAAAGGAAGAAATGAGAGCAGAAGTATCAAAATCAGAATGCAACTCCACAGTCTACATATTAGCTGCAACACAAGGCATTGTGTTGCATGCCCGGTTGGGCTTTGGGCTTCCCTTTCTCAAACTGAAGCCTCCCAAGCCACACAGCAAATCACTTTTAAACTTGGAAAATTCCAAAGCAGTTAATAAGAGATGGGATAAAGAGAAACCTACATTCTCTGGCCTTTTTCGTCCTGCTAAAACCACTGAAATGGTTTGGATCGAGTCTCCAGTTTCAGTAAGACTATGATTCAATGACAATTTGAAATACTATACTAGCACCAATATCTCTAATAAAGCTGAAAGGTATAGGAAACATATCTCTGCTTTTATTTGAAATGCCTCCTTAATGATGTTTAACCTCTACCCTCTTTGCAAATCAAGTTTAAGGTAATTATTAAATTATAATATTCCCTTCAGCAGGGAATGTAGGGTCCAAGACAAGCTCCTCCCACCAACCCCCAGCCTTGTGAGATTTCCTGATCTTGTAAGATTGGTGGGCCCTGCTTAGACCACCCATTGTCCACATGATTGGAAATGGCCTGGGACTGCAGTATATTGTGTGTTCTGTCAACTCAATGCTGCTTGAAGACCCTGCAGGCCATGTGACTAGTGTGATCTTTGGTGGTGGCTTGTAGCTAAAAGTGCGTATGATGCGATTTCAGCCCCAAGCCATCATTTAGCCAAAAATGCTGCACAAACGGCAGCACTCATGTGATCCGCGGGAGTTTTGAGGCTGAAGTATATGTTGCAATCTGGTTTTGGCCCCATTCCGAACCGCTCAGCTCCTAGCTGGCAAATCACCGAACAGTGGCTTCTTCAGGAAAGTGCCTGGGAAGCTCCCGCAAGCACATGGTCCAGGGTGGTTGCCTCCGTTCACTGTACTCTTGGGACAACTCTGTCCTTAAGCTGTTTTTTATAACTGATAGTGGTCAACTTTTTTGGAACAGACTAAAATATAAATCTGTATGTTATTCCTAGTGTGTACTTTCTTTAGATTAACATCAATTTATATTTATGCTTCACTAGCTAATTCAAATCATTTGTGCCTTTGCTTTTGATGAAAATATTATGAGCCCTATATTTTAAAGCATTAATCAGATCCCTGTACATTTTATAAACTTACAAAAGTCCAACAGTAATTGTCTTGATTATTTTTCAAGTATGACTTAAGAAGTATTAGTAGAAGTAAACTGTTTGAAAAGCACAAGTACAATGGACCAGACTAGTAATCACTACCAATCTGGAAAACGGTACAAGCAGAACATCCAGTAATCAAACACACACACCCATCAGGCTTCAGTTCAGCAATTATTCAGCTGATCATCCTACCTGAAAATCCCCAGAGGAGCTGATGGGCTAAAATATAATGAAACACATTTTGAGGGAGGGGAAATGCATCTGCTAATAATAATACAAGATGGCTCTGATTCTGCATGTTTATGTGCAGAAGCTCTCTGTAATTGGAAAGGTGTCCCTATTTTCTTCCATAAGGAAAGGCATTTTGGTTGCACAATGGGATTTTCCACCTGCACATTCAACATTTTCTTCCAAGCAACAGAACAAGAATCCTTTGCAGGAGTCACATCTTTCATTCACAGAAAACAGTCTTCAACCTTTAGTATGTAGCTGTGGTATCTGCCATGAGTATTCTCTGTGCTCTGTATTATGTGCTGAACCTCTGAGAGTATGGGAAGTGGCATTTTGGGGCCTGTCTAGCAGAGGGTTGCTTATCTCACAGGTGCCTGCTGCGATATCTACTTTCGTTTTCACAGCCGCTTGAGAATGTGCCCTTGAGTGCCAGCTTCTCCCTGGGAACCAAAAATAACTTCATCTCTCCTACAGTTCTTCTTGCCTCCTGCCTCAAACCCCCTCCCCCCCTTCTGGCTCCTTTGCACCAGAAGGCTAACCGTCCATATCCTAAAGGCGGGAACTTTCCCTATAACTAACCCCTCCAACTTTATACACGTCACTGCCAATACCCTTGCCTGTGTATGCTGATACTGATGGATCTCTAATAAAGTAACTTTAACTCATACACTGGAGTGTATGCAGTGGAGTACTACGGGGATCTAACTGCCAGAACCTGACAGTAGCAATTACTGCTTGTTTACTCTGTATTGTTTGGTATTTAGTTGGTTGCTAATTGTAGTTTTATTGCTTTAAGGTACCAAATAAATGTGGGATGGCCCAGTCCACTTGCTACTTTCTCCCCCTAGAAAGAGAAACTGACAGCAAACTAGACATTACAGCATCCATAGGCCTGATCTGTGGATGCCAACATTTTAGAGATTTGGCATTTAAAAATGTCATGAGGGCCTGACCCTCATCAGTCCCACAGCATGACAGGACGGGGTAATTTTGTCTCCCTCCAGTGCCCTTTCAAGTGCCAAAACACAGCTGTTTCAACACTTTAAAATGCATCATCAGGCAGGGGGACACAAGATTGCCTGGTGCTGCCACTCTATCTCACTGCATTTTTAAATGGCTGGATTCATCTCTAAAATGGCACCAATGTCCACAGGTTGGACCCATGGATGCCATAATGTCTAGTTTGGCCATCAGACCCATACCAGGTTGAGATTTCTCTCTGAAAAAATGCTACTCAGGCCAAAACTGATAAATGGAGAGGGAAAGACATTTGTTGATTACAGCAAATTCCAAAAAGTTTAGAGGTATGTGAACTTTATGCTTGTCCATTATTTGTAACTTCTCTGGTATCTATTTGAGCTACATTGTTCAGACCTTTTGAAACAGACATTATAAACATGAATTAACATTTGTTTATGAAAGCGCAGGAGCGTCATTTTGTTTTTGAAGATACAATTTTGTTTCTGAAGATACTGGAAGTTAGTAAGAAATATCAGCTGTGAAGGAGTGTAAACTATTCCCTCTAGGGGTAGATTGACTCAAGCAGCATCCGCTAGTGACGATTCTCAGCAGCAATGAAAATATTAAAAACCATGCAAATGTGTATATTTTAACTGCTGCTGAGAATCCCCAATAGCGGATTCTATGCCCTGTATCAGGCAACTGAATCAGGAACACCAGGCCTAAGACTTCACCACACACAGTCCAACTCCTCCCTTTCACTCAGGAAGGGGGCATAAATGGACCATAAGATTCTGCATTCATTTGAACCCAATGTCTCTACCTACCCTGAAAGAATAATCTTCCAAAGCAGGGATCCCATGTTTAAACATAGGTTGGGTTTTCACTGCAGTGAGATAAGTGGAAAAGAAACATGAGCCTGAGACCTAACCGGTCAGAACATTACTCTTCATCCTATTCTCTTCTTAGAGAAAATCTCGAAGTAAAAAATAACATCCTAACTTTTCATCATCTACTTGTAAATCAACACCCTGTACCTAATCAAACATTCCAAAGGCTTAAGGGCATCTCTTAACAGGAGGCAATGATTCCCACTGCTGCCACCTCGCATCTCCTAAGCTATTCCTGAGGGCTCAGTGATCCCTAGGAACCAAATTCGAGGCATTCAGTGGGTTGCAGAGGGAGAGATTACATAGCAGAAATCACCAATTAAGAAATCTTAAGTGCCCATAAATCTGTGGAACTGCAGAGATTTAAATGTTATCATATGCAATCAGGAAACACTTTTCTATAAAAAGCATTTGATGCACAAACGGGGGAAATGAATTAATGATTTAAATCATGCTTTGATCCTGGTGATTTACAATCCGTTACCTGAAAAAAACCCATCATATCCTTCCTCAAAAGTTGATCATCTAAGACTTCATTTCAACAGGACCCTCCTGTTACTATGATGACACATACTGAAAAAAATTACCTCTACTTTTGGCAGCTTCCTTCAAAGAAGAGAGAACTTGAGGCTTCAGGTCATCAGCAAGCAATCTTCCGTCAAGACCTGGGAAGAGGGACCTAGTATGTCATTAAAAACAGAATATTAATCAAATAAATAATGTATGTTATTGTTCAAAAGCAGAAAGTTTTCTTTCTGTCAAGAACTTCTCAGTTAACATAAAACAAGCCACCTCTGCTGCGGCCACACACATTCCACTGCACTACCATCATACAATTAACTGTGATATGAACACTCAACTAGGCTATACAATATGCTTTTCCATACCCCCACTGAGTTTTGACAGTAACTGTAACTCCTTCAAATCCACCAGTAATTACAGTTTATATATTGTGTATACATAATTATATCAGTCAGAGGTCCACCAAATGCTAAGAATGAAATTACAAAATTATGAAAATGTACTGAGGATAGATGAACTGGAGCAGAGAGGGATGGGAAGTGCCATCCTCAAGCTCTTCCCTGTTGGCTCTTTGCCTTTGGCCCTTGCTTTTCCCTTGCCTTTGTCTCTTGGAATCTCCCCTGCTGCCTGGAGCATCATCAACATCAGTGGCCCTGAAAGACTTTGAAGAGGGATCTGCTTCTAAACCCACTGTGCTTTTCAAGCTACTTTCTCTTTCCCCCATATAAAATGCAGGAATTGCACATCAGTTAATGCTGATCAAGTTTCTACTTTTTTCATTTTAAATATTTATAGATATACTGGGCTGTATAAACACCTCATGGCTATCTCACACATTATCTGGATACAAATGTAGATTTGCCATCAGCTCTGTTAGTCTTTTCTCCCACACTGTCCTGATCCTCTTCTCCCTCCTCCTCCTGGTCTTGCAAACCACCTGCAAGAAGGGGAAAGCCCTGTCTCGAGGCTTACCTGCACCTAAATTGCTTTCTTTCAGGTGCCAAAGGAAAAACAATGGGCAACCCCGGTATACAAACCGAAAGGAAACAACAAGACCAGGGATCCACAACTGTAAAGTTAATTATGTACATTTCTCAATTTATCAATTTTAGAAGTGCAAAGTGCAAAAGTGCTAGTGTGAATAAATACATAATTAATTATACAATATAAATACAAAAGTACAAAAATACAGAGTCCATTCATTTACAAACATGGAATTATTTACAAATCTTCACTGTCCGTAACTCATTCAAGTCTTTGTAATGCAGAATGCCAATGATAGTAAAGGAAGCCAGTAGGTAGAGAGTTGTGCAAGATGTTATTCGTTCACAGTCCAAGAACTTGAATTAATATTTGAAAAGACGCCGACGGGAATATGCAGGCAAATTATCATTAACCCGTTTCGTGAGTAAAAAAGTCCGGCCCAAATTACTTTATGCCCAGGATGAAGTGAGTTTTTTACTCACGAAACGGGTTAATGATAATTTGCCTGCATATTCCCGTTGGCGTCTTTTCAAATATTAATTCAAGTTCTTGGACTGTGAATGAATAACATCTTGCAAAACTCTCTACCTACCGGCTTCCTTTACTATCACTGGCATTCTGCATTACAAAGACTAGAATGAGTTACAGACAGTGAAGATTTGTAAATAATTCCATGTTTGTAAATGAATGGACTCTGTATTTTTGTACTTTTGTATTTATATTGTATAATTAATTATGTATTTATTCACACTAGCACTTTTGCACTCTGCACTTCTAAAATTGATAAATTGAGAAATATACATAATTAACTTTACAGTTGTGGATCCCTGGTCTTGTTGTTTTCTTTCAGGTGCCAGGCAAAAATATTTTTGTTCACTCAGTGTTTTAATTGAGGGGTTGATTATTTTTAACATTATTTTAGTTTGAAAACTATTATTTTAAGCTGTCAATGGTCTTTTTATTATCTATGTTTTTATTCTGGGCTGGATTTTTAATTACCATTTTTTAATGTTTTATTATTTTTATTTTGTAAGCTGCCTTAGAAGTCACAATCTACTTCTCAGTCCCAGCCCACAGGGCTGAAAACCACTGCCGCCAACCCTTCAGCCCTAATCAACTGTAGCCCGTCCTTTAGCCATATGAGTGATACGTCTAACAATTGGCAAGAATAGATCCAGAAACACAGCCTTGAAGCAAGTTAGCTTTGCATAACAAGCAGAATATTGTGCCACCCCTAAACCTTGGAGAATGTGCTCTTGTTTCTCCAAGTCCTGCACTGTCAGGTCAAGAGCTCATTATTCAACTCTGTATGCTCCTGACCCCCTTTTTCCAGGCTTCTTTTCTCTCCCCACCCCCCCACCCCCGGAATAAAGTAGGTTGGTTGCAAGGCATGGCTTCTTATATCAGAAAGCCATTGATGCCTCCCTAAAGGACTGAAAGCAGGGCCATTTTCTGATATAGTTCATGCAGAAAAGGGGCATTTGTGGACTTTTTGCTAGATCAAAGGCTGCAATTTAGAAAAAACCTCCTCTTTTCAGACTGTATTCCCATCTGCCTATACAGGCAAAGGTATTCTAGAGCAGAACACAAGCAGGTACAGTTTGGTACAGTGATTAAGAGTGGCAGGACTCTAATCTGGAGAACTAGGTTTGATTCCCCACTCCTCTGCTTGAAGCCAGCTGGGTGACCTTGGGTCAGTCACAGCTTCTCGGAGCTCTCTCAGCCCCACCCACCTCACAGGGAGATTGTTATGAGGATAATAATAACACACTTTGTAAACCACTCTGCGTGTAGCATTAAGTTGTCCTGAAAGGCGGTATATAAACTGAATGTTGTTTATTATTAATTATTTACTACTACTACTACTACTACTACTTGCAGAGGGATGTGCCATTAATAAAAACTAAACCATACAGTTCAACACTTAAATAAAACCTTTATGTCATAGTAAAACAAACTATTGTGCATATTATACCTTGGATAACTTTCTGAAGTTATGTAAATTGCATCTTGATCTGACGCAGATGATGAGAATGAAATAAAACTCCCATTCTGCAGAGGCAACAGTTCCAGACCAATAAGCTCACTGTAGTTTCCATCGCTAAGCACAAAGTCTAAGATATGAAGCTTTTCATCAGCGGATCCTGTGTGCCCAAATTTTCTTAAAACTTGTCGCACTGTACCAGGAGTCACTTTTTTCACAGGTTTGGTACCAGACATAATGAGGTCAACAGCATTTGCAATATTATCTGGTACTTCTGCAACCTCTTTCCCAGATTCCTGGAGATAGTTTAGCACGGCTTGGGTATACTCCAAACTCTTCTCCATTTCTGAGAAATAAACTTGTTCCACCTTTATCCAGTGATCACTGATAGAGTATATAACTGCATTCTGGAAGAGCTCTTTCAAGAGAGGTTCTATAATTGGCTGCCAGTGAACTCTTATTTTATTCTTTTCAGGCCACAATCTGTAAATCCTCTCAGCTGACAAAGGGAAATCTGAGTTCTTTTCAGTTTCCATTCGTTTAATTGCTTCCAATATGAGAACTGTGTATGCTTTTGGAACAACGTTGGCCACAAGCAGCTCATTCCACAAGGCTGCTGGATCTCGCCACTGGTCAAGCTCTCGCCATTTGATACTCCTTCTATTATCTGTGAGACCAAAAAAGCCACTAACATGAACTGGGAGACCTGTCTTGCTTTCCTCACCAGGTGGCAATGGAAGAAAGCAAAATGCTCTTCCTGAAAACTGTGCCACAGCTCCTTTTTCTTCTTCGTTGGTTGATAATGACATAGCTATACCAATTGTTGGAATATATTTCAAGTCATCGGCCAAGCAATCCAACTCATTACATATTCCTCGCCCTCCAACACTATTACATACCAACCAAGATGTTTTCTGTGCATCTTTAACACTCTCATCTTCGAGAATTATGTTTATATGGTATGTCACACATGTTATGCTGTTACTTGGAACTCCTTTACAGTACTGATTTATTGCACTTCCCAGAATCTTGATAGAGTTGGGCCTTTCATGCTTCAAAGCCTTGTTCTCACTTGCAGTAACTCTAAAAACTAATCGTTCAGACCCATCAGCTTCCCTAACATGTAAGGAAACATCCTGCACACATTTAAGAAACAGAAGTACTGTATCTGCATCTGCTCTGAAGGAGTCAAACAATTCTAGAACTTTCTCCTTGTTATATAGATTACTACTCAGCTGGGAAGGTTGCTGGCGAAGAGGAAAGCGAAAGAATGTACCCGGGAAGTGTCCATGTTTGAAAGTTTCTTTTGTGCTTCCAAACACACCAATGAAAGGTGAAAATTGGTCTGTAAGTTCATTAATTTCTTTGCTGTCATCTTTTAGATTCCAACATTGGCCTGATTCACGGGGTCCAAAAAGTATCTGATGTGGGTCCAGCATTCCAATTTGGTCACCACTGAATATACTTGGTACATCTGCAAAATGTAAAGCCAAAAATATGAACAGCACACAAACAGTATCTAAAAATACAAACCTACGACATTTTTAAAAGCCTTTTGTTAATTACTATGCTGTAAAGTAAGACACCAGTAAGACACCCAACTTAAGTGGCAAAAAGAAAAAAATCAGCTAAAAGCTGTGAGGAAGACGCACATCTCTCTAACCCTCTCGAGTCAAGCTTTATGAAGTGCCAGCCTTCTTGCAGAAACTTAAGCAAGATCAACTATCAAAGCAAAAGGAGCCACCTCAGAAAGAACGTTTTCCTCAGAGATAGGACAGCTTTTCCCAGATATTGTAACTAATTGCCAAATTACTGAGATGCTGCCTTGCATAAATTAACTAATAAGGACCAAGTTCACAATAACAAAGGGAATCTAGTTTCAGAAACTTCCTATTTGTTAACCTACCCTGAAAGGTTAAAAGCTGATGAACCCTGTCTTCCAAATACTGGATGACTGCTGTTGCTGCAGTAGAAGCAAATTACTCAGGAAGATGGAGACCCTACTCACCTAAGATATAAAGACAGGGCATTAGGCCAGTGTAACTTGGTATTCACTGATCACCTTTGAAAACTCCGTAACAGTCATGAATACCTCTGGAGATCCTCTTTCACTTAACCCAAGGAAGAGGTTTCAGGAAATCATGAACTACATTGGCTTGACATTATCTTTAGAGTTTCATTAGCCCAGCAACATGTCATATATCCCTGTGTGGGTTAATTCTCCTTTACCCCACCTTGTTAATAATGCTAATTTTTTTCCTACTAACCAGTGCCTATTCAAACTAACAAACTATTTTTAAATCTAGAGCAAACTTTTAGTGTGAGCACCAATGGAGCACATGTCCCACATGTACAAGGCCCCAATGTACTTTTATTTAAAAAGGTTCACTGTAAATACCTGTGATGTGATAAACTGAATTAAATCCAATTCCAAATCTTCCAACTTTGAGAGGATCATCCTTTTTCCTACTTCTTGCTATCTCCTGAATGCCGTGCCAGTCCTCAGGGGTAAAAACTGCATTGTTGTATACATACAGTGCAGGACCTGATAGATAAATACAGACAAAATAAGAAATTTTAGTACACTTACAATTTTTTAAAGACATTATATTAAAATCCAAGAAATACAGCATAAATGTATTGATCTGTGGAGAATGTAACTGCTGAATATTGTAAAAGAATATACTGAGATAAACTTGAACAGTCATTAATAATTTCTAACTTTATAATTCTCTCTGCCTTATGAATATTACATCTGGATGATCCAAGCACTGGTTTCTAACTTATTTTCATTGTACACCTAAACCTAGCCACAATCCAGATTGACTTGCAGGTAGGATACACCCATTGTAGGTCATATTGGTAATTAAATGGATGTATATAGATTACACTATGGATGTGCACCTTAACAAAGGTAGTTTCAGGTGGGTAACCATGTTGATCTGTAGTAGAAGAGGACGATTCGGGTCCTGTAGCACCTTAAACACCAACTAGATTTCCAGGGTATGAGCTTTCAAGAGTCAGAGCTCACTTCATCAGGTATCTGATGAAGGGAGCGCTGACTCTCAAAAAAAGTCATTCTCTACAGCTGCTGTGTAATTGTGAGGAACCCTCCCCACTTCCTCCCATTGCCAGAAAACCCTGAGAGAGGAGAGAAAAGTCCAGGAATCCTTAACATAGTAGCCCCAGATATTCCTGAACATTTCAGAGATTTTTTTGGAATAAATATTTGAGATTATCATCATCATCATCTGTTTGATTTATAGTCCGCCCTCCCCAAGCGGGCTCAGAGCTGGTTACAATAATAAGTAAAAATAGAGAAATACAGTAAAATACACTAAAATCACAGATTCCAAACACAAACATATCAGGAAGTCCACCAGTTCACCATATATAAAAAATGTGGAGGAATGGATCAATATCTTATGGCTGCTCATGTGTGGGGGATGGTTTATATAGTTCCCCTCCCCCCAGGTAGGAGACCAACAGGGAGGCTCATTGATGGATTTAATGTTGACCTCAACCATATGCCTGGAGGAACATCTGTTTTGCATGCCCGCTGAAAAGATGAAAGATCTTGGCGGGCTTGGGTGTCTTCCAACAGAGAGTTCCACCAGGTCGGGGCCAGGATCGAAAAAGCCCTGGCCCTCGTCAAGGACAGTTGAGCCTCCCTGGGGCCAGGGACCACCAGCAGGTGTTTACCTGCAGATCTCAGCACCCTCCAGGGCATATACAGGGAGAGGCGGTCCCTCAGGTATGCTGGTCCCAGTCCATTTAGGGCTTTAAAGGTTAAGACCAACACCTTGAACCTGATCCGGAACTCCATGGGGAACCAGTGCAGCTGCTGCAAGGTTGGAGTTAAGTGTCCCTGTATAGTGTGCCAACAAGGACACGCGCAGCAGCATTTTGGACCTGCTGCAACCTCCGGGTCAGACTCATGGGAAGCCATGTGTAGAGCAAGTTATAGTAGTCCAATCTGGAGATGACCATTGCATGGATTACTGTCTGGCCTGCCGAAGGTGGAAAAAAGCAGACCGGGCAACTGCTGTGACCTAGGCCTCCATTGATAAGGAGGAGTCCAGCGTCACACCAAGACTCCTGGCCAATGAACGGGCACAAGTGCTGCCCCATCAAAGGCTGGGAGCTGGATTTCCGCCCCCCCCCCGACACCCCACGGCCCAAGTACAGGACCTCCGTCTTCATGGGATTCAACTTTGGTCTACTCTGCTTCACCCATCCAGACATGGCCTCCAAAGCTTTAGTTAGGGCTACAGGGGGAGAGCCAGGCTGTCCATCCATCAACAGTTACAACTGGGTGTCATCCGCATACTGGTGACAACCCAGTCCAAAACTCCATACCAGCTGGGTGAGGGGGCACATATACAGATTGAACAACAAAGGGGAGAGTATTGCCCCCTAGGGGATGCTGCACACCAATGTTTGGCATGCTGATAACCTCTCCCCAAGCACCACCCTCTGTCCCCGACCGTGGAGAAAAGAGACAAGTCACTGCAGGGCAGTCCCTTGTATCCCCACATCGGCAAGACGGTGGGTCAACAATTTATAGTCGACCGTGTCAAACACTGCTGAGAGATCCAACAGCACCAGCAGCGCTGACACGCCTCAGTCCAGGTGCCTATGGAGATCGTCTGTGAGGGCGACCAGCACTGTCTCAGTCCCATGGCCTTGGTCAGAAGCCGAACTGAAATGGGTCCAGGACCGATGCATCTTCCAAGAAAGTCTAAAGCTGCTCCACCACCGCCCACTCAATCACCTTACTCAGAAACGGGAGGTTCGAGACTGGGCAGTAACTGGATGGGTCGGTGGGGTCCAAAGTTGGCTTTTTCAAGAGACGCTTCACTACAGCTTCCTTTAACGGTCTGGAAAAAAACCCAGAGCTCAACGACATGTTAATAATAGTCTCCAGTGGGGCCCTCAGCCCATCTACGCTGGCCTTATCTAGCCATGAAGGGCAAGGAGCACATAGTGGGCCTCACCAGCTGCAGGATCCTGTCAACTTTCTCCTGGGAGACCAGACTGAAGTGATCTAAAATCAGACCAGAAGATGGCCAAGGGGTCTCCAGTTCTCTTACTGAATTAACTGTGGCCGGCAGATTGTGGCGGAGGGACAAGATTTTGTCTGTAAAAAACCTCCCAAAAGTCTCACAGCTAATAGCCAAATTTCTAATTTGGCAGTCTCCCTGCAAGAGGGAGACCAAGGACCGAACCACTTGAAACAATTTTACCAGGCGTGAGCCTGCAGATGCTATGGAGGCAGCGGAGTAGTCTTTCTTCACTGCCTTCACAGCCACCTCATGAGCTTTCATAAATGCTCTATAACAGTGTTTCCCAAAGTTGTCTGGACCGTAACCCATTTAAAAAAAAATTCAAAGTTCGGGACCCACCTAATACAATAACCATATATAACGCACCCGTGCCTAACATGAAGAAAAAGAAGCAGCGTTATATTGCTGCTTCCACACGGCCCAGCCAACGTGTTGCGACTGTCACCCTATCAGTTTCAGGGCCCACCCAATATCCGCTCGTGACCCACCAGTGGGTCCTGACCCATACTTTGGGAAACAGCGCTCTATAAGATGATCTTGTCTCTTCGTCCCGATTCCATCACCACACTCGCTCAAGTCGTCTCAGTTCCCATTTCATCCATTGTAGCTCCTCTGTATACCAAGGGGCTAGTCTGACATGGGAACAAAGAGGGCAACGGGGAACAATTTCGTCAATGGCTTCTAAGAGACAGCCATGCCAATCCTCCACCAGCTCATCTAACAAACCGCCAGGGGCACCGGATCCCGCAGAACATTCTGGAAACCAATTGGATCCATTAGTCTCCACGAACAAGCATAAATTTGCTCACTGCCTATGCAGGAGGAGGCTGGCACTCCCAGACAAGCCTTCAGGACAGAGTGGTCTGACCACGGCACCACTTCAGTGGCATCAAGGTCCACACAAATCCCCATCCCAAAGATCAAATCCAGCGTGTGGCCCACTTGGCACATGGGGGCTGAAATAAATTGGGAGCGTCCCAGTGCTGCCATGGATGACACCAGGTCCACAGCCTGAGAGGAGGCAGCATCGTCAGCATGGACATTGAAGTCACCCAAGACTAACAGCCTAGGGTGCTCCAAGGCCCACCCCGCCCCCGCCTCCAACAGGTTCAACAGGGTAGCTGCTGGTGCGCTAGGCAGTCGGTACACCAGACAGATAGCTACACTCTCCTCAGCATCCCACATCAGGCCAACACAATCAATGCCAGTGATCTTAGGTACGGGGGCTGGCCTGAAGGAGAAAGACTCTCGAATGAGTATAGTCACCCCACTCCACCCCCGACCATTCGTTCAGGACTGGTGAAGGACCGAGAACCCTGGGGGGGGGGTCCTTTCAGGGCAACCATTTCACCATCCCTCACCCAGGTCTCAGTCATGCATACCAGGTCCACATTTTCTGCAGCAAAAAAGTCATGTAGCATATTATTAATGGACCTGGCATTACACAACAGTGCCAAGGAAGGCTGTTTCTCCTCCTAGCCCCACAACCTGCATGCCTTGGGATGGGACGCAGGTTGAAAGGACACCAAGCTCTATCTCATCTCTGAGGCCTTCCACTCCAAAACCCTGTCCCACCACCATACCTCCCTTGCCACCAGAGTACTGGGATCCCCATCTCCATTCCAGTCTCCCCCCACACAGCCCTTCCACAACCTCCATCCCGTAACATCATCCTCAGCAATACAGAACAACATAAACTTAGCTGCCCTCAATTAACATCAATATAAATCCCAATACATGAAGGATCTTTGTATCATATGTGGTGGACTTGTGAGGTAGTCAGGCAGTACTGGGGGGAAATAATAAGAGTAATAAGTGAGATTTTACAGTTTCAAGTTAATAAGAACCCAGAACTCCTGCTACTGAACTTGGGAATGGAAGATATTCCAGCACAACATAGGACATTGCTTTTTTACATGACAGCAGCGGCTAGACTTTTGTATGCGCAAAAGTGGAAAGTACAAGAAGTGCCAACTATAGAGGACTGGATTCACAAATTGCTGTACATGGCGGAGATGGATAAACTGACAAGAAAACTAAGAGACCTTGATCCAGGACAGTTTAACACAGATTGGGAGAAGCTGAAACAATATTTGGTGAAAAAATGGGAGGTGGGAGGAGAACTGTGGCAGTTTGAAAATTATTGAAGAAAAACAAAAGAAGAGAGAAGTGACTATACCGGGGGGAGGAGAGTTAAAGAAGAATTACTAAGCAATTATTCTATTTGATTATTCTATACAGTATTAAGTAATAGTTATTATGTGATATATAAGAATAGAAATTAATTAATTAATTATGTTGCTGGCAGATAGGGGTGTAATTGAGAATTAATAGAATTAAAATTCATGAATACAAGCAGGGGGGGAATGAGAAGTAGCATATAGAATATAGGTTAAATTGATTGACTTATGCTGAAGGTATTTTTGGTTATAGCGATATTTAGAAATGTGTAGAATATGAGTCAAATTGATTGACTTTATGTTATAAAGATAAAAGATATAAGAGGAAGTAAAGAGTAACATATAGAGTATAAGTTAAATTGGTTGACTTATAAATGTATTCATCACTTATGAGCACTCAAGTTATGTATAGGGAGGGATAAATTGTTTGTCCCATATTGATGACATTAGAATGAATAAGTTAGAGTACAGGATATTGAGAATATTACCAGTATTATTACTATTGAATAATATGCCAGGAATGTATTAGTTAGTTGATAAGTGAAGGGAAACTGACTTAGTACTGTGTTATAATAGACTAGCTTAGAAGAGTGTGAAAGTATATGTTTAATTGACAAAATAAGTTGAAATGAGTAGGGGAAGAATAGACAAAGGGTTGGAAAACTGTTGGAAGTCAACAAACGGGGGGGGGGAAGGGAGGGGGTTAGAACTGGAATATTAAAGTAATTTGATTGTTATAAATGACGAAATATTTCTAATTCCAATAAAATTTTTTATAAAAAAAATATATATATATATAAATCCCAATACATTTATAGCATTATATAACATTACCCCATGCCTCTCAATTTATCAAGCATAGAACCTAGTCATAAGCCCCCCCTCCGCCCAATAAAATTTCAAATAACCTAAAAGATTCTCAGCAAATCCATGACCCCTCCATCAAATTCAAAGGAATGGCCCACAGTTCCAGCTCTAGGCCATCTAGAACTCAGCCTGATTCTGAGTTCGGTTGGCTAACCCCGACAACCTCTAGGGGCCTTCGATGGTCTCTCAGGCCACCCAGCTGTCTCCAGGCCAGTGCAGAGATATTCCAGCTTCTGGGGGGGGGGGGCAAGCAAGGCACACAAATACACCATGTCCCCCGCACAAGTCCCATGGTCCCAGGCTGCTCACCCCACACCTTCTCTTACCAACCTCTCCTCCAGTCCAGCAGGTTTGTAACCCAATTTTAGTGACTTGAGCAGCATGTTCTTTCTCTTCCACTCCACTTCAACACTCAGCCAGGGCGCCTCTCTTAGACGCCATCCTCTAGCTCCTCAGCTCAACGCCAGCTTCCAAACCTCCAGAACTGCCTGGGAAGGCCTTGCAACTCCCAGCACCTGGGTAATCAGGTAGCAGCGAACATCTCTTTTAAACGCACCTCTCAGCACTGGATAGCACTGGAGTATCAGCGGTGGGGCTCAGCTCAATTCGGTCGCTCAGCTCAGCAGCACAGCTCGGCTCAACTCAACCCTCAACCTGGCTGCTCAAACTCAGCCGCTTGGCTCCGCATGGGGCGTCAGCCTCGGCTTGTCAGTGCTTAACTCAGGCGTCGAATATCAAAGTAATTTAGCTTAACTTCACTCGACTTCACTCAGCCCCGTTCCCCCACCAGGTTTCCCCTGCGTCAGCCGGGCTCAGGGCAGCTCCACCTTGCCTTGCTCAGTTTCGCTCAGCCTTACTCTGTTTCACTATGCTCGCTCACCCGGCTTCCAACTGTTCTGCAGGTTAGCTGTTTCCTCTCTTCTCCTTCCAATTTCAGTTGTTTGCACGGGGTATGGGGTGAAGGTGATGAAAAGCAATGGTGCAGCTTTGTCAATTAAAAAGTTAAGTTAATGCTGGCTAAAAGTAACAGGGAAGCTGTTAAAAGTAAAAGATGGTGGGAGCTGACGAGCCTGTTCCTGTCTGCGCCACCATCTTTTTTCTAAAATCCTCAGGATTCTAAAATCCCAGAATTTGATATTCTCAAATCCTGAATACCATTTCAGATGACCAGAATATACCTGAAAAATACTGATATAGTATTTTTCATTTATATTTTCAGACTGGAAATATTTGGGTGTATATCCCTAGATTATACATGAAATAACTGTATGTAAAACACAAAATCTAGACAAAACTTAACTACAAAGTTTTTTTGCGCTAATGTTGATTCAAAGTACATCACTTCTTCACCAAACGGCAAATAAGCTAGGAACAAAGCTGGATCTGAAAAAAAAGAAATATTTACCCTGGTATTGAGCCATGTCTTTAGACCAGAGAGACTCTGTCCCATACTGAGTCTCATCATATAGAAACCTAACTTCTGTGGCACCAGCATCTTCTGCATTCTGAATTAATTCCTGAAAAAAAGGTAAAACAAATATGTTATTTAATGAACTATAAAAAGGTTGAACCAGATCAACAAAAAATCATCAATTTAGGATTGGCATGCTAGTCAACTGAGAGGGTAAAATATTCCATGAAACCAAGAATGGCACTGTGTAAGTGGCAGCTTACCTCTTCTATTTTATGACGATGTTATTTGCTTCTCTGTCCCCTATTCCTGCAGCAGTCGGAGCAAACCTAGCAGAGCCTTCCTAAATAATCAGCTACTAAAACTACAGGAATCTGAATAAACCCACCTTCCCCAACTTGTATGTTATGTGCTGTCAAGTCACCTCTGACCTATGGTGACCCTATGAATGAAAGACCTCCAGAGGAGATTAAAATTGTTATCTAAATCATAATGCTGAAGCACAGAAGGAAAAATGAAAGCAATGATATCAATTAACACCTCAATGCCAGCTGAAGTAGTAGAGTAGCCATACCAGGAGTCCATCCCCCCACCAAAAAAAACCAATCAACTCTGCCCCTTAAACATTTTAGGTGTTCAAACTGTTTACAATTCAGGGCCAAACAAGACATTATTATTTACTATTATCACAAGTCCTGATCTGTATGGCCCAGGTTAGCCTGATCTCATCAGATCTCAGAAGCTAAGCAGGGTTGGCCCTGATTAGTACTTGGATAGAAAAGCACCATGGAAGTCTAGGGTTATTACGCAGAGGCAGGCAATGGCAAACCACCTCTGAATGTCTCTTGCCTTGAAAAAACTACAGAGTTGCTGTGAGTCGCTTGTAACTTGATAGCACTTTCCCCCATAATTATCATAAATCAATAAAATACAAATATAAAAATAGCAATGACATTCAACGAAAACATTTAAAACACAAAACATTTGATGAGCCATGTTGAGAGAGAACCGTTCCATCTCCTTCCACAAACCCAAGCCCCTCAGCCTTGCTTCAGCTTCTCCTTGTTTTTGCTCCCCCCCCCCTTTTCCTTCTGCCATGTATTGCTGTCATTTCTTTACCTCCATCAGGCTCTAAAAGCAATCAAGATATCTGAAGCATCCAGAATTTTTTTAAAGAGACCAAGTTTTTAAGGCTGGTGATGGAGCAAGGAGAAAAGAGGCCATGGCAGCCGAGGGAAATCCTTCCATTGGCTCCATGCATTCAGAGGTAACAATGTCAGAGTGCTACAGCCCCAGTGCTGCCAGAAAAGGAAACCAGTGCAAAGACCGGAGGCCCAAGTAATACATGGAATCACTGGCCTTCTGTCCATTTCCCAGGTGCTCTGGAAATGTGTATTCAAACCTCACTGTCGCAGGCATGACAAGAAACAAGAAGGTCCCCCTTTCTTTTCTCATTGTATTCCTTATCAGGAAAGGAGAGGATTCAGCAATGTATCTTTGATGCACTGTCCCTCTCTGCCCTCACCCCTTTCATCAAACAAATTAATTGTTTCTTTAATACACAATGAGAAGTCAACTTAATGTATCACAAAGAGATAAAATGCTGGCAAAATGGCTATTAAGGAAGATACGTTGGCTAACTAAATAGATATTTAATGCAGTAAAACTTTTAAATAATATTTACTTTAAAATATTTTATGCTTTACCTTAAGAATCTGTCCTCCTTCAGGATATCTTCTCAAAATATCTTTAAGGAAATCAACAAGTGGTGGTGTCGTTTGTCCAAAACGGCCTAAAAATGCAGAAGAGACAAAACTGTTTCAGAAACACATATAATTGTTATTTTTGTCACATTAGCAAATTTACTGTTTTCAGATTTTTTTCCAGCCAGGCAACTTGTACGGAGGTGGCTGCCTGCAACTTTGCCATTCAATTGCCCTGGTTGGGCAGCCACAGTGGTTACCACTGCACAAATCGCTCATTGATACTACAACCAGGTCTGCTTCCACCCAAGGGGTGGGGCATGGTAATCATACCACAACTACCACAACTATTGGTCAATTCACACTTGCTATGGAGATTTCAGATGCAGCAGGGCAATCCATGGTCCTAATATAGTTTGCCCTGTTTGTTCTTCACACCAGATGTACATTCCCCCACCCACCCCCTCCCAATATGTCAGGCCACCGTCATGATTTCCCAACCACCTTTTCTTTTCTTTTTTTATTTCAGAATGCATGCATGCTGCTGCTTGGGAATAGCTCAAAGCTGAAATGCTTGGTTTTTTAACCTCCATGTTTGAACAGTAGGGATAAGGAACAACACAATGCCACTCTCTCCACACTTGCCTCCTTGTAATGAATTCAGCAACATTTAAGCTGTGGGAAAGGCAATGAGGACAGTCCTCCCTCCCATTCCTGATTAATGAATGAATTACTTAATTAGACTGGGCAAGGCAATGGGGCCAATAAATCCTCCCTAGTGAATTAGTGCCCTACGGATTTCAGCTACATTTCAGCTCTAGGAAAGCAAATTCCTCTCTTCCTCTGTGTCGAAGCATCTCTGCAGTTCTAAACTGGGGCCACCCCTCTCCCCATGCATTGGCTTCTTTCTAAGTTGAGCGAGGCAATAGGGCCAATCCCCTCCCCTCTCTTTGAGCCAAGCTACAAGTGACGAATTACACTTGCCTGGCTAGTGAACAGACTCACGTGTATTCCTCTGTTCTCTTGCTCTCACTAAGTGGAGAGCAAGTGAATGGCAAGTGTAATTCGTCACTTGTAGCTTGGCTCTCTGTGTCAAGAATCTCACATAGTTAGTATAAGCACCACAGTAAGCATGGATGTGTTTTTTGGTTACAGGAATGGCAGTAAGCTGTGAATCCTTGCCTTACCCAATCCTTCTATTTCAGTAATGCAAGACTTATGTATTGCTTACGAATACAAACACACATACAACTCTGTATTTTCATAGCTCAACAAACAGTGCTGTTACCATTGCTCAGCACTCAAAAGAAAACAAAACAAAAACATTGCTCAGCACTCAAAAACAAAACAAAAGAATAAGTTAATGTGACAATGTAGATGAGGGGAGAATGAAGGGAGCATTCCTTTCCACTGAAACCGAAGGCATCCCTTCCCTTCTGGACACATTAAAAAGATGGTGAGAAAGATTTTTGTCTTTTTTTTTTTTAAAGAAAGCATTTCTTTTAGAGAAAAAATACAGGTTACTTACAGATGGGAGCATGAATGCGGGACAATGTAATGGGGAAACAAAAAAAAACCCTGCACAACCCAGACCGTCCCAATTGATTCTACCACTCAAGTATTCTCTCTAGTTCCATTGGGCCATACCCCCAGAATTCCATACATACCCACTGCTGAAAGATCAATCAATAAATCTGTTGTCTGCATGCCTTCATTCAAAACTTATTTTAATTTACAACACGCTTGATGAAATTACTCTAGAGAAGCAGCTAGCTGTCTATAACAGCAGAACAAGAGCCTTGTAGAACAGCAAAGACTAACCTTTGCAGCATTAAACTTTATGCTATAATAATAACACTAGCACCCTAAGAATATAGTTTTAATGAAATCAACTGCTGTTTCATTATATTTGAAGGAGTTTACTGGTGGTTTTCTGCTGTATTATTATTAAAGGTATATAGCATTTGGATACCCCATATAAAGTCATACCTTATTTTTAAAGTAAGTTCAGCAAAAAATAAAATAAACTCTTGTAGAATTATTTATTTTAATAACTCGTACACAATACAAATCCAATTCAAAGCATAATAATCATATTAATGTATGCTGTAACTATATCTCAGCATACAACTAAAATTCTCATTAAAAATTCTCATTAAAAAGATATAGGCTTGGATCCAGACTAGATGTTTTCATGGGTGCAAAGATTTCCACCCACAGAGTTCATTTCCCCTCTACCCGTGAAATCCTATTTTGGGGAAGAAGGGACCCCAAGGAATAGGGGCATTTCAGGCTGCCATAGGAGGAAGGAGGCAAAGAATTATGCTCCATGTACAGAAATCCTTATACCCATGGAAATGTTAGTGCGGAGCCAGCCCAAAATTATTTATTTGATTTAGTGTATAACACAATGCAGACCATACTTTACTACAATTATTACTACTTTTTTGCCATCATTTCACTGTCTGCCTGGTCAGTCACCTGTAAAAACTACACACTCAACTCAGTGTGAAGAAGTATGAAGAAGGGAGCTCTGCCTCTTGAAAGCTTAAACCTTGAAAATCTTGTTGGTCTCTAAGGAGCCACTAGACTCAAATCCAGTAGATAGTGTGTCAGGAAGACCCAAGTTCAAATCCTCACTCTAACATGGAAGCTTGCTGTGTGACCTTGGGCCATTCACACACTCTCAGACTAACCTACCTCACAGGGGAGAATGATATAAGCCACTTTGGATCCCCATTGAGGACAAAGGCGAGGTATAAATAAAATAAACAAACATTCAAGCTACACTACACTTTCAAACTATTTGTAACTTTCCATGCCTGCAAATCAGCCTCTTTACAACACTGAGGACTGCTCAATGAAGTTTTGGTGGCAGTTCAAAGAACCCAAACCAACAAACTCTCTCAAACAGAAATTTTCAATGTTTAGCAATCTGAGGACCCCATTCTTGTGTATAAAATTTCACAAGCCCCTGAAGCCCTCCCCTCTTCCCTTGCCAGCATATACTGAACAATCAACCTTTCTCAAAACAAAAACCAGTCACTGTTTTATTACACACTACAATAACACATGGTCCAAAAAGTTCTGCAAAAAGATGTTCCAACTGTATATACGACCACTGAAATTGTTAAAACGCTAAACATAGTAGTAACAGAGAAAAGAGGAAAATGGAAGGGGCAACAGTTGAAGGAATGGTTTATGGTATTTACCGTACCTCCTCCTTTCAAGCCCTTTGACAAAAGGTCTAGAAACACATGATTCTGGGAAGTCTGAAGGTCCTCAATCTTGATGAAGTCAGGTAACTGAAATGAAAGGAGATTTTAGATGTTGAGCATTCTTGAATATGCTGCTCCTCACCATAACCGCAACTAGTGAGACAAATGGTTTCATTTCCCAAATAAATGGGTAAGTTTACTATGTGCATGACCAAAGGGGAAGGATTATAAAGCTCATAGATGTAAGAAAGCCTGAGCCTATGGCAAAGCTGAGAGCACATGGACGTAATGTGCAGAATGAGTTCAGCCATTCACTAGTCAATCAGTTGGAAGGGAGCAACCCTATTCATTTTGTTTTTCTTGTTCCATTGACCTTTTGAGTTTTATCTCCAAGACCCAAGAATCAAGTTGGCACCATTAAACACACTAGCACCTGTTAAGGACACCCCATCAGGAATCACTGGCTTAAGACTTCAAGAATTCTGATCTTCCTGTGCTCAGGGCAGGGAAACAGACCACAACTGCTCAATTAGCGCACAACATTTCTGAGAAGTGCTTCACTGCCCCAGGACACTAAGATTCTATACCATTCTATCTGAGATCTTGCAACAGGGCAAACAAAAGGAAGCAGGTTGGCCACAAGTCATTTTAGACATTCATGAATCAAAAAAAGCATCTTTAATTATGTCTGGAATATACACTCTCACAGCTTTCTCATGTAAATTCATTTATTTTGCAATAGCAGAATGTCAAAGGGAGCCTAGGTCCCAGTTTAGAAGTTCTAAGAGATGAGGAAGCTTACCTCTCTTCCATGGTGGTATAGACACTGCTCACTTACTGGAAAACCTGTTTCTGGATAAATTAACTCTTTGATGCCTCCAACAGACACTGAAGGTAGCACCTCAAATGTCCTGCAGCCCACATAGTCATGAAGCACAGTTACCCTTGCCGACCTATACCATCAAGAAATCAAAGGAAGCTGGATTTGAATAAATAGCAAAAGAATACAGTACATTACCAAGCAGAACAATATTTTAATTGTTCTGTTGTTCATACTTAGCATATACAGCCTCTCAAACCTCACAGAATTCTTCAGACATATAAATATTTCATAGGCTGTACCAGTACATAAAAACTGTGTTACTCAATCAGACTAAAAGACCATCTAGTCCACAACCTGCGCAATGGTCAATCAGAGAATCTCACACACCAAGAAAGGCATGATAGCCATAGCTGTCCCCTTTTATTAGGTGCTGGGGGGAGAGATATAGATGGTCCTGTAATACTAATATCCACTAATATGATTAAGTGCCACTTCTTTTCTTTTTTGCCTGCCCTGAACTTACTTTCTTCAATTTCATTGAATGACAAAGTTCTTATGTGAGGGGTGGGTCTTCTCACACTTCTACACTACTCATAACTTAATAAAACCCTGTCATCATATCCCATCCCACACTTTTCTAGACTAAAAGGCTCAATCGCTTTAGCCTTTTGTTGGAAAGGTTCCACTCTTTGCTCATTTTAGTTGCTTTATGGGAGCCTTAATCAGCTCTGTACTTTTTTTTTTAACAAAGAATGACCAGCGCTTACAGAGATTTACACAATTGTATTTTGATACTTGTAGTTTTAAAAATTGCCTAATTAATAATTACATACTTATTATAATTCTCAGTGCAAACTACCACTGCAATTCCTAGCCAGGGACGTGTAGAGGAGACTCAGACAACTCACTAATGTGAATGAAATATGTATTTCTAGACCTTTTTGAGGGGAAATATTCATTATGGAATATTATGGAATATTCATTTTTCCCCTAAGAGCAATTCTTTTTCCTTCTAATGTGAGGTTTCTTGGCAGGAAGGCATTTCTTCATTGCCCTTCAATTTCTTTCAATCCACAGCTATTATCCTGAATATGCTCTTGGCTTTGCTTGCACCTGTCACTTTCTCCATATGTTAACAAATCACTGGGGGCTGGGGGTAGGGGGGAGAAAGTGCATGGTATTCCACCCTGATCAAAAAGCAGCTGCAATACACATCCCTTCCTCAAGATTCCCCACTTTCAGTTGCAAAACACAGATAACAGGATGGGGGATGGATCCTGTGCTACCTTGAAGAGTAACAAATGCATTGTGGCAAAAGCCTTCATAGACTGAAGTCTACATTGTCCTGCAGTGAACAGTAAAGATGTATGTGCACACTTATGCATATGCACATGGGAATGTGGGGAGATCTTTGAAACTGTACTTTATTTGTATCACTTTCACCCCTCATTCTCTTGCAAGATGACCCTCAAGGAAATCTGCAGCATGGAATTTTTAAAAAAACAATTTAACTAATAACATAATATAGATAAAATATAACCATTTTTTTAAAAGCAGGAGTGCTGGCACCCAAACATAAAATAAGCGTTAAAAAACAAGAGCTATGGACTTTAAAAAAAAAAAAAGTAGAGAACTATTAATAGCCATAAAAGCAGCAAAAGTATCAGATGAATAATTTGAGACAAATATCGAGCTCTCCCTAATCCTCACTGTCCATGTTCATACATCTGATAGCCCCGGCAGGACCTGGGCTGGTTTTTGCTGCAAGGTATAAGAAGCCCAATCCTGAAGGGGTCGCATTTCCTGGGAATTAACAGCACAATCCTAAACAGAGAGTTTCAGGTATGTGAAGAAGGGAGCTCTGACTCTGGAAAGCTTACACCCTGAACGTTACACCCTCAATGGATTTAGAAGGGCGGTTTAGGATAGCGAGGTGAAGCCCCACTGTGTCAGCGGGCCTTACTCCCACGTAAGCGCAGCGTATTACGCTGCCTCCCCTAGTCGAGCTATTGTTGACTCCTTGTGCTGAGGAGAAAAAGAACGAGGGGACGCCAGAGGCTTTCGAAGATCCCTATAGGACGGCAGCCCGCCTTTTCCATCCCGCCCGGCCTCACTTACATGCCCTTCCCAAAGCCCCCGCCGGCCTCCTCAGCTGAGGGAAGCGCCTGGGGCCCGGCGGCCTCCTCCTGTTCCTCGCAGAAGCCGTTCAAAGCCGCCACTCGCGCGCCCCGCGGCTTGAAAGAAAACCGTTAGCGTTAGCAGCAGCCGCCAGGCCTCTCCGCCCTCCTCCTCTACGCAGCGCGGCGCCGGTTCCGCACATGGGGGAGAGGGTAGGACCGCCCGGAGGAGGGACGAGCAGCGCCGGCGGCTGACGGAGGGGGCGGGTGGCCAGGCCTCTCCGCATCGATGGAGGGAGGGGAAAGCTTGCACGTCTGCTCACACGACCGACCCGCGAAGGACAAGAGACAGGCGGTGTGGAAAAGGACGGCCGCGGCCCTCATTCTCCCCCCCCGCCTTCCTACTGCAGCAACTGCGGTACGCCCTGCGCAAAGAAGCCGTGACACGCTGCAGAAGCGTCCAGTCAGAAGGTGGCAGAGATATTTAAGGTGAAGGTATAATATTTTTAGTTTTGACTCTCAAAAGCTTATACTCTGGAAATCTAATTGGTCCGTAAGCGCAACTGAACCCGCACCTTGTAAAGATTAGCAGACTGATTGCAGCAGAAGCTGCTTCTGTGGTAAAAGCCACGGTCCGATACCATGAACAAGGTGCCAAAGTTTCTTCCACAACAGAGTTGCCAGGCACCAGCTGGGGTTTGGAGTTCCCCTGGAATTATAACTGATCTTCAGACTATATTTCTTAGAGGAAATGGCAGCTTTGGAGGGCAAGACTATGAAATTATACCCCGCTGAGGCCCAAACCCCACCCTCCCCTGGCTCCACTCCCAAATCTCCAGGAATTTCACAAGGAAGAGTTGGCAACCGTATGCTAGCACTAGGTTTGGTTTCAAAGTTCCATCACGTTTGAGAGCAACTTTCATGGAAATGAAGTATTCAGTGGATCTTTACGCTGACACTGTTTTCACACAATGGCAATCTCAAAAGGTACATTGAAAGTGGGGAGGCATGATTTTGTCCAGCCCAGTTCAGGGATGCAGCTCCCACCAACTCATTTTTCTCAATGTATGCTTGGGGGCATCAGATAGTTGGGCCAGAGACAATGATGGAGTATTGACAATCGCCCAGTCATGGAGGTGCAAAAGCCTCATTTTGAGGTGGAGGGATGCATAAAGCTTCAGCCCATTAATTCAGTTATTGTGCTGAATAAGAGACTGGGAATCAAGATGCAGCTTACATTGTGTGGTGCCTAGTCGGTCCCAGATATAACTGAATAACAAAAATTAGTGTGGGGAAATGCAAAACTAAAAGTTACACAACTCTACTGACAATGCAATGAAAAATCAGCCTCTATTAGAAATTTCAAACACAGGATTTCAACCTTAAATTTAGCACAGTACTTGAAACCTTGTATGCATAAATGGGACAGCAGTACTTTAGCTGTAACAAAAAGTGACTTGTTATTGGGTATCATACCTTCGTGCATTACAATAAATAATGCAGAGCTACCACCTCTTTATTCCTTACTCAAAATAATGAGTGTGTACATTATTCTATCCTTTCTATTGAAAAAGCTAAGTATATGTAATATTCAATGGTATACTTTCAAAGCATGAGGCACTTTTAATGTGTTCTGGAATATAACTCAAAACTATTATTAGGGATTTCTTTAAAAAACTGTGGGGAAACTGAGTCATCTCACTCAAACCTTTAAAATCAAAATGTACATTCACATTTCCAAACAAAATAGCAATGCTAATGTTCAAAGTTCAAGTACTAGTACTTCTACTATGTTGTTTTTTGTTTCCAAAATTAAGATGTTAAAAAAATACAACATTTAAAAGATTTTATATTTATGTTTGCACAAACATTTAATTTTTGACAAAAAAAGAAATAGCAAGAATAGCAGCTGTGGCTTGGGTACCATGGAAAATCTTAATAAAGGAAGGAACTTTGATCAATGGAGCAGAGCTTCCATATCTATCCCTTCCCACTACGGCCCCTAACGGGGAGAGAGTCAGAGCTTTGCAGTGGGTTGGGAGTGGGGAGATTGTTGAAAATCTCCACTTTAATTAGTGGAAATTGGAACTGGATCCAACCCAATATCTTATTTACCTGACAGCTTTTATCTCCCAAAAACGTGTGTAATCGTCATCAGAATATATAATTTTCAACATGCCCTCCTCTGTGGATACTTAAATCCAGAGACAAGAGTCATGGACAGTCAAAATGGATCTTTCTGCAAACCTGAGGAAAGCCCAGGTTTGCAGAAAAACCTGACATCTAAAAAAATACATTGGGACACCTGTAGCTTTCAGAAACAAATGCCCTCAATGGCCATTGCTAGGCAACCACACCAGTATTGTCAGGCTTGGTTTCTGTCAGTAAAAGGCATGGGGAGGAGCAAGCCCGTTTCCAGGGCTGTTTGGCCTTTGAAAGACAGCTCACTGGGGCCAGGCCCAGCAACAACCACTGAGCAACATAATATCTCACAGACCTGCCACTGTTCGATAACTGCCACCCCATGAAAGCTGGTGTGGTTTAATGGTTAGAATTTAAGACCAGGATCCCCATTCTGCCATGAAAACTCACTGCTGGCCATGTGCCAGTCACATAATCTCAGCTACCTACATTACAGGGGTAGGGTTGCCAGGTTCCCTTGCCCTTTTGGTGGGAGGGGGGACCCCACACTTACCTTGTCCCTTGCGTGTACACAAAGTGCTCATTTGCTCCCAAACCAGTGCAGAAGGCACAGGAGCATATGCATGCTTCCCAGCAGGCTGATTTGGGCCTTATGCAAAGCATGGGCGCACTTTTGGAGCAGTGCAGTGACGTCAGTGACATTGTCATGCTGCCCCCAGGAGGTTCATTCCCTGCCTCTCCCTCCCCCCCCCCGCCAGCCAGGTAATAGGTAGTAGGGGGCAAAATATGGGAACAGGGGATCCCCTGCCCCCACTGGAGGAATGGGATTCCTACTGAGAGTTGTTGTCAGGATAAAATGGTAGAGAGGAGAAAGGTGGGGTATAAATAAATAATAAATATAGCTGAAGATGGGGGCAGATAAAAGCTGGGTGGGTGCTTGGGTGGGTGGAAAGGAAAAAAGGAAGAGTTGCCCCGAAAAGGGAAACAGGAAATAGTGTGAAGAGTCAGATACAGGGGAAACGGAGGTGCCCCTTGCAAGTGTTTGTGGGTTCTCCACTCTGCAACTGGGCCAAGCCTATTAACTGGCACCCCACAACTGGGCCAACAACTGTGCAGTGGTGGGAACTGACCAGAGATTTCCCAGGAAAGGGCTGGCAGGGGGAGGGAATGAGGGAAAGCAGAATATAAGGGCGCAGAGAATGGTAGGTTGGCTGGAGGGTGGGAAGAAGAGAAGGAAGCAAGAAAATGGGAAAGGCTATTGTGGCCCTTCAGGGAAGGAAGAGAGGAAACAGTGGGAAAGGAGAAATGAGATGCCTCTTGCAAGTATTTTTGGGTCCTCCACATGATTAACATAATATCTGTATTCTTTTTAAAAAGCAAACCATGTTTTCACAAAGATCTTTTTATTTAAAATTTATCCTAACTAAAACAGAGGAGCATTTAAGTAAGTAAAATGTGACTCCCTGAGCTGGAATTTGTACGACTGTGAAATACTGTTACTTATTCCAGTATAAGCTCATTGAAATCCATCCACTGCCCATGTAACAAAGAAAATCATTCAGACTACCATAAACTCAAGTTACCAAGCATTTCAGTGTCGCCTTACTAAAAACCTCTATAAAACCCATGTTTTATTAAAAAGATTATAAACTAGTTCTTAATAAGCAGTTTTTTTAAAGGGAGCTGTGGAATAAAATGGACTACTAAAATAGCTAAGTAGGTTAGGTAATGCTACAGACATTGTTCAGTGTACTGTAGATATGAATGTCATGGGCCTTTTCTGCATGGGTGATTTACTCCTCCTTTTGTGTGTTCACTCCTTAAGGTTCAGATTCATTTTGGCCATCAACCTTTCCACACACTGCTTTTAATCCTGGTGTGGGTGCTGTCTTTTTTTATCCACACAGATATGAAATAAAGAGGGTTATGTGGTGAGGTATGAACGTCATCATTGGTGTCACTGTCCATGTCATATCGCCGCCGCCACCCCTTTTTTTTACTCTTGTGCAGGCCCAGTGGCATGATTGCATTATAATGGTATGACATTACAACCAAAGGCATCCAGCACTAAGGCATTAGCAGTAAGAAAAAATAACAAAAAGAAATGAAAGTGAAAATAAACCCAACATGGCGCATGTGCACACACAACTTTTAAACAAGAAGAAAGCACAAAACTTTTAAACAAGAAAGCACAGAAACCTAAAATAGATCCATGTAACCATAACACAAATTAACCATCATATTGTTATGAGGTACTTTTTTGGTGAAGAAAACTTTATGACATTTGTGGCAAATCAGGGCCTTTCCTCCCACTGGTAGACCCCGCTCTTCCTACTCCTCCCTTTTCGCCTAGCCAGGCACCTGAAGGGGCTGTCTCACATTTCTGTCTCTGGGTAGTTGCTGCCACCACTGTCCCTGTATAGGATTCTGGTTAGGCGGGACAGCCTCCTAACCTCCCTCTGGTTATGTCTCTTTGTATTCCTTGACATCTCTCCCCTCCTAGTGGACCCAAGCAGTTGGGGATCTATGTGGAACAGAGGGTGTTCATTCCTTCATTAATCAACAAAATTTATTTAAGATTATAACTCCATCCAGACAAGTATGCAGTGAACAGAAGACGATATATAACATAAGGAAAAAACAAAACCCCTAATCTCTCTCCCTCTGTCTCTATACTCATGTCCTAGCTGGATGTTGCATAGGGCAGGCACGATACCTGGGGTTTAACTCAAACCTACAACTCCCCTCTGAGTCATCTCTCTCTTTCTTCAGCCACCAACTGTCAACTTCCAACCCCCCTCCACCAACTGACTCGCTCTCCCTCCAATCAAATTCCACTCCAGAACTGGCCCCTCCCTCCTGCAGTACCTAGAAAGTTAAATTCACCAACAAAATGGCGTTTCTCCACAATATTATAATATTTTTAATGTTGTTGTCTCATTATGTTGGTTTGCCCCCCAGTGTTGGCCTCTATCTCCCAGGTCTGGGTCAGCCTGCACAGATGCTCTAGTTTGGACGATGAGAGGGGGATGTCATAAATCCTAAACAAAATTTCTATCCAGAGCATGGCTGTCCAGTATCGGGGGAATTTTTTTTAAAGACAAGAATAGTGATGTAATGGGAGGCAGAGGCTGCCGTGCAGGGGGTGAGGGGTAAACCAACACAATGAGAGAATGGCATTACAATGTTATAACATAAAGTTTTCTTCACTCACACACACACAAAAGCATCTTGGGAAAGAAAGAGGAGGAGGGAAGGGGGAGAGAGGAGTTGAGAGGAAGATGTAGTGACCAATCAGCAAGAAGTGGCCAGTAGAGGGGGGAGGGCAGAACAGAGGAGGGAGGGGGGGATGAATGGAAAATTCTGCTTGATTGAAAAAGCCAACTCAAAACTGCATCAAGAAAAACATCGAGGAATAAGCACAAGCAGAAAATCCAAAGAGAAATCTTGAAAACGCCACAATGAAATCTGAAGGGGGAATTAAGCATTCAGAATTTTTTTTAAAACTCAGAGGTATGGGGCCAAAAGTTGTGAAAATCATCCATGCAAAAAAAGGTCATGCTGATGGGGAGGCCCTGATTTGCATAAATCACACTGCATATGGCTTTCAGAAGTCACAGACTATCCTACATCATTAGGAATAGATGTCAGAAAGCACACATTCTCTTCTTAGCTCAACCACCAACTTCCTATGTCAGATCCCTCACTAAGCCAGGAACCAAATGCACAGACCACCACATAAGCTTCCTACTGTTCTTGTGGAACCTCTCCCCATACCCTGCGCCCACAAGATATTATTTAATAATTATACGGAAAAATTACATCCCATCTTTCCACCCTTTAGATGTTCAAGGCAGTTTACAGCATCCAGATAACGACATTAGATGCGGCAAGATCGGGGCTGATAAAAATACACAGTCAGTCCTTCCATGGATAGCTGGCTTGATGACAGTTACAGTCATCAGATGAGAGGGCTAGCTGGGACCACCCACCCACCCTCTCTCAGGATATCAGTGGCAATGACAGGGCAAAGAGCAAGTCTCCCAAAAGCACCCACACCAGTAGCAGTGCAGGATAACATCTTGGCTAAAGTCAGGCTGCTCCTGCCACACAGTTTTTTTTCTATAGACCTCTGGCTTGATGGCAGCCCTCATAGTCTCATCTGTCACTCAGGCATGGAGAAAGGAAAGGGCATTTGATCTCATCTGACTCAGGCATCTGTTTAGCCCCTCCCCACACAAACCTTGCATACTGATTGGCACTTGGCAGTGTCAGAGTTGATAGCATAGTTTATCTGTAGACAAGAACACTATATATACTATAGATATATGATTTTTCTCACTCTGGTATCCCTTTGCATCAGTAGTAAGGCAAGTCCCACAAGATACAACTTGTTTATATTCACAGGTCATTCCTGCTGAATCAGGGTTACTATTTATAATTCAACAGCTCACAAAATTCATAAAGAACTTGATTAAGTCAAAAGTAAGGCATTTAATATCCAAAACAATACAAGACAGTTGCTTACACTGAAAAGTTTTAAGCATAAAGGAATTTATAAAGAACACTAAAAAATGAAACAAATTTTTGTTGCTGTAGGGGAAACAGCTTTCTTCATGTATCAGAAACGGCCCATGTCCCCCATTCAAATAATACATGTCAACAAATATGAAAAGATTTTCCCCTATGATTATTTCAACTGCAAACAAACATAAACAAAGACTACTGTGTCATCTTACAAAATGGCTCTATGTGGCATCAGCTTTCACAGGCATCAGCTGTTGCCTATGAAGGCTTATGGCAACAGATCAAAGAATCTCACATATTTGAGGCCCTAGCTATATATGGGGCTGTGGTGCATCACTTCAGTAGTAGGAACTGCTAAAAATTTCAGCAGCTCAGGAGTCTGCACCTGCTCATAGTTTCTTTGGATTATGGCACTAAGTCTTACTTATGGTCTAGCAACCTACAAAGATGCACTGTTTCAAAGTGGATCAGTGCTTTAGTGCAGTGATAACTCAGTGGGTCTTCTGCACCGTTACCCAATGTGGCACCAGCTACCTCAGGTAAGTGGGCAAGGCCCTTGCCCAGAGGGGCTTGTGGTCGGCAGATGCCACAGGAGGAACAGCTAAGCTGCAAGCCTCCTTCAGGTGCAGGCCTCATCACAGGGACGCAAGTAAATGTGGCTCTTGGTTGACAGCAACTGTGAATATAGCAGTGTGCAATCCATGCAGTGAGTAGCACGGGTTTAGGGCATCTTTATGTGTGAAAAACAAATATGCCACCCTAAGCTACTTGGAGGAAAGGCATGATATCAATATGATAGACAGAAATTAATAATAATTGTGTACAGGAATTGTCGTGTCAGATTTGAAAAAACAGCTTTTGCCAAAATGCCATCATCTATACAACAGTTAAAGATATAGGGTTTGTAATGTTGAAAAGATAAACCATCCCTGCTGTAAGAGGAATTCTCAAGCAATCACAGATCTAACATTTAATAGGAGAAATTTCTCACCATGGAGAATCTGCCAAATGTATTTATTTATTTAAAACATTTCTATGTCACTTTTCTACCAAAATAGAGTCTCCAAGGCAGTGAACATCAAAACAGCTTTAAAATAAATGTAATTATATATAAAATAAACATTTCAATAAAAACATATAAACACACAAAAATAGCAACACAACCAGGCAGAAGGGCCAGTAAGTTATTGGGAGTATGCCAAAGAAAATTTAAAAGTCTTCTGCTGGAAGATTATGACAGAGGGAGACAACTGAATCTCCCTGTGGAGGAAGTTCCAAAGTTTTAGTGCCACAGTTGAGAAGTACCTTTCTTGAGTTGCCGCCCATCTAGCTTCAGATGGTGGGGCATCCAAAACAGGACCTCTGAAGACGACCAGAGTGGATGGGTAAGTTCATATGGGAGAAGGCTGTCCTTAAGGTATGCTGGCCCCAAGCCATATAGGGCTTTAAAGGTCAATACCAGCAATTTGAATGGGCCCAGAGGAAAACTGGGAACCAGTATAAATGGAAGAAGACTGCAGTGGTATGGTCCCTACGGTCCACACCAGTCAACATTCTGATTGCAGATAAGGGAGGAGCAGTAGTTGTGTGGGACAGAGACGATTACATTAAGGAGGCATTTAGACAATTGAACAAAACTAGTCATTATAGAAAGAGCACAGAAAACCCCACTTCAATTATTAAGAAAGAAATTGTGAGTATTTTGGATGAGGCTCTACTAGAGGGTTGCATAAATAAATCTACTTACGATTTTTTAATTGGAAACAGAGGGTAGAGTGCCACAGTCATATCTCCTTCCTGAAATTCATAAAGGTACTTTTCTACTCCTGGCAGACTTACTGTCTCAGGCTGTGGCTCTGTTTTTGAACCTCTGGCAATGTCTTTGAGAGATACCATGGACTTTTAAAATTGCATCAACAGCATCCAAGAGATATTTGAGGATGTCATTTTTGTGACTATGGATGTTGTCTCTTTATATACAAACATTTCACCAGATGAAGCTATAGACCTTTTGCAAGACATTTTTGATAAGAGGGAGCATTTTTCCAGTCCACCCACATCTTCTTTTATGCCAACTAGCTGAACTGTGTCTGAAAAGGAACTATTTTTAGTTTCTGGGTCAATTCCTTTGGCAAATTTCAGGAACAGCCATAGGGTGCAAATAATATCGATAGAGACAGTATCAACCTTCACAAATGATGTTTGATTGATATTTTTATCATTTGGAAAGAGTCTCAGAAGATTTCCTTATGAAGTCTGGCCAGTTTATAAGTACCATACATAACAGTATTAAATTTGAAATATATTATGACAAATCGAAAGTCATTTTTTTGGATGTACTGATAAAGAAGGAAGGCAGGGTGATATATATGGATATTTTCAGAAATCCTACTGATGCAATTTTTTTTCTAGCTGGTGATAGTTTCCACTCTTATCACCTGAAAAAAAAACCTTGCCTTTTTCTCAGAGGGAAACTACACAAGATACCCGAGCACATGTCGGGTCCTGCAAGGTTCCCTGGGTAATGTAGTCTTACAAAGAACAGCTGCTCCGTACAATTTTCCACCAGGGGAAGAGTGGTGGTAGGGATTCTCTCTGTGTCTCTTGCAAAAAGCCTCCACTTGGGTTTTTCTCTGGGAGCTCAGGGGCATGTGTGTGTGTGGATGTAACAGGAGGCAGGAAATCCAGGGTGGCTTTTTGCAAGAGAAAAAGAGAATTCACAATGTGATTGTCCGCCAAAGAGAAGAGCAGTGTGTGTGTGTGTGGGGGGGTGTTCTTTCTCTCCTTTTCTCTCTCGCAAAAAGCCACCCTGGATTTCCTGCCTCCTGGTACATCCACCCCTCCCCTGAGCTCCCAGAGGAAAATGCAAGCAAAGGCTTTTTGCAAAAGACAGAGAGAGAATTCCCTGTACTGCTCTTCCCCCAGCACAGAATCGCATGGAGCAGCTGTTCTTTGTAAGCCTACACTACCCAGGGAACCTTGCGAGACCTGACACATGAAGAATACATGCCGGGCATCTCATGTAGTTTGGCTCATAGATGTTGAAAATTAGGAGGAATTGCAGCCAGGATGTAGATTTTTATAGACAAGCCAACATATTTATGAATCTTAAAGGACAGCAGATACTCCTCTAAAGTTCTCAAGCAAGCTTTTTATAAGACAATATCTTTATTAATATCTAGGACTCATAATAACTCAGACAGAATGATCATCCCTTTGACCTATGATTGTACTTTTACTAGTGTGAGAAATATAATTAAAAAAAATTGGTACCTTTTGTGTGATATTCCCAGATGCAATACAACCCTCTGTTTACTTTTAAGAGAGCAAGAAATCTTAAGGATATGCTGTCAGGAGTACACTGAAGGAACATACTTTAGGATAATACCCTGATTGTGGGGAGTGGAATTCCAAGATAACTTTCCATGTGGCAATTGCCTGAAAACCAACATGTTTCAAAAATCTCCAAAGGCTAGAAGATACTATATTAAATATTTTGTTCATTGTAATTCCAAAGGCATTATTTATTGCATACAATGCCCATATAATTTGTTATATGTTGGACTTATAAGTCATCCAGTAGGGATAAGGATTTCTGAACACAAGAGTTGCATCAAACTGAAGAAACTGCACTCTCCTCTTTTTAAGCACTACTCGACCTTGGTACACTCTTGATTTAAAAAAGGAAAAACTGCAAGTACATTCTTCACAACAGTTTCAACTTCTGAGGAAACGGAAGGCCTTCTGGATCCTCACATTAAAAACCTTGCTGCCAAAGGGTCTGAATGAGGAAATTGATTGGTTGTGTGTGTGAAGGAAATGGTTGTCAGTTTCTTTGCTGTTCATGGAATCTTTTGATATATCTGTTTTCGGTATGGTTGGCTGCTAGATAGCAGCGTGATACCTCTATGAGCTGATGTAATCTTTTTTCAGGTGCTGCTCACTACCTCATTGAAATTCTTACTGTTGCAGCATGTTCCCCCTCCCCCTTCCCAGAATACGGACGGGATGTGTGGGTATGGTGCTGGTTCATTTCTGGCCATTGCTCAGCACCCCATCTTGGATTTGTATACTTCTGACCTGGCTTACGGAGGTAAATATATTAGATTTCATTTTTTTCCACTTGGATATATTTTTTTTTCAAAATAGACTTTTGATTTGGATTGATTTGGCACTATTTTTCATGTGTGTTTTAGATCTGATGGGCAAAGGAATAACTTTAATCTGGATGTATTGCCCACATTGCATCTTAAGTTGTTCTGTGGGAGGATTTGAATGAATGTACTCCACACTGTTTTACACATCTTTGTGTGAGTAATTTCATTTATCTTAATCATATGAATTTTATATTTTTAATTTGCTTTATTTCCCATAAAATATCCAGATAATAATTATTACAAACATTTTTCCTTCCCCTCCCTCCCGGTTTAGGTCTCTTTTGTGCTGGGTCATGTATTCTTGATTTACTAACTATATTGATGAAGTGCTGTGTATGAGATATGTATACCAATGAGGAAGGCCCTTTGGCCAAAACACATTTGGTTCTGGTTCTGTACATATGTACTAATGTACTAAATCTCCCCCCACCACCACCACCACAAATAGTACCTGTTTTGTTGGGATTAAATTTCAGTTTGTTAGCCCTCATCCACCTCAAAATTACATTCAGGCACCTGTTCACAGTTTGCACAGCCTCCTTGGCATCTGCTGAAAGCGCAAGAGAGAGCTGAATGTTACCCACATATTGGTGGCAACTTAGCCCAAATCGCCAGATGATCTCTCCTAGCAGCTTTACATAGATGTTGAAAAGCATGGGGGACAAGACAGAACCTTGTTAGACTGCAAGATTTCCCCTCCACTTCATGCTATTTTTTTACAGAGTATTTTTTTCTAAACAATACATTTCAATCTATAATTGACTTCAAGATCTCCTTTAAAATTGGTGCGCTCTGAACCACATTTTCCGCTTGGCCACTGATAAAAACATCTTAAATTATGATCAATAATTGCTAGAATGTAGACCTTTGCAATTTTGTGGCCTTTAATCGTAAAACCAATGACCTTTGCTTTAGTGATAACTTTGACTCTGAACTACAGGATTTTTTTTGTAGTCATCTGGGACAACTATGTAGCGGCTTCAGCTTAAGTATTACAGAATATACCTACAAATAAAATATTTGAAAGAGCCAAAAGAAGGGAAGCACATATGGGAGTACTTTGAACAAATAATTGAGGGGGGTTTGCAATGCCACATAATGTCTGCTGCAGTAGGAGATGTATAACGGCAACTGCTAAGATTCTGCAGTGCTGGCAGGAAAATGCCAATGAGTCAGCAACCACAATTCAATGTGAAACAATGTTTAGCTTATGGAACTTTTTGTACCACAATAAAATGCACACATTTCAGTCTTCTATAACTAAACCAAGCACTTTATATAAGTCCTTTGCTCCTGTTAGCATGAAATCTGAGAAATAATGACATTTTAAAACCCATTAAAGCATATATTTTTAAAATGTCATTATTTCTCAGATTTCATGCTAACAGGAGCCGAGGACTTTCATGCTAAGTCACTATTTGAAACACAAAGTACCTACATTCTAATCAGTACAGGAAGACAGTGTATCAATCACCTTTCAAAGTATCCTAGAATGCATCTACCATTTTTATACAGCACAGGTTTCTGTTCACAAAGAAAGCGATGTTTGCTGTGGGAAAATGTGAGGAAAATCTAATTTGTGCTCGGAGACATCATGGGTGTATGAGACATTAAAGTAACACTCAGGGCAATTCACTTGAAGCTGCCTTATCCTGAATCAAACCATCAAGGTCAGTATCATCTACTCAGACTAGCCCTGGCTCTCCAGGGTGTCAGGTGGAGGTCTTTCACATCACCTTCTACCTGATCTCTATAACTAGAGATGCTGAGGATTGAACTTGAGAACTTCTGCATGCCAAACTGATGCTCTACCACTGAGCCACAGCTCCTCCCAATTATAATGAAAGCCAATGGAAGTTCAGAAGGATTATAATTATAATGAAAGCCAATTATAGTGAAAGCCAATGGGAGTTCATAAGGATTACAGTCCCTTTGGGGTTTTTTTGTGGACAACTAACCTAACCAATTAGTTATTGTCCTGTACGGTTTCATTAAAAACTTGCAAAAATATTTTTGATTTACAGATCATGAATTATTTTGGAGATGCGGAATACCATGCAACATGATCCTCTCCATCTTATCTTTATATAAATATAATGCTCTATTTTATTATCATGTTTCTATAAGCTTTTTAGGGTTTTTTTAGATCTACAATCCATATGCTTCATCTCTATAATTTTATAGCTCCCCTGTGGTTCAGCTATAATGTTTTCTCAAGGTTGGTTCAATGCTTTTTTGCTAAAGTAGTCTTGACTATGCCCCTGCTTGCTTAGCATTATCCTTTCCATCATAAGTAGACGCCAGTATTTCCATCATAAATTTTCAAATCCTAATATATATACTGGAGATTCAAAAATGTTGGTAATAAGTTCAGTATAGGGGTTCAGGCTGCTGGTATTTGATTGTCAGACTCAAAAAGTATTAATTCTCCAATTTTCAGGGTTTGTACATTGTAAGCAAAATAATGGGAGAAAAACTATTAAGCTGGAACCAAAGGATCCTTTATGATAACTGCTGGGGCTTCCTTCAGTGTAAGGAGCCTTCTATCAGTGCAAGAAACCTTATTCCATTGGAAGGCTCCATGCAGCCTCCTCAAATTCAAGAATTATATTAGGAATGGGCACCCCACAGCAATTTATGTGGCCCTTGATGGCTTTTAAAAAGCTATCTACAATTTCACTTGTGGGAAAGAAAAATACTTTCGGGGTGCAAAAAAAGAAAAGAATCCCCACTTTAATGTATGTAGTGACTGAGGAGGGCATAATGGGTTCTACCAACCATTTCTCAATGAGATAATGTAACCCAAAGAGAGAAAGTGCACATCTCTGAGAATTTCAGCCAACGGAGGAAAACACAAAAATAGGAATTGTTTCATTGTTGCAAGGTCCATGTGAAATTCCTTGGAGGGTGTCAAATTGTATAATTCTGGCATGAAGCCAGTTTAGTATCATCAGCACTTCAGAATAAATATCCAAATTAATCCAAACAAAAAGGTACCACTAGAAAAATTATACAAAATATCACATTATCCAATCAACTATTACACTACATTTCCAAAGGATCTAATTGAATAACAGACGGATCTAATTAACAGCGCGAAAATATATCTTGATAATAGCTTATCGCTTAATTGATAATGTCACAATATTTTTGTCTGGTGAAAAGAAATAAAAATCTTCAAAAAAAATCCTCATTCTCTGGTAAAAGCAGCTGTCCCAATGTTTGAATATGCCATTTTTCAGTTACACAGAGGTAAGATACAGGAATTGAATCATCCCAGTGCTGAAAGGTCTACTTTGACTGACCATCTGTTACTGGGCAATTTTTACTTTTAAGGCCCTTAATGGGTTGGGACCAAAGTACTGTAAGTTTGCCTCCCCCCTCCCCATACTGTCCAGTTCATCAAGTGTGCCCCTACCTTGAGAGGTAATGTGGGTGATGACCAGAGACAGAGCTTTTCCAGTGGTGACATCTTGCCTATGGAACTCCTTTCCCCTTGAAACTCAACTGGAACCTTCACTATTCTCTTTTAGGTGCCATGTAGAGTCACCACTCCTACTTTCAAACTGGGTGGGGGGATGCCAGCTGGGTGGGGGGTGGCACTTATCCTTCCCATGCATGGTTTATGCGCTCGTACTCTGGAGTCCTTCTGATGATGTCACTTCTGGTTTAAAATAGAAGCAATGGAAGGGAGTCACAGGGCCAATTTGGCCCTGCTGAGCCCCCGTTGCTTCCATTTTAAAGCAGAAGTGATGTCAGCAGAAGATGTCCTGGAACATGCTCAACATTTTTTTGCATGCTCCAGGAGCTCCAGCCAGCTTCCAGACACTCCCCCCACCACCACCACCAGCCAGCTCAGTGGGAGCAGAGGTTAGCACAGGGCTGGCAACCCTGGTTTCATGGCAAAACATTTCTGTTTTCTCAGGCTAAGGGATAGATTTTTAAAAAATGTTTTATATAATCTGTTTGTATCCAGATAAATGTTTAAAACTCACTTTAAACTGATCCATGTTTTATTTTGTTTTATGTAGTGGCAGTGTTCTTGAATACTGGGTTTTAATAACTGCCACAATGTTCTATGTTTTTATTAAGTTTTATCTTTTAAGGAGCTTCAGGCAGCTACCCTGAAGAAGTGGCATAGAAATTTTCCAAATTTATATTCTAGTAGCCAAGAGTGGCCCCTTCTGTTCATACTTAGATCAGCAAACTGGGGATACACTGACACAAAACAGATATTCTGCAAACTTGGGGGATCCTCCAGATTTCCAGAAAAAATCGCAAACTTTAAAAAAACACATTGGAGGTTGTATTCCTCTAAAATAAGGCAGCATAAGGACAGACAATGCAGCCACCTCCAGGCTGTCTGGTGGTGGCGCTGTGGCCAGTAGAACCAGTGGGAGTAAGGAATAGGTGAGCTGGGGGGGGGGGTAAGCTGAGGAGAGGGGCGGGTGAGCTGGGATGAGGTGGGTGAGCAGAGTGGGGAGCTACTGCCACCATGGCAAAGCTGCAGGTGGCTGGGCTTAGGGGAGGCAGGAGGCAGAGCTGTCCATTCAGCATTCCAACCAAGAATAAATATTGCAAGTGCAGCAAGCTGCAGGACTGGTGAGCAGAGCAATCAGGTACATAAATGGGGAGAGTCAGGAACAGGTATGGAGGGAGGGGCTTTCAGTAGCCAGTTTTCATCAATAGTTAAGGCTGCCATATTTGTGGTGAGGCTCCAAAGATATGACCAGAAATCAGTGACTTTCCTAGCCAATTGCACCATACATAAGGTGCCATCAAGCCAAAGCCTTAACATGTCTGTGAACTGTTAGCATCACAAACATACAAACTGAAAAAGTTATGTTTATGTTTAGAAATTTTTGCTTCCTGATAAGGTACATCTAACCCTTAACCTCTTTACGCATCAGTAGCCTTGTGTAGTGGTTAGAGTGTCAGACTAGAATCTGGGAGACCCAGGTTAAAATCCCCAGTCTACCATGGAAGATTGTGAGGTGACCTTGGGTCAGTCACTCTCTCAGCTTAACCTACATCACGGTATTGTTAATGTGAGCACAAAATGGAGAAGAAGAGAACAATGTTGTAACCTGCTTTGGATTGCCACTGGGGAGAAAAGCAGGGTATACGCATCTAAATCATTAGGTAAAATTTCTGGAAAATCCAATTTTCTTCCCAGCTTCTATTTTAATCTATGACTGAAAAAGAACAAAATTTTCAAAACTATAAACAAACCCTGTATTCAGTTTTACAACCATAAAAAATGGCAAATATTTTGCTATTTACTTTGATCTAGACATCCTTGCTTCCTGGTTGCTAATTTGGGGGTGGGATTATTCAAGATTGTACAATAGCAACACTCATTATTTCTGGTGGGTAGTGGTATTGGTCTGTCGTAGAAGAGCAAGATTTGGGTCCAGTGGCACCTTCAAGATCAACTAGATTTCCAGGATATGGACTTTCAAGAGGCAAAGCTCCCTTCGTCAGATACATGTATCTAATGAAAGGAGCTTTGACTCTTGATGCTCATTGTGTATCATTCTGAGTCTTCCATATATAAAAAAAATAAAACTGTCAAGCTAACCACTCCCACCACATTTAGATAAGATACTGCAATTACTTTATGTTCTGTTATTGCTAATGCTATAATTTAGATTGTAAACTGCAGACAGAGCCTGCTTTTTTATTTTTGTACAGTACCTAGGGGTTTTAAAAGCTTTATAAATAATTGATAACAGTATCAAATTTTTATCAAGCCATGAAATACAGACTATTAAAGATTAAGCTGAAGATTTTTAATGCTTTTACGTACCCAAGGACAATCATTATTTTCTTTTGAACTACAGTGCAATTCTAAGCATGTATACTCAGAGGTAAATCCCATAAAGTTCAGTGGGAAATAGTCCCTAGTAAGTGTGCATAGGATTGCAGCCATAGTGATTTATCCACCTCTGTAAACTGGAGAATCTTTAAAGATCCTGTATGGTAGGCATATTTATAATGTAAAGGAGCTATAAAGGAAGGGAGATTATATCCTTGCAGGGAGGAAGGGAACAGTTGCTCATTTTCCAGTGCGGTGGAATCAAGCCAATCACAACACAGGGGCTTAGTTTTTGAAATCAGATAAATTAATCTTCATAAGCAGTGACCTGGATCGTTCGTAGTCCCTCTGATTAAACATTTTGGACATCCAGTCAACCATCTAGGATTTTCCACTAGAAAGAATTACATGGAAAATTTGCTGACCTTCTGCCACACTTTGCCTTTCTGACATTTCTATAATTTAAAAAATGCTTTGCACCTGCACGAGCGTGGATGAGAAGCAGCGTCCACAGCAATACTGGTGAACAACTAGTGACAATGGGGCAAGCTTAGACCACCACATCCAGATATCAAATTGCAGGAAAGTCACAGATAAGCATAGCCTTACCTCAACACAAGCCTTCCATTGTCAAAAGGGAATGGGATTAATCTAACAGTTCACAACAATCAAAGCATATGAACATATGAAGCGGCCTTATACTGAATTAGAGCATTGATCCACCAGGGTCAGTATTGTCTACTCAGTCTGGCAGCACCTTTCCAGGGTCTGAGACGGGGAGGTCTTTTCATCACCTACTATTTGAGCCTGTTAATTGGAGATGGTGGGGATTGAACCTGGGATCTTCTGCATGCAAAACCAATGCTCTACCCTGAGCCACATACCCTTCACTTCCTAAAACTGACAGGAATCTTTGGGGTGCTAGAAGGTTGAGTTTCCAGTACCTATCCAGTCTACCTAGGACTACAGCAAATGAGTTATACTTTATGATCATGAAGCTGCAGTTTTCTTCTATAAACATCAGTCTGTCACAGGAGTGTGAGGAAGCGTGGACAAAGTGAGGTATTTTAGGTTCAGAGACACACACTTGTCCTAACTTGACTTGAACTTGGGTTTCCCAAATTCAAAATCTCTGGCTATTGGGCACCTATTATTTATTTATTTATTCTCCTTCATACCACCCTTTTGCCACAGTGTGGAGTGGACCCAAAGCAATTTACATAGCTCTCCTGTCCTCCATTTCATTCCCAAAACAACCCTGTATGTTAAAAGTGTGTGACTGGCCCAAGGTCACCCAGCAAGATTGCTTAGCAGAGTGAAATTTGAACCTGTATCTCCCAATCCTACTCCAACACTTTAACAACTACCCCAAACTGGCTCAATATGACACAGGCTAGAATAACAGGGCAATCCTTTAATCAAATATCAAGCTAATTAGCTTTTCCATAATCCTACTCATATCTAGATGGCTGCTCCAGAGTCCACTATTTGAAGACTGCGGTTTGCCTTCCTTTAGGAATGTATCATACTTAATTCTCATTCCTTTTTGATCCATAGAAAACAAAAATGTTATTGATAGGCTGGAATTCTACTGTAAATCCGATTATTGAAGTTTAGAAAGAATGCTTTGCTTAACTAGAACAATATGTAGAGCTTACACAGTTAAATTTAATCTGCAAATGATATGAATGTGTCCAAGACGCTATGTAATAAATGCCATCGGCCTAGAAGTCTTGCAAAGAGCAATGGAAATAGAACGCTAGATCTTTTTCTTATATTCAGCATTCCTCTAGAAAATGCTGAACTAGAACTATTAATTACAATTAGTATTTATTTCTTACATGGCACTATCAACCTACATGGCACTTTAGAGAGTAACATAAGCGAAAAGCTACATCCGTACCTTGAGGAGCTTACAATGCCAAATTTGACAGTGGTGGAGACAACCGAGGAAAAAGAGAAAAAGAAACAGAAACAAGAACTACAGAAAAGAGATGTGTGTGATGGAAGGAGTAATGGAAAGAGAAAATTAGTATTTGTCAGTTAGATTATGAGCACTCCAATCATAAACATTTTCATTGGTTTACAAATTTAAGCACTTTAAAATCCTGATGCATATTTAGCTGTTCTGTACAGTTAAATGGTATTTAAAGCACCTAACGTTTGCTGGCTCATGCCTACAAAATCTTAATTTTAAACACATACTTATGGTCAGTGTTGATGTCAGTACAAATGACATATAAACAAGAGTGCTTAGGAATGCTGCCATATGCATCTAACAGGGCAATCCCAAGGGCTCAAAATACTACATATACAAGTGGCTGTACCAACATAATATCAAAAATATGATATTACACCAATATTGAGGGCAAAACTTGATGCAACAGGGAATACGCGTATTTAGTCACACATCTGTCCATTTAAAGAAAAAGGAGGAGTAAGCGGGGGGGGGGGGCTGTATACATAGAATATACAGGTGATATATGCTAAGCCTGGCTTCTTTGTCCAGTTTGCCTCTGTGCTCTCTATTGTTTGAAGCATATTTCTCCCAGCTCAGCTCTAGTGGCTTGAAGACAGCCAGATTGGGGAAAGAATGCTTACAACAACAGAGCACAGTGTGGTAAGAAGACAGAAGGGGCAGTGTTTCACTCCCCTTACCAGTGCGCACTTCACTTTCTGTAAACAAAAAACATAGGCTACTACACACCCCACCCTCACATGAATGGGCAGCCACATGCATCTCATGTTTAGATTACTTCACACCTATTTGTCTATTTATTAAAATATTTATATCCCACCTTTCCTCATGGATCAAGGCAGCTTACAGGTCAAAATGCAAACATTACAATTTAAAACCAACAAAATAAAACCCCAAATACCCCTCTTGCCTCCAAAGATACCTGCATTTGTACCTCTTTAAAAGCCCTGCCAAATAAAATAGCCTTGCAGCACCTCTTGAAAATTTCTAAAGACTGCTCCCCCCTCACCTCCTCAAGGATCCCTTTCCAGTAATGGAACTATAATGAAAAAGACACAGGCACTGGTTAATGCCAGGCCAACTATCTTAAATGGGGGAGTAGCCACTAGGTGGCAACCTGAGGACTGTAGCTGATGCACAGGAACGTATGAAAAGAGACAGTCCTCTAGATAGGTGGTTCCCAAGCCGTAATTCAACCTTGACACTCTATGTCAAGCATAGTCCCCTGAAGAATGCATTTTGATTGATTTTCAGACAACTCATGTTGAAGAAAATCTGTTTATTTACTTCACTTATACTCTGTCTTTCTCCCTCATGGGTACCCAAAACAGCATGCATTGTTCTCCTATCCTCCACATCGTCCTCACAAAATCCTGTGAGGCAGGTTAGGCCGAGAGTGTGTGACTGGCCCAAAATCAGCCAGTGGGCTTCCATGGCAGAGTAGGGATTCAAACCTGGGTCTCCCAGATCCTAGTCCAACACTCTAAAGACCAAGCCACACTGGCTGTTTTTCATTGAAGCATGCGATTGCATGCACTTAATGAAATTTTGTATCATTTTAATTGTCATGGTCTCCTTCAAAGAATCCTGAGGTACTAAGAATCCTCTGTTAGAAAGCCCTGGTTCCTATCACAGAACTTTGGTTACCAGGGTTCCCTGGAGGAATAAAAGTACCACCAAATCCATGGCAATGTGTGATGTAGGTGTGCCCTGAGAGTGAAAGGTGTGAATATTCAAATCCCCACTCACTGAATGACTTTGGACCAGCCATACTATTTCATCCTAACTTTAACTCATTGTGTTTATGTGAGAATAAATGAGAAGAGAATCTTAAGAGCCACCCTGAGCTCCTTGGAGCACAGATGGGTGTGTGTGTGTGTGTGTGATAGATTCCCTGTTCACCCTTTGCATTTTTCAGACTTTTCTCACCAAAGAAATGAAAATGATAGGTTAATTTTCATTTTTATATATTTTTATCTCAATGTATTACATTAAACTAATTTACCTGAACTCATCCTTGGTCTTCATCTTTTCCATGGCCATGGTTTCCTCCCACTAAGAACACGAACCAGACATAGATGGTGAAATTTTTAAAAAACTCCTGTGATTGTACATCAGTTTGTCATTAAAAAATTAATCCAGCTCAGTCTGACCATGTGGAACGCTCACTAGTTTCTTGATCTGTTATCACCCAGTGAATACTGTATTTCTCACTGCCTGCTTATCAAGGTTCCTTGTCGAATCTTTTTCTATTGGGAGCTCTTCAGATTGCCTTCCTTGTATTCAGCAGCAGATTAAAGAGTCAGGAACACAACAGGAGTTTGAGCTGCAGCTTAAACAGAAGTTCCACCATAGTCTTTCTTGTCTCTCGTTGAGAATGATTGAGAATGGGGAAATGGTTGTTTATTTTCTTATTTTCAGGGACACAAACATTTGTACCCAATGTATTTGTACCCAAGTTCATCCATTTTCTTCTCTTCAGCTGATAATGGTCACCTCTTATCGTGACATCTGTGCTCCTGATGGGTAAAAACAGAGAATTAATAAAGTAGGGAGAACTGACATGAGCACAGGCAATAAGTGAATTGAAGGGTATGGAAAAGTCATTTCCTCTGAAGGCATAGCTGAAGTTCCTGGCTATTATGAATCATGTTTCTAATTATAAATTCCTCCTTACACTGTGGAGCTTGCAACCACATGGAGAGCAAGTAAAGAGTTTTCCTTTTATAAAGTGATTGCTGGACAATGTAAGTATCTGCTTTCTACAGAAATCCTTTGATATTCTTAAAAGCCAGAGGTCTCCTCTCGTATTATCACAGGAGACCCTTTCTAAAAGTTCTGTTATCTAAATTATAGGTACTTTCAATAGAATTGTTTTAGCGACAGGGTATAGTGTTTTGGGTAAAACATACTGGATAACACTTATAGCTTGATTTAGTATTATTTACATGGAAGTAAGTGGAACTTACTTTCAACTAAGCATGTTTATGACAGAAGCCAGAGAAAATGCACTGTTTTCAAAATATTTGCATTAAAGACAGAGCTAAACCACAATGCTAAGTTGCATTTACATCATTAGAGGCAAAATATAACTATTTGCAGCCAATAACCAAATTAAAAATATTATTGAAATAGTTAAATCATACATTAATATAATCCAGAACATTTTTACTACAGTTATCATTAGACAAAATTACTTGATAATGTCAAAATCGCATCATCCTACATGTGCATGCGTGTGCACACACACACAATTCTTGTGGATGGCAATTTGTGGATGGCAATTTGGCAAAGGATAATGATACAGAGTTGATTTCAAATTTAATAGTCAAAACAACTAGATGAAATAAAAGGAGACACACATTGTCACCTATGTGCTACGTCAGTTTGAGTTCCGGCAAATAACACACAGACACTGTCCTTTGGTTGGAATGGCCACAACTTTATTGATTACAGCTAGATGGAGCATTGGCCAGGCATATGGGCACAGATTCATGTTGGCATCAAAAGGCCCACTCGCTGTCCGATGCATAAAACTTCCGCCCCATGCTGATGCACCTCAGCAAGCATTCTTCCGCCACCAGCCATGCTGGACAGCCATTGCCTCCCAATCCATCGGGATGAGCTGCCTGAGTGCCCGACTCATCCTTTTAGGATCTGTCCCAATGCCTCAAACCTGCCCCAGGAGGAAGGCCAATGGCCCGACTCCCACCAACGCTCCAACAGCTGTAGCAAAAGTTGGAGCCACTCCCCACAAGGTTCCCAACTTTGATGCCCAAAAGAAGGTGAAAAAACCCCAAAGGAGCCCTGGACAATCTGGCCCCTTGTGGGAAAAATTCCTTCCCAGGCCCCGCAGGCGACTGGCACAACCAGCCCTGGGGATCTCCGCTAGGACCCCCAGGGGCCCAACCATATCCCCCTGAATCACTTCTTAATTTCTGTGCTTGTCCAGATGTCAGCGCTAAACCACTTGGCCTTCTCTCCGTGGGGGACGCCATGCCTGTAACTAGATCAAACAAGGTTAGTGCTTTCTCCCCTCCTGACATAACCCAAGTATGCTCCAGAAACTCATCTGCCAATAGCTTTTATGTGGTCTGCTGACAGCCTCGCCTTGGCTGCTGTAGTGGCCACCCCAATCTGGAATGAGTGAAAGCCGAACTCCGCCAGTGGAAGGCCTGCTACTCAGAGGCTGGATCTTAGAACAGCTGTGAACTGGAACCTCGTGAGTAAGCTCCTGTCCACATGGACCAGGAGTTGGCCTGCAGCAAAGGGTCACTTGCCCAGGTACTCCCTGACGGTCCGGACAGGGCAAGGGGCTCACCTCCTCGCTGCTCGGAGCCATGCCACTGCTCCACACCCCTGCTGGTCTGTCTTGGAGTGCTGTACTTTGGCCTGCAAGCTGCCACCCACAAGCAAAATGTTATCCACTGCCAGGGCCCTGCCCGATGGATCCCCAGATGAAGCAGCTACAAGTTCCCCAATCCAGAAGGCCCCGTAGAACACTAGGCAGAAGGCTGCCCTGAACAGCGTGGTCTTGAAGGAGGAGCGACATACTCCAGGGAGGCATCCCATAATATTCAGCAAGATGTCCACCGTGATCAGCCACCGGGAGTCTTTGCGGGGGGAGGGTTCCTGGCGGGCCAGCCATCTGGTGCCATGTCCTGAAATCTGTCTTCCTGAAAGCGAAAAAGGGTGTCTGCCTGCTATGTTGTTCTGCACCCCCGAAATGTGGCAAACTCCGAACACGATATTGTGCTGCAAGCAGAGGAGTACCAGTCACATGACTCGCTCTGAGCGTGACGACTGTTTACCACCTGCACCACCACTTGGTTTTCGCACCAAAAGAGGACCTTCCTGTTCTGGAACCGGTTGGTCCAGAGAACCACCACGACCAGGATCGGAAAGAGGTCCAGGAATGTAAGGTCTCTGAGAACGTCACTTCCCCTCCAGGCTTCTGGCCATCTTTGTGTGCACCATTGCCCTTCCCAGTACACTCCAAAACTCGCACCCTCTGCGGCATCAGAGTGCACCTGGAAAGCTGCCCCCATCTCCATGGGTTCGTGCCAAAAGGACACACCATTATAGGCTTTCAAGAAGGTTTGCCATATCCGCAGATCTCCTTTCAACCGTTCTGGATCCGAATGTGGTGATGGGGCTCCATCACTCCCGCAGTTGCCCTGATGAGGTAAGTGTGGAATGGCCTCCCAGGTGCTACCACCCTGCGGGTGAAGTTCAGACTAATCTAAAGGGATTGAACCCCCTGCAGAGTCCTCTTCTTCACCCTGAACTTATCGTCTACTTTCTCACGGAGAGCTCCCAATTTCTCCTGGGGTAGGCTACATGAGTGCTGAATGGTGTCTATCAAGATCCCCAGGTATGCTATGCAGTTGGAGGGGGGCTCTGTCTTTCACGGGCTAGCAGGATGCCCAGCTCTCTAGCCACCTCCTGGAACAGTTGAAGGATCCTCTGGCAATCAGTGCTGCCCACTGGACCCACCATGAAAAAATCATCAGGGTAATGATGAAAGGGGAGCCCGCTCAATCCTTCACGACCCATTCCAGGAAGGTGTTGAATGTTTCAAAGGCTGAGCAGGCCACCGCGCAACCCATCGGCATAGCCTTGTCCATGTACCACATTCCCTGAAATTTGAACCCCAGCAGGCACAGGTCGTCGGGGTGGACTGGCAGGAGCCAGAAGGCCGACTGGATGTCACACTTCGCCATGAGCGCCTCACGGCTGCAAACCCGCACGAGGTTCATGGCCTGGTCAAATGAGCCGTAGCATACAGAGCAGAGCTCCGGAAGGATCACGTCATTCACGGAGGCCCTCTTCGAGTAGGACAAGTGATAGATCAAGCGATATTCGCCGGGCGCCTTCTTCGGAGCCACGCAGAGCAGGGTCACTCTCAAGTTCGGGATGGGAGGAGCGTCAAATGGGCCCATTACCCATCCTGCACTCAGCTCCTTCTGGATTTTGGCTGCCACCACCTCGGGAAGGTACCATGCTGACTTCAGGTTGGTCAGAAGAGAAGCTCTCAGACTCACGGGCGGGCTGTATTGGCACCAAGGGAAGGATGCAGTGGAGGCGTGGTCAACCCGGAAGAGGAGGAGCGTCCATCCCTCCTCCTGTCCAGCTGTATGGTCAGCGCCATTCCTTCAGACACACATTCTGTGAGCCAACTCTTGAAATGTAGAGAGCAACAGAGCATGCCACTCCATATGCCCTTTTACTACACAAACCACGTTGTGGTTTTCTTTCTTCTTCCCAACATAGTCTCTTCACACATTATGGAGCATGCAGGTTGTGTGCATGGTCCCTATTCTGTAGGGAACCTTCAGCCTTCACCCCTGCACTGCTGCCTGACCTTCATGAGAATATACAACAATAGGCCAAATAGCTATCTGGCATATTTATGGAATTTAAAAGGATAAATATCTTTGTTTTCTATATGAAAAATTGCAAGTATACCAAGTACTTGAGAAAGAGTTAAACACTACTGCACCCTATGCTACCAGAGCACATGTATCTTTAATTTTTGCCCTTTGAAAGGAAGGAAAAAATAAAAGTTGAATGTAGAAAACAAAGAAAGTGTAATATTAGTAAACAAAGGAAGTGTAATATTTGGACAAAAACTATCTCAGGGAGTCACAATAAGTCAAACTATCAACATACTTGGATATTAAGTTAAACTTTATATGACTGAAAACATTGAATTCTTTAATAATATATTATCATAAAAACACATTACAGCATATTAACTGTTGACAAAATTATTTACATTTCAACAAAAAAATCTTGAAAATGTTATATATGCCTACAGTATAAAAGGGTTTTTCCCCCCAGTGGTTCTCCAAATTTTCCAGTTTTTCTACTGGAAAAATTTCCTCAGACTTTTTCATACTGTACACTTGGAATGAGTGATATGCTTTGTAAGACAAAGTTTTTCTCTCTCAAAATGAGAAAGTATTTCATAGGAGGTTTTTTTTGTTCATTGCGCCCCATTTTTTACAGCTCTTCCATTGGCAAAATTGGGGGAAAGTCATTGGGAAAAACTAGCAAAAAGGTGCTTCTTTCCAAATGTTTCCTTTCTTGCCCTGAGCCTTCACATATCTTTCTTAGATGTCACTTTATGCTATGTAATGAGACTTCAACTGTCACTTGTAGATAGCTTAACAAAGTCAGAGCAACAGTGCTATTTAACAGCAGGATTTTAGCCCAGTGGTACCTTAGAGACCAACAAGACAAGAAGGGAGTTCTGGCTCTCAAAAGCTTACACTCTGAAAATCTTGGTCTCTAAGGTGCCACTGGACTAAAATCCTACTGTTTTACTGCAGATCAAATTGGCTACTCACTTAACTATCCTCAGTGTTACTTAAGAAATTGTAGCCTATTTTTAATAAATAAGCAAACTCTTAGGCATTTTTCAATTTAAAGACCATTTCTGCCCTGTAAAAAAGAACAGCTACTTATTGATGACTATTTTCTTAACATAATTAGTATAATACACAGTTTGGAAACAGCTGACACATTGTTTCATAGCTTTGAAAGTTACCTATATAACCTAAACTTCAGTGTAACTTATAATTTCCAAATCTAGTCATGGCATTTTATTTTCTGGCCAGGCTAAGCCAAATCACTAATTTCATACTGAAGAGTATTTATAGAAATGTCTAGAGTCAGAAATGTCTTGAACTTGCCAGTAACTGTGTGTTAATTAAACTTTGGACCCATTTTTCCTACAAAATATGAAAAAGGTTAATTCTATGCGCTGCCACTTTTGCTTGCCTTTGTCCCTGGATGGGTTTCACTCCCTTTCTGCCTTATCTTTGAAATCCTCACAGAGCTACCTCACAGAGCTGTAAGGATAAGCAAAGGGAACACACAATTTATTTGAAGTAAAGTTAAGATAGAAGTGAGATAGATATGGTTGGATCCCATCAGCTTTTCTGCAGGTGAAAACTGGAAGAGGGTTCCCCTGTCACCCACCCAAAAAGGCTATGCTGGACATTATGGTGACCAAAGTCATATAGGATGGCAGCTGTAGTAAGGATGGCAATTGGACACGTTTGAGTGGACTCAAGCTAACTGGATCCAACCAAGAGACAGAATCCAAATAGCCATAATGGAGAGTTGATAGAGTTGTCAATGAAGTATCTTACTGCATCATGTCAGTTGCTTTATGGCAGCTTTGTAGCAATTTGTAACACTGTTCTCAACTATAGCCAGGTTTGATACAATCCTCAGTAGCACTCATGGACTATGCTTTGATTAATGCAGATTTTATAATTCAATATAATTAAAAGTGCCCTTACCTCAATAGCCCAGGTGAGCCTGATCTCATCAGATCTCAGAAGCTAAGCAGGGTCAGCCTTGGTTAGTAATTGGATGGGAGACCTCCAATGAAGACCAGGAAGGCAATGGCAAACCACCTCTGATAGTCCCTTGCCACGAAAACCTCACCAGGGATCACCATAAGTCAGTTATGACTTCAGGACACCACACACGCATAATTAAAAGTAAACTGCACTATTCTAACACTATTCCTCTGCTTAGGAGGGCCCACGTGATTAGACCATTTTAAGTGGCTTGTTGTCTAGACACAGGGGTATTGCTACTTTGCACTGCTGCCAAAAAATCTTGAAAAGACTACCAGATTGGCATGAAAAAGGATGAATTTTGTATGTTTGATAGCTCAAATTTTCTTTACTGGTTAAAGATAATTGTTCTGATCATTCCTATTCTATGCATTTGTTCACTTCCTGAAAGTTTGGATGAAACTGCATTGCTCATTAAGACGTGGGCCAGAACTCTTGGGTCGGGCCAAAGAAAGATCAGACACTCAAGAGTTGCCAACAGTAATGAGTTGACCATTCATTCGTGGGTTAGTGAATCACCTCTCACTGTCTGTGTCTCATAATGATCTGGCCACCAGCCAAGTAGCCTTTAGCAAATCTGAGTCCCAGTGAAACCCTATTCCCTATGACTGCATCAAAGAGAGCTGACCCAATAATGAGAAGATAAAGTGAGTTTTTATAAAGGGTAGGAGTTTCATTTATCTACCGTAATTTCTCTCTGAAGAAATCTATCAAAAACAATTTTTAAAATAACCAAGAAAGGCCTGTGCCACAGAGAAGAGAAACAGATGAGGCTGGGCATAGAAGTTTGGGCATGGAAGCGATTTGTCTTCCTGCCCACGGATGCCATGAGTAAAGCAAGAGTCCAGCTGCACCTATAAGACTAACATAATTAGTGGTAGGGTATGAGCTTTCATGAATCACAGCTCAGTTCTTCAGGGCATCATTTTGTGAGCTGTGACTCACGAAAGCTCATACCCTACCATAAATTTTGTTAGTCTTATATGCGCTACTAGACTCTTGCTCTTTTCCACTAACAGACTAACACAGCTACCCATCTTGATCTATTAGTAAAGCATGTTTCACATGACTTCAAATAGTATAAACAGTATAAACATGTATTGTAAATCTGATGATTTTTAGTGATTGACTCTCACTAAAGCTTTCATCACATGATAATGAAACAATGTCCAAATGACTAAAAAAGGACATATGCAAAATCTGCAACCTTCCCAGAAAGCAGCAATTATGAAACAATAATAATTGATGTTGTAGTTTAAGCAGTTACATACTAGCATTTATTCCTCAATAATTTTCTATATGCTAAAAAAAGAAGATAGAACCCTGAGATAATGTAAAGTTCTGAAGTGGTTTAATTTTGTTTTTACTAAAATAAGCAGGCACAATTAGAAAATTTAGCAGGTGGTTCATTGGCACAGAGGCACAAGTTTACTTTAAAAATATTTTTAAAGGCTTTAAAAGGAGAAGGAACAGGACAATGGCAATACCTATATTTAGAACAAGTATGCAAAGATGTATTCACTCTCAATGAGATACTGGATTTTGTGCTAAAAACTAGGAAGTGGAGCCTGAAAAACAGATAAAATGAATGGCAGATCTTGGAATACCATGCATTTTGTGCTAAAAACTAGGAAGTGGAGCCTGAAAAACAGATAAAATGAATGGCAGATCTTGGAATACCATGCATAGTGAATAAACTTCTCTTGCGCTTTTCTGGCTCAGATCACATGGTGAAGTAACTGCCTGTTTACCAACATTTTCAAAACACTGTGAAGAAACAGAGTCAATGGACTAGTCAGATATGATTATACATCAGAAGTAACAAGTATTTTATTGGAATTATCACAGCCTTAAATAACCAATATGAAATTGCTTAAACATTACTAATAAAGTCACATATACCTTCTGCCCCATGGGACCCAGAAGATTCCCAGCTGTATACCATTTGCCAAGAAGTATGTCATGCAAGAAACACATGACCACAGGCTACTTATTTAGCACTGGAATTTAGCTGAGTGTCTCTCCCCTTTTGATCTAAGAATTCCGTAAGCCGTTGGAAACTTACACCGAACCAAAATTTAGCTCTAGGAACACACACACACACACACAAAACCCCTAGAAAAGAATGAAGATTAAGAATGCAACTTTGCTGTACACCAAAAAAACCATTTTAAAAGAGACCCTCATCAAAGATGAAAATGTTTAATTCCTCTACTTCTGTTATTAAGCATGATACCAAAAATGGCAGACTGCGCATGTGACACATATTGTTAATGACATAGATCCAGAAGAGTTAGCCGTGTTAGTCTGTAGTAGCAAAATCAAAAAGAGTCCAGTAGCACCTTTAATACTAACCAACTTTATTGTAGCATAAGCTTTCGAGAGTCACAGTTCTCTTCGTCAGATGCATGGAGGGCAAGAAGAAACTGGTCAGATATATAGGTGGAGAGGGGAGGGAGGAGTAGATGCAAAAATAAATGGACACAAATCTGACATTAAAAATGGCAACATCCAGAAACCAGTGGGAGAACACTTCAATCTACTAGGACATTCCATCAAGGACTTAAAGGTCACTGTAGTTCAACAAAAACCTTTCAAAAACAAAATCCAACGGGAAGCTGCTGAATTGGAATTCATATGCAAATTTGACTCAGTCAGGCTGGGATTGAATAGACTATGAATGGTTATCTCATTATCAGAAGTAACTGACTTCCTTAACAGAAGCAAACTGATCTCCATATCAGAAGCTGCTGTTTGCATCTACTCCTCCCAGGCATGGGGAGTGATGTCATTGTGCTGCCCCAGGAGAGCTCCCACATAATAACATCACTTTTGGGAAGTGACATCATCACAGAGGGGCACACACATGCATTGTGCGTGCGTAAAGAGGACTCCTCAGATGGGGCAAGGTGATTGCTGGGTCCCCCCCACCCACTCCTACCAGGAGGGTAAGGGGACCTGACAACCCTAGAACTGCCAACTTTAGGTTCGGGAAATTCTTGGCAATTTGGAGGTGGAGCCTGGGGAGAGCAAAGTTTGGGGAGGGAGCTCAGCAGGGATGTGATGCCATGGAATTTACCCTCTGAAGCTGCCATTTCCTCCAGAGGAGTTGATTTCTATAGTCTGGAGGTCAGCTATAATTCCAGAACTCCAGGACCCCACCTGTATAGGAAAGATGGGGGTTTTTTTAGAAGTCCCAATTATTCAGAGAGAGCCTTATACTTGCAGGGCTCCATGCACATAGGCTCCATATGGACATTCATCTGAGTGCATGTTGGTCAGGGTGAGGCTTACTGACATAATTGTGCCTATTTCTACTCTTCTCATATTGTTCACTCACCCTAAATATGTTCTCTTCTGGCATGTTGACAATACCACAGCAAGAGGAGATAATAGCAAAGATAATGGAAACTGCGGAAATGGACAAATTAACTTCGTTAATGAAAGGACAAATGGAAGAAGACTTTTCCGCGCCATGGGACCCCTTCTACAAATGGAGGAAGAATAAATATAACGATTAAATATAATGTAATATTAAGGCAATAATATATGATATAACAGAACTCACAGTTAAAGATGTATTAAGAAGAAACACATAATGTGGAGAACTAGAATACTGATAGTTTAGGTGGGCAGCTGTGTTAGTCTGTAGTAGAACAGCAGGATTTTAGTCCCAGGGCACCTTAGAGACCAACAAGATTTTCAGAGCATAAGCTTTCCAGAGTTAGAGCGCCTGCCTTCAGACATGTGGCATGTGGAGTTATTTGCACAATTCTTTAGATCCTGACCAGTGTATTCAGTTATTTCGGTTATGTTTTGCATGAAGTCTTGTCCAGAAGTATACAATTTCTTCATTTTACCACCAGATATGAATTAAAGCTATATCATTGTTTTGCTATCTCCAGTGTTTTCCCTGTTCATCTTTTGATGCTTGCTAGAACGTAAAACTGCTTTTAACAACTCTCACTACTGTAGTGTTGCTGCGATCGTGGTGGCGCAGTAATGCGCCTCCCAGGGAGCACTCCCAGAGCAGTGTGATGATGTCCCTCCCAGGAGTGAAGTCATTACTCAGGTCCCTCAGGAGTGCTCCCATGCTTTGCGCCAGCCAGTTCAGAAGACAATGGAAAGGTAAGTGCCGGGTCCTCTCAGGGGAACTGGCAACCCTACCTGCTGCACTCTGTAGCGGTCCAAATGTACATATATATTTCTATTTCCACGCTAAGGTCTCACTCTGCAGTTTTGCCCTAACTTCAGAAAGGGTTATAAACTTTTAGAACAAAAAAATCAGAATTTAATTAAAGCAAATGTTCCCTCAAACCAGTCATCTCTGTAGCTGCCTTAAAAGACTTTTCTAAAGGAGATAAGAGGAGCTAAATGTTCACTTTATTTATCCAGTATCTTGAAAGCAGTTCTTTTTGATGTTCTCCTGTCTTGTTAGGATAACTAGGAATCCCCAGATTTGCAGGAAAATTCCTAAACTGTAAAACAATAAAGGAGGAGGAGAATTTTTTAAAAAGTGTTTTAAAAGGCTGAGATGATTTCCTCATGAGATCTTGACATCCATTTTGGATTGCTTCGACAACTCTGCTGATCCAAAATGGCCATTGAAGTTTTGCTTCAACTCTGGAGATGAATTGGGAAAAGAAGGAGTGGGTCGTCAAATGAGAATGATGGGGGGGGGAGATAAAATGGTGTAAAGGGGAGGATATGAGGACTGGTGGGAGTCAAGAAAGCAGGACATACAGAAAAGCTGCAAGAAGGAAGGAAGGATAAGAAAGAGGCAGCTGGGATGAAACAGGAGGGCAGGGGGAAGGGAACCAGGAAAAGGAGCAAAACTGGAGGCTGTGATAGGGAGGGAAAGAATGAAAATGGGAATGGGTAGAAAGGATGATTGTCTAGGGAGAAATGAGGTTCCACCCAGGATTCCTCACAGGTCTCCTGCTTCTAAATTAATGGCAGTTTCCAAACACTTTTCAAAAGGCAGCCCCAAGAGATATCCACCACTGGGATTCCCACATCTCCTGCTAAGGATGACCAATGATGATGATGATAGTTGAAGAAAAAGAACAAGAAAAATGATTAAATATAGAGCTCTGGCAATAGAAACCACCCAACTATGGATGAAGAAGAATACAACAGTAGTCCCTATTGTCATTGGGGCACTGGGAACTATTTCGAAAAGTTTTGCAACTTATATGGAAAAACTGCAACTTTCTGACATAACACCTACAGAACTGCAAAAGACAGCATTACTTGGAACAGTGTACATATTGCACCAATACCTGGCTGATATTTAGGTCTCTGGTGGAAACTTGTATCAGCTCAGCAAGGTCAATCAATCATAATATGCAATCTTTATTATTGATTATGTTGTGTGTAACAATAATAATAATAATAATAGCTGTGCTTATATGCTGCTCTTCTAGACAGATTAGTGCCCCACTCAGGAGTGAACAAGGTCAGGGTTATTATCATCCTCACAATGCAGCTGGGAAGCTGGGGTTGAGAGGAGTGGCTTACCTAAGGCCACCTACTGAACTCAGGGCAGTAGTGGGATTTGAACCAACAGAACGCTGATTTGCAACCCAACCACTTAATTACTATGCTACAGCAGCTCCCACTTATATCTAAGGCATCCTAACAGCCTATATAAAATCTGATCCTTATTCTCTCTCTGGGTTCGAGATCACAGAATTGTCAGGCAGCAACACTAATTGGGACCTGTTGTCTCTTGTCTCCCAGTGGGGCCTCTCCATCATCTTTTTCATAGACATACTAACCAGCTGCTCTCTCTCCTAGCGTTACCAGTTCATTGCTTCCCTCCTCACCTTTCAATGAACTCTCCACCATCAGGTGCTGCAAACTTATCTAAGCAACATCTTTAGGGTTGCCAGGGGCCCCAGGGGCCAAAACGGGGTGCAGGGAGCTAGAGGGACAGTGGGGTACTTACCTCCCACCTGTGAGCTCCCACACACCCGTATCGCTTCCCCATGATGTCGTTTTCCAGCACAACAGAGGAGCTGCAGGGCATGCTGAAGCCCAGTTCAGTAAACTTTAAAACAATTAAAAACAGAATTTGATTTTCCTTGATACATAATTTAGCATATTTTAGGACAAAAGCCATCTTGGTTAAATTTAATTTTCTCTTTCTGGGAAGGTCATTCAGGCACCCGTATTATGAAAGCACTAAAAATAAACCACTGGGAAGAATCTGAAGACAAATCTCCGGCACAGAAAAGATGGTGCAGCAAATGAGTGTGCTATCTCCTTTTGTTCCCCAGATAATTCATAATGAGTAATTCTTTGTGTATACAACCAACTTTTGTGAACTCATTATTTCTCTGTTCTAAAAAGATCTGTTGTTTTATAACTTCAAAATTTGATTCTTGTTTCTGCTTCCTTATACTTTCTTGAATTATATATTTACAAGGAAATACTTTTAGTATAGATAGCATCAAAATCTAAATATTAATATTAGCTGTAATTCTCCATCTATTTTTCTGATTAAATACCAGTTCAGAGCAGCAAGCCAGAGTTCTCGCATGTATGCACCAAGTGTCCCTTTTGTTATAGAAAAGAACCAGAAATTCCCTACATATTCATGGCACTGAAAATAGATTAAGCATCTTTGAAAGACAATTATACGCCACCATGTAGATTTGCCCCGACAGTAGAGATTGAGGTGAGGATGGCTAAAACCACTAAGGCCCACCAATTTATGCCCTGTCAGGAAGAACATAAATCGCCAAAGATAGTTGTGTTGCTTGGAAGAGCGCTCACTTTACGACCACAGGCTAGGAAATCACATGAACATACATGAAGCTGCCTTATGGTCAGTCTTGTCTCCTCACACTGGCAGTTGCTCTTCAGGGTCTCAGGTCAAGGTCTTTCACATCACCTTCTGCCTGAACTTCTTAACTGGAGATGCCAATGATTGAATCTGGGATCTTCTGCATACTTGGAAGATGTTTTCCCCCTGAGTCACAGCCCTTCCCTCTCACATCCCTCTAAAGAGTTTTGGAGATGTAGGAAGAAAAACCTTTCTTAGAGATCTACAAACTGTATGACTATTTGATTGCTTCCCAGATTTTTCCACGACTCATAAAGGATGCAGAATGAACAGCTGGCAGTAATATGACCTGCCTTCTCCAAGAACTTGGTGACTGTAAAGTGGAGAAATTTCTAGGACATGATCAAACTCTGCTGGCAACATGGAACGCAAATAAATCCTAACTCTTCTCGCAGTCATGGAGTAGACAGGACAGTGTGTGTGTGCTCGCAAGATCCTTGTCTGGCAAGCTGTCCCCTCCCTGCCCCCAAGACCTAATGGTGACCTTGCCTAATAAAAGAAAAAGACATGAATTTTTGCAGGCTTTCACTTGTTAAGGCCTAAATGAATTCTTTACTTTCACTACATACTCTTGGGGTGATACATGTTGCATGGACTACAATTTTGCTATAACCTCATCAGTGAGAGCTATATAGCTAGGAACAGGGCCACAGCTGGGACATCAGCACTTCTGGAGGAGAGGGACAAGGGATAGAGGGAGAATAAGTGGAAGGAAAGGGGGCGACGTGAATGACAATAAGAAGAACTGTGTGTGCAGATTTTGTTAAAAGCAGCCTTGAAGATCTTGAAAAGCCCTTTTTAAAAAGTAAGGTAATGTATAAGAGATATTGTGTGTGTGTGTGCTGCCTCAAGACATAGCTGACTTATGGCAACCAACCCCTGGTGGGGTTTTCATGGCAAGAGACTATCCGAGGTGGTTTGCCATCGCCTGCCTCTGCAACCCTGACTAACCAACTTTATTGTAGCATAAGCTTTCAAGAACCACAGCTCTCTTTGTCAGATGCATGCATCTGATGAAGAGAACTGTGGTTCTCAAAAGCTTATGCTACAATAAACTTGGATAGTTTTAAAGGCTACTGGACTCATATATTGTAAAATAGTAACAAACTTCTAAGCTAAAAACAAACACTACAGGGCTCCAAAGCACATGCATACATATAGACAGAAGGAACGCTTTAGCTGAGAAGCAGCTGTCAAAGTCTGAGATGCCTAGATTAGAAAGGGTTTCTGTCCCAAATGAAACTGCGAGCTTTTAATTCACAAGAGCAGAGCTTAATACTCAGGTTCTCTGGCTGGATCGATCATACTTGACATCTGTTTTGTTAAAAATCTGGCACGGTGAAAAAAGATGTCCATAACATCACTGGCAAGTGTAGGAGAGGGAAACCCAATTATTAAAGCAGGAAAAAGTGTCCATTGTTCTGTGCTGTTGGATGAGGCATATTTTTAGGCTTTGATGATGTCAGCCATTGTCATTTCAAACAAAGACTGCATCAGGAGCCTCGGCATGGAAGGGCTGCTGCCCCAGAGCGACCCACCAGACACTCCTGCTGTGTTCCCAAGCAAGCTCAACTAAAAGAGAAGAGGTGGTGCCGCTGAAGCTTCTCATGGGTTGCACTCCACATCCAGACAAAAGCTTGTTCACAAACATGTAGTAATGTTAGAATGTTCTTGATTCAGATCCCTCCATTGCATCCTTTTCTGATCGCATTGCGTCTTCCGAATTTAAAAAAAAAAAAAACCCTGCTAGATTTATAGACGAAACAGTGCCTGAACTAATCAGCATTGCCATTGAGTAAAGGACAATGGAAGCTTAACAGCATGGTGCACCCTATAAAATATCACCCAAGCAACTGCAGTGACTGAGCAATTTTCTACCAAGACGCTTACTTACATTGGAAGAAGGATGGGCAGTCCCAGCACTGGTCAGCCACAGCCCGTGTCCCACTGTTTCTCTATCAAGAGCATCCACATACAGGCCAGATTGTCATGCCATTTCTTCCATTGGTGGTTTGTACTCGACTGCCTCTGCAACCTGAGAGGAGAGCATGCCCTTTGTGAAATCAGCTGTCTCTGCAGAGCCATGCATGAGCACTGCTTCAGCCTTATCCAAACGAGTTCAATGCAGCAAAGGCTCTAGCTCCCCCTTCCTCTCGCTCTCGTTCTTTCTCTCTTATTTTTAAAGGGATATGGTCCCAGGAAGAGCTGTACAAAACACAACCATCACTTTGAGGGTGCAAAGACAAAAATACAATGAAAATAATAAATGTTAACAGTTTAAAACTAATTATTTCATCCAATTATTAGAACTACAAAGACTTTTTAAAAGTGGAATGGAGAAACTCTGCACTGATCATCTTTGGAGGGGGCGGTCAGAGAAATCTTTTTGTACACACATAAAGGATGACAATCAATTTAGCTTTTTGAGATTCAAATTTAGCATTTTGAAATTCAAATGTTCCAGAAGACATTTATGAAGGACAAACAAAAACGATTACTGTTAAAACCTATCATACAGCAGTGATATATGTAATAAAGTATCAGAATGTCTCAGCATGAGGAGTACAGTTTTTTGTTTTGATAAGAGAAAAGGTGCAGTGAAGTCTGAAGATTTTCTCCTCCTATGGTGCCAAGATGTTCTCTTCCATCGTTTAATGCTGCACCTGAATTCAGCAGGACGCCTAGAGAGTTTTGCAAGGAGTCTTTCTTCCTTGTGTGACTGCCTGGTGGGGGATCCTAATCTCTTGCAAGAGATCCTACTCAGGAGACAGCAGGCTCCTCCATGGTCTCAGATTCAGCATCAGTCTTTATGCCTGCTGCTTGACCACGGGAGCTTCCTTGTTTCAGGTGTCTCACCTGGCCAGGCAACCTCTCTGCACCCTCAAACAAGGGAGGATGACCTTCTCGCCCTGTGCAGACTTGCTTCATAGAACATTCACAACGAAGGCAATGGTAAGAATGATAGAGCATATTAAATGTGCTACATGATAAATGACAGGCATTGGTATTACTTTTAATTAATTAACTGAGTGTCTTTGGTGTAGATGTTGCTTTGTACAGTAGCATAAGCAAAAGATGAGTCCCTGCCCCACGGAACTGACAAAGAATTGTAGAGCTGCTGCAGCATAGTGGTTAAGTGACTTGGCTCTGAATCAGCACTCTGCTGGTTTGACTGCCATGAGCTCAGCAGGTGGCCTTGCATAAACCAGTCCTCTCAGGCCCAGTTCCCCAGCTGTATTGCGGGGATAATAATAATACTATGTTCACCGCTCTGAGTGGGCACTAATCTGTCCAGAAGGGAAACTGTTATAAGCACACTGTTATAAGCACACTATAAGCGCACTGTTGTTGTTGTTGTTATAATGACAATGGCATTTCTCCTCAGTGACAGAATAACAGTTAAGAAGTGACCACTATACCAGTATGCCCTTAATTCAAATCTGTCTTTAGCCACAAGCTCAGTAGGTGGTGTTAGGCAAGCCAATATTCTTTCATACCCCTCTTGTCCGAATTATGGATTTTTTTAAAAAAATGACACAGGCTTAAGGAAAGAAATGAAAACATGTAGAGGGAGAGAGCAACGGACTATGGTGGCCCCATCCCCCCTGTCAGAATAAGGAAACTTTCATACAGTTCATTGTTGCTCATCCAATTAGTATTCTCCTTGGTTCTTGGGTACCAATTCATAATTATCTGCCTGACTAAAATGCTTATAACTTGCTCTTTAGTCCTATGACCTCCCCCTCAGGCAGTTTACAATATCAATACACAATTAAAACATGACCATTGCAGAAAAAATCAAAAAAGAGAGAGAAAACAAGCAGCAGATAGCAGCAAAGTTAATATAAAATAGACCACCACATATCAAGCTCAATAGAATATCCAAATACATTTCAGTTAACTAAAATCAAAGTCTATCAAAATTGTTTTAACCAGTGTTAGACTCATAGAAATGTAGAGCTGGAAGGGACCCAAGGGTCATCTAGTCCAACTCCTTACACAATGCAGGAACTTCACAACTATCTCCCCCCTCACCTCCCTCAGTGACCCCTACTCTGTGCCCAGAGGAAGGCAAAAAAATACCATGGATCCTTGGGCAATATGGCCTGGAGGAAAATTCCTTCTTGCTCCCAAAGTGGTGATCCGCATTACCCTGGGGCATGTAAAAAGGGGCCATGAGAGCCTCACACCTGCCCATCCCATCATGCCGTCCCTCTCTCGATCTGCGTACATTCATGTTGAGTCACAGAATAATCATAGCTGTCAAGTGGCCATCTAGCCTCTTCTTAAATACCTCCAAGGAAGGACAGCCCACTACCTCCTGAGGAAGCCTGTTGCCCTGAAAAACCAGTCTGTCAGAAAATTCATCCTAACATTTAGCTGAAAACTCCTTTGCTTTAATTTTAACCTGTTGTTTCTGGTCCAAACAGAAAACAGCTCTGCTCCATCCTATATATGACAGCCCTTCAAATACTTGAAGAGAGCTATCATATTACCTCTCAGTCACCTCCTCTCATGCTTAACACACCCAGCTCCTTCAACCTTTCTTCATAGGACTTGGTCTCAAGACCCCTCAACATCTTTGTTACCCTCCTTCAGACACATTCCAGCTTGTCAACATCCTTCTTGAAGTGAGGCGCCCAAAACTGAAAACAGTATTCCAAGTGAGGTCTAACCAGAATCGAGTCAAGTGATACTGGGAACCAAAAGAGATGAGGCCAACATGACATACAGGGAGACACAGTGCAATAACTTTGGTACCACCATCAAAAGGACACTGTCTCACATGCCAAACTTTTGAAAGTTGGAGAAATGTACAGCATTCTCCAGATGACCTACATGTTTGGGGAGACACACTTGGAAAAGTAGTCTTTGACTCTGGCCCTAAACTGTTTAGAATTTAAAAGGTCAAAACAAGCACATATCCTTCATCTCATAACTAGCACATGCTCTTAGGATTTTTTTTTGGAGCACTTGATGGATTCTAAAGAAATTTTCTTGCTAATCAATGGGATGGGAGTTCAAGTGGTGAGCAAAAAAAGAGATTTGGAGGTTTTCCAAAGTCATGCCTTCAGATTTAAGAAATCCCTTCCCCTTAAATAAGTTTCAGAAAGGCTAAGAGAAGATTCCTCGGAAGTTATAGATAGAAAGCCAGTTTGGTGTAGTGGTTAAGAGTGGCAAGACTCTAGTCTGGAGAACCGGGTTTGATTCCTCCTCCTCCACTTGAAGCCAGCTGGGTGACCTTGGGTCAGTCACAGCTCTTCCAGAGCTCTATCAGCCCCACTCACCTCACAAGGTGATTGTTGTGGGGATAATAACATACTTTGTAAACTGCTCTGAGTGGGCTTTAAGTTGTCCTGAAGGGCGGAATATAAATCAAATGTTATGTTATGTTATGTTATGTTATGTTATGTTATGTTATGTTATGTTATGTTATGTTATGTTATGTTATGTTATGTTATGTTATGTTATAAATCTTAAGTATTTTCTTCATAGTGTTGGAGATGCTATAATGATGTAGGCACATGTTTCCATATCTGCCAAAATCCATGTATATCTTTTCCCCATCTATACTCAACAATTTTTCATCCTCTCTTTACAGTACAATCCTGAGGGCCTCCAGGACAGAGGCATCCAGGCGCCTGTGTAATTAAAGCACCACTACGGACATTCCACAGAAGGAAACAACACCTCACACCACCGCCTCCCCCACTTCCACCAGGCACAGACAGCAGAGCAAATGTGTGGGAGTCCATAGAAACATTGGTATTAGCCACAGTCATGCAGCGACAGCCAATGACGTCCCTATAAGTAGCACTCCCACCCACCTCCACCCACCCCCAGAGAGCCAGGTGGCAGGGAGGAAAGATCCCACAACAATGGCACCCTAACAGACAGATGACCAGAGAAGCCCAGCCTCAGCCCAGAGGAAATATCCACCCCAATGGCAGACAGGATGTCCACCACTTCCCGGGCAAGCGCTAGACTGGCAGCAAAAGCCCTTCCCATATTCAAACCTGCTCTGAGCCACACACTCCATTTCCTTGGCCGAGTAAAAATAGAAAGACAAAGGGGAAAAAACACCCATACCAAGCTCAAATCTACAGCCCCTGACACTCAGGTCCAAATCCCAACCACAGAGCCAGGAGGGGAGGTTCCAAAGAGATGTACCAGTAGGCATTAGACTCCCCACTGCAGCCCTGATATATCACCCCAGCCATGTGGGACTGGCCAGAGAATATCACAGAAATAGGCATGGTTCAGTGACAAGGCACTGGGATAGGATAACAGGGTTCAATCCCCACATGGGGAGAAGGGAGGGGCTGACAAAAACCCTGAGGGCTGACTTTTTGGCCCCACAAATGACCCAAAAGGGAACTGAGTGGCCTAGCCAATGGGTCACCCCAGAGATCCATCATTTCACCCAGGATGCCCCACAACCCCCCTCTGCTGTACCTATGGCAGCAAAAGGCTTGCCCCCCCCCCCATGAACTAACAATCTGTGTAGCTCATCAGGTGCCAGCAATGCTATGAGAGAGTGTGGGACCCAGAGACTGTGCCTTCTCAGAGCACCCATACACGTCTTGGGCCATCTGCCCAGTACCCACAGCAGCCAGCAGAGACCTGAGGTCAGCCTCCAAGGTGCCACTGGACCCTTTCTCTGTGTCGCAGCAGAACAAAACAGAGTTCAAGTGGCATCTAAAAAACCCAGCCCCAGCCACCCCAGCATGGGCATCCCTGAGTCAGAGCCCACCCTCTTGGGCCATGTAAAGGAACAGCCCTGAGTGGAAGTCACGGATGTTGCAGCAGGAAGGGCTGTTGGGCAAGTTCCATCCGCTAACAAACAGACAGGGAGAACTCATAGAACCATCCAGGCTTTAATAAACTGCAAATAATGAAGGGTTCCGAAGCATCAGGTTGCCAAGTCCCATATGGCACCTGCATCTGTGAGAGCAGCTCACAGGAGCCATGGGGGAGACAAGCTGAGCCATCACTAGAGTGGCATGCTTTTGAGTGAGGCAGACTCTCAGGTCAAACAGCTGCCTGGGGCAGAATGCTCCAGGAGCCAGGCTGGAAAAGCAGTCTGAGCAGAGTGATGGGAACTATAATGGCCATGCACCCAGACCTCCCTGTTGGATTGACACCTACATGAAGGAAAACAGAGATGGGCATGGCAATGACAAACAGCGCAGCCTTGGTGCTAGCCATGCCATGTCTGTAGCATCCCAGGAAGGGCCGCAGCCCTATGAGGGGGGTGCCAGAAGACCTCCTCTCCGAAGTAGATGCTGCTGCTGCCATCCAAATTACATTGCCATGCGGAAGATGTAATCTCAGGTGTGCTGGGTGACAAGACTTGGACCAATGCATATAAACTACAGCAAAGGAGGTTTTGATTAAATTTGAGGACGAATTTCCTGACAGTGTGGTGTGTTCAGCACTTGAGGTGGTGGATTCTTTGTTGTTGGAAGTTTTTAAGTATTGTATATCTACTTGTCAGAGATACTATAGCTGTATTTCCTGCATTGGCAGGAGTTGGACTAAATGGGTGGTCTCTTCCATCTCTGAGATGAAATAAATGAAATAAGACAAATATCCAGATGATGTTCAGTCCTATTTTCTTTTTCCAATGCTGTCCATTTTTATGAAAAAAAAATCAGAATGTTATTAAAATATATGTACTCACAAGCTTCCTGCAACTATTCTGGTAAGTATATTTTTAGACGTTACCAATAAACAAGAATAATACTAATTTGGAAACCGGTAGCCACACATGCAAAATGAAAATGACTATAAGCTCATAGTTTGAAGCAAGTTCTGTTTCTGCCCGAGACAAGTGTCCTTTTGTATAATTCTGGCCCAATGAGTTACAACAGCAGGGAATATTTTAGATATTCTTTAAAGATTAACATCACAAATGTACTTCCATTCCATTGCACAGAAAAAGAACATGGTATGCAGTTTTTAGGAGTGGTGTGGGGGGGGGAGATGAACCTTCAAAAAGAATGTGCTTGTCCTTCCCCCTTTGCCAGGATCTGCAACATAATGACAAACCCAGCATTCTTTTTCTCTTTTGCACATTCCATTTGGTTAATATCCTTGCAATATTAACCTTGAGTAACAGACGTCTCAGCAGCTCCATTTGCTGCTGTTTGAATTTTGTCCACAAGAGGCCAATGTAGCACCATGAAAAATTAATCATCAGTCTGTTGAACCAAGTTCCAACTAATAACTTAATATATTTTTAAAAAAACAAAAGAAAACAAGCAAGTGTTGGTATAGAACTGGTAAAGAAAATAAACATTTCAGTCAGCAGATTTTCTGCTATGTTCAATTTAGTTTTTAAAACTTATTATTAATCTGTATCAAAGTTTTCATTCATATTTGGGAATATGTAGAAATCCAAAGATTTTGGACTAAGGTAATTGAAATCATAAAACTAATGACTAATTATACTGTACCTATGGAGCCGGAGACTATACTTTTTAAGTATTCGCAAGATAAAACAATTCCAACATTCTCGCAAGAACTTAATAGCCACTCTCCTATCAGCAGCTAAATCAACTATTTTCTGGAAAGAAAATAGTTTTTTCTTTCCTTTTTCTGGAAAGAAAAAACTGCACCTCACATTTCCAACTGGATCATTCGGGTTTGGGACTGGTTCACTATGGAGAAACTTTCTGACTAGATTGCACAAACAGAACACCCCAACCACAAATTGTACCTTATGGAATATTGGCTTCCAGTGATGGAATATCTTACAGAAAATGACTTGGTGAAAAGGTCTACTTCAACCAGTGAATATTTTGAGGCATTGTTTTATTTGTAAATGTCTTAAAAGTCAGTTGTTTGTCTTTCTCAACTGTAAGTAATTAACTGTATAATAGGCATGTTTGATTAATAGTTATCAGTTTATCATGTTAAACCACTTCTTTTGTTTATCTTTTGCACAGATCTATTACAACCACATTTAAATAAAGGGTTTTTTTTAAGTTTCCATGCATATTGATATGCAAAATATCTTAATGCAGTAATGCAAAATATCTCAATGGAGTAATACTACTGTTTAAACATTGACCCCCCCACCCAGCAAGCCATTTGCCTGCTCTGCCCTTTCAAAAACAAATCCTGCTTGCCCACAGCAAAAAGAAAACTTATGGAAAAACACAGGTCTGTTTAGGCGGCAGAGGTGGGGGTGTGGTGGGATTCAGACAATCTTGCTGCCTGCCTGCTACCACATGGGTGATGGAGATTAATGCAAGAACGCCCCTTCCTCATTGGAACAAAGCTACAAATCACAAGGAACCATGGCACCAACAGACAACAGCAGGATGTACAGGTAATAATTTATTGGCACTACAGAAAAAGAAAAAAATGACCATAAAGCAGCATTGTTTTTAATGCCACCACTGTCCCATTACTCCTTTGCCTGCCAGTTTCTTATTGTAGTGTACACCTACTAACAGCCACTTTCTTTAGGGTCTGTTGTTGTTGTTGTGTGTTTGTATGTAGTATAACTAAGGTAAAACTTGGTGGATAGATAGTTTAGAGGGAAGACTGTGTTCTGTGCAATTTTGGTGCTGTTAAGTGCAAAAACAGCTGCCCCAAATAGCCTGGAAGCCCTCATTGAAAAGAACGGGACTCAAACTCACGATAACAACAACAGCAACAACACTGGATTAGATCCAAACCAGCAACCCCATTTTGAAAAAACCAATAACAGTGCATATTTCCTTCGGAAACTCCAGATCCAAAACTGAAGCAAAAAAAATTTCAGTGCAAACTCCTAGTCGTGATCTCAAAATGTATGTTAGATCCAAGGCATCCAATGAATTAGATCTTAGGTCAAATTCTAACTGTGTTACCAGCTCCCAAGTTGAACCAGCTAGAGTTGACGGCATAGGATATGCCAAATTCATCATGAGAGATAGCGGATGGGTTAATTGCCACATGGAGACACACTGGGTTCATCACACCACTCTCCAGCCTAGTAGATAGCATTTTGCAGATGCAGTGGCAGCTTTTAAAAGTTTCCATTGATCAATAAGTAAAGGTTCAGTATTGAAGGCCACATTGGAAACATCAAGAGATAAAGGTCTACTATTGATTTTAATTTCTGTAATCAGAAAAAAACACTTAGTCTGCTAAGAAGCATGAGCATTTGAAACTGTTGTAAGGATCTTTACAAAATATTTTTATTCTTCAAAGGCAAATGCTGCAGTGAAATTCTAACTTTCAAAAAATAAGCCTATTGCATTATCAAGAATGAATGTGTTACACACCAGATCTCCCTCCTTAAATTCCACATCTGGTACTGTAAAATCTAAAGGGCACTTCTCACTCGTCTCTTGACTTTGTGAATTTGAGTAAGCACAAATCTGATAGAGATTTTGAGCTCTGTTGAAAGATCTTAGGGCTCCTTAGGCAGAAGGTCTGTCAGCAAATGAAACTGCTGAAGTAGCAGCGTTCCACAGCAATACACTGAGATCTGCAAGACATAAAGCACGCTGCTAGTTTTTTCACATAACTATTTATGCAGGCAAAGGTGAGAGCACTGCAGAACCTCAGGGAGAATGAGAAATGGCTTTTGGCTACTGATTAGAAGAAGGGGGAAATGTTATCCTGTTATTATAGAGTTATTGCAAAAATACATTTTTACAGACCAAAGATCAAAACTGAAAACAAATCATGTAAATTACAGAGTCATATGTATCAAGTTTTTGAAGAGTAACCATCACTATAAAACTATTACTTGTTGAACAGGATAGGAAAACTATGGAGAGCAGAGGCCTCAGAATGGAAGGGCATCTCCAGCTGCAAAGCCTTTGAATTCATCTAATTTATTAAATTTCTAACCCTCCCCATGAATGGACTCAGGATGGGTAACAACATTATTTGTTGCTAGCTCATTGCTGCTTTCAAATGTCTAATTACTTCTTGCCACGTTGACACAATATTTTGGATAACACAGAGTGACCTTTGTCACACACCAGCAACCTGATGTTTATAAAAACACAGTGTTAAGAAAGAAAAAAAAGAGGGGAATAATAGCCTATTCTTCTAAAAACCGGGAATCAAAATAATGTTATTGCCAAGCACAACAGGTTGAGCTGGTGAGAGGAAACAGACAATATGAGGAGACAAAGATAGAAATTAATCTGGTTACGGAGCGTAGAAATTATAGTGCGTTTAAACTGCAGGAAAAAATACACTGATTACAGTTATAAACATGTTCTGACCAGGGCTTTTTTTCAGCTGGAACGCGGTGAAATGGAGTTCTAGAACCTCTTGAAAATGGTCACATGGCTGGTGGCCCCACCCCCTGATCTCCAGACAGAGGGGAGTTTAGATTGCCTTCTGCGCCGCACCATGGAGGGCAATCTAAACTCCCCTCTGTCTGGAGATCAGGGGGCGGGGCCACCAGCCATGTGACCATTTTCTCTGAGGGCAACCCACCGAGTTCTGCCACCTCTTTTCCCAGAAAAAAGCCCTGGTTCTGACCATAAAGGATAATAATAGGACAAATATCCCAAACTTCCAAGCATGAATATCAGTGAGAATGTGTGTGAAAGGAGCAGCATCGTAATCTGAGCCCAGCATTGATCTAAGCAAATATATAAGCAAATAGATATTGAATGGCTTAGGAAGATCATCAGCTCCACGGTGCTTACCCATACACGGTGTATATAAATACAATTTATATTCATCTTGCAGCCGTTTCGTTTGTCTGGGTTCGCTGCATGAAGCACAGCCATCGTGTGGTGTTTTCCTCATCCTCATGAGTGAACTCTGTTGACTTGGATTCCTGCCACATATGGGACCCAGTTCACACAGTGAGCCATCTTGCTCAATGTATAGAAGGGGAGGAGTGCGCCTGGCAGATGTGGCATTGTAGGGCGATGCTGTGTGAACAGCTGGAAGGAGCTGGAAAAAAGATAAGAGAAGCTGGAGTATAAAGGAAACATCTATTGGTTGAGGAGGTGGAGAAAGGAAGGGAAGGGGGGAATGAGGTGAAGAGAGAAGGGGGAAACAAGGAAGATTCAGCTGAGCACAGACTGGCCAAACATTGCAATTCAGTTCCTAAAGTGAACCCAATGCTGGAGCGACAGGACCTATGCCACCCCCCCCCTTGCTAGACCTTGTGAAATGAATACTGCTCTTTTTTGTCTCTGAAAGCAGTGGGTGAGGAGAATCTGAACTACAGGAAGTCCTTCCCACAGTGAAAGAAGATGGTTCTGTCTGCAAGAGGCAAGAGTCTTGGAAGACTCCTATACATGTGTTGCTAAAATAAATGTGGTTTCCACCACTCCAAAGAAGAGTGCGTCAGATTTCTTCTTAGGTGTTTTTTCCATCATTGGACGTCTGGTAATACTGGATCACAGCTGTCTGGAATCAGTTCTTTATAATGAAAACAGCAAGGCGGGGGGGGGGGGAGATCATTAAATTAAAACAATCTGGGGTTTTTTTTGTATAGCTAGCAATAACCACCAATCCTTTGTTACAGCTGACTACTGAAAACAGATGCAGAAAACAGTCAGACTCCACAACTCCTATTTAGACACATTCCTAGGTTTCAAAGGCTTTGAAATCTATCATTCCCCACCAAATGAAATGGAAGCTCTGACTTCTGAAAAACCAAGCCAATTACCGAAGTAAAGATCCCAATTACAGACTTGTAGCAAATGGAAGACAAATATGACAAATAACCTAAACTGGCAAGATGGATAAGGTTGAGAAGAGAGGGAGCAAGATAGGCAATTTCCATCTCTATAGAGCCAACATATAATAGATGGTGAGGGATCTGTACACCCCATAATATCTGGTGTAGGGATCTGTATACCCCATCTTAGGTGGTTATTATTAGGAGTGGGCATTTATTCCATTTAAAATCACCGGTTTTAAAATAACTTTCTCATGTCATTGGTGAACTGAACAAAGAGTTGATTACAAGCTCCACAGAAATAAAAATGACCCAAAAAAATTGTCAACAAGATGGCTACCTATCTGGTTTTGGTTTTTGTTCTTAAGACTCTGAGCCTAAGAATGATGACTAGGGAGTTAGGACCAAACAACATGATGCGTTTTGGATGACTCACTTCTGGCGACTCACTTCCCCCACAGCTGCGCCAAGCTAATTACTGGAATAAAGATCCCAAGTACAGATTTGCAGCGAACAGAAGACAAATATGACAAACACCTAAACTGAGAAGATACATATTGTTGAGAGCTGCAGCATGAGAGGAAGAGAGGCTCTTGCCTTTCCCCTTGAACCGTTTTATTTTGTGAGGCTGTGGGGAAAATGAGTCAGGTCCGAGGAACCCAGACCCAGCTCGCCAAAAACGTATCATGTAATTTACCATTGAATTCAGTAGATCTTGTGGGAATATCTTCTGTAAAAAGCAACTGCCCGCTAAGATCTTCCTCAAAACCCTGCTCTCTCAGTGCAATCCCAAATAGAGTTACTCCAAAGAACAGTGTTTGCCATATAAAGAGATTTTGAAAATGGAGCAAAATATGACAAAGATTAAAACAGAAGAAGAACTATCTTCTCACTATGGATGGTTCCAGTACAGACAGATTAAAGATTTATATGACTCGGACCGTCTAAAACGGGGGCTTAAATGGAAAAATTCAGAATTGGAAGAAAATATACTTCAAGAAGGCAAGAAAATGATATCTAAAGTTTATAAGATATTGCTGAAGTGGTATACAGAAGATGAAATTGTTAAAGTTCAGATGGTGAAGTGGGCTATCAATTGCAACAGAGATATAATGATGGAATCGTGGGAATACTTGTGGAAAAATACATTGAAGATTTCAACCTGTACCAATATTAGAGAGAATGTATATATAGGTGGTACTTAACGCCGAAGAAAATAGCATATGGGATTTCCAAAATGTCAGATAAATGTTGCAAGTGTAATAACCATGAAGGATCATTGTATCATATGTGGTGGACCTGTGAGGTAGCTAAACAGTTCTGGGGAGATATTATAGAAATTATTAATGAAATTTTACAATTTTCAATAAAAAAGAACCCGGAACTGTCGCTGCTGAACTTGAACATGGAAGAAATCCCCATGCAATACAGAACATTACTATTTTATATGACAACAGCGGCAAGAATTTTATATGCACAGAAGTGGAAAACACAAGAAGTACCATCGATTGAAAATTGGATATAAAAATTGCTGCACATGGCAGAAATGGACAAAATGAGGAGAAGGTTGAGAGATCAGAATCCAGAAGAATTTTTTAATGACTGGGGGAGACTAAAACAGTATTTAGAGAAAAGGTGGGACATAAAGGGAAAATTATGGTTGTTAGAAAATTATTAATTTTGTAGATTGGAAGAGATATAGATCTTTACTAGAGAAGAAGAAAGATATACTATAATTGTTATTATTAGATTGAGGTTAAGGTATATCGAAATTATTAACATATTATCCAGTATAATAATATATTAGGATATGTAATAAAAGAATAGAGAAGTAGGTAATAGAATTTAACAGAGGGTTGGAAAACTGTTGGAAGTCCTAGATAAAGGGGGGAGGGAAAGGCTGGGGAGGATTAGAAATAAGGGTATTAATGAAAAATTTGTAATTGCAATTTATACTCACCCAATAAAAATTTTAACAAAAAAAAAACCAAATAGAGTTACTCCAGACTAAGCCCACTGAAATTAAATGTCTTAGACTGAAGTAACTCTGCTTAGGATTGTACTTTCTCTGTCTCCCCCCCCCCCTTTGCAAAGCTGGGAAGGGCAGGGACAATCAGAGAGTGTGTGTTTTTTTCCAACATTGGCAAGGCACATGGCATTCTTTGAGTACTCTTTTAGGTGCCACACCCAAACATTTCATTTTACCCAGACTTTTAAGTAAGTATAGTCTATTTTTATCCTGAAAACTGGAGAACATATTTGAAGCTCAGTGTTCAATATTTGTATGCTCTGTCTGGGTCTTTAATGCTGAGTTTTAATTAACATCTGTGTTTAGGCATACACATGGTATTCATGTCACATGTTCCTTATTTCTGTTCTTTAAGTGGTCCAGCTTGGAAAAGTCTTTTTTCCCATAGCAGCACTTTAGTACATCCTACCCTTCCAGCACTCAGATAATTATTGCTTTGACTGCTTTAATGCTGCAGCAACTCAAAAGAAAACATGTTTGTTTCCCCCTTTATTCCTGTTACAAAAGAATTCATTAATATTGGCTTACTTACTGATCTCTTTATCTCAGTTTCTTCACATCTCAGGGTAACATGTCAATGCGTCAACAACCTGTATGGAACAGACAAGCCAAGGGCATTCTGTTAATCTGTCTTTTAGCTGCAATCCCTTTATCACATCTAATGGTAGAGAACTGCTAAAGACATGATGAAGAAGCAAAGGGAACAGGAAGCACAAGTACCACATGCTTCCTTGTTCTGCACTTCTCTGTCTTGCCAAAAATAGGACTCCCTTATATAGAGCCTGCAGGTCTCCCTGTTGGGGAGGTAGAAAAATCTGACCTTGACTGAACTTGGAGAAGAAAGGAACAAAAAGTGCAAATCTCATCTTGGATGTCAGACATACAGGATCAAAACAGTGCAGCTAACTCCATTGTAGTTATAAAGTTCTTTAGGATATTGCCTAAGAGAGTCATCTCCACTCAGGTCCACCCTTTGTCTATTCTGGTGGTGTTCATTGCCATATGATGTCGTCATGGCCTCTAAATTAGATGGTGTTTTTTATGAATTGTTTTATCGTTCATTTACAACTTTTGTCTGTCTTTTCAAGCATAGTGGTTCTTGCATCATGAGGATACATCAACTATTGGCCATAATGGATAAAGCCAGGGCTTTTTTTCAGTTGGAACGCGGTGAAACGGAGTTCCGGAACCTCTTGAAAATTGTCACATGGCTGGTGGCCCCGCCCCCTGATCTCCAGACAGAGGGGAGTTGAGATTGCCCTCTGCACTGCATGTGACCATTTTCTCCAAGGCAACCCACTGAGTTCCACCACCTCTTTTCCCAGAAAAAAGCCTTGGATAAAGCGATCCTCTTATCCCATGGCTGTTAAATTTACTCAGGAATCTTTCGTGAGGAACTTTGTAAGAAATATTTTGGAAGCCAGTTAACTTCTTATATGCACAATATACCAACACAGGAATTCCGGGAAAAATGGAGAAATTTCTTTGAATACGTAGCTGGAAAATTAGAAAAATTAAGAATAGTTAACACGGATATAGATCAATAATAAAACTACGATCTTAAAAACGTTGAATATAAAATGATGTATATGATTGAATATAGAATGTTGAGTAAAATTTTGTGTATAAGTAATTAAGGAGAAGGAGAGGAGTAATATAATTAAATTTAGATGTGTTATATATCTTGCTTATATTTTCTGTTGTAGCTTAAATCTATTATTCTGTATTCTGTTCAAGATTCTTTATGCACTTTCAAATGTCTTTTTTTCTTCTTTTAAATGAAGTTCATAAAAAAAATGTTTTGGAAGCCCAAGTATATAATGTGTATAATCACCCTTACTTACATGCTTCAGCCAAATACCACCATATCAGAGGTGGCATTTATCTAAATGCCTGGGACAATTGAAGATGGTTATTTTAATCCAACCCAGTTTATAATAACTAGAGCCCACTTCAGCAGGTGCATGACCTGCTTCAGAGACAGTGCTCCTTGGATGGACTAAGGTTTGATGGGTCTAATCCAACAAGGCAATTCTTACGAAGCCAAATAAGGAGCTTCACACAAAGCTACAAGGCCACATCTAACACTGCAGATTGTTGTATGCTGCAGAACCAAGATAACAACCTAGGCTGCTGATCCAGTGCCAAGGATTCAATCATTACTATTAAAAGGGAAAGGCATAAGGCCTCCAGCCTAAATATCACCCTTCCTCTTTTTCCTGTTGAGGAATGTGCCTATGCTCATACCAAAGTATCATCCAGCATTCTAAAAGTGTATATCAAAAAGCTTAGTGAAGAAGCTACAACATGTGCTAAGTGGTGGGCTCTCTAGACTTTATTGTGTTGGCAGAAATCCAAATTTCCATTGACAGCAATGCAGTAACTTTACCCTTTCCAAGAGAGGCATAACAGATTCTTTCCCACAAACGCCTTCAGAAAATTTCAGACCCATTTCAGACTTCCTCCTAAACATTTTGGAAGATATGACAGTCAGGCAACTTAATGAGACATCAGCAATATGTTAAAAATTAACAAAACAAAGCTAGGAAAACTTTAATCACCAATCACTACTATTGTTAATGGTGACTGTGTTTTTCTTGTACTTGCTAGAGTTTTGCATAAAGACATTACAGATTGGACTTCATGCCACTTCCCGGCCTTTGGGGGCCATTTATATTTTTTCACCCTGTGTGCATGGTGTAATCGTGATAAGCTACCTTAATGGATCTGAGGAAGTGAGCTCTAGTCCACAAAAGTGTACAGCGCAATAAATTCATTAGTCTTTAAGGTACTGTGGGACATTTTGTTATTTACAAAAAAATACATAACTATTTATTATTTTTATATTTGTTTAGAATAAGCAGTTCCATCAACAGTGGAAGGTAGCAATGCCTTTTCTTTGTTCTGACCCCAGTGAGGATAGGTTCTTATGTGGCCTGCTCTCAGGCTTTTTCTGCGGCTGCTCTGACGTTGCAGAATAGACTCCAGGATGAAATCATAAGATTTTCTCTTGTAGTTTCTGGAGGCTTGTAAAGCAACGCTTCAGAAGAGCGTAAATGATTGCTTCATTGGTATCTTTAAAGGCTTCAGTTTCTGTTCAACTTTATTTTTAAGTTTTTCTGCTGGGCGTTTTAGAATGACGTTACCTATGCGTTGATTTTATTGTTACACTTGATGTGTTCCTGTTATCTGGGATAAAGTGAACTGTTATATAAAGAGAAAATTTATTTAAAATAGAAGTCTGTTTTGGTGTGGTGAAATCTAATCCTTGACAACCTATTTTTAATTGTCATATAATTAAAGGTGGGCCAAATTTTTGGCACTAAATCTTTTGTGTTATCATCTATTTTTGGCAAGCGTTCTTAATGCGATGGCGGGGGGGGGGAGAATATATACAGATTTGTTTTATTTGGTACTTTCCAAACATCTGGACACCTGTTTTTAATTTACAAAACTGGATTAGGTTCAGCTCATCCTAAAGGCAGGGAAAGTATCAGCTGAACCCATCTGTAACAAGCTGTCTAAACAGAATCATATGCACAAGTGCAGATGTTTTCTTTCAACTTCAAGTAAAGAAAATGGGTTAGTATTAATTAGACTATTGATAAACTTGGCCTGCTTCTATTTTAAAATGTGAATTAAAGTTTAGACTCTCAGACAACACAGTTTGGCACCATTTTTTAAGCAAAACTGGTATTGAGCAATGACAGCTAGATGACAGAAAAAGTACAAAAATGTATTGTGTTTTAAATCATAAATAACATAGAGACATGGAAAGTAACTTTAAAATCCAGGTCTTCTTTTACCGTACACTTGTCAAGAACTACCACTGATATTAAATGTGCTTGGTTAAATTTAATTTTTTTGCCAGGTAAATGCTAGATATGTGGAGAATATTTCCCTTGCGCAGAAGCACAACCCTTTGACCTTATAAGGGAGTTAAGGAAAGAGAGCCCCAGCACATTTCAGATTAAGCCTCCAGATCAAAGCTAGACAAAATCAAGTTTCACCATGGCTTTTTTCTAAGTCCACGGTGTATAGAACTGGGTTGCTTTTTCTACTTTCACACACCCAGGACTTCATCTGCAGATGTGATGCTCTCCATTCTGTCTTTACAGGGCAGAGTACTGGAACTCGTAAAGGTCTTCCCAGGAGCAAGGAACGCATGTCGATGTACTGGAGGGGACACAAGTCTCTGCAGGGGCAAGGATCACAGCATGGCTGCACCCCTCTGGATCACAATTCAGGAGCTAAAAGTCTCAAGCCAGTCCATTGGAACCAGCTGTGCCTCCAAGGCTTCAGACTGAGGTTGAAATTACCTGAAAGGATTGTTGTTTCCCTCTTCCTGCCAGCACTTCATTGAGCTAAGATGCTGCAGAGAAATAAGTGTGTTAGGACCTAAGCTGCATGGAGCTTTGCACTTCTCCTTTGTTAGGCTATTTCCTTACAGGCCTGCCACCTCTGCCCATCTTTGCAGGTGGGAGAGACCCAGGACGGGCCGGGTGTCCAGGTCCTGCTGTGGTACAAACCCCTCTGCCAACTGGATACAACACTCCATGCATTTAATAAAGTAATTTCTGACTCATAAAAGTTTTTGGCATGATAATTGCTTTAGTCTTTAAGGTGCCGCAAGGGTCTATGTTACTCCGGGAACCACAGACACTTAAATAGCTCAGGGCTGATCCTGTGGGACACGTACTTGCCTCTTCTTGATTCCCAGACCTCTTCTGCCAGCTGAGCACTATATTGCCCAGCTAGGATCACAGTCAACTGGCTCATAGACATACCATGCCGTGGGTGTGTGTATGAGAGAGAGAGAGAGAGACTCTAAACAGAGTACACAACAATACATCATAAATCACTGAAGTTTCTCACAAATATTCCATTGGGCGTTTTTCACACACATGAAGATGTGCATATAAAGCCTTTCCTCATATACAACACAGAAACGAGAACAATTTCCAGTGAGTTTACTACTGCTTAACTATTTTCCTTAAGATTTTACTTTAGCCAGATCCACATCATTTTACGGATGTTTATTCCAAATCCTTGCTTCAAGAACCTTTTAAGAACTCTTCAAAGCAATGTTAAATACTGTATACAAAATTTCTCACACATATATCAAAGTGAGATGATTTTCATCCTGAGCAAAATATACAGTACCTAGGATGTTAATATTCTGCACTCCTATTTTCCTGTTTAAAACTCATCATAATGATCTATACAAACTCATTCCAAAGATTTTGATTCAAAACATCCTGCATGGCTAAGTGACAAAGACAGAATCCAGAATACTCTAATTTTTTGCCCACAGGTCGGGCAACAAATACTCACTAGTTGCAAGATTCTCCTTAGTGCTATCATTGTAGTAGAACCCACTCTATTTCCCCCTTTCAAAATCTCTCGTGGATGCTTCAGCCTGTGATAGCACCAAAGTACAGATATAGACAACTTTAAGAACTAAAGTGCTGGGCTAATGCAGTGACTCAGTGACATAGCTACAGATCCAGAATACTCCTCTGCGATAAGCTTGCTGAAGCTTCTCGGATAAGTAATTAACTTTCAGTCCAACAACCAGCACCAGGCTGGCCCCTCAACTTGCCAGGAAAGTTCCAGGTAGACAGCTGCCCAGAAGAGTTGCTAACAGCCAAGAGCAAGCCAAGCCCCAGTGGTACTGACAGCATCACTAGCACTTCTCAGTTGGACCTGGTCAGTGGTGGTCATTGATGTTAGCTTGTCCATTGCCTCCACCCATGCTATGGTACAGTATGGTATGGTGTATTATCTAAGTTTTCTAACCTATTGCAGAAGAAAGAGGAGCAGAGGGTGGGGGAGAAGAACTGTAACCTGGGAGAAGGATAAATATGTCAAAAGGAAATAAAATTAGTAACTCATGGGTAGTTAGAGGTCTTGGATTCTCTGAAAGACAGACTATAAACAAATTAAGTAAGGATGTCAATTATGGCCCTGAAGATCCATGCAAATGTCTTATCTACCAGATATGAAAGCAAACGAGCTGGGTTCATCACAATCGTAGTTTTCTTTCCTGCTTGTGTGTTTGTGGTTTGATCATTATTCTTTTTGTTTAAAATGGTTTTAAAAGCTTTGTAAGCTTCCTTGAGTGTCATTGTTAGTAGAAAAGTAAGGCATAAATGGTCTAAATTTAAAAAAAAAGCCTAGCAACAACACTAAGAAATATGTGTTTTCTAATGGGAAGTGGTTTGGTATTTAAATGTTTTGTAACACAGAATAATTGCATGGTTTACATATATTCTAGAGTCATGTCCCTCAGATTTGTTCCTAATACCTGGCAGAAACTCAGTTTTTAAGATTTCAGATTACTCAAACACAGAATTAAATGTTCTAGCCTGGATCCTATTACTCTCTTCCTCCAAACTTTTATCCAACAAAGAAAGCCTTCTGTTGTATTTTAATAGGAGACCGTACTCAGTTGCTAGGCAGACTAGACCCTCTAGACTAGAGAGGAAAGAAAGGAAAGGAGACAGATGGAGGAGAAAGTAAATCGGGGCCAGTAACAGAACAATAAAACCTCTTATTATATATGCTGCCTGATGTTGTCTCCTTGCCTGCATTAAACTACAAAACCTTCCTTCAATAAAGAAACTTTTCTTTAGCAAGGAAGTCTTTCTCCACCAAAAAAGTCATTCTCCATTGAACCCAGTCTTTCTCTGTTGGAGGGAGACTTAGTGAAAGAGAGTCAAAAGATACAATTTAGCTGAACAGTCACAAAATCCAACCCTCCATTTCCAGGGAACCCTTTCTACAGCAATTCAGAGGAATCCCAATACATGGGATCCCAGTACACTGCACAGGATCCTGAAAGTGCATTTTAAGAGCCAAACTAGATGTTAGGGTTGCCATGATCCAACCCGTGGCTGCCAATGCTATTTTAGAGGGAAATTTATCTATTTAAAAATTGCCATTAGGACCTGATGGCACTATGAGTTCCCACCACCCCGGCAATGCCAAAATGGTCGGGGGAGGGGCTGTTTCAGCTCTTTAAAAGGTGTGGGGAGAAAACACGATTACATGGTGCCACCACATGCCTCTCACAGCAGCTTTTAAATAGATACATTTTCCTCTAAAATGACGTTAGCAACCATGGGTTGAACCTGTGGACATCGTAATGTCTAGTTTGGTCCTAAGATACATGTTGAAAGCCTGGGCAACCACTAGGCTTTTTGGCATCTTTGCTCTTCCACTCAACAAACACACTCAACAATCTCCTGCAGTTGCATGTTGCAAATTGGAAATCAATAACAGAGGGCAAATTGAATTACAAGCTACCTTGGCAACCATTAGTGATCTTCTCATTAAGGAACCCTTGATAAGCTTCCAAGAAAACAAATGCCCCACATCAATAATTAGTTGACTAACATTGCAATCCTAAGCAGAGTTGCACCTTTCTAAGCCCCTTCAGTGGGTTTAGAAGGGTGTAACTCTGTTTAAGATGGTAATATAATTAATATGAATACTGCCCTGACCTGGATAGCCCAGGCAAGCCCAATCTCATCAGATCTCAGAAGCTAGGCAGGGTCAGCCTTGGTTAGAATGGGGTGGGAGACATCCAGTGAAAACCATGGTCACGATACAGAGGCAGGCAATGGCATACCATTTGTGTTTGTCTTTTGGCTTGAAAACCCCAGCAGGGGTTGCCATCAGTTGGCTTCAACTTGATGGTACTTTCACCACCACCGATATGAATATTGTCATTAGATCAGTAGGATGCACTACGTGGCTCACGGTAGGCCATGTTCACATTTATCATCCACCAAAAGAGCCACATGACTGCTGTATGCCGGATGTGCCACCCTCCCAAACACAAACTGTCGTCTCCAAACTGGGACCACATTGCACTCACAAATTGACCTACTACTGGCCAACTACATAATGAAGTTGGGGATTGAATTTCAGTTCAAGTGTGCTCTGGGGAACAGAGAATACAGGCCATTAACATTTCGCAACATCATAGCAATCTTCAAAGCCAGAGAATGAAAAAACTGCTTCACATCAGTATACGTGATTTTGATGCCAGGGCAAAGCAGCAGAAAAGCAATACCAGTTGACTCAGTATAAGGCAGTTTCATATGTTCACAAAGAACACCAGATTGCATGAGTCACATTATAAATAATTTATGCTTACTGTGCGTGCCAAATCTAGTTTCCTTTTCTAAACCCATAAACTTATAGAATGTTGGTTTAGTTGCAATGACAGCAAATATAAGTGCCTTAGCAAGATGGTTTCTGCAGCACTCCAGGTGGGTGTGAATGAATTTGAGTGGCCAGCAATGAATTGCTTCACGGTACATACAGCACCTCTACCCGCTTTCAACAGCTAGGGCCCCTTATGCACTTTGACACACAAAATTTAAATAGGTATGTCTTGTCACAAACAGAGCAATCCTAAACCAGTCTAAGCCCATTGATTTTAATACTTAGGATTGCACTGAAAGTTGTATGACTCCCCAAACAGGTTACCCACTTGCCTTGTACTATGTCGGACTATTACATTAGCATTTTATATCTGTAGAATCAGACAGGTAAGATTCCTCTTGGGACGGCTTCTGTGTTGTTCAGATGGAGGCAGGCATAATTGCAGGGATGAGAACCGACTGCTGTTAATTTACAGATGTGGGTTATTTACTCCTAAATAACTCTACATAACCTTTAAAGCAGGAACAATAGGTCACAGAAAGAACACAGGCAAAAGTTTATGCAAAAGGACCCTGAACCTGTCCCAAGCATTTCTAGTTAAAGATAACCAGAAACCCTGGACAGCTCCTATCTCTAAGAGTAGACAGTACTGGACTAAGTGGACCAATGGTTCATCGGTAACCAAAAGACTCAGAATAAACCAAATTCAAATGCATCAGATGTACTCCAGCATTGCTAATTTTAGTGTGAACACCACTTGCAGCCTTTCTGCTCTTTGAAATGATAAAAGTTCCATGAAGTGGCTGTACTTCAAAGAACGGTTGTTTCCAAAAACGTTTGAAAGGATTTGAACAGAGAGTAAATGCTGAAGAGTCCTATGGAAATTTTGACAGCATCAAGTTGCTACTTCAGAGCACCAGCCAACTTGTGTGGGGATTCCTACTCAGCAGCTGCTGGCAGAAGGCAGAACTATTCATTTCTGTCACGAACACTAAACTGAAGTCCATGTCTTTTAAACACTCTTCTCAAGAACATGGTTATAATTATTACACAGTGCAATGTGTTTGATCTTTCGGTATCACTTTGAAGTGCTGGCTTCATGGCATTTTGATTAAAGAAACTTTATAAATAAATTAGACTAGATTATCCCTTAACTCCAAGATTGGATCCAAGAGTTACAGCTCTGTGGAAATTAGAAATTAAACAGCAATAATAACTAAAAAGTTAGAATTTTAAAACAATGTAGGGCACACTTGGCATAAAGGGCTTTGGTCATGGAAAACACTGCCCTGAAGCTAGCAAAATTGTTTGGAAGAGATCTAGTACCACAGGAGATTGAGTAGATAAACCATTTTGATGGAATCTGTGACAACATGCTATGAAATAATCCTGTGGTAAAAGTAAAGTGGTTTAAGGGACAAATGTCAAAAGAATCCCAGAAAAGAGAAACTAGCATTCTTTATTACAATATATGGTATCATGGTATACTCGTGTGACTGTATTTTCATGAAAATTTCCACATTGGCCTAGGATGGATACAAAGCACCTTCAGATTATGTTCTAGCATAGATTTGGCATATTTTATTGTTTCAACATTCCAGCAGTTGTTTGGTTTCAGGTTGTTTTCACCCTGTTTGGCCACTTCTACCATTTCATCTTTATACATTTTGTCTTCTTTTATGGCATTTATCATTTTAAGCGGGGTTGCTAGTTAGAATGTTGTTTTATGCCTCCGTGCTTGATCCTCCCCACTAGAAAACATCCAATATTATTTTCCACCTGTGGGGAAGCATTTCTGCAGGTAGGAGGGTGGCAATTTTTATTAATTCCCATCTCCCATTTCAGATCCTTACATCATTTTTGCCTTTAAGATCCTCTAATCCCCAGAAGCAGCATTACAGGATTCCAGGGGTCTATAACAAGAAGGGGAGAGGGGGAAAGATTTGTTCCAACGCACAGCTCTTTTTATTTTTTAATTATTTATTTTTATTTTAATGTCTGAAGAAACATCTTCTTCCATATGAATCTTCCTAAGAATTGAAGCCTAGCACTGAGGCACTATGATCCACAGCACACTGGACAATCCTATTCAGAGTTACTGCAATCTAAGCCCATTTAAATCAATGGGCTTAGAATGGAGTAACTCTGCAATGCAAGAGAAGCATGATCATAATCTACTAGAAGTAGTACTTTCTCAGTGGTGACTTTCAGAACTTCCTTCTGAGGAAAGTCTAGCAGATCAATAACTCTGTCCCTTTTAGAAGGGTAGTGTTTTGACAGGTCTTTTAGATACATTCTGCAGATTTTACGTAATTTTGGTTCTGTTTTTCATTGTTTTGCTGACCATATTGTTGATTGCTGATTTTATTGTTATAATTCTATAAACTGGCATATTGGAAAACAGAGAACTGAGAAGTGGTATAAATGGAAAAAATAAACACAATAAATAAATTACACTTGGTGGGGTAAACTACCCAGAGAATCACCTGGACTACATCAGTTCATCTCACTGTTGTGGAACCTCTTTCCTCCTGGTTGTAAACAAAGTGATTAAATTGAGTCAGCTCCCCATGTTTTGGTGCCAGTGTGAAAGCTGATTAGTATACTTTCATTCATAGACTTAAAATTTTCTTAAAATAATTCAATGAGTGTCTAATGACACCTCTACCCATAGCATTTTCTGATACTGCTACTGACATGGAAAACCCCTCAATTATATTATATTTGTTTACTATGCTGTATCCCAGCCTTTCATCTTCATTTCATCCAGCTGTGGTAATCAGAGACCACTAACATTACACAGGGCTTGGTTTTCAAAGTCCTTTGATCTAGCAGAATTGTCCGGTTTGCAAATTTCCTAGCCCATAAAACAGTCTCACAAATTATCCCACATGAGTTTCAAATGCATCAAGATTTTCACTAGCTTACTTGCCCACACATACCTGTATTTGCTTTCTGTGATCTCCACCAGCACTGCTGCTGAACCACGCCTCAACAGCTACACTTTAAAGCAGCAGCAGACCACTCTATCAGGCATAGTTTCTGACTTCTCTTCCTCTGTACCTGCTCCCATCATCCACCCTTTATTTCCACTAAGTTGCTCAAAAGGCAAAGAAACTAATGGGAGAGGGAGGAGAGAACTGTCCTTTCTCCACAATTGTTGTGTATCTCCCATGTGTGAAAACAATAAAAGCAACTTATGAGATACAAAGATATCCTAATAAAACAAAAACAACTGAAAAAGCAGTGATATTAAAACTAATTATATAAAGAACAGAATATTCAAACAGTTATAGCAGGACCTTCTGCAGGTACCGCCCTGCAAATGGGCAAAATCCACAGCTGCCTGTACATGCACATTCTCTGTAGTGATAGCTCCCACCTTATGGAATGACCTACCTGAAGAGGTCAGGAAAGCTCCCTTGGTTTTCTGCAAATGGTGGAAAACCAAATTATACAGGAGGGTATGACATTCTCTCATCCTTAGATAGCAGAAATGGCACCAGAGGTGTTTTTAAAATTCAAAAATCACTAACTAGTTTATTATTTTAGAAGGGAAAGATCAGGTGAACTCAGAGATTGAGAATTTGAGGTAATTCAACACACACACACACACACACACACAGAGATATCTCACTGAGGTAAAATCAGAACATGCATAGTCTTCGGTTCTTATGCTTTCCACATATACTTAAAGGCTTATTTTTTTAGGCTTCTGTTCCCTTGTTTTTCCTCAAACACTCTGGTGTACTTTCAGTATTCTCTGACACTTTTGGAGTTAGGCATGCTGGTACCCATTTTTTAGTACCCCAATCCCTTTCTCTGCACACACCAGCACTTTCCTTCAGTCATTACTGAATCTGCAGGACTCCACAGGCGGTTTCTAACTACACCCATGCAAGCATCTCTTCACTCTCCAGAGTGACCTCCCTGTTTGATTGGGTAGGGAAAACCTCTTTTCCTTAGAAGATCTATCCCCTTTTCTTTGGCCCATTTGGGAGTATACATCTATTTCCCAAACCTCCTTGCCAACTTTCCCCAGTTCCCCGGCTGGTGTTAAAACTGCTCCCCATTAGGACTTCATCCCCCAACTCTTCACACTGGATTCCACTCTCTGCTAGGACTGAAAAAAGACCTGCTGCTGTGTGTACAGCCCTTCCAGGCTTTTTAAAATGTGCAATCTGTCACAAAGGACTTTCACACACAGGTAATAGGGCTATTCTTTAAGGAAATGGTTCGGAGAGATGCTTTGATAAAGGGATAGGGACTGACGACTGTATTGCTCTGGCTGTTATTGCTGTTTAACGTGCCGTGTCAAATTGATTATGGTTTGTTCAACGTTGTTTCAGCTCTGTGTGAGATTTCTGCTTGTTTTCAAATTTTTGCAATCTATACTCTATTGTATTGTTTATTGAATGTCCCAGCAAGTGATTTTTTAAAAATTATGCTGTGTAAACCACCTTGAGTCTCAGAGAGAAAGGTGGATTATAAATGGCATAAATAAAATAAAATAAATAAAATTAAATATGCAGTTTAAAATAGTGGTAAAACATAGGCTGATTAATATCATCTTGAATTTTTTAAGGATAATATTGAAATCAGAAAATGTAAAAGACCAGTTAAACAGTATTAATATAAATTCACCAAATTGGGAGAGGAGCAAGTGGGACTGTATAAAAAGCCTGAGTATAAAAAGAATGTCTGTACTGGTGCCAAAAACTCAGTAAACTCAGCACCAGGCAAATATTTATTTTATTTATTTATCCCTGAAGGGCTCCAAGGCAGCTAACAACAGAAATCAAATAATTACATTCCAAACAAAATCCAAACAAAGATAACTCAGATATAATTTTTTTAAAAATCCAAACCATGAAACTAAATATCCAGAAAACTAACATTCCCCTGTTCAAAAGAAATACAACCAACATCACTGAACTGCAAAACAAATCATATTACTCTCAGTATTAACAAAAAGCTCTTTGAAAAAGAAAAGTTTTAAGGGACCTCCTGAAAGACAACAAGGATGAAACCTTCTACATGACCTCATGAATGGGAGCCTACAGGGCTGGTGCTACACAAGAAAAGACCTGATTTCTGGTGGAGTGGAGTCTAGCTGGGCTAAACTGAGAATGTGAGGAGGGGGAACAACATCAGAGAACTCTGGGCAGCTTTAAGATGGCACACAGGTTTATATCAGGAAAAAGAGTCCTTCAGATATGTGGGTTTCAGATCCACATCATGAAGGGCTTCACATGTAACAAACAGAGATCACAGGATTTCTGTGAGTTAAAAGAACGGCCTGGAATCTGAGAAATAAGCCTGTAACCTGTGGTAAAAAAGATTACGGTTGAACCTTGAATGCTGAAGAACCCTGTCTGGAGAAAAAGGAATCAAATCTCCTCTCTGTCTTTGCGTCTGGTACATAAGGCACAGTTTTAATGTGTTAACCCCCAGTAGGAAAATTTATAATCTCTGAGGAGTGAAGTTGAGAGTAGAGATGGGCACAATCCACATTACGATTGAAAAAAACCCACGATAATGGCGATCGCGCGATTGGGACCCAGAGGATCGTGCTCGGGCATGGCCAACGATCCAGTGGTTGGGAGGGGGGCTGGATCGGGGCTTGATTGGGGCGATCGTGCTTGGATCAGGAAGCTAGACACTCAGGCGCCAGCAATTTATTCCCCTGGCAATGGAGCCAGGGGAATGCCTGAGCTGTGTTTCCCCTCCTTCTGTCGCCCTGGAAACCCGAATGGAAGCCCAGCTTGCCTTGATCAGCAGGGCTTCCTTCCAACCACGGAGCAGCAAAGCAGTCACCAGCTGGGAGAAGACGCCCAAGGGAGGGAGGGGGAAGGGGGTGTTCTGTAGCCATGGGCACTCCAATCTCATCCCTGCAAACCCTCATAGGCAGCTCTGATGGCCAAACACAGACAGCCAAACACAAACACAGATGCCGCCGGCATCAGCCACCATTCCTGTATCTCTGGGAACAGCGGGGCGCCCCTCCGCTTTTGCCTCCACGAGCCACGATCCATGATCCACGATCCACGGATCGGAAATGGGAGATGACCGGCATGGATCATTAATTCGGGATCGTCGCCAATCCATGATCAGCTTGGTCGGTATTTTTTTTGGATCATGCCCACCTCTAGTTGAGAGCATTTATACATAGAGATGAGCACGATCCCCCCAAAAATGCCGATCCAGCTGATCGTAGATCGGTGCCGGTGATGATCCCTACTAAATGATCCACACTGATCATCTCCCGTTCCCGATCTGTGGATCGTGGATCGTGGAGGCCAAAGTGGGGTGCGCTGCTATTCCCAGCTATGTGGGAAGGTGGGTGTTGGCGGCGGCCACTGGGCCCGGTGGGCACGGGGAGATGGTGACGAGCCGCCTCCCCTCAGGGGGCAGGCAGTCTGGCTGCTCGCCGGTGGCACCCCCCATGTGCCCGCCCGCCAGGCCAAAAAGGAGTGCGCTGGCGAGAAAAGAACGGTGGGTGATGCTGGCGGCATCTGTGTTTGTGTTTGGCTATCTGTGTTTGGCCGTCAGAGCTGCCTATCAGGGTTTGCAGGGATGAAATTGGAGTGCCCATGGCTACAGAACACCCCCTTCCCCCTCCCTCCCCTGGCTGTCTTCTCCCAACTGGTGACTGCTTTGCTGCTCCGTGGTTGGAAGGAAGCCTTGCTGATCAAGGAAAGCTGGGCTTCCATTTGGTTTCCAGGGCGACAGAAGGAGGGGAAACACAGCTCAGGCATTCCCCTGGCTCCGTTGCCCCGGGAATAGATTACTGGCGCCTGAGTGTCTGGCTTCCCAATCCGAGCACGATACAGCCTCAATCCAGCCCCGATCCAGCCCCCTCCCAATCGCTGGATCATTGGCCATGGCCGATCACGATCCGCTGAGTCACGATCGCACAATCGCCGTTATCGTGGGGTTTTTTGGATCGTAATGCGGATCGTGCCCATCTCTAGTTACACATTCTGTACTGATTATTTCACACCAAACTTTTAATTTGTTATACTCCTTATTTTATGAAAACAAATGTCTGTTGTTCAGTTTTATCTGGTCTGTCAAGTCAAAATAGATGTGAAAAAGGGGTTTATACTTATCTCACAATAAGGTATAAGGTTCCCAGGTGCCTGGCAGTGGCAGGCAAACTCCTGGGGATTTATCTTCTTGTCTGCTGATTGCCCAGCGATCGGCGGGAGGTGGCAAACTCCTGGAGGTTGCCCGCCACCAGCAGGCACCTCAGGAATGTGTGCCACACACATGCTCCCAACAGGTGTGGCAACGTTACTTCCAGAACAGACATCGTCATGCCAGCTGCAGGAGCGTTCCTGCACTTCATTTGGGGCCGATTTGGGTCCCAAATGGGCCAAATTGGCCTTGTGTGGAATGCCGGAGCACTCACATGACTGGTGTAGTGATCACTTCCGGAAGCGACATCATCACGTCAGTCCTTGGGCACTCACATGCTTTATGTGTGCACGAAGAAGGACTTTGTGCCTGGTGCAAGGTAAGTTCCATGGACTCAACCCTCCCGGCGGGACCTGGCAACCCTAAAAGGTACCATATTATTCTTTTAGGATCACAAATGACAATCCTTTAAGGTACTCAAAGCTTACACGCTACCAACAAGTTAAATAAAGCTTGTGTCTCTCCTTTCTATTGACAGTGGACAGCTGAGGGGAGTTTAAACAAATTAAAGGAAAAACCAGAGCGTGAGAGTGGAATGGCTGTAAGTCCAGAGGGCAGTTACCTCAGAAGTCTCCCTCATCTCTCTCTTCTTCTCTGCCCCCCATCTTATTCTCATTGCTGCCGCACATGTCACAAACAGAAAAGATCCTGTTCCTTGTAATTTATCGGCAATCTCACAGCTGCCTTTCACATTAGATGTACCTTTCATACTGTCTTCAGAGGCACCCCCACAGAAAGCACAAGACGGTTATCTAATCTGGATGAGATCAGAGTCTGGATTACTGCGAACAAATTACACCTCACAATTGGTGACCAGCAACATTTTCCTTGAGTCTCAGTGAGAAAGGCAGACTATAAATAATGTCGATAGATAGAATGAATGGTGGCCCAGATAAAATAGTGGTCCCAAATTGCAGGCCTGCTCTGTAATGGAGACTGCAGTCCCATCCCAAACAGACTAAGCTAAGAGGTGGAAATGAAGGACAGATGGATCACAGGCAGGGATAGATCACACTATAAAAGCAGAGAAAATGGAAAGAGCAAGCCTACAAAGGCTTTGAAGGCAAGAACAAGAAGTGATTGAAGAAATGAGGGAACAATGCTTCTAAGAAAGCTATTAATCTTCAGTTCAGGTCATAGGTCTGTAGGTCACAAAGGGAACAAGAGACAGAGCAGGTACAATGCTGAAGAGATCTGAGGATGGCTGGACAAACGGTGCAGTAAATGGGTCAGAGTTAGAGCAGCAGTTGGTAAACGGAACATCTAGATAGTGCCCATGGTAGTCCAAAAGCAGAGATCGAAGGAAGGAGACTGAGGGCCAAGCTACACATGACGAATGACACTTGAACGGCAAGTGGATTGAGTGGAGGGCAAGTGAACAGGGAGAAATACATTTGCTGTTCAAGTGTCATTCGTCATGTGTAGCTTGGCCCTCAGATGACAAGTGGATTAGAAGGGTTATCAGTTGACATTACCGAGGAGTAACGGGGGGGGGGGTCTCAGAGAGGAAGAAGATGTACCAGATATCAGTCTGAAAGAAAGGCTGAGAGGGTCGCTCATTTGGGGCCTGGGAGGGTGGTTCATACAGGACTGCAACATGAAGCTGCAGAGCAGAGCAGGGTCATGCAGCATGAACTCAGAAAGTTGAGAAGCAGCGGGATGAGAGTGTGGGAAAAGGGTGGAACTGGCAGGCTTTTCATCAGGATCAATACAGCCATATCCTCTCTAAAACTGGAATAGGCCTTTGAAGACAATGAATCAGCTTGTAATGCATTCTTATACCTGATGGATGCTAATCTTGTGTGTGTGTATCAATAAATTCTGAACCACATGCAGCATCAACAACTAATATTTTCTTATGGTCACTTAAAATGCTTCAAAGAGATCCTTTGGCTCCCATTCAAACACACACCGAAAAGGTTATCCCTCCCTCCAGCACCTCTGCAATGGAATCTTAAATATCTTCCCACAAGGTATCAAAGAACAGCATCATTAACTTTAATTACAAGCCAACTTGAATTAAAGGGAAGTAAATAACATGTATAGTTTAATTTTGAGCTTCCACTGAAGGCTGTGGTTAAGTCAATACCTTGGTGAAGTGTAGACGGAATCTAGACATCTATAACACTGTAATCTATTTTGCAAGCTGGCATCAGAGAATCCAGCTTTTTTTTTAAAAAAAATAGTAATTTTCTAGCTGCCTTTGCTATGAAAAAAAATCTGTAAATGTAGATGACACCATGGTGGTCAAAAAGTTCCATCCTAACTTACTCTCCTCATTTTTTGCCTTTTTAAATATAGTGAACAAGAGTCAAGAACCCAGGAAAAATATAAGGGAATGTTGTTGTGAAATTATGAGGTGTACAAAATGGAAACAGCAACTACCTGTTGATAGTAGTCTTGGTGTTTCAGACTCAAATCAGGAGCAAATGCTAGAGGGTTATGAAACATATTTTACAACTCAAACATTACTCTTATTATGACTTGTTTATATGGAAATTGTCACAACCACCACGGGATGCTGTGTTCTGCCACAACATAAAAAAAAATTATATCAGGTTGTCTTCATTCAACGAAACCCAATCAATCCATCAACTCCATCAAGGGAAAGCATGTATAAGGAAGTAAGGACAACAAAGAATTTAATGGATGTTATTCTGAACGTAAAGCATTCTAAGAATGAAACAGGTATGTAAGGAGAATTACATTAGCAAATCACTACTTCCTTCCAAGCCCCTTTCCATAATCTTCAATAGTACAATTGGAGTGAGCAGGAGCATAAACATCACTCCCATCTACAGTTGCTCCATTGGCTACCCATCAGTTACCGTGCTCAGTTCAAGGTATTAGTTATTACATACAAAGCTCTTCATGGCTTTGGTCCGGCATACCAATGGGACAGCCTTCCTCCCTATGTTCCTCCACAGCAGCTTCGCTCATCTGAACAGGGTCTCCTGCAGGTGCCAGGCTGCACACAGGTGGAGTCAGCAGCAGCCTGTACACGGGCTTTCTTTGTGGTGGCCCCTATCCTGTGGAATGGTCTGCCTGAGGAAGTCAGAAGAGCCCCCACTCTCCTAGCTTTTCGTAAACGATGCAAAATCAAAGTATTCAAAAAGGCTTTTTACTCAAATGGGAGGACTGTATTGTAGGGATGGGGTCTCAGATGCTTTGCTAATAAGTTAGGGACCATAGACTTCATCACTACATTGCCTTACATATTATCTGCTGCTTTAAATATGTACTCCTATGTATCACCAGTGCTCCATGTTGTCTAGTGTTAGTCCTAGAATTGATTATGTTCTGCTTCAGTATTTTTTCTACTCTGTATTGGATTCTTATTAATACTATCTCTTTTAAACTTGTATTTATTTACCCTATGGTATTGCTTATGAAATGTCCTTGATACTGTATTGAAAGGTACTTGATACTGATTGTACTAATCTCATACTGTGTAATCTGCCTTGAGTCTCAGTGAGAAAGGCAGACTATAAATGACATAAATAAACAATACCATGAAGAAAGTGACAAAATTATCCTAGGAAGTAACCACACAAACCTAAGGCTCTGCTAGAGAAGCTTCAGGTGGCCTGCCAATGTTTCTGATCCCAGCATCAGCATAACTATGCAAGCCTGAAATGGGTGGTACAGAGAGGAGGAGATGTCAGGGGAGGAAGAGGACCTGGGAAGTGTCCTAAACTCTCTCAGTTCAAAATTCTGCCCCTAATGCCAGCATAATTTTACACCAGCAAAAGAGGTGTACTAGGTTCCCTCATCTTTAAACAACAGAAATGGCACCACAGATGTTTTTCAAATTCCTAAAATAACTAACTAGTTGATTTACTTTAAAGGGGGAAAGTCAGGTGAAATCAGGAGTTTCTGAGGTAATTCAACATATATAAATATATATATCTGAGGTAAAATAGAACATGCACAGACTTTAGTTCTTATGCTCTTCACAGTTACTTAAATTCTTGTTTAGAACTGAAGCTTTTGTTCCCTTGTTTTTCCCCAAAACCTCTAGTACACTTCCTTTTAGTATTCTCTTTCTCTTTTGGGTTTAAGAATGCTGGTACCCACTTTCTAGTACCCCAGACACCTTCTCTTCAAACACCAGTGTGTTCCTTCAGTTTCTGACTGACTCTTGAGGTCTCCACAGGCAGTTTCCAACCACACCCAACCAGGCATCTCTGCCTTCACTCTTCAGAGTTACTTCCCTGTTTGACTGGGTAGGGAAAATCTCTTCTCCTTAGAAGATCTATCCCCCTTCCTTTGGCCCATTTCGGAGAATACATCTACTTCCCAAGCCTCCTAGCCAACTTTCCCCATTTCCCTTGCTGGTGTTAAAATGCTCCCGTTAGCAACTCTTCACACTAGATTCCACTCTCTGCTAGGACTGAAAAAAAAGACCCTCCTTCATTCAGCTCTTGCTACCCAATCACAGGCCTTGGAGTAGCCTGTCACTCAAAGCTCTCTACATTTGTGAGGGATTAACCCTTAATAATATAATAATAATGATAAAGTGACTAGTGCTCTGATAAGTTAAATAAGTTAACATATATGAATAAATAAACGTATCTCATAAATACAGACTATTCCTATAGACAAGATGTAAACAGCAACAAAATGATTTTGTATAACCACCAGGCAAAAATGCTCAACGCTGCAAAATGCCAGAAGTACAGTCTTTAAATACTTGAAAGTGAGGTAATTTTTCTCCTTTTTCTTATAGGTGCAGCTGGAGAAATGATATGAGAAGAGGCAAGTATCCAGGAGGTAAGTATCATAAAAGTCAAAGGTATAAAGTAATAAATTGCTTATCTCTTTTTTCTCTTATAGGTGACACTGAGAAGCCAGAATGCCCAATGGGGCAGGAACCCTTCCGCCATCACAACTTTACGGCAGTTTTTAGGCACTGGGGGGAGTCGTGCTGACAAGGTGGCTCACCCTCCCCTTTTCAGGGTCTGCGGCAAGTCAAAGAATATGTGACTGGGCTGGCCATTGCAGGCTTCACCCTGGGTGGAAGGGACCACACAGCCTCACTCAGATGGAGTACACCCTCTGCCATCCTAGTGTGCCAGCAGGAATGCTTGGGAAGTGTCCATTGAGTGGCAAGGGGCTGTTCAATGCCATGGATCCAGTGCCCTATGCCTTGCTAATGCTCCAATAGTTGTAATCAATAAAGCTGTGGCCTGTTTTATTCAAAGTCAGTGTGTTGTGTATTCATTGCCCAGGGCACCAGCCTCATTATCACATATATGGATGCAAATAGCCAAGGCTAACATAAGACAAACATTAACAGTTGTCTTCTCAAGCCCTTTTGGGTTCTCCACCTCAGGATGCAAACAGCCAACAGGAATCTCCAACTCCACTCAATAACTGGAGATACAAAGATACTGCACCCCGCACAGATAAACAAGGAAAGGGGATCTTCTTCTGTCTCTCATGTCTCCTATGCCGCTGTGCACAACCATTAACAGTCATATCTCTCACACAGAGGGCACATGGTAAGTATGCATTGTTTGCCGTGAATCCTTCTTCTTTTTAAGTACTCTACAGTGCTTTACTATTCAGTAAATCAGTTTCAAAAACATTGGCCCATCCTATTCTATGTTAGCTATATTAATAATACCGTTGATGTAATTCCAATTGCCTGGGGGAAATCAGTTCATGGATTCCACCGTACTGCAGCCTAGCAGAAAGAATGTAACATTATTTAAGTTCTGCATGCTGGTGCAGAGCTCTTCGAACCCTAGCAGCTATGGGGTTTTAGTATTTTTTTTTAAGTCATGAAACACAATCATGAGTATAATTAACTTGTGTCACTGTGCAGTCTCTGGACATACCAAGGGAAATCAGTAAAAGGCCAAAGGCAGGCTAGAAAATACCCAGAACCTCTGGTCACCTAAACATTTTTATCTGCCATGCTGCAAAAGAGAGGGGAGGATTTCAAAAATCAAAAATGCAAATCACGCAGTTACTGGCATTGTTTCAGTTTTCAACAGCATCTAATCTAGTTAGGGCTGGTTCCAGACTTTGGGTGGCCCTGGGCAGAGTGCTCAGTTGACCCCTTTGGCCAGTACTAGATTCCCTCTTTTTGCTCTTCCACCCATGCGCCCCTACCTGCCTGTGCATCCTTCCTTTGCTCGCTCTCAAGCTCTCCCACCACCTGCAGTGATAGCTACCCACGCTGCCTGCACCCCTTTTCCCAATAGTGTTGGGTGGTGGGGCAGCTAGGAGTGCCACTGCCACCCCCAGGAATCCTGATGCTTTGTGCACCACCCACATGCCCGTTTCCAGCTGCGCTAGGCACCATACGCAACAGGGAGCACAGGTGACAAAGCACTCACAAGCAGGCAGTAGAGGGGCGTGAGTGCAGCCATCAGAGGAGATGTGTGAGTAGGGAGTCTGCAGCAGTGGGCCCCACCAGAAGCCACAGGCCCTGGCAGCTGCCCCACTTCACTGTGTGCTGATGCCAGCCCAGAATCTAGTCAATCACTTTTACATTTTATCATGTCCCATTGAGGGTAGCCACCCACCCACTTTACAGCCTTGTCTAGAAATAGGATATCACATGGCAAAACTGACCCTGAAATGTGTCACTTCAGGCACAGATGGAAAAGTGCTTATGGTTCCCACTCACTGTCACATACCCTAGACTTGATGCCTTCTCCCCAAGGTTTCATTTTCTATATGCAAATAACTTGTAATATGAGGGAGCATTCCAAGATGAAATTCCCCTCTTCCAAGCGGAAGTGGTGCATTTGCAAAATGTTTTACCCCCAAGCCGGGCTGTTTATCTAGACCCGGCCAAAAAATCTGACCTGCACAAGCAAACAAATGTCCACAGGCAGGGGAACTCCTATCACTGACCAATTAGCATGAGAATTCATTGGAAAGGAAATCAAAGTGAGTCCAGAGATACTGTTCCCAGTTGTGCATAATGAGGTGCTCCGCTGCATACTTCATGTTGCACAGTTGTTGTGCAAAAGCATATACATCATCTATATCTGTGTGCAGTTCATTGCCTTGCACACATGGCCCCATAAACATCACACCCTGTGTGTGCAAAGTGCGACAAAATATAGAACCAGGAGTTCTATGGCCATGATGATATATAAAGTCTTAGTAGATAAGCTACAGCTTGTAAAGGAGTTAAGGAAGAGGCCTGGATCTAGCAGCTGGCTGAGGCTGCAAACGTGGAAGGCAACACAAAAGTCACTTAATCCACAATGGTCCCAGTGACTCTGAATTTAAAGCAAGGAAATAGCCTCCTTAGATTCTTTGTCAGGATCACCATGACTCTGTGTGACACTTCAGGATCACGGCATTTTTGCCCCTTGAAAAAAACCATGTGGACTTCAAAAGCCTAGAAACGGGATTTGCTACTCTAAGAAAGGGATTTGCAGTGTGTGTGTGGTCTTTGTATGCTCTTGCTAAAGAATCCCTAGAAGTGGGAGGGACTTTTTGAAAACATAACCCCGGCATTTAAAATTCTGAGAGCAGTAATAATGAAATAGGAAGGTGGTTGTACATAAACACTGTAATGTTGCCACATACATATAATTATCTCTCTAGAGTATTTTTATCCCATCCTATTTGCAAGGAGCTCAGGGTGGCACATCAGGATCTCCTCTCTCTCTACTTTTTTATCTGAACAACAACCCTATGAGGTAAGTGAGGCTGAGAAATAGTGAGTAGCCACAGATTACTCAGCAAGCCTCACAGCATGAACTCATGAAACTGCCTTATACGGGTGTATCAGTGTCAGAACTGTCTACTCTGACTGGCAGCGGTTCTTCAGAGTCTTAGAGCCAAGCTGCAAGTGACGCCTGACACAGGTTGGACACTTGTCAGCTTCCCTCAAGTTTTGATGGGAAATGTAGGCGTTCCTGTCTTGCAGCTTGGCTCTCCATTTAATTGAAGTTTACAGAGCGGCTGTCTATTGGAAGGAGAACTTGCAGTCAGGAGGGGAGTGCAGGCGTTGGGCTCTCGTCGGGTTCCCCCCTTCCCCTCCACTGGGTGTGTGTGTGGGGGGGAGGGTTCTGTAAACTTCAATTAAATGGACAGCCAAGCTGTAAGGCCAGGATGCCTACATTTCCCATCAAAACTTGAGGGAAGCTGACAAGTGTCCAACCTGTGTCAAGCATCACTTGTAACATGGCTCTTAGACAGAGTGTTTCACATTCCCCTGGTCCTTTTAGCTGGAGATGCCAGGGACTAAACTTGAGACCTTCTGCATGCAAAGTAAATGTTCTACCAATAAAACACTGGTTGCCATGTCGGTCTAGAACTGGGTGTCATCTAGGTTCAAATTTGTATTCACCATGAATCTCACCGGATGATCTTGCACCAGTTCGTTTTCCAACCTAACCTACCTCACAAGTTTGTAGTGAAAATAAAATGAAGCAAGGGAGAACATAAACTCCTTGGATAAAAGGCGGAGTAAAAGTGTACTAAATAAATAAGAATGCTGAAATGTTGACTTCTTTATAGTGTTGGGATGGTTGAGCCCAGGCTATCATGTTGTGCAAATTTTTATATAACCAGAAAACAATTGCTTGCTTACTTGTAATAACATTATAACATTGGATTTATATACCAGCCTTCAGGACAACTTAATGCCCACTCAGAGCGGTTTACAAAGTATGTTATCATTATTCCCACAACAAAACACCCTGTGAGGTGGGTGGGGCTGAGAGAGCTTCTAGAAGCTGTGACTGACCCAAGGTCACCCAGCTGGCTTAAAGTGGAGGAGCAAGGAATCAAACCAGATTAGAGTCCCGCACTCATAACCACTACACCAAACTGGCTCTGTTGTAGCTGTTGTTCTCCAAATGGTCATCTATGCATTCACAGTGATGAGCATTGTGCCTGTACAGAGCTTGGATCTGGAGACTTGTAGAGCTTTTATATAATTTTTTTTTTTTAAAGGATAGGAAATAGTGCTTTTGTTGATTAATTCACAGGAGTACCATGCAGTGGCCAAAATGGATTCAGGGTACGATTTGAACGACTGTGCAGAAAGATCCTGGGAAAGAGTCGAATTGCTACTCATTCAGCTTTAGTCTCCATAACAAGCTTGGTATAGAATCTACAGAAAATCATGTGACCTCAGCTTTCTTGATGTGCTAAATGGCATGAATAACCATGACCAATTTTGGAAAGTATTCTGGGATGTTTGGACGAAAAAATATAAATGCAAAATAATCTTTTATTACTTAATAACCTCTAAGCCGTATGGACGGAAACAGGATAGCAAGGCACTGGGCTGGCTAGACTGCTGGGCTCCAGAATTTAAAAAAAAGATATTCCGTAAGCACCAATATTATTATGAATACTAACAATTTTCACACTGTAATCTTCACCTCTCCTCTAGTGTTTTAGATTAGAACAAAGAGTACTCGCAAATGCAATTTTTCAGACTTTGGTTTCTCCTTAAATCCAAGGAAACATAAGATTGTTACTTCTTACAACCAGTAATTTTCTCTAAAAGAAACATCCTTTGAAGTGAACATGGGATTGTTTAGCTTTGTACATCTGCCATGCTCTGACAGTTTAGGCAGGCATTCCCAGGTTTGTCATGGAACTGCCTAAAAGAACAGGCGGAGTGAATAACAAGAAGGGAGCCATCCAGCGAGTGCACAGTGCTTTTCAAGTTCCATGACTTCCAGTGGGAAAAATTTTAGAAGATGCTTTACACTTCCATCAGAATCAAAGTGCCGGCTTTGGGCTGGATTTATTTACTTATTTAAATTGTGCCGCAAGGTTTTTTAAAAACCCAATATTTTATTAAAATTCATTTCAAACTGTTCTATTTGAAAACAAATCTGTTTACAATCTAAATTTAATACAAAACATATTACGGCTAAATTGGACAATATTTTCATTTATACACACATGGAAAAAATATAGCATACAGATTTTATGAGCCTCTGTCAAGAGCTGTATTAAAGCTGCTCCTCTGTATAAGGAATTCATAGGAAAATATCTGACTTTTGAGGTCATATAAAAGTTCACACAACACGGGAGCCAAAGCTGGGCCACTAGGGGGCCAGAAACCATCAAAGCCGTTTTACAGCCTTTGACACAAGTAGACATCATTTTGGGTTTTATCCACTGAAGTCACTGAGGTGGCCTCATGCAGATGTTTTACTAGCACATCGCACCCTAAGCTCTCGCTTAGTAAGTTCTCGTTGCTCTATAGGCATGAAGGAAACCAGAGATTCATATGTGAAAAGTTCAAGTCATAGGCTTCTTCCAAAATCGATTCCCAATTCTTATGCAAATGTAACATGTGTTTACATTTTTCATGCAGCCCATGAAAAACTAAAATCCCAATCATATGAATACTCAAGTTCCAAAAGTCCAATAAAGCCACACAAATAGAACATATTTTTAGGTATACATATTTCTATATTTTATTTGGATAGTTTATATTCTGAATATCACATCTGAGTACTCTGCATTAGTATCCCATCTTGTATACCATGAGAACAGAAATTGTGCCCTCTCTTATCCTCAGAACTCAGGCTGAAAGGCACTGAGCCTTATAGCTAAACTTGGATTTGGAGTTCTGATAGCCAAACCCAGAATCCAAGCTGCTGCTCCTTTATCTATCTATTTATTTATTTGATTTGATTTTTAGCCCACTCTCTCCGGAAGCAGGCTCATAGTGGATAACAAGTAGTAAAAACCTAATTAAAAAGACATAAAAAACATAAAATCCAGCAAAAGAAAAGTAGCAATTCTACACAGCGGCCAACATACCAAACCCAATCCAGTTACATCCCATGGGATGGGAGATGATATACATTTAGTGAGACAGCAGACAACTGGGGAGAGGGGGTTACATTCCCCCCTCAACGGGAGACTGGCAAAGGAGCTCACCCACACCCCAACCATGTGCCTGGCAGAACATCTCTGTCTTACAGGCCTTGCAGAAGAAGAATAAATCCCGCTGGGCCCTAATTTTCGCAGAATTCTCTTAATCCTTGCAGGACAATTTAATTAAAGTTTTTTGCTTTGATGATATAGGAAGAAATTTAATGCTCACATAATCCCCTTCAAATGAGAACTACATCCAACTTTTTATTGTTGAGAAAGTGGGACTCTGAGCAACATCAACCAGAGACAGCCCGTGCTTTCTGTCCCTGTGCTTACTCAAGTCCAAGTTAGAACATTTGCATTAAGGCACCACTTTGTGATAAAATGACCACCTGCACATCACTCCATTGGAAACTGATACAGAAATTCTCACATGTAACAGGACAGGAAGTGTGAGGGACTTGTGCTTCCTGTTCCCTTTGCATCTCCATCCCACACAAAGCCACTCACTGCAGAAGGAAGGACTGAAGGGATCCCAGTGTCTATTTGTAAAATCAGATTGCTCTGACACAGTCTGGAAACAAAAAGCATACAGATCAGGGTATGAATCCAGATTACTCCAGAAGCATAAGCATTCCTTTACAAGGTATCAGTTTCAATGATAAGTAAATCAGTGTTGTGGTCCCCCAAGAAGTTGCTCCAGCCACTTATTTAGGATAAACTGGATTCTATCCTCTGGCAGAATGTCAAATTATGCAATTATTTGAAAACACTTTTCTCTAAAGACTCTTCAAGACTGGAATTGTGTGTGGGAATTTTGCTTTGTGCAGAGATTTTTTTTTTAAATGGTGGTTTCAGCGGTAGTTTCTTGGCAGCTGTTCTAAACCATCCTACAGATTTATCATTTAAGGCTCTATGGGAAATTTCCATTTTTGTCAGAGACAATGCTGGTCAATTCCCCTACTTGCAGTTTATCAAAAGAAAAAGACAAAACATTATTGCACAAGGACATCTAAATTGCTCCGTATCTCTTTGTTTTTGCATGAAAATTCCAGATAACAGAAACTTTGAAATGACTTTCTTGCACTGTTTACAACAGCTAACTCGATTAAGAACCACACTGACTTTTGTTGCTGTTCAGCTGTGTTTCCCCACAGGCTGTATTATAGCTCTCCAACCAGTCCCACAGCATTGAATGATGTCATGGGATCAGTTCAGCGAGATGAAAGACATAAAGCGGAACCCGCTGGCACTGGGGAAAGCTTCCAGCACACAATTCACGACGAGCACAGCTTGGGGACGGGAGGGAAAGAGCTACAGGGCCAGCCATTCAGCTCCTAGAATCGTGCCTTTCCCCCATCTCAACAAAAAAAGGAGAGTAGGTGGGCCTGGAGCTAGCGATTATTCTTTATCAAACGCGTTTGAGAGGAGGAAGGCAGAGCTGAGCAAGACTACCTGCTAAGAGAAAGCTTTTTCTTCCCAGCTTCCAAAGCTCTGCCTTTGATGTATGGCAACAGATCACTGATCAGATTACAGGCATTTGGTCTCACTACTCGTCTGCCTTTGATCTGCGTGCTTAATTTTATTTTCCTGGATTTGGAGTTTGCCTGGGCTTGTGCTGACATACTTTTTTTAAAAAAGGGGGGGAGATGAAGGCATTTAATACAGAAGCTCTGGCATAGTGAGATTCAGTTTCAGAAAGGGTGGCTATTGGATAAACATCAGCACACATCAGGTACTGTATTTTTTAAACTTTCTTTAAAATTTTACCTAGTATCCAAGTACCGTTGATTTTGATTTTTTTAAAATGGCAAGACTGAGGGGGGGGCGGTTTGTTGGAAAGACTGGTGGGTTATAGGAACCTTCTCGACAGATAATTGCAGTTTATAATGACAGGCGTCTCTCTGAATGTAGTGAATATTTTATCAGCATTTTTATTTCCAAAATCGGTTGCTTGATGTTTTATTGCAAATAAAGCAATCAGAATGATAGTATGTACAGTAACTTAGTAAACTCTGTGTTTTTTTCATTGCATCCCTGGGAGTTTTTATGCTTAGCACTTTATGTATTGTTTTATAAATATACATAGCTAAATACATGAATTTTATACTTGTTTAAATTCATTTAATGAGCATATAACAGCAGAAATCTTCAAATGTATGCCCTCATGCAACCTCTAAAATAAATGAGAATGCCATGTTGAAATTATTTCAAAATTGTGGCCTGGAATTGCAATCCTGTGCCCAGTTACTCACTCTTAGGCTATAATCCCAGGGGTCTGTTGGAAACACCTCTGAGAAAATGTCTTTAGAATGGTTAGCATTAGTGAAAACGCTATATTAAAGTATAATCTACATTCAGGAGACAGGGAGGACAGTTCTGCTCCAAGTTATGAATGCTATAACTGGTAATAGTATTGTAGATTTTGGCTCATGTCCAAATGTCTGTGAGTGCCTCTGTGCACACAAGGTCAGTTCTCCAGTTGACTGCATTGTCAGGACTGATCCAGACATTGACAGAGATGCTGTAAATGCTAAACTCAGTGGGAAAGCCCTTTGGTATGCGTGTCTCTTGGATGCACTGGGGTCCCACAAGGAAGCCCGGAAGGGGGAGGGATACTTTGGAAATCCCTCACACTATTGCACCCTCCAGGAGTCTATAATCTCCCCGGGCTTGAGCAGGCTAATTCCTCCCCCTCTCCTGGTTTCCCTTTAATTAACATTCAACTGTTCTCAGAATTCTATTCTCCTGGAGCATATTTAGCCGGCCCTCATCCCAGCCAGTTTGGGGAGGGGACAGATTGGGGGGGGGTGTTCAGTTTTTTAAATCTTTCACAGTTGGCACATTGGCCAGGCACTTTACTATTAGATAGAGTGATATACACATGATGCATCTATTATTTTATGGCCACACTTAAATACGTATTTATTGCATTTTAGTAGTAAAGGTGGTATATACATAATAAAATATTTTACGTGAACTTTAGTAAAGAATATTAACACTTTTTTTTAAAAAAGCCACACTTAATTCTTTTTAGACTTCTCAACAAGAAAAACCATGCAGGTGGTCTTATATGCTTGTGGATAGAAGTGCCACTTTAAAAAGACTTTTGAAAGTACTTTAATAAAGAGACCAAGAACTTGAACTCAATCCCATTTTTACTGCAGAACAACCAAAACACTGAAATTCAAATTAGTCTCCTGATTCCTATTTTTAAGAATAACAAGTAATAGTCAGAATCTATTTACTGAGAAATAACTGCCTTTAACATATTTTAGCACCAAGTAATTTTTTTGGCTATTATGTCTGAAAATTCAGCTTCTTAATATGAGATCATGGCCATATTCTTTGGATCCACAATCTTCTACCATGAGACATCTGGCTAGACATCCAAATACTATGAAAAGTACTAATTGTTATATTAACTAACAACTCTAATGTAGTCATTACAAATCATTATGAATTTTAAAACATTCATTTTCTTTCTTTTCTTATAGTAAAAGGCACAACTTACAAACACGCCCTCATCCAGTACAAAGGCTGAAGTCTAGCGGTTTTCTAAAAAGAAAAGATCCATTTTCTTTCCACTTTTCCTTCTACGCCCTTCCTTTGTAAGACATTAATTGATAGTCTCCAGTGTCTTCCAGACCCATGCTACTATCACAGACATATGACCAGAAAAAAATACTGGCTCTAGTGTTGTTGTCTCCATGTTTACCAAAATAGTGAAGGGCAGGGGGGAAGGTAATCGGTTCTAGATAGGGTTGCCAACTCCAGTTTGGGAAATTGCTGGAGATTTGGGGGTGTAGGTTTAGGAGGGTGGGACTTGGGGAGGGGAGGGACCTCACTGTGGTTTAATGCCACACAGTCCACCCTCCACAACTGCCATATTCTGAAACTGATCCCTGTAGTCTGGAGATCAACTGTAATTCCAGGAGATCTCCAGACCCCACCTGGAGGTTGGCAACCCTAGTTCTAGAATATGTGTTATAGTTACTAGATTGGTTGGTACAATCCTCAGATTCCTGTCAAAGATCTGCTTTATCTTTATCTGATAATTACAACTGAAACTTTACACATCCATGTAGGACTTGCATCTAATTTGGATTTATCCATTTTCTCATTAACTATTATGTTGATGTAGCCTGTTATTATCAATTCAATCTAATCATCAATTTTAGCCATTTGGTATTATTAAGGGCAAAAAGACACACGGGACAAAGAAGATCTTTAGTATTCTAGTTTTCCATTTAACATCTGGAATCTATCCTCTTTGACTTTGCAAGTGTTCCAGATACTTAAAAATTTCTTCCCTAATACAAATCTCATTCATAAAATCAAATCTATATTTCCCCCACAACTTTGTTAATCTTCTTCTTTTAAGAGGACTATTTAAACCTAAAACAGTCACATTTTAATTTATTCAATATATTTATTATTTACCAAAAGCACATTTAAAATAGTTTTTCACGTACTATAAAAACAGTGAAATCCTATGCAGAGTTATTCCAGTCTAAGCCCATTGAGTAAGAATTATTCACAGAAGATAGTAACTGGTTATATCAGTTTATTGAATTTGGGCAAAGGTAAAGTTAATAAATGTGTTAATATAGCTACAAATAATAACCTAGGCAAATTCTATACACCATTTTCAAACAATTTAAATGCAGTTTGCATCACTGTTTTCAGACAAATGAAATATTTTTAGTCCATATCAATTGAAAGCCTTCATTTAATTATAAACTGAGCAAGATTTTCTGAAGAATATTAAACATCTGGATATGGGCGACCATGTCCAACCCTGACTGTAATTAATATCCCATCCAATTAATTCATAGTTTAGAGAAACCATTCTCTTACAGTGAATACAATTAGCTTTGTGCGAGTATCACTAGATCAGTTATCAACAGAAGTAATTGTTAAAGTCTGAACATGTGTGTGCTATGTTCTAATCTCCCCTTCCCCATAACACATCTCTTTACATGACTTATCTAGCAGTTTAAATTGTTCCTTCTGTTCTTCAAATCAGACAGCACTTTTTTCCTGCCATTTTGCCTTCAATTGGTACTTAATTGGCTGCTTCTTGTGGGAATTGTCTTGTTCTTATCTGTTAGCAAAGATACTTGACTGTCAACCAATTAAAGATTTTAGATGCAGAGGAGTTAGCCGTGTTAGTCTGTAGTAGCAAAATCAAAAAGAGTCCAGTAGCACATTTAAGACTAACCAACTTTATTGAATCACAGTTCTCTTCGTCAGATGCATGGAGGGCAAGAAGAAACTGGTCAGATATATAGGTGGAGAGGGGAGGGAGGAGTAGATGCAAACAGTAGCTTCTGATTTGGAGATCAGTTTGCTTCTGTTAAGGAAGTCAGTTACTTCTGATAATGAGATAATCATTCATAGTCTCTGTTCAATCCCAGCCTGACTGAGTCAAATTTACATATGAATTCCAATTCAGCAGCTTCCCGTTGGATTTTGTTTTTGAAAGGTTTCTGTTGAACTAGAAGATTAAAGATTTTAGAAAATTAATCTTTCTTTCAACAAATTAAAAACCTAGTAATTAAATTTAAATAAATGTGTATAAGGGTGGCTTCTTGACATATTGCAGGTAGTGCAAAATAAACACTAATTGTAAAATGCAGATACCATTATTAACATTTTTACCTTTCATTCCTCATTACAGTAACACAGCACAAAATAGCTTCAAAACTTCAAGTATGCCCTTAATTTGCAGTTTAACGTATTAAAATAGATCCATTCCTCACCAATTCACTCTGGCTTCCACTGATTAATCAACTAAAGTTTTCCTTGATTAACCTTCCAATTTCAAGATTTTAGTCCAAATACACACTACTACTTTTAGTTCATAAAATAGAACCACAATAATTCTAAAGCACGTAACACATCACTGTAAATTTCCAGCTCTCAAACACTGTTACAGCAATCCAAAATAGAGTTGTGTATGCTTGAATCCATTAAAATCAATAGGCTTAGGAGCATCTAGATCAGTAAGCTTAATTGTTGGATTGTTGCCAGTAACTTTCCCACTGTAGTACTACCATCAGAACCACTAGAATTTTTATGTCATGTAAGTTAAACAAAGTTGTAGTCTGCAATATGAGCTCCTAAACTGGAAATGAGGAATTAAAAACCCTTGAACGTACAAGAAGAAATGACAGGTTTGTCTAAGCTTGTCACAGATGAATTTTACACTGGCAATCACAACCATAATTACACCATTCTAAGCCTATTGACTTCAATGGAATTAGAAGGGCATAACTTTGTTTAGGATTGCGCTGTTAATCTACTTAAAGTGGATAAAGTCACACTGCTGTAATGGATTGAACATCAAACCAGGAAGATTTTTTGAATCTCCACTTAGACATGAAGCTCACTGGTTGGTCTTCAGCTAAACACTCGCGCTCAACTGTATATACCTCACAGGGTGTGAAGATAAAATAAAATAACCTCACGTTTGCAACCCTGTGATCATTGGAGGAAGGGTGAGACAAAATCAATATATAAAATATAGCAGCATGTGAGTTAGATACATAGATGGAGAGGCCATGTGAAAAAGCAATAATAGTAGTGGGAAATATGCAGCAATCTGACACTTTTGTTGGAAAATGATGGTTTAACAACAACAACAACATTCGATTTATATACTGCCCTTCAGGACAATTTAATGCCCACTCAGAGCGGTTTACAAAGTATGTCATTATTATCCCCACAACAAAACACCCTGTGAGGTGGGTGGGGCTGAGAGAGCTCCAGAGAGCCGTGACAAGCCCAAGGTCACCCAGCTGGCTTCAAGTGGAGGAGTGGGGAATCAAACCCGGCTCTCCAGATTAGAGTCCCACGCTCTTAACCACTGTACCAAACTGGCTTTCTTGGGCCAGATTAATAAAGGATTTAATAATAATACCTGGCACTGATCATACTTCAGACTTCCAAAGCACTATGTAAACATTAATTAATCCTATGCAGTGTTTTTTTTAAAAACTGATTTGAGGGAACACGTGTATATGTACTTCTTATTTACTCAACAGATGTAAGCAGTTATTGATTCCTGTCCACAATCAAACTGCCGCATAGAACATCATAAACATATTTTAGGACAAGTAGTAACCCTGTAACATAATATTGACCTCAGTTTCCAACAGCTGTTGTAACAAATGCAGATCTGTCCTTAGAACTGTCTAACAGTAGAATCCTAAGAACACTTTCTTGTCTCATTGAGCGGGTATCAGGAAGATTCTGACTACAGCTGCTTGGAATTGCACTGGTAGGCAACAAGCAGAGCTACATAGACCGTATCCTTCCCACCTTGATCACTTCTGCTTTCCCACGATAAATGATTAAAAACAAGGAAGGCATCTTTTATTGGCCTCACTTTATCACTAAGAGAACAAGCAAACTTTGCTGTGATAAAGCATTCTTCACTGAACACAACAGAGAGGTAATTCATTCTCTGCAACTCTTCTAGTGCAATCATATCCAAAATTGCTATGGACTACCAATCTACAAGATTCTCTGGAAAAGTCAGTAGTGCTAGGAAAAGTAGAAGGCAGTAGGAAAAGAGGAAGGCCTAAAATGAGATGGCTTGACTTAATAAAAGAAGCGACACGCTCCAGTTTGCAAGATCTGAGCAAGTCTGTCAATGATAGGATGTTTTGGAGGTCTTTCATTTATAGGTTCGCCATAGGTCAGAGGCAACTTGACAGCACATAACACCCACACACCAATCTACACCCTTCAGAATCTCAGGGCACTGAGGTTCTAAATCAAAAAAGTTTTCCCCCTTTCACCGGCCCTGCAACATATTTGCACACCCCAATGAACAGATTCAAAAAATCAAGCACAAAATGCAAACAAGCAGTGTCCTTGTCTTCAAACACTTGTGTAGTGCTGCCATAGAGTTCATAGTAGTTTTCATAATTGTGTGAGTAGAAGAATCTAGAATAGAATCGCTGTTTTAATTTCGGTGAAGATTCACCTACATATAGACATTTATCTTGAATTACTATTGTCTTGTTAATAGATTACCGAATAAAAGGGAATTGACTCACAGGGAGTTGAGGTAGGGGTTATGGCTCAGTAGTAGAGATCAAAGCCCCTGCCATTTCCAGTTACGAGGATCTCAGGTAGAAGATGTCAGGAGGACACACCTTTCCTTGACTGAGACTATGGAGAATTGCTGCCACTACAATAAGCTAAATGGACCAATGGTCGAATTATAAGGCAGCTTTATACATTCAGAATTGAAATATTCTTCTGTGAACACAGGTAGAGAGACAAACATCAGTCTCTCATTTTCTGTCTACAAATTAATTCCAGAGGCTTCCAGAGCTGGCTTGAGCTATATTGTTCCATTGTCTCTTAAATCTTGAAAACTTTTGTAATCTGATTTTCAATAGTTCACATGTTACAGTCCACACACATACATTCTGCCTGTACATACATACATCTGTTTGAAAGAAAGAGCCTAAACACATTCACTTTACTGATGAAACTGGGGGGCCAGTACTTGGATAATGTAGGGTTTGTACCACATGTCCAGCTGTAATACAAGAATTACACACACACAGAAAAATCAAGTGTATGTTGTACACAGATTGTACATGAATTCACTGTAACTTGTGAACAAGGCTAGTGTCTCAATGCTAGTAATTATCACTTATGCTATGGGACGAATAGAAGACATGGAGAAGTAAACAATGGTGGTACACAAATGCTAAGGAATCTTAGGGAAGAATATAAATATTTGGGTAAAGTTTGAGAGTGAGCTCTGCCTTGTACTATCATTGGGTCTTTAACAATCCTTGAATTACCTAACGAATCAAGAATCATCATACTAGTGACCTACTGTTCCTAAGAAAGAGTTCATTGGTCATGGTGGAAAGTGCCGTCAAGTTGCAGGTGACTAATGGCAACCCCATAAGGTTTTCAAGGTAAGAGATGTTCAGAGGTGGTTTGCCATTGCTGGACTTCCTTGGTGGTCTCCCTTCCAAGTACTAATAAGGGATGATCTTATTTAGATTTCAAAATCTAACAAGATCAGGCTAGCCTGGCCTATCCAGGTATGGGCAAGAGTCCATTAGTAAACATTAATTTCATACTGTCCATTAGCAAAGAAAAAATCATACTCATTAAATTTAGTACAGGAAACACTACACTCTTCTTTTGCTTATGTACATCACAAGCAGAACTGAAAATGGTGGCTGCACACGGCTAATGAAGGGGGAGGGGTTTTACTGGTCCTAGCACTTATCTAGTTTCTCCATTCTCTTCAACCAATGCCTTCTCTCCACAAGCTCCAATAAAAAAGTGGGGAGGGGGGCACAGTGGAAGATCTTTGCATGCATTCAGCTCCACAGCCAACTGCAACTGGCAGGCAGCAGTAGAAAGATGAGGCAGTGCAAGAGCTAATGATTGCTTGCTTGAGTAATGGAAATAGCCAACCATGGAAGGAGAGCAAAAGCATCTATGGCATGGGAGGTACAAAGTGGGTTGGTCTGCAAGCTACACTTTATCTATTGAAGAGCGACATGTGGCTCCAGAGCCACAGTTTGGCCATCCCTCTTATAGACTGTTTGACACACAATGACGGTACACAGAAAAAGGCACACTTAAGCCCATTAACTTCACTAAGTTTAGGGACACCTAACTGCATAGGATCAAGCCAAACATATGAAACTACTTTATACTGAGACAGACCATGGGTCTTATTGTCAGTAGATAATACTGTTGTCTACTAAGAGCCAGTTTGGTGCAGTGGTTAAGAGTGCGGGACTCTAATCTGGAGAGCCGGGTTTGATTCCCCACTCCTCCATGTGAAGCAGCTGTGTGACCTTGGGCCCGTCACAGCTCTCTCGAGTTCTCTCAGCCCCACCCACCTCACAGGGCGATTATTGTTGTGGGGATAATAACATACTTTGTAAACTGCTCTGATTGGGCATTAAGTTGTCCTGAAGGGCAGTATATAAATCGAGTGTTATTATTATTGTTATTACTTTGACAGCAGCTCTCCAGAGTCTCAGGTAGAATTTTTTCATGTCTGGAGATGCTGGGGATGAAACCTGGAACCCCTCACGTATAAAGCACATGCTCACTGAACCAAGGCCCTGCCCTTTATTAATTTTAATATGAAAGGTGAATAGTATGAAATTTCTCACCAGTGTAGGGTTTGCAACTGCATTACATAAATTTAAGTACAAATTAATTTAAGCCTCATACATGAAAATGCCGTAAGACTGAAACAAAAGTTTTAGAACTGGGAAACTGGTGAACAACACTGAAGTCTCTGTTATGAATACAAGAGGCAGGCTGATTGTAAGGTTCAAGAGAAGAGGTGCGTTAAATTAATCATTTTCAAACTGTGCTCAACAGAACTAAATTTACTTGGAAGATTATCAGATTTCTTACAGAGATCAGTAATGGTAAAACTTCTCCAAACAATTACTTGTACAACATTACCAATCTTCCTTAGTGGTGTCAGACTGATGACTTGGTAAAGGGACAGGGACTGTAACCTATACTACTGGTACTATCTTTTGGTGTAGATATGCTCCTGTTGTGAGTCTCCATGTCACTTAATATGTTCATGTCATATTACTTATGTTTTGTTTCTGTATTCGGTTTTATGCTTGTTTTCAAATTTCTGAAATCCATAGGCTATTGTATTATTTGTTGAATGTACCAGCCTTTGGTCATATTAACTTACACTGTGTAATCTGCCTTGAGTCTTAGTGAGAAAGGTGCAAATAACATGGGAATGAATGAATGAATGAATGAATGAATGAATGAATGAATGAATGAATGAATGAATGAATGAATGAATGAATGTGGAACTGTAATAGAGTTGGGTTCATGCTAGGGCATACTCTTTGTTGGTAATAGTGTGGCCCAACATTCTCCTTGAAATAAATTGGTGTGTTTGGGAAAGTAGCAGATGTTCTAATGTGCAGTGTCCTATGCAACTTGTAGTGTATATATTAGAAATACATAGAGGTGCTTCAAAAGATAGGTTGACAAAGAAAATGTTCTCTGGAGGTAATGTTTGGAAACCATTGCCTCAAATAAAACTTCAGGCAGTTTCAAGGCATTCCAACAACTGCAAGCGACTAACAGCCTAGTCCCATTTTTATCACTGACAGAAAATGACAGCACGATCAGAGCCGCACCACTGCCTCTTACTCCACAATGGAATCTCTCCTTCCAGTTCATTCATCAAACTGCTTCCTTGGAAATCTAAAACCTTTTTGGTGCATAGTTAAATCTACATTAGCACTCTGTCTCTGACACTGAAGACAGTGTTTTCTCAAATACCCTTAGTATCAATTTCCATTTCCTGGCACCCAACAGGAAGTGTAATAATATGATTATCACATAATTTTCTCATGCAAGAAGAGCCACAGGGTGTGTTGAAAAAGATTTGCCAACAGGGTTGTTTCTAACAAGCTAATATTTATTTCAGTCAGCCATAAGGCATATATGACAAGAACCCTTGTAAAGGATAGTCATATAGTTCATGCATTCAGCCTGTGTTAGAAATATAATAAACTCTCCTGTACACAGTAATTTAAGAGAGTTATACAAACAGTGTAGATTAAGATTGTAATGGCCCATACCCCAGGGAAGTATTTGTAGAAAGCAGATGGCATTCCTGGAATAGGATGAACTTTATATTACAGAGATACATAATGCAGTTTTCATTCCAGAGAATCACCCATATTTAGCTCTTTATGATTACTCTCTTCACTAGCAGTAGCTGTGCAGCTCCATTAAGATTCCCTCTGACCATTTACAGCACCTCATTCATTCAATATCACATAATCCAGCAAACTCCATGAGCACTAAACAGCATTTGTGTAAACAACACTGCAGTGTATAGTGAAGCTAAGAAGAGCACTAATAGATCAGATAGAAGGTCTGTCTAGTCAAGCATCTTGCTTCCCACAGAAACTAACTGGGCGACTCCAGAAGACTCAACAAACCAAGCACAAAAGCCAAAGTGCCCCCTCCACCCAATTATTGCTCCCTCTGCAGTTTGTATTCAGAGGTACACTGCCTCTGAGCATGATAATTCTATTTAGCCATTTAAACCTCACCTCTCTCCTCTGCTTTATCCTCACAACAACCCTGTGTGGTAGGTTAGGCTGAGAGTTGTGTGACTGGCCCAAAGTCACCCAACAGGAGTGGGGGTTCAAACCTGGGTCTCCCAGATCCTAGGCCAACACACCAACCCAACACTACACTGGCTAATAGTCCTTGATGGATCTATCTCCATCAATTTTTCAAGTCCTCTTTTTAAACCCACCTCAAACACATCTTGTGGCAGTGAATTTCATAAATGAAATTATGTTATATAATAAAGAGCTTCCTTTCATCTGTTTTGAATTGACACCCTGTTGATTTCATTGACACCCCCAATTTCAGCCATCCATTTATGACAACAAATCCTGTACAATGGTTGTTGGGGGTTTTCCGGGCTGTATTGCCGTGGTCTTGGCATTGTAGTTCCTGACGTCTCGCCAGCAGCTGTGGCTGGCATCTTCAGAGGTGTAGCACCAAAAGACAGTGAGAGATCTCTGTCTTTTGGTGCTACACCTCTGAAGATGCCAGCCACAGCTGCTGGCGAAACGTCAGGAACTACAATGCCAAGACCACGGCAATACAGCCCGGAAAACCCCCAACAACCATCGTTCTCCGGCCGTGAAAGCCTTCGACAATACAAATCCTGTACAATTTCTTGCATTCAGGCTATTCCAGGAATACAATAACGCCTCCTGTACCAAGTTTATTTTGATACTTTCTTTGCCAGCCCATATAGCAACAAATGTAAAAGCAGCCCTGGTGGGCACCTCAGTACTAGTGAACCAGTGGGATTGGCAGCTGGCACCCATATAAGGTATCTACATGATTAAACCAAGTCTTCCCTTCCTTCCTCATTACCCCCAGTTCAGAAGAGAACTTATGCACTTGGTATTAGTCTTTAAGGTGCCATCAGACCCATTCTGTTGCTCTGCTTCAGTCTAACTCGGCTACCCCTCTGGAATTACTGTACATGTCATATGATGAACCGTTTTTGTGAGAGGGGTATACCTTTTTATTTTCTGTTATTTAGTCCGCCTTTTCCCTTGTGTCCCAAGGCGGATTACACATATCAATAAACCCATTTATTATAGACAGCTCCGTCCCTTCCCTCAAGCTGCACACATTTGTCAACAGAGAGACGACCTCCTTAGAATGAGCGTTAACGGTCTCCCTAAGACCGTCGGTGAGGGAGAGGGGAACGTGGATTCTGCTCACCCTATTCGGATTTTTGAGAATTGCCGCCTCGCGGGAGGGTCACGTGGTCTGAAGTGCTTCCATTGGTTTGCCTTTCCCAGCCCGAAATGGGAGGGGGAGCGGCGGGCCGTTGCCTTGGTTACGAGCGGGGGGGGGGCACGAGGAGGTGGTTGGGGAAGCGAGCGGAGGGCAGAGGCAGAGGCAGCGCCACCGCTGTGGTGCTTGGATGGGTCCCTCGCGGAGCTGGCGGCGGCTTTTCTCCACGGACCTGCCCTCTCGCGGTCACTTTCCTGGTGGTCTCCTCCTCCTGCCCCGAGGATGGCGGTGAGGACGAGGGCGTAAGGGGGGACTGAGGGAGGTACGGGGCGGGGGGCAGCTGCGCTGGGTTCAGTGGGGAGGGGGCGGTGCAGGAGGGGCTTGGCGGGGGGGGGGGCGGATATAGCAGAATTTGCCGGGGCTGTGAGGAGAAAAGAAGTCGAGTGACGCCGAGAAGGATGCTGATAGGGGCGCTGATGCCAGCCGAGAGAGACTGGGTACCAGGAGGAGCAGTTCGAGGACCGTTTCCTTTACCTACGTGGTGGACCCTCCATGTTCAGAGGCAGACAGCTGCGGGGCGGGGGAGGGGGGCGGGATATGCAACAGGAGAGGGACGTCGCCTAAACGTCTCACTTGTGGATCTTCTCAAGGCAACAGCTGGAGCTCTTCACAGGGAACTGCGGCCAGTCCTGATTCCCTGTCCTTAGTGAGCCACATGTGTACAAAAAAATGTGTACTGGGGATGTAGTAATCAGTTTGGCACAAAGCCGATTTCATGGCCTTTGTTTTGGGAGGGCGTTTATTGAGTTTATTTACATATTGGGAGCATGCTTAAAGCACTGTGCAGCTTGACCTTACACAACTTCACTCGGAAGTTACATCTCCCTGTGGGTCTGACTCCCAGGAAGTATGCCTAGGATTTTTGGGCTTAGAGGTAACCTAAAAATGTAAAGAGGGCTTGTGAGAGGCTGAGGGTATGTACCTGATGTTTCTTTAAAGTGGATTGGTTACACTACTTCATTCGAAGTGCTCTGACCACAGGGTGGTTAAAGATTTCGGTTGCAGTTGTTAGTCAATTAGTCAATGAAATTGACTAATTGAAAATTGTCCCTAGCTCCCAGTCATTCCCAAATAGTTGTGCGCCAGGATATTTTTAATGGTTAATTATAGTTCATGTAATTGCTTACAGATCTATGGGTGACAAGTGACTTGGTGTTCCTCAGCTATCACAAGAGGGAATGCTTCTTTTCCTATGGCATGTGGAGCATCACCTAAAAGCAAAGAAATAATGTTTTTCTTCTTTTCTGTGCACTATTTTTTCCTAGCTTTTCCCTTACACACATTCTCCCTAGCAACTCTGCTGTGGCTCTTGGAAGGGCATGGTCATTACAGCTATTGTTGTGAATTCCTCCCCGCCCCCCTTTCCTTTATGTATGTGCTATAGCTGTGTAACAGATTATTAAATAAAGAACCATAGAATATTATACTGCTATAGGGATTGCTTTTTTAAAAAGCTCTCAAAAATCCCTCTGGTGCAGCAAAAAGATATCTGGAAGAATGATGCCCATGAAGGGATGGTTGTGAGCACTGATATGGATGAAATTTTTGCAGGGTAAGCATTACGTGCCCATTCTTTCCCAATGCCAGGAAGTGCATTGCCATGCCGATGCTATTGGACTGTTTACTTTCCAAAACCAGTAAAGCAGTGTTACAACCCCTTTCTCTCAGATTTTTCCTTTAACCTTTTTCTTCTTGCCCCCTTTGGGTAGATTGCTGCCACCAGGAATTATATTCCAAAATAATTTAAATTTCCCCTTTAATAAAGTGCTCAAGCATCAGGCTCCTTCATGGATGTGGCCCTGAGGATAATAATGGGATATGGGAATAACAGATACTCTGGGACAAACAAAAAACGTCTGTTTTTACAAGAAGCATATCGGTTTCATATTTCTTAAACTCGGATGGTTCAAAAGAGTGTTATTTGTTCTTAAAGTTACTTTTCATAGACACAGAGACTCAGATCTTCTCAAGCTCCACACACAGTTTGCTTGCTTCTAATATCAATTTCTCACTCAAATACACATAAGACTTTCTCTCAGGCACACACATGGTTTGCCTCTCTTGCCCTGACTGAATGTTCTTTCACAAACATACACAGTTCAGGCTTCCACAAAGGTTAGGTTATATTTCTTTTAGAAATTCACAGACACTCTCAGGCTGCACACAGCTTGCCTCTCTTGCCCTGACTGAATCTTTTTTCTGTCAGTCCAAAAACTGCATTCACTCCACCCACACTCTCAGTCATCAACCAATCATCTCACTCACTCATCCCTCTCTTTCACCCCCACTCTTCATCTGTACCACACCAAGCATTTAAAGACACACACACACATTTGAAATCATTACAAGCAGGTTTGGGAAAGAGTGTATTGAATACAACCCCCCCCCCCCTGGAAACAACAATCACAGTATAATATCATGGGGAAAGTACAAACAAAAGCTCTCCAGTGAAAAGTCTGCCTTGTGAAAGCAGCCTTAATGAATATATTAATTAACTGATAAAATTCGTATGATTAGGCCATATGAATTTTTTAATGAAATAGTTTATTAAGCAGTAATAAATAAGTGGTTTTCCGCACCATCACCCTTTCCATGGGTGGTGGTAGTTCTAATCGAGGTTAGTGACAGTGGTGGAGTATTTATTACAGGGTACATGGAAAAACCTCTTGTTGGGTCTTTAGAAGGAAGTTTGGTTGGAGCGGTATGCAAGTATCAAGGCAGTGAAATGAAGATGACAGAAATGGCACCAAGTAAGTTGCCCCAAGTTCTATGGAGTGTGGAGCTTAAACACTCTAATTCTGATAAATAAATAGATCCCTTCCCTATATCTTTTCCCTCTCAAGTAGAACAGCAATGGAAGGGAGACCAACATTGAGCAGGAAAAAAATAATGAAAAGGTCTTTCTCTCAAGACTAAATGTTCCCAGAGTTAATTTTTAAAATGTTGTGGAAAACATACATATGTAGCTTCAGCCTGTTTCTGATAATAGTTTTCACAGCATCTGTTACTGGACATGGAAATACAGAGCTAGTAAAGCAGTGGAAATTAGTTGGCCTGAATAACAGTTGGCCAGGCAGGCAGGATGAGGCAATGTGGAATGGGGTAGTTGGTGGGTTTCTTGTTTCAGAAAAGTAGTGCCTCAGATTGCAGGAAAGAATTGAGGAAAAGTTTGACAGTTAAAATTTCATACCATCTTTGATCCACTCCTGTTTTCTCCTGAAATTTAAGCTTCTTTGTTTATGTTATTTTGTACACCATGAAGGTGATATATTAATGATAGCCATACCTTTGTCTGTTCCACTGATGCTAGTTATAGATCACATTTTTGTTCCACCCTTCCACCGAGAATCTTGGTGTGGCATGCAAAGTTCTCCTTTTTTCCACCGCTTTAAAAATCCCTGTGAGGTAGGTCAGGCTAATAGAGAGTAAGTGGCCCAAGATCGCCCAGTAAATTTCATGGCAGAGCAGCAATTTAAACGTTGGTTGCTGTAGACTAGCATCCTAACTGCCATACTACACTGACTGTACTATACTATTACCTGTTACAGAAATAACAACAAAACACCCGTATATATTATTAAGCTTTTTTCTGTATGAATTGAATACATAATATAGGACAACATATTTGAGGTTTTAGCATATTTTAAACTTTATATGGGTCTTTTAATCCTTGCATTTATGTAATAAGGGAACTTGTTATCATGTGTTCATTGCATCAATTAATGGTCATGTTACATTATTAAATTGCTTATAATGACTATTTTTTTTCCAAAGCAAAGTAACGGCCTGAAAGTTACCCTTAGCCTTGCAAAAATAAAAAGGAGTAAAGTTCCCCTCCAGAAAGCTGCGAGATCTACATACAGTCTGTGACTAAAACAGAAGATGCTGGAATTTAAAGCATTGCATGTATTAAATAGAACACAGTTTACCTGCTGCAACATGTCTGATGTATGCTAGAAATTCATATTTGGGGGGAATGAGAGGATAGTATATCCCAAATACATGTCCTTATTTACATTAAAATTGTTCTATATGTGAGTATTTTAACGCTATAGTAAATCTATGCCAGATTTAGTTTACCTAAATATAAAACTAGTCATAGACATTCTCCTGCTTGTTCTGTTAACTTCTGTTGAACGGGAATAGTCAATATGTACGCTTACTTTGAACGTGTATTACAACTGAGGGTAGTTAGAACGGTTTATCAGGAACAGTCACATATTCCATCCTATTCTTGGATAATATGAGTATTCCTTAGATTACCATCTTTATATAGATAAATAAAAGTTCATTAAAATATTAGTGTCTAAAATAGAAAGATTTCTACTCATGTTGAATTAATACTTCAACTTTGTAGTTATTTGTCTCTTTCAGTACAAAGAAAAATATATACGTGTAGCCAAAATGGCATGTGTCCAGCTGACATCAGTATAGCACCACTTGATAGCAGTGGAGAACAAATTTGCCCAATAGCAGCCTATTATTAAATACAGCAATGTCTGTTTTCAAGCCAGGAATGTTTGAACTGGAGGCAGAAACAGGAAACATGCAGTTGGCACAGTTTTGCTTCTTTTAAGACTTGCTTCCAGGCGAGCCAGTCAGTTTGTATGCTCCAACTCCCTTAATTTTTAATCTAATTTTCTTTGTGGAAAGCACCATGTTCTTAAAGCATATCCTGGTTCTGAAATCATAGTACATGGTAAGCTGGGTATTGTTTCTGCATATATGGGTTGAGCTGTCTCCTTGAACGTTTTTGCGAGCTAGACAATACCTATAAAACTTGTGTGATTAAAAATATTATTCAGATATATTTGCAGGAAAACATTGAACAGAATTTGCAACTATTAATTCTGTACAAGTTCTCTGAAATTTAATGTCCAGATGTTCACAAGTTTCTTTTTAAAAGTTCCAACAGTCATAAATTTCAGCTCAGTTTTTTGATGAAGTGAGCTATTTTGGAAGCTGAGTAATTCTTCAACGTATAAATGAGGCAATCAGCTTACTTATGGCACAGCAAAATGAACAGCTTCTAGAATTGTGCCTTGTGAAATGCTTGATTTTTGAAGGTTGATGCTGAATTTTAGCATATGAAATTTCTGGTGTAAGTATTGGGTTTGGCAATGTTAATAGGAAAATGTCAGATTTACCGTTCAATAGAAAAATACTCAAGCATTGCCTTTTTTAAAAGCATGGTATGAAAGCCAGTAAAATTATGTGTGGTTAAAGAATTCTATGTACACATAGCTTTTAAGTTTAAGTAAACCTTTTTGCATTATTTTGGCTGAGTTTTATTAACCAGAGATAATTGAGCATGGAAGTGACTTTATTTATTATATTTATATCTTGCCTTTCATTTTCAATGGCGAAACTCAAGATTGCTAACCTGAAAAGTATAAAGAAAAAAATCTAGACCAAAGCATGCCAAAGGAATCTCATTTTCTGTGTACTACACTTTCAGCAGAATGGTAGGATATGGAGTACAGAATACAGGAAGCAATCCTAGGCAGGAGTAACTCATTTTATTGAGTGGGGCTTATTCCCAGGAAAGTGTTCTTAAGATTACAGCTATATTTCAGTTCATATTTCAGGTGTTAGTTGTACCCATTTTTACTACTGTATTAATTTTTTTAATGTTTTATTATTTGTAAACTGCCCTGGACATTTTTGAATGGAAAGGTAACATAAAAATGTGTTTGACAAATAAGGGGTCTGCTGCACATGCTGTTTTCTCATTTAGAGGTAGTAATTGCTGTTCATGTTCGCTCTGAAAGCAGAAGCTCCAGACCCAAGACAACTGGAAACTGATGTCTGCTGCTGACCCATAGGAATCCATTGCCACAGCTGGTCTTTCACCCAGAAAAATCTAGAAGCAAATTAAATGGGCTGCAGGGAGTTGGCTGCCACAACTACTTGCCTTGAATTTGGGAGCGTATTAGAAGGGGAAGAGGAAAGGGGAAGAGTGCTGGATAAACGAATGGTTGTCACACACGTAGCCATTACTTACATGAACACCTTGGAAATGTTTCCCCTTTAGGAAACAATGAAGAGTGGCTGGGGGCACCTTGTTCAGGGGCTCATAGAATTAAACACTTGGGTCCAGTCTTCCTGAAACTTGGAGGTAGTAGGTCCCCTGCAAATATGGTGTAGTTTGCTTGAAAAAATGCCCCCCAGCCCTATGGATAGTTTTCCCCATAGGGAATAATGGCTAGATACATCTGGGATTCTCTAATCTTTCTTAAATGGATTAGAGAATCTGACCCAGATTTCAGGGGTACCAAATTTTTATGGTATCCCTGACACCCAAATCTGGATTCAATTGATTTTTTTTATATCCACGCCTTATGTTAATTATCCTTCACTTGTTAACAGTTATTTCAGTCACTTGTTAACAGTTATTGCAGTATTGTTATATTTTCAAAAATATGTGCTGTACCTGTTGGCCATTAACTCATTGTTTGAAAGGATTTTTAAAATTGAGTTACTTTGTTTATAGTCTGCCTTTCTTACTGACTCAAGGCAGATTACACAGTGTAAATCAATTCAACCAACAGAGTGAGGCATCTATTAAGCAATGCAATAGGACTAGGATTACAAAAATTTGAAACAAAGCAAAAAGTGTTAAGACATGATATGTCTAACAATGGTGAAAATGGTATCACAAAAGTAGAAAACAAGGCAATAAAAGTAGGACAATACACACAACAAGCAGTTAGTGCATACCATACACAGTCTACATCATCACTGGGTCACTGAATACATGTTATTAGGGTTAGGTTTATTTATTTTATTTATTTTTCTTTATTTATGCCTTTCTCCCCAGTGGGGACCCAAAGCTGCTTTCATTGTTCTCCTCTTCTCCATCTTATCCTCACTGCAACTATATGAAGTAGGTTATGCTGAGAGTGTGAGACTGGCCCAAAGTCACTCAGCAAGCTTCCATGGCAGAGTGGGGATTCAAACCAGTGTCTCCCAGATCCTAGTCCAACACCCTAACCGCTACACCACACTGGCTCATACATACAGCAGCTCTTTTTACATAGAAGTCCTACAATACTTGTCAAAAGATCTATACCTATTTAAATCCATATTTGAAAAGATTTTTTTATGCATACTAAATAAAAAAATAGTAAAACTTAATGTAAATTGAAAATAATCGAGTTAATAAAAATTCTAGATTTGATCTTTCATATTGCCTTTAGGTAAACAGCAGCCTTTTAAATAACCAGTTTTACCAATTGTAACATAAATTTTTTTAATAGGAAATAAAAAGATTCATCCAGTTTACTAATTGAATGGTAGTCCTTATATATCAGTTTTACAACCAGAAAAGGACCTGTTTTGGTAAACATTTAGAATGAAATGCATAAAATTATGATTGGTGTCATCATTGTGAGTAAAAAAACTCTTCATAGTCAGAATATTTATGGGAGGATTTCTGTGTACTTTTCCTATTCACTTTAGGGACTTTTGTCCCTTACTGGGTTAACTGAACTCTTGTCAGTTTGACTGCAACCTAAGATTATATTATACACCCAGTTATCCCATAAGGGCAATCCTAAGAAGAGATACTCCAGTCTTAGCCCAATTGGCTAAGAAGAGTAACTCTTCTTAGGATTCCCATATTCCCATGTTATTTGCACCTTTCTTACTGAGATTGAAGGCAGATTATATAGCGTAAGGCAATATGACCAAAGGTTGGTGCATTCAACAAATAATACAATAGCCTATGGGTTTTAGAAATTTGAAAACAAAGCATAGAACAGAATACAGGTATGAAAACATTGCAGAAACAAAACATAAGTAATATGACATAAACATATTAAGTGACATGGAAACTCACAGTAGGAGCACATCTACACCAAAAGACAGTACCAGTAGTATAGGCTACAGATTGCACTATAAAGGAAAATGGAATGTCCCAAAATCAGGGGGCCAAAACATTAAATACCTTTTGTATCATACCAAGGTAAATTGTGATAGAAAATATTCTGGGATGGTGGTAGTTTGGGCCGGTATAAATTTGGTAATATGAGAAATTATAAATGTTTTCTAAAGTGAATGGGTGTACACCTGTTACTATATCTTAAATAACTATATGCTGACCCTCAGGAGAAAGTTTAGGAAGAAAAGTTTGTTGTATTTCCACCTTCCTTTACTAAGTGCAAAAGGACAGATGTAGGAATATAAGAGTGTTTTGATCCACCTTAAAACTTTTATAAAGTTAAGTAGTAGCAGTTCATTGTCCGTCTTCTGTGCATCCCCACATGGGACTGCGCTTGCGCAGGCCTGCTGACCGGAGTTTTCTTCTAGCTAAAATTTCCACTAGGGGGCGCACTTCTGCCAACCGCGCATGTGTGGCTCTTCCCACCAATACAGACATCCGGCGGAAGGCACCCCTCACCCTCAGTTTCTCTTTTGCCGCTGACCGGTGAAGAGCTAGCTGCGTTCCACTGCGATCGTCGGTGAAAGCGTTTTGTCTTCTTTTCTTCTCGATTGGTACAGTGAGTGTTCCAGCCGAGCAAGATGGCCGAAAAAGCGCTCTTTAAGAGATGTGTGACTTGCTCGACTAAGATGCCTCGCACAGACGGCCACTCCGTCTGTCTCGAATGTCTGGGGGAAACCCATGTGGTCCCCAAATGCAAGCATTGCCAAAAGTTCACTCCTAAGGCGAGGGCCAAGAGACAGGTGAGGCTACAGGCCATGCTTTGGCGACGGGCTATGTGGGCGACTAATGGCTCAGAAACCCCTTCTAAGCCCCCATCTCTGAGCGGGAAGTCTTCTCGGAGTGCTACCTCCACCACTAAATCGGCCTCCCCTGGTCGGGGTCGAGAGCCCGCTCCTTCGGAGACCAGCGCTGAGGGCCCTTCCAGTACTCCTCGGATCCATCGATCTAAGTCGCCTACACCGAGTCCGAGGAGCGCATCGGATCCAACATCGACGAAGTCGCATCTGAAGAAGGTGGACCTGAAGCCCTCGGATCTGAAGGGCTCAGAATCAGCCCGTTCCGGCCGTTCCTCGAGGGACTCCACGCGATCGGAACCGAGCGGCTTGGATCTGACCAAATCATCGGATCCGACCAAATCATCGGATCCGACAGCTTCGGAGCCAAAGACTCACAAACGCGCTGGAGAAGTAAAACAGTCGGACCAGCCTCCTAAGAAGTCTAAGAAGAAGTCTAAGCAGAAGCACACTGCTTCTGTCCAGACGGATCCGACGTGGGATAGACCTAAGACTCCTTCCCCTCGGATTCACTCACCTCCCTACCAGTCTTCTATTGATGAAGGCGAGCTCCGTGAGACCCACTGGACTGACTCTCCTGCTCATTCGGAACATCGTCGGGTCTTCGCGGGAGATTCCCCCTGCTCCTACCGTTGTTCTGCTGAGAGGTCCGGTTCCGACTTCTTCCGTCCTCGCCATACTTACTCAATTGAGTTGGCTCCAGAGGATTGGGAGCGCCCCCTCAGTGACTACTCCCGTTATGGTTCCCCTCGTCGGGGACAAGGTTATCGATTTTCGGAGCGGGAGCGTGAACAGAGTCCTAGCCCTCCATCGGATCCATCACTAGATGAGATCATCATTGGGGCCGGTAGGGTTTCCCCTACTGAAGATTTCCGTTTGTATGCGGAATAGATGATGAGGATGGCACGCTCTCTAGAGCTTGAGGCTGTGAATCCTAAGCCCAAAGACAAGATATTACGTCATATCTACTCTGGGAATCCGGCGTCCATCGCCTTCCCTATTGTCGAGGGCTTGGAGGAGATCATCACCTCTGTGTGTGAGAAGCCTGCTTCCATCTATCCAACATCTCGCCGCCTAGAGGCTCTTTACAAAACTAGAGATGATGTGTGTACTTATCTCTTCTCTCATCCGCCACCATCATCACTTGTGGCCGAGGAGATGCAGTCTCGACAGGGGCAGGGATCCTATGCTGTCCCTGCGGACAAAGAAAGTAGAAAGCTGGATGCCTTGGGCAAGAAGGTCTATTCTTCGGCTGCCCTAGCCGTTAAAATTTCCAACTATTCGTCTATAATGGGCACTTACCAAATTTTCTTATGGGACAGAATTGCCGTTTTTCTGGACAAGCTCCCTGAGGACCAGAAGATGCTTGCCAAGGTGATCAGGGATGAGGCCTTGCGTTTGTCCAAGCAGCAAATCAGTGCTGGCCGTAATACCCTTGAGACATCATCAAGAGCCTTAGCATCAGCTGTAGTGCTTCGACGCCACGCCTGGCTCCGAACGACTGCACTGCCCCCGGAAACTCGGAATAGAGTCAAGGATATGCCCTTTGAGGGGAAGACTCTATTTTCCAGCAAGACGGACGAATATCTCTCTCAGAAGCGCAAAAACTGTCTAACAGCGCGCTCTTACGGCATTACCCACTCAAAGCCACCTCAGTACAACCACCAGTCGTACTGTTCATCTTACTTCTATCGTGGCAGGAACCATAGATACCAACCGTATCCTCCCTATGGTTCGTTCAGGCAGCCCCAGCAACAATCAGGCTCCTTCCAGCGACGGAGGCCCAATTACCATCCTCGACAGAATCGTTGCAGTCCCGCTAATAAGGAGCCTTCCACACAGCCCAAGCAGTTCTGACTAACCGCTGATCAGGCTGTCGTTTTTGGTGACAGATTGGCTGAGTTTAGTTCTTTCTGGGTTGAGATTCATGCTGATAGTTGGGTGCTGGATGTTATAAAGTTTGGATATAAAATTGAGTTTGAAGTTTATCCTCAAGTGTCTCTCCCTGATTTCTCGCTTGATAATCCATCTCAAAAGCTGTATGCAGCGGTTGTAGCCCTACAACAGAAAGGGGCGATTACTGAAGTCCCAAAAGGGGAACCTCTCCTGGGGTTTTACTCCAGGATGTTTGTAGTTGACAAGAAAGATGGTGGAGTATGCCCAATCCTAGACCTTAGAAGGTTGAATAGGTCTGTGAGGCTAAAGAAATTCAGGATGCTTACCCTTAATATGGTATTACAACCTATGCCTGACAATATGTGATTTGTCGTTCTAGACCTCAAGGATGCGTACTTCATAGGAAGTTTTTGAGGTTCATCTCCAATGGAAGGGTCTTCCAATATCAGGTTTTACCCTTTGGCCTTTCCACGGTGCCCAGAGTCTTTATTAAGTGTATGGCTCCAGTAGTGGCGTTCCTGAGGCAGCAGGGGTGCTTTATTTTCCCCTATTTGGACGACTGGCTTTTAGCAGCCCCTTCTGCGGCTCTTCTTCGTGAACACGTAGAGAAGGTGATCCGTATCTGTTCGCGTCTTGGGCTTTTGGTGAATTTTCAGAAGTCAGTCCTAATCCCCTCCCAAAGGGCAAAATTTATTGGCATGGTTCTTGATGGCATACAGAACAGGGGATTTTTACCGTCTGACTGTGCGGTGCGCATTAAGCACATTGTGACCTTTTTCTCCAGATGCCGTTTTCAGTCGGCGTCTGCTATCCAGGCTTTATTAGGCCTCATGGTGTCCTCCACAGCTGTTACTCCTTTCGCCAGACTGCACATGCGACCACTTCAACTGTGGTTCCTTTCAGTGCATGATTTCCAGGTCTCTAGCCAGAATAGGAAATATTCCATCCCTAGGAGGGTGATTCAATCTCTTACCTGGTGGCTCTCAGAGAGTAGCCTATTTCAGGGGGTCGCCTTTGGCTCACTTCAATGTCAGATTACCATATCCACTGATGCTAGTACCATAGGCTGGGGTGCTCAATGTGGTTCATTAAGGGCTCACGGTACGTGGACGTCTCAGGACAGAGAGCTCCACATTAACTTATTAGAGCTGATTGCCATTCGCTTTGCCCTTATCGCGTTCGCAGATACGCTTCGGCACAAGGCAGTTCAAATCCTTACCGACAATTGCATGGCCATGTTCTACGTGAACAAGCAGGGAGGCACCACCTCCCGAGCCCTTTGCGAGGAAGCAATGCGAATTTGGGAATGGGCCATAGACAGGGACATTCATTTACAAGCAGTTCATATCCCCGGAACCTCAAACGTGATCGCAGACAAGTTGAGCCGTCTGACATCCCACAATCACGAGTGGACAATAGTGGGTTCCCAATTGGACAGAATCTTTCAGGAATGGGGCTTCCCTGAGGTGGATCTGTTCACTTCGGAGAGCAACAAGAAAGCCCCACTGTTCTGTTCCAAGGGGGGCTTGGGTCGACAGTCCCTGGGGGGATGCCCTTCAGATCACCTGGACAGGGCACCTCTTCTACGCATTCCCACCATTTCCGCTGGTGTCCAGGGTAGTAAGCAAGATTCAGCAAGACGGGACACGGGTGTTTCTGGTGACGCCGTACTGGCCGCGTCAGCCCTGGTTTCAGTTACTAATGCAACTATTGCAGGGTTTGTTTTGTCAGTTCGACCCTGTTCCAGATCTCCTTTCCCACAGGGGAGTTCTGTTTCACGATTACCCAAACTGAGACTGACGGCATGGTTCATAAGGGTCCGCTTGGTTTGTCTGACAGAGTAGCAGAGGTTCTGGTTAATGCCAGGAGGGATACTACCCGTAGATCGTACACAGCTAAGTGGAAACGTTTTGAGAGTTGGGCTGCCATTAGCGGACTGGATGTACGGACCTGTCAGCTGGATTCCATTTTTGACTTTCTTTTGAGCCTTAAGGATTTGGGCTTGTCCAATTCATCTATCGGTTTATTTGGCTGCCATTTCGGCCTTCTATCCCAAGATTGATGGCAAGACAGTTTTCTCCCATAGTTTATCCAAAGCTTTTTTGAAGGGACTGCAGAATATGTACCCTCCTCTTAGGGAGATTGTCCCTCAGTGGTCTCTCACATTGGTGCTAGTTGCGCTTATGAAAGCCCCTTTGGAGCCTTTGGCTTCTTGTGAGGTGAAGTTTTTGTCTTTGAAAGTTGCGTTTCTAATAGCAATTACATCGGCACGCAGGGTCAGTGAGTTAGCAGCCCTGAGACATGGCCCTCCTTTTCTCCAAATTCATCCCTACAAGGTGGTCCTCAGACCTGACCTTAGATTTCGTCCTAAGGTGTCTACGCAGTTTCACACGTCCCCGGACATTATTTTACCTGTGTTTTTTCTCGCTCTGTCAGACAATGCGGAGGGTTCACTGCACTCTCTGGACGTGCGGAGGGCAATACTCTTCTACCTTCAGAGAACTCGCCCTTTTAGGAAATTGACTCAATTGTTTCTTTGTTATGCTGGTCCTCGTAAGGATAAGGCTGCTACCCCACAGACGATCTCTCGGTGGGTGACGAGGGCAGTCAGGACTTGTTATTCACAGTCTAAGGTGGATTGCCCATTGGAGGTTCGGGCCCACTCTACTAGGGCCCAGGCTTCCTCAGTGGCCTTTCTGAAGGGGATTCCCATTCGGGACATTTGCAGAGTGACTACCTGGTCCTCGACTGAGATGTTTGCCAAACATTACACCCTGGATACGCTGGAGCGCAAGGAGGCTGCTGTGGGTCACGCTGTGCTTCAATCGCTTTTCCAGTAAGAGAACATACCCACCTCCAGGCAAGCGGCTTGTGAGTCTCCCATGTGGGGATGCACAGAAGACGGACAATTAAAACAGAGTTTTGCTTACCGTAACTGCTGTTCATTGACGTCTTCTGTGCAGACATACATACCCTCCCTCCTGCCCCGCTATGTTCCTCCTACAGGTTTTGGGGGTCGGCGGCACAGGAGAAACTGAGGGTGAGGGGGTGCCTTCCACCAGATGTCTGTATTGGCGGGAAGAGCCGCACATGCGCGGTCGGCGGAAGTGCGCCCCCTAGTTGAAATTTTAGCTAGAAGAAAACTCCAGTCGGCAGGCCTGCGCGTGTGCAGTCCCATGTGTGTCTGCACAGATGACGTCAATGAACAGCAGTTACGGTAAGCGAAACTCTGTTATCTATATCTTGTCTGCTGCATTCCAGCCCTTAAAGTGTACAAAAACCTTGACAAATGAAAAATGTTTAAAAATACTTGAGCCTGCTTGCGGGGAGGGCAGAATATAAATATGATAAAATAAAATAAATATTAATGATTTTGTAGTGGATGGGTCAGAAATAGTGTTTTGTTTTGAACTGAACCTGTATTTTTAAGCAGTGAACTGAAGTTGTGAGAGTGGAGCAGGGGGGACATCTGCTTGTTAATATTTAATAACATGTGTGGACCAGGAAGCTAAAATAGCCAGGGGGGAAAGGCCATACATCCCACCCCGCCATGTCCTTTCCATGGAGGGAGGACTGGCTTGTGGCAGAAGTTGTGGGTGATTCCCCCAAGGCCACCACATGAAAGATAAGATCTTCCTTATGTGGGGCCATCAGGCACAATACAAGACTCGCCTTGTGCAGGGTTGGTGCACATGACATGAAACTTCTCATCTTGCACAGAGCTGCTGTGTACAAGGTTCGACTCTTCTCATCTTACACAGAGCCATCCCAAATGGCACAAGTCTTGTCCTATATAAGGTGGCCCTGGGCCACATTAGCTGAGTGTTGTCCCTTGCAGGGATGGGGGCAGTCAAAGCAAGAGAGTTGGCCCCTAGGCCATTGGCCTGCCAGCACTCAGAGCGGAACTACAAGTGACAAAAGGCACAGGTTGGACACTTGTCAGCTTCCCTCAAGTTTTGATGGGAAATGTAGGCATCCTAGTCTTGCAGTTTGGCTCTCTGACTGCTGTCCAATGGACTTTTCAACTGTCACTTGTCCAACATTCTGCCAAGTTGCCTACATTTCCCATCAAAACTTGAGGAAAGCTGACAAGTGTCCAACCTGTGCCTTTTGTCACTTGTAGTTCCGCTCTCAGTCTTTCAGGGAATGGCTTGTGCTCTTATACTATTCAAGAAAAAAATGAGGTTTTGTCCAGTTTTGTGTTCAAGTGTAGGTTTGGTTTGACTCCTGCCTCCAAATAAGCTGTTTATGTTTCTGCTTTTTAGTTAATAAACAGCTTTGTCCTTTTGATGCAGGTTCCTAAGCCTGAATTTCAGGAAGCCATGCTAGAGCTGTAGCAACTTTTGAAAGCTCCTTGATAGCTTTATTTTATTTTTGATTTTATTTATATCACTTATAGTCTGCCTTTCTTACTAAGACTCAAGGTGGATTAAACACTATGAGTCTGTTTACATGAGGCGCCTCAAAGCATGTTCCTCAAGTGTAGGGAGACAGAATGTTAGCTGGGAAGCATAGTTTAAAAAGCCAGATCAGGTGGAGATCATGCCTGAGAGGGTTTGTCAATTTCATCTTTGCCTCTTGGAAGGCTCTGTCAGTTTCACCTCTCTATTCAAAAACTGTGGGATCACAACTAGAAGGCAGCAAGGAATGGAAACGGGTTGGAGCTGCCTTCCAGAGCTGGGCTTGGACCTGGAGAGGTTATAATGGGCTGAAGTTTTCCTTCTGGCATTTCACAGCCTCTTCACTCAGCTCTGGTGTACAGCAAAGCTTTTGCCCTGCCACCAGCAGGGGTTTAGAGGCTGTGAATCAGAACTATGATAACCAAGCCCTGTCTCTTCTGGCTTTGAATCAGTTTTACCCTGTGGGAGCTTTGTACTTATTAGTAGACATGGGAACAAATGGGAAAAAAACTCCCAGACAAGTTGTTCATTGTTCGTTGCCATCCACAAACAATGAACGGTAACGAACATGACCCTGTTCACAAACATGTTTGTTGTTCATGGCCCTTTAAAGATCCCTTTAAACTATCAGGTGGCAGGGAGGATTCTCCCCTGCCGCCTGCCAGCTGATAGTTTAAAGGGCCCTTTCCTGCCACGTGCAAGGGGCAGGGCCCTTTAAACACCCCTCACCTTCCCAATGTCCAATTTCCACCAAATTTGCAGGGGATATAGTCCTCACTGTCCTCCGAAGACCCCCCAAGTTTCAGAGAGATTGCACCCCGAGAAAGGCATGATCCAGGGGTCCCCCCATTTGCTGTCATTTTCTCTTCACAGTGGCAAAAACGGGACTCTCTGCTGGAAGTACTTTGAAGGGTTAAAGGCAGAAGGAGTTCAGACCAGAGATCAGTTCCTGCCTCCATCGCCAGGGGACTTGATTGAAAGGCGCCAGACTGTCTGGCTGGACGAAGGCTGAGGAAGGCAACGAACAAGGCTTGCGACCACTTGTTCGTTTAGAATGGGGCCTCACGAACTGCTTATTCGTGAACAGACAAACAGGCTGTTCGTGGGTTTTTTCCGTTCTTAATGCTGTTCGTGCCCATGTCTACTTATTAGTTATTGCAATACAGACTCAAGCTGAGAGGAGTATAATACTGAATCAAGATATGGCATTGCTGATGTTTGCATTCTGAATTCTTGTGTTGCATAGTATGGTTGCAATCTGCATTGTCCACTGAGGATTCAAAATTATGTTCTTTCTTCCCCTTACAGATTTAGTTCTTTGTTAAGGAAAAGCATTCAGTAATGGGCACAAAAAGTTTACAAATGCAATATACCATATGGAAGCTGCTGATACTTCTGACATGTTTTGTAAGTAGATGAACAACACTATTTATTTAGTTTATTTATAGACTGTCTTTCAGCTAAAAATGTCCCTGTGGCTATTTACAACTTACTCAGTAAAATAAATAAAATTAATAAAACCAATTCAAAACATATTCAGCAGTGCCAATAGTCCACTCCCACGTTACAACATTTCTGATTAATCTGACTTACAAGACATCCATAAAAGGCAGATCTTCAGACCTATCTGGAAGGCCTTTAGGAAACCGGGCATTCTCAGCTCCTGAAGGGAGTAATTCCACAGTCCAGACAAAAAAGCCCTTCCCTGGGTTTCTGCCAGCTGAACCTACAGTAAGCCTGATTCCAGGAGAAAATCACCTCATCAGATGATGAGGAGTAAGAAAATAAAGGGGTCCACTCGTATCCATGAAGGGAGCTCTGACTCTCGAAAGTTCATACCCTGGAAATCTAGTTGGTCTTTAATTGTCCCAAATCTTGCTGTTCTACTACAGACCAACATGGCTACCCACCTTCAAATTAGGGTATTAATCATATTCTATCCATATTACCTACTTGATCTTTCTTCAAAAAAGAATTTAAAATAGCTGAGATAAACAAAAGATCTAACTACTTAAGTTTAGTGTTCTGAAGTCAACATTAGTCTAAGCCCAGGTGATAAACTATTTTTAAAATATTGAAGGGTTCAGATGAAAATGGATTAACTGAAACATAACTTTAATTACACTTATCTTTTATTTTTAGTCAAAGACTATAATATGTGAAACGGGAGACTGCAGAGAGCAAGAGTTCAGAGATCATGATGGAAACTGTGTGCTGTGCAAACAGTGCGGACCTGGAATGGAACTGTCTAAGGCATGTATATGACTATTCTGTAAAATGCTCCCTTGATTTTATCCTGGTTTTGCAACAGTTGTAAATAACTTGATTACTTCTCAATATATATGCATATTGAGCCACTTACAAATGCAAAGTAACTGTTTTGGAATTAGATACTTACTGGGGAAGTCATTTTTATATTGTTATTAACGTTAAGTAGAAATTCTGTTATAGATTTCCTGTTTAGAAGTCACATCTAAGGCTATTCCTTTCATTTTTCAGAAAAGTTAAAATGTGTGGTTTTTATATTCTTTTCAATATTCAGCTCTGGGGGGGGGGAAATAGTAAAACTGAAGGTTTGTGGTTTCTGAGTGGTTTGAAAAGATTTGCTCAAAAACCCATAAGCTTAAAAGTGACTGCAAGATTCGTGCCTTAAACAACAATACAATCTTTCATCGCTCTACCATCTCTTTTGGTTAAGGTTTTCAGAGTATGCACGAGTAGAAAGTTATAACTGCTTTTAATAAATCTTCTGTATGGTTTCTTACATATGAAAGGATAATGGGCATTTTTATACTGTAGTGCGTGCTATAGTTCTCATGTTTGTTATACCATTTGATAAGAGTAGAATATATAAGTATAGAGATATAATAAAAGTATAGAGTTCTGTGTACAGTTAAGGATATGTAATAATATGTGCTAACTCAGTCCAGGATCTGAAGAGCTGCTTTAGGCAAGTCCTAGGACTTTATGCTCAGTAGGATTTTTTCTTTTGCATCCCCTTAGTTTAAAAAGCAATTTGCTTTAAGTAGGTATGGCGAGGGATTGAGATTACTGTTCAGTATAGGGGAGTGTGATCTGGATTCAAGACAGAAGCCAGATTTTTTGCTGATTCGGCTAAATCTAGCTTTCCCAAATCAAATCAGAGACTCCCAAGTTAATCTGGGTAAATCTGGGAAATGTAGCTTCAGTGTCCATCTGGCTCATTCCTGGGCTTCTCCCATGCTTTTTTCCCAAGTGGGAATGAGGAGGAGAAGGGGGAGGGAGGCAGAGACAAGGGGAGTGAGGCAGGGAGGGGCAAGTGAGTGACCAGTCTGTGCGGGAGCTCTCCTTGTCTGCCTGGCTTCTGTGAGTGACATTGGGCTAAGTTGCAACAGTATGATTGCCTCGTTATGGTTTGGCTGGAATTTACTGTTTTGACCTCATTCTCTGTTTTGATGTTGGTCCCCTTGATTAACTTTGGTTCTAGGGGAATTCCATCCCGTCCCACGCCATACTGGCAAAGATTTTGTCAATCTAATCCATGTCAGTAACTTGCAGGTATCACACAGCATTCTTAGTCAGCATTCAGGTTCAAAGTCCAAGGCCTCAGATCTAGTTGTAATCCCAGTGTGCAAAGACACCCATAACTAAAGCAAGGTTAAAAAGCCGACAGCATGAGACCTTGGCCAAATGCCAAGAGCAACAAAAGCAAAACTTCTTTACTCCATTTAAGTGTCTTGCAATGATGCTCTACAGCTATGTCCATATCACCTTTATACCACCAGGTGTATCCTCTTCTCATGAGAACCACAGCTAGATAGATATGCTTAAGTAGCTAGGGCATTCTGGCCTTGCCTCCCCCTAGCCTTGGAGACTTCTCCCTCATTACTAGCAGCTGTGCTAGAAAACTGCAGAGTCATTCTCACTCTGGTGAGACTTACCCTTAATGCATTTAGACTTTTGCCAGTAGGCCTTAAATCTTGTGGCTAAAAAGACCAGTATTTCTACAGTTAGGAGGTTAGTCTAGGTTAGTCTAGGTAGCCTTCAACGTTTGCGGTTGCTAGCACCTGCTCCCTCTCAAAGGGAGAGGGTCTTGTCTTTGATATCACACTGAGCTTTGGAGGCCTCTGAAGCGCTGCATAAAGACTGGGACAATACCCTGCTCCAATTATTAGCTCCAAGCTTAGTGTGTAGCACACTATTTAAAAACGTCATGCCTCCTCCTAAGTTTTGAGCTAGGAAGAGTTGCAAGAAATTGTCTGCAGTCATGCCGTACTTCTGAGACTCTCTGAGCCCTTCCAGAGCAATACGGATGAGCCCATGGAACACTGCGTCTGAAATAGCTTTCCCAATGGACTCGTTTCTCCTTAAGGGGCATGGTGAGAAATGTGCAGTGCACTGTGACTAGGTTGGCTAGGCCTCCTGCTGTGATAAGCCCATTGCCTGCAGCCACTCCAACAAACAGCTGTAGAAAAATAAAATAAAAATCCAGCAACGCTGCTGATTTCATCACCAGAAACTCCATGGCAATTCCTAGAGCTACCCTTTGTCACTCTCCAGGTTGTACCCAGAAGTGATGTATCGGCATCACACACAGGCCCCTTGCCCCCAGACCTCCCACCAGTTACCAGGCTTGGCCTGGCAACTTTAACTATGGCTGAATGTGTATGTTGTTGACTTACACAAGAGACGTTTTCAGCAAAATAAGAAGGGAAATGAAATGGAATTTACAGGGTAATTTAATGTAATCATTATTGGCATGATCCATCCAGAAATAAGTATTTTTAAAACCCATAAAGTATTACTGTAAAGATTTCTGCACACGTAAAAGAAATCTGTGTGGAAGGAGAGAATATTAGAGCACTGCCAGTAGAGGGGTTGTTGTAATAAATGTGTCATGGAGAAAGGTGAACAGCACCAAGTAGATTCTAGTTGGCTTTCCGCAAACAATGCAAAACTGGCTTGCAAATGCAAAACTGGCAATGCAAAAAGGCTTGTGTTACTCAGATAGGGAGGGGGTCTCAAATGCTTCGCTAATGAGTTAGGGACCATAGACCTCACCACCACTGTGTTGCCTTACATATTATCTGTACTCCTATATACTACCTATGCTTTATGTTGTTTAATGTCAGTCCTAGAATTGATTATGTTCTGTTTCAGCATTTCTTCAATTCTGTATTGGATCCTTACCAATGCTATATCTTTGTAAACTTGTATTTATTTACCTTATGGCAATGTTTATGGAAATGTCCTTGATACTGATTGTACTAATCTCACACCATGTAATCCACCTTGAGTCTCAGAAAAAGGCAGACTAAAAATAACAAAAAAATAAAAAAATATTGTTGTAGCATAGGGTCTCTGTTGCCTTAAATGGAAGTTGAAAACAGATTGTGAAGACCTCAAAAATGTATTTCTGAAGGGGGTGCATAGGCAAAGAAATTCACGTAATCAAATGCAAAACTAATTGAATCTGAATTGATATCCATGGTACTACTGACTGAAATATTAGGAAGGGATAGACGGATTCATTGAAGATAGGTCTTTAAATGGCTATCAGTCATGACAGCTAAGTGGAACTGCTAAGTCCAGAGGCAGAAGGGGAAACAGCCTGTGCCTCCAGCTTGTAGTTTTCCCAGTTAGGGGTGTGCAGTTAAAAAAAAAATCAGTGTTTTTTGGATTCAGGTAGGAATAATAAATATCAGTATCCCCAATATCTGGTAAAAAAATATGGTTTTGTATTTGGATCTAAATTATTTTCAGGATTGCAAAAGTAACTGGGGCCATTATTCCTTATAGAAGAATATTTCCAAGGGACCTAGAGGGGCTATTTTTGGAACAAATGGCACCAGAATTGCAGTGGAGTTGCCTGTCTAACCCTGCCCCCCCCCCAGTTTCAAGAAGATTGGTTCAAGGGGTCCAGTTCTACAGGCCCTTCTTCCTTTTGCCCAGGAAAAAGCTGTGAACAGTAAAAGAAAAGCTGCTGCAACCTATGAAATGAGGGCCTTGGTTAATTCTGAACATTTTTGGAATTAACCAGGAATGCCAATCCCTGTATGTCTTAGAATTCTAATATTGATCATTCCAGAATAAGGTATTATTGGGTATATTTTCAGACCAGCTGTATTGAATGGCACTCCCCTATTACCAGTTTGCTGGCTACTGTTGCAAATAAGATGCTAGGCTAATATGCCCCTCATCTGATCCCTGATGCCATTTATTTATTTATTTACATTATTTATAGTCACCTGCCTCACTGAGGCAGATTACATAGTGTGAGTCAGTATAGTCAGTTTCAAAGGCATTTCAATAGGGTATATACATGTATATTTGCAAAGTTTTAAAACCAATAGCAATCCAATACAGAGTTGAAGAAATGCTGAAAACAGAGCATAAGCAATTCTAAAACTGACATATTTAACAACATAGTAGTAAAGTCTGTAATCTATCATACTTACAACAATAGTAGTAAAGTCTATAGTCATTCCTTTACTGTTGTATCTATTTGAGATCGCTTCCTTATATTACAGCCCTCCTATCTGAGTAAAAAGCCCTCTTGAATAATTCAGTTTGCATACTTCGTGGAAAGCCAGAACAGTGAGAGTTTTCCTAATCTCTTCAGGTAGGACATTCCATAAAATGGAGACACTGACAGAGAATGCACATGTACAGGCAGCTGTTGATTTTGCCGTTTTGTTCTTAACACCATAATAGTAGCTGAAGTAAGTCTTGTCAGTAATTTCTGGAAAACTATCTGTTTTTGTCCATTTCTAATCTTCAGACACATTTTAAATCATGTGGTTTGCTTTTAATGTTGAAATGCCTAAAGTGTAGATCAAGAACCTTATTTATTCTATATGTGACGTTAAACATATATTTGGCAAGCTTTTCAAAGTGAACTGTTTTGAAGCAATTACTGGATAACATTTTTGTTCTTCAAAATTAGTTCTTCTAAACAATGTCCTCTGAAACATATATATAGCTGAATTTCATACATTATAGAGTATTTTTTTAAAGAAACAAATTACATAAAAATGTCATACCTATGATTCACCTAGCATTTTAGGGAAGGATGCAGGAAACTTTTTTGTTCATGGTATTATCCCTCTTAATTGCTATTTGCCAGGATAGCATATATGTGCAGTTAGGGTTGCCAACCTCCAGGCAGGGCCTGGAGAACTCCCAAAATTTCAACTCTTCACCAGATTACCAAGATCAGATCCTCTGGAGAAAATTGATGTTTTGAAGGATAAATCCTATGGCATTATGTCCCACTGAGATCCATCCACTCCCCAAACCCTGCCTTTCCCAGGCTCTATCCCCAAATATTCAGGAATTTCCCAACCCAGAGTTGGCAAACTCAGCACAGATAGGCTTTCCTTGCTATAAGGCTATCATCTTTTTCCAATTATAAGGCTATAGTCTTTTTCTAATTATTTATGAAAAACATTTCAGAGTAATCACAAATTTCAGTCTGATGCTTATTATCTACAAGGAATTAGTTTGAGCCATGTACCATCCTCGAAAATGTATTAACAAATATATTTATTTATATAATACATATATATAATGCCTTTTTAGTTTCATGTTGTTGGGGGGGATTGAGGTTGTTCCCAACAACGAAAACATACACCCATTTAAAAATTAATTACAAAATCCAGTTCCAGCAAAGCAAGCTAAAAGTATACTGAGAGATCAAAAGCAAATAAATAGCTAAAACCCACTGCATATATTAAATAGTAGTAGCAAAAGAAAATGAGTATATTATGTATACAGCAAGTAAAAAATCAATGGAGATTGTGAGGGCATCACTAAAAAAATCAACCTTTTGAAAAACCCAAAAAATATAAACACCCAACCAGCTTTGAAAAGACATCAGATTGAGCGTTAGCTGGAGGTTACAAGGAGGATATTCCATAACTGATGCTCCACAATGGAATAGGCTCTGTCCTTAATGGCCACCACCCTCACATGGAGCAGGGTCTTCAGTTCAGATTATAGCAATCAGGGAGGCTCATATTCCAACAGCGTGAAGTTGATTCACACATTAAAATTTTCCTATATGAAATGTATTTGTAGTCAGTGCTCATATATGGTGTGATTTTTTAAAATGTCATGTATCAATTAAGCAGCAGCAATGTGTGATGGTGCCCTGACCGGGATAGCCCAGGTGAGCCTCAGATCCCAGAAGCTAAGCAGGGTTGACCTTGGTTAGTAATTGGATGAGAGACCTCCAACGAAGACCAGGGTTGCAGAGCCACCTCTTTTAGTCTCTTGCCAAGAATCCCTGCCAGGGGTTGCTGTAAGTCAGCTATGACTTGAGGGCACTCTCTACCACCCCCAATATGTGTTGGTAAAGGCTTCTCAGAGATTACCTCCTGGCAGGAAAATTGTAATTTGTTAAGCACTTCTAGTTGGCTTTGCAATAAACAGTTGCTCTCGTAAAGTGGGGAGTGATGTTTATATTTAAAACCAGCCAACCTATCGGACGTTTTTAAATAATCAGATCATTGTAGGCCTCACAACATAACAGCCTCATGTAATAGTTCTGTGTGGCGTTAGTCTCTCAGTTACAAATCTTACTGTTTGTTATTTCTTGGAATGGTTATGATGATTGCCAGTTAGGTGACCCTGCTCTTTTTATTTGCTTGTCAAAAAAAGCAGACAACTTGAGTATGTATAAACATGATGGTTATAAAAAAGGAAAAATTGTGTCTTTGTAAGTAGTCAGGAAACCACTCTTTGTAGGGGGTACAGTTCAAACTGTAACTAATTGTGTGTTTTATTTCAGTAACTAAGGTAGAACAGGTGCAAATGCCTGGGGGCAGTCACATGGGTACTCACAGCATAAGTAATAAATTAACAGCACATCTGTAACAATTTGTTACTAAGGAACAAAACAAATGGTCAGAGATCATTTTTCTTTGGCTGCATAAAACAACTAGGATTGTGAGTGAAAAACAAAAGAAAATGTTTTTGGATCTTAATCCCATTAAATTTCTTCAAGAAATAACAAATAAATTCTGGATGAGGCCTATAATGCATCTAAGTAGAGCTGAATGTGATTATCAGTTGATCTCTACTAAGAGTTGTTCCGGTTAGAACAGAAACTATCACAATTTCAAACAAATATTAGGCAACAATATGCATTAAACACATGGCATCAACTCTTCAGAATCATGAACTACTATTAAACATAAGATATAAAAACAAAATAAAGTTGCTTAGTATTTATATAAGCCATCTTTTTGCTCTGGCTTTAGAATATGTTTTTGAGAAACAGTATTTTTGGAGCCTTGCAGGCTTGTTCATTTTAGTAAATTAATGTTTTCTGATTATTTCAAAAACTGTGTTCACCCTTATTTTGTATAAACTAGGCTTTGCAGCATTCGTATATATTAGTTAACTGAACTGACATCTGCGAAGACTGATTACCAACAGTCTTTTACTTTTGCTGTTTTGGTATAACTCCCTGAAAGCTTCTTTCATCCCAGTTACTAAACTCTCATGTACCTGACTTAATTAAAAAATTGTCAGCTCAATTCCACCATAAGCTTGTAATAATGTAGCAGTGGGAGTCTTGGGAATCCTTTATCATTCAAATGCTCCATGAGTTCTCAAATAAAGTGGATGACTAAGTATTGCTTATAGAAGCAAGGGAGATTATTAGAAAACACATTTGAACCTGCTGAAAGGATTGCTTTTGTCACTAGAAAGGCTTATACTGAGTCTTCATTTCATCCCTGTGGTCTCCCCTTATTCACAGTTCCCAATTTCTGAATAGTTTGTTCTTGCTTGCTAATCCTTACAGGAATGCGGTTTTGGATATGGGGATGATGCCCAATGCATGACATGCAGGCCAAATAGATTCAAGGAGGATTGGGGATATCAGAAATGCAAAATGTGTTTGGACTGTGCTGTAATAAATCGATTTCAGAAGGCCAATTGTTCTGCTACCAGCAATGCTGTTTGTGGAGATTGCTTACCAGGGTGAGTGTCAAAGAAATCACATATCATTTATCTGCAGCATTAGTATAACATTCTTTTGATTTAGAAATCTAAGCTACAGCTATATACAAATCACTTTGGGGGGGGTTGTTGTTGATAAAATGGATATGAATCTTAAGCATTGACTTCATGTCCATGTCAAATACTTCAACAGTGTGATAAACCACTAGTAATTATTATTTGTAATGGAATTACTTCAGAGCTGTTTGAATGGTTATGCCAAAGCTATGAAATCTGCACACTGCAAGTGTTTAATAAGTCTATATTCCTTTTGCTCCCAGTCCCATTTTAAAAGAGTTGCAAGCCTAGTATAATTCAGTTGGCTCAGAACATAGGGTTTGGATTGTGCCTGAGTGGTAGAGCATCTGCTTTACATGCAGAAGGTCCCAGATTCAGTCTCTGGCATCTCCAGCTAGAAGGGTCAGGGAGTAGGTAATGTGAAAAACCCTAGAGAGTTCCTGCCAGTCAGAGAAGACTATGCTGATTTTGTTAGACTAGTAATCTGAGCCAGTATAAGGCAACTTTGTGTTCATGTGCTATTTTCTTTTTCACATCCTTGCCTTGCTCACCTCTGCTCAGCTCATTTGTAATATTTTATGTTACTAAGTCTACCTCTTTTATATCTACACGCACAGAATTTCAGTGTTTAGTAGAATTATAAATGCAGGGCAAGTTTTGAAATATTCCTGTAATTACTGGAATGTGGGACTCAGTGTATAAACATTTAGAAGAGTTCTGTATATAACATATTTGAGGTGTAGGATTACATTTAGACAATAATTATACATATTGTTTAAGTATGATTAAAAGGCATATATATGATGCAGCGACCTTGAAAAAGGTAAGCGGGTTTAGGTTTGCCACTGCCCAGAGAGGAGACTAGGGTTGATATGTCCTTATACCCTCCCAGCGAGGGGGAGAGGGGGAGGACTTGGCATTACTTCGTGTCAGAAGTGATGTCGTCGCACTGGCCACAGGAGTGCTGCTGCACTCCTTGCGGAGATGGTTCAGCTGTTTGGGGCCCAAATCAGCCCCAAACGAAGCGCAGGAGCATTCCCATGGCCAGTACAACAATGCCACTTCCGGGGGTGACATTGTTGTGCCCCTTGGGAGTGCGTGCATGCGCATGCACGCTGCACAAACTCCAGGTGTGCCTGCTGGTTTGCCTGCCACTGGCGGGCACCTGGGAACCCTTTAGGAGACCTCCTGGGAACTTTATGTATGTCATATCAAGTTACATGATGAAAGAAAGGCTGGATATAAAATGGAACAAAGGCAGGAAGAAAAGAAAGAAGAAGATGACTTAGAAAGCAATTCAAAGCTTTTAAAAGCATTCATAGATCTACATTTCACTTATTTTACAAACTGTTATGCTTTACTATGACTGCAATCCTAAGGATACTTTCCTGGGAGTAAGCCTTGTTGAATAAAATGGGACTTATGTCTGAGTTGATCTGTTTACAATTGCGCCTAGGAAAGTAGGGCAATGTGTTTACTGTGTTAAGAATGAGTGGATTGATTATATAATGAATATGTGATCTGCTCCTTTGACTTCCAGATTCTACAGGAAGACAAAGCTTGGAGGATTTCAAGATATGGAGTGTGTCCCTTGTGGAGACCCACCTCCTCCTTATGAACCTCACTGTAAGTGTTCCTGGTATTAAAATACAATGGCACCAATTTGAGGCATTAACATTTATCCTTATTTTGATCACAGGCGTTGATTTAATGCCACAAGTTCCATACCAAGCAAAAAAATGTTATCTCACTGAAATAAAACTGGTTTATGTTTATCTATCATTTTATCCCACTTTACTCCAAGAAGCTCAGGGTGCCATACAAGGTTGTGCCCTCCTTCTCCACAGTAATCCTGTACAGCTAAGAAAAACCACTAGCTCAAGGTCACTCAGGAAGTGTCATGATTGAGTGGGGATTAAACCCAGACCTTCCAAGTTTAGTCATGTAGCATATCCCTATAGCAATTTATTCTTCCAAGAAAAAAATTAATAAATCTTTTACAAGTAAGGTGTAACTCCTTCTACTAATATTTGGTAAAGTGATAGTCTTAAAGGTGCTACTGGACTCTTTTTGATTATGTTGACAAAGAATTAGAACAAAATGTTTTCACATTGATTTCAATGGGAAAGCAAAACAAACGCTTGTACCTTTCCCCATTACATCACTTATCATAGGATTTTACAAGGCTTAACTTTTGCAGGATTGCATCCTTATGATTATGTAAATGTCTACAATGAACTTAATTTCTGAAAACATTTGGATCTGATAATTCAGGATACTTAGTTTGTGAATGGAAACTATGTTCAATATAATAAAGACAGTTGTTACAGTCTCAGAATTATCTGGATCAGACAAGGAATCATGAGGCATTACAGAGAATGTTGGCAACCCTCTGACCTCTCAAAAAGTAGATATTTCCATAGATGAAGGGACTATGCCACCTCTGAGATGATTCCTTCCAACATCTTCAGCTGCTGAGAACTCTTCTCCAGAAACACCAACTTCTGGGGACTGTAACTTCTCCAGCAAGCGAGTCCAAGCAGGAGATACATCATGCTTGCCCAAATTTCCGAAGTAGAATGCTGCCCCGTTAATTCACTGCTGGTCTCCTCTAGGGGTAGAACCTAGAACATACCTCTTTGTGACGGTATTTCAACTCTTAGTAGCCTTCAGTCCACTGCTAGAGTAACACAGCTGGTAACCTGCTCTCACTGTGTACTGTTCTGAGTCCTGATGCAAAACTAAAACTGCGCACTGCTTGATGCTGCCTACCCGCCATCTGCCAAGCATGTGCCCCATGTCATGTCATTACTGCACTAAGCAGCGGCTTCTCTGTTTGCATCAGCCATGAACAAGAAAATAGGCATATAATAATTTTTTTTCAGTTAGTAGTTTTCTCTTATTCTGTAATGCTCAGTTATAAATTTATCACATATGTACCCGGCCCATCCTTTAAGCAGCAGGTTATATGGAGTTATCCCCATCTTATACAGCCCCTATAGTTCACTAGGGGTGTGCGCTTTGGGTTTCGGATTTGGGTTTTTAACCAAAATTGGGCCTGATTCAGAATGATTTGGTATTTCCAAATCACCTCAGCATTGCTGAGTCAATTTGGAAATACTGAAGCGAAGCACCTCGGCAGCAGCTGCAGCACTTTTCTTGCTGTTTGCAAACAGAAAAAAAAATGCTGCTTTCAAGCTTCCCGCCACCTTTTTTTACCCGCCAGGAGCGGGGAGGGGGTTGTACCAAGTTGCTTAAAAGTTTGAGTCACTCACTACAACCCCCTCCCCCCTCCCATCGGGTAAAAAAAGGCAACAGGAGGCTTGAAAGGAGCACTTTTCTTGCTGTTTGTAAACAGCGAGAAAAGTGCTGCGATTGCTACCACTCTACCCAAAGCTTTCCAAAGCAGCTTAAATGCCTGCCACTTCGGGGTTTGGGGGTTCTGGTATCATAAATATCATTTTTAGTATTAACAACAGATATTAGATCACATTTTTTCTTTCTCATTGAAGAGCCACTGAGATATAGTGCTTAGACCTAGGGCTAGTCAACCTATAGTATAAAGTCCTGTCCCCTTGCCAAGGGATCTCTTTGAGCCATTTCTTACAGCACAGCCCTGTTACCTGAGTAAAACCCCCTCCTGAATAATTCAGTTTTGCATAGTATGTGGAAAATCAAGAGTATGAGAGCTTTCCAGACTTCTTCAGGCAGACCATTCCATAAGAGAATGTGCATGTATTGGCAGCTGTGATTTTGCGCAATTGCGATCTGCAGAAGGCCCTGTTGAGAGATGTGCAAAGCTGACATGGCAGAGATCTTTGTATGTGATAGACAGAACCTTGAACTGAGCCCAGTAACTGATGGGTAGCCAATGGAGTGGCTGAAGAATAGGAGTAATATGCATGCTCCGTCTACTTCCTGATAATAATCGAGCTGTGGCATTCTGCACCAGCTGAAGTCTCCAAGTTGACTTTGAAGGGAAACCAGTATAGAATGCAGTTCAGTAATCTAGTCTCAATATTATTGTACTATACAATGTAGTTTTGAGTGTGTAAAATGGAATAGAGTAAAGAATGACATGTTGATCTCTTTGGAGGAAGGAGAGATAAAAAATATGACAGACATATTACTTTATATTTTCTAATTTGGAAACTCTCTGGAGAACTGTATACCTTGATGGTGCTACATAAATAATAATTATAATAACCATATTATAACAATAATTATATGTAGACAAAATTATGAATTATTAGGAAGAACTCATTTAAATTGTCTAAAATTCACTATTTCTACACAGTTAATTCTTTCAGGTGGGTAGCCATGTTGATCTGTAGTAGAAGAGCAAGTTAACTCTATCTTTTTTAGATGAAAGTGAAAACCTTAAATGTATATGTCTATAAATTAATAGTAATATGGACTGCTTTGGCAAATTTCTGTTATGTTGGGGCTACAGACTTCCTGTGCTGACGTCTCATAGTATGACTGGGACATTAATGAGGACCTGAGAGGGTTGGTAACAGTTGATTATTACCCAGTTAGCTATAAATTTCAGGGCTAGCTTTCATCTTCTCTCTGTCTGCAGACCTTTAAAAGCAGAGTTGTGGTTTAAATATTTACCCGTGAAAAAGCTGGTTGTGGGCTGTTAAAAGACCATCAGAAAGTTGAAAGGATTCTTTAATGGACAAGTAAGGAGTGTAAAAGGCCAGAATTGTTATCGCACTTGGGTAAACTTTAAAGGGTAAACATTGCATTCTGTGTTATTTGATAATAGCAAATGATAGTTGTACATAAATTCATTTTACAGCACCAAGTTCAAATAAAATCTGCATTCTGTGAGATTGGGAGTGACTGTTCCAATGGCAATACACGCTAAGTTTTTCAACTAAAATTAAGAAAACTTAGGGAATATTCTGACCACATAATTAATGCATGATTCTATTCACCTACTTCCTTGTTGGAAAAAAAAAGACATAAAAAGGTTATAAGTTTTATAAGCTATACAAATAGAAAAATGAAAATACAGAAAGAACAGATGCATGTTATCCCAGATGAACCCCATCATTTTTGGTGGGGGTAAACAGTAAAAGTTTTCCATTTCAAATGGAAGCAATTGTGCTGGATCTAATGTGGGAAAATGAATTCCCATACTACCAGTTTTTTTTCATCTTCCATTAAGTACCTATTCATGTTTTCTCCTTCATGAACACAATTTCACCTTATGCTTTGCCCTTCATCCATGTTTGAGAAAATATTTGCAAATACTAGTATGCATACTGATGTATAGACCTTGAGCAGAAAGTTCACTATAGATCCATGCTCACCCTTTTTTTGAATAGACATACACAGGGCTCATTTTGAGGGGGAACGCACAGGAATGCAGTTCCGGCAGTTCCCCAAAGAGGTCACATGTCAGGTGGCCCTGCCCACCTGACTCTCGGCCATTTTGGGCCCGTTTTGGCCTGGACTGGGGCCAAAACGGCCTGGATCAGGCCTCTGACGGGTGGCGGATCACTCTCACGCTCAACAGCGGCCCGATCCTCACCATTTTGAGCCCCTTTTCAGCCATTTTCAGCCCCTTTTCAGCCATTTTGGGCCCAATTTCGGCCCTGAATGGCCAGGATTGGGTCCAAAACAGACAGAATAGGTGATGTCAGGGGGTGTGGCATATGAAAGTCAGTTATACTAATGACACACTTCTGGTGATGGCAAGAGGCATGGCATATGCTAATGAGTTATGCTGATGAGTTATACTAATAAGTTCCTCCAGCTCTTTTTCTACGAAATGACCCCTGGACGTACAAATGACCAAACTGAATCAAGCTCAAGAGCAACCAGTTATTCTTGTTTCCAGCTGTATTTTAGCAGCTTTTGGCGGTATCTCGATATCACACTGAGAGTTTTAGTGCCGAAGAGTTTCACTGAAGATGCCCATTGTGCATACTCTTTTCTAATCAAGAGAAGGACTAATTTTATTTCAAGATTTCTGAACTAAAAGTTATGTTTTATAAATTATACTAAATCACTTGCTTTTCTGTTATTTTTTATTGCAATGTATTCTGTTTTGGGGAATAAAAAGTTCAGTTATAGAAACTTAAAGTTCATACCAAATCCAACTGAACTCTAGCTCTGTTTTTAACTTTTAATTTTAGGTTAGATTCAGACGTACCTAGCACACCAAAAAATACTGCTCCACGTTTATTGGATCCCATCTTAGCAATACTTAATACAACTTACATGTGTTCAAACATCACAACATCATGCATTTCTTGTTCTAACCAACCTTTACCCCCCCCCCCCGCCCCCAAGGGCCAGTGCTATGCGATAGTAACTTCACGTTTTTTCACAACATTTATTTCCATACAATTTCTTCTGCATATATTAAATAGTGAACTTTTTTTAAAAAGCAGTCAGTTTTATTTTATGGCTTGATGTTTATCATTCTTGTAAATAAAAGTTTTGCCAAATAACTTCACATAATGTTTTTTCAAAACATTTATTTCCATACAATTTCTTCTGCTTATATTAAATAGTGAACTTTTTAAAAAAAGCAGTCAGTTTTATTTTATGGCTTGATGTTTATCATTCTTGTAAATAAAAGTTTTGCCAAATACTAAGTAATGTACAGTAACGATTTTATTGTAAGTAAACATGTACAAAAAAGAGATGGCAGTTAGAAAGTTGTCAAGATTAAGTACTTTTTGAAATAGAGTGATGTTAATACCAGATGGGTTCCTGATTACGTTATGAATCAAAAATGTTAAACAACTGAGATCAGTTTGATAATTTGGCTTTATTCTAAGGTGGCATAAGTATGTTTAACAACAGGTTTTTCCTGATTTCATCACACCTTTCTCTTTTTACCATTCTTTGCTGTCTTGGAATGATTTTAAAAGAGGCAAGTGAAAAATGCTATGTATCTTACACAGAAATATCATAAGACAGTTAGTTAAAATAAAGGTGATTCCTAACAACATGACATATTCATTAACAACTTCATTAGACATTAGTCTTGTTTTGTTCAGGGAGAAGTAGCTGTCACTTCACATACAGAAACCGTTCAACCATATTTGCATTTATTTATTGATATTAGTTTGTTTGAAAAGTCTTTGACCCAGTAAAGACATAATGTAAAACCATGGTTATTTTAAGAAACCAGGATTCGGTTTGCAGACAATTATTCAAGTCCTGGTTTACCTCAACAAATGCTGACACCATCCACCTTCCCTCTTTCCCTTATCTCCTCAGCAGTAACCCAGCTGGTATCCTGGTTTGCATTGTGAAAGCCAGGGAACAAGCCAGGATTAAGCCATGATGTCCATGTTCGTATCTCACACTAAGCCATAATTAAGATGCAAAGTTCCATCCTAAACAGAGTTACACCCTTCTAAGCCCACTTACTTCAGTGGGCTTAAAAGGGAGTAACTCTGTTTAGGACAATACTGTAAATGTAGTTAATAAACCAACTTAAAACCATTATTTCAAATGTAACCCTCTTAAGCACATGTGTTGGAAAGACGGCGGCATGGTATAGCCCAATGTCATCAGCTCTTGGAAGCTAAGCGGGATTAATACTTGGATGGGAGACCACCAAGGAAAACTCTGCTTCTCACTTGCCTTGAAATCTCCTTTCTTGATAAGTCGGTTGTAACTTGACAGTAGGTGCATTTGTAAGTATATGCATCCTAATTTATAGTTAATGGAGTGGCCTGTATTTAGATAATCACAGTAATCATGGTTAGTTTAATTAAGCCATAGTGTCACATGATGTCTGAACTGAGACTTTGACAAATAGCTATAGATACCTTTCTGCAGTGCATCAGATTTCTTGTAGCACACTTTGGTTTGAATTGTGTAGGTTTGTCTCTTCCGTGGGAATGTTGATGTGTGGTGGTCTTGTCTTTGGAGTTACATTTAATTAGATGGTCTTTTTGACCCTCTGAACTCTCTCTTGTTTCAGATAAAATGCTAAACCATGGTTGGGCCTATAACAATGAACTCTATTATAGAACAGCATTCAGTTATAATCTTATAAAGTTGTTTCTTGAGCATTAGTCACTTGACTTCAAAGCATATCTTTGGCAAATCATATTTTTATCATACCTTAAAATATGAAACAGTAACCATGTGCCATTTACACAGAGAAAGGAAACAATTTCCAAGAGTATTTTGTACAAGAAGCAAACCTGTGAAAATGGTGACTCCATCTAGATATACATCAAACAATAAAGACTTTGTTGGGAAATCCATGATTGCACCTCCCAGTTTTTTGAAGTTCAAAGCAGCTATAGATGAAGCTTCTGTTTGCTCCATGGGAAAAACAGGCTCCATACACATATCTGCATTCTCTCTTTGGGACAAATAAGTAAGTTGGGGGAGACATTTAGATTTTAAAAACAACCTTGAGGGCAGGGTTATACTTCTCTTCCCCCAATTGTGTGGTTCAGGTGCAGGTCCCACTGCAGCTACTTCAAACTGAAAGAAACATCATAAGACCTCCAAGCATCTTAGCCAATTTGGCTCACCAAATGCCAACAATTTTGAAAATTACAGCACTTTTCTATTTTCTTAAAGTGAACATGTGGCTGTAGTGGTACAGACCTATTAAATGAACATCAAGATAATGGAGCCTGATTAAAGGAACTGAGAAGATATAGAACTGACCATAATTTGGCCCTTGAACATTTGTTTAGTAAACTCTGCACTAGGATCTTCTTACATGCCTTCTCTTTCTGGTTTTATTTTTCAAGGAAACTGGAAAAAAAACCCTTCTTTTTAACCACAAGTACTGATTACAGCACATTATACTTAGCAAAACAGGATTCTAGACTGATTTAATACACTGCATCTCAGTGTTGTTTGTTGTGTCAGCATTTCTTCTACAATGTTCTAATTTCATACAAATGTAAAAATCAGAGGCTAATTTACATGACCAAGGCTCCTGGAGTTGTTTAGTCAGGATGGTTATTCAGAATTACCAACTCTTTCCTGGCCTTCCGCAAACAATGCAAAACGGAATTATTCAAAAGGGGTTTTCACTCAGATAGGAGGGCTGTATTGTAGGGAGATGATCTCAAAGAGATGCTTCACTAACGAATTAGGGACCACAGACTTCACTATGTTGCCGTATAAACTATCTGGTGCTTTAAGTAGGTCCTATGTACTACCTGTTACTTTAAGTATGACCTTACTGGATAGCTCTTTGTTGTCTGATATCAGTCCTAGAACTGCTTATGCTCTATTTCAGAAAATTTTCAGCTTTGTATTGGATTTTTGCTAATGTTATGTCTTTGTAAACTTGCATTTATTTATCCTTGATGTTCTTGATATTGACTGTGCTAATCTCACTCTATGTAATTTGCTTTGAGTCTCAGTAAGAAAAGCAGACTATAAATGGCATAAATAAATAAATATTGGGCATACTTGCAAGATCCTGTATATATAAGAAGTTTTTCAGCTTATAAGGATGGCAAAAGTTGTTTTGGTCAGGTGAGTTGTTTCAATTAGAATAGTGGATCTGGGCAGCCTGTTAGAAAAGTAGTGGGAAACGGAAAAGGTCTTCTTATCATAAAGCTAGCCATAATAGGCATTTTCTAGGGAAAGTCCCATTGATTTCAATTGAACACCCAATTAATAGTGCAGCCCTATGCAGAGTTACATCTTTCTAACTGCTTTGAAGCAAATAGGCTTAGAAGGCTGTAACTTTCACTGAAACTGCTTAGGAATCACTACAAAATCTGTTTGATCTCGTTGAGTGCCTTGTCATACCCAGGTTCTTCCATTATGAAGCAGTTATGTGACAGAACCCACAGAACACCAGCGTTCCTCCATCAACAGCAGAGCAATTTTATTTATAATGCATTGTACATTTGCCTCTTTCCGCAATTTACTGTCTAGACTGCGCCTTCCCTGGAGAGCAGAGCTTCTCTGAAGCACTTACAGGACAAGCAGCTACTGTCATTCCTCTACTACTCATAGCCTCATACTTTTGGCTTATTAACTTAACTACTTCTTTCCTTACAGCCTTTCGTTCAATTGTCTTTTAAAGCACTGCATCATTCTGTGATATTCTCTGCCTGGGCCTCATGCTTCTGAACAAGACCCAGGCAAATGTACCCCCAGAACCGTTGCCCCGTGACATGTTTCGAGCCATTTGTCTTGCCAGTATGTGCAAGCTGACTTTTTACGCTTTACATGCATGTGGGGTGCAGGAACTCCTTTAAACCGTATTTCTCAAAGAAGGCCTTTTACTAATCAGTTCTAGATATTGTGTCTATACTTTGAGTGTAGTTTACATATTTCTTTTAGATGGTATTCAGAAGTTGTATAAATGTCTATTGTAACAATAGACTTCCAACTTCAGTATCTGTGCTTAGTTGGAAAGGTAAAATACCTCTTGGGTTTTAATATCTTTTGCACAGATTTATACGAGCCTCAATTATGTGTTAAGAGTTTTTAAAAAAATTGTTCAAACCACAATCTAGGAAATTTCTTTATACCAAGATGTTTGTATTATTTAGATTAATAACCACATCGGGCAAGATGCTTCCTTACATAGATATGGCACCCTCATAGGGCATAATAGAGCGCGCCCCCCCCCAAATCACATGTACAGTCTGCATGTTAGGCCATTATGGGAAACAGGTGGTCTGTGAGTACCACCCATATCCTCATCTAACCTTTCACCTCTGCTGCATCAAGGAAAACGAAGCTGCATTCCTTGGCTAAGCAGAATGGGCAGGGTAGATATTGAATATGTTAGTTTTGCAAAGACGTTCCATTCCCCATAATGTCCTCACGTGTCGCTCAGTGGAAGACAGAACTCTTGCTTACACATTATTTTAACTGTTATATGCAGCTTTTTTAAAAAAAAGTTCAATAAAGTTCACAATGATCTGGGACATTATGCCAGGAACCAAGAGATTATCATAGTGTGGGACAAGTTACAGGTCAGAGCCATGAAAGAATCCTTTCCGCAACTGAGCGACCTTGTCTCACCATTCTGCTGCTCTTTTGAGGGTGCAAGCAAAACCAGCAGGGGATATGGCACTCTTACTTTCTAATAACATGCACAAGTAGTATGGCACTTACTCAAAGCTGCAAAAAATGGTAGCTCTACAGGGGCTCAACAGCAGACCTGAATATCCTGATCTGTTGGCTGAAGACCACTACTTTATAGGAATTCCTTCATATGTGAGCGTAGTGGACACGCAGAGAACTATTGTATCCATAAGCTATAATGTTTAGCATTACTCTTTGAAATTGGGGAAGAAAGTGTTAAGCTCAACTATAGTGTTTGAGAATGTCAGTATTTCTCTTAACCAGCTTTCTGCACAGGTTAGTACTAGAAGAACCTTTCATCTCTTGAGTCAATCCTATAATTAGCAACTTTCTTTGCCAGAGGCTGAGTGTTTGTTTTAGGTCTAGTGTGTCTCAGAGAAATTTAACTTAATCATTACTTTTTATTAACAAAGAGGTATCAGATTGAAGTGAACTTGAAATTCCTCAAGAGGAACAGAATAATAATAGACTCTACTGAGTGGATACTACAAAGAGTTTTTATTTATTAACACAGCTGACCCTTAAGGCCACTTACGATACTCTTGCATACATGCTTTGAATTTAGAAAGAAACGTTTGATGTTAATTAGTGACTAATCCATTTGATACAGTTCATTAAAAAGGTAGATTGGATGGATCTGATCCACCTATTTTCAATTGAGTATGTCTGTTGTGTTTGTCCAGCATTAGAGCACCACCTGGACTTAGCAGCAGCATCAAAGAAGCCAATGGAAGCAATAGAAAGCCAGCAGGTGTCAGGGAGCCTCCCAACACAGATGCCTTTGCCAGCACCAATGAACATCCAGAGGTGGTTAGCAAACAGCTGTTTCATCTGAAGCCAGCCAAGTCCCAGCTAGGGGATACAGCAGTTTGGCAGGGACGGGCATGCACACAAGGTGAGGCCAAGCCACTAGGGCCAGACAAGACAGCAGAGCCCAGTTGCTCCCACCAGGAACTCAGAGAGAGGGCTGCTGGCCTGCCGAGGGACAAGGTAGGAGGGTTACCAAACAGAGAGGTGGAGACAGGGAGGAACTGCCTGCTCCTGGAGGAAACATGTGCTGGGTCTCTGCAGGATTTCCAGTGCAGGGCAACCAGGATTGGTCTGGGGAAGGAGGAGGCCAGCCCCTTCAAGAGGAGCCAGAACAAGGCTGATGAGAAGAGTGTTGTTGTTTAATGGTACAGCTGCAGCAGCCACAGGTGTAATAGGAGGAATAAGGTAAAACACCCCCTCCCCCTCCATTCTGAGGTTTCAGGGTTCCGCCCAGAGCACAGGGCATCACAGCAGAGACCCCAGAGCGCAGCAAGTGGAGTTGACCAAGGAGTTGAACAACATTGACTATCAATAAAGAAAATGTTCAGTGAATTTTCATTTTATTTTTAGATGAGATACTAACATATCCCACAACTGTAGAGATTATTTTTCTTGGGTGGTGCATATCAATATTTTCTAGTTCTTCAAGTCTTTACATTATATAAGTTCAGATATAGGGTGAAATCTTGCTGGCCTGCATGTGCAGATTAGCATGTTCAGCAAGCCGAGAGAAATTTGGTACAGCTTTCCTCCCAGCTTGCAACAGGCCAACAGCACACTGGCAGTTGTAACATTGCTCTTACTCCATATGTTCCAAGGCAAGGCTTTCTATTAAAAGCTGTATCTGCATACAGCGTAGTTATGTCTTTAGACATTTAGAAGATTCTCTTCCCTTGATAAGAGCAATTTAACTTGGTTCAAGGGAACTGAGAGGGGACTGTAATGCTTTTGTTTGTGAGCTGCTCTTACTAGGTCTGTAGCTACAGGGAGCATACAGGGCAGTCCCCATCTTTGAATTCACAGCTTTCACTGGGGAAAAAAAAGCCAATATACCTTTTCATTGTAGAGATGAGGGGAAATATGCACAGTTTTTCTCCATATTGCCTTCAAAGAAATATGGGAGAGGAAGCTGAAAAAATGCTGGAGCTATAAGTTAATGCCATGTTGACAAATTAATTCTCAACTGATCTATCCTGCAACCTTCTCCCGGCCCTGGCCCTTTGCTTCTCTCTTGCTTGTTTCTGTCTTTAATGTTCACAGTGACACGTGAGAACATTAGGAAGTAAGGTGGAGTAAGATGTACACTATTTTGGAAATGCCTCCTCTGTTTAAAGTGGTGAATTTGACCTAGGCGAGGCATTCAGAGGGTAAATGGGAGCAGAAAAATTAATGCCCAGTTTCATTCAGCCCTGGTATGCTTTTTAAATCATCAGTTGCAACTCACCTTGATGCAGCTTGCCCATGCAAAAGACCATTTGCCTCTGATCATATGTAGAATTCCTTTAACTCAGCAATGAATAATCATGGTCAAGTCCCCGTTTTCCCTTCCCCAGTATCTAGGATTACGGCTGAACAGGCATAATGCTCAGGAAGGTTTAAACTCCAGACTCTCTTATTTCAGCAAAATAACTACTGCACTGCTGAAGAGGTGGCTAGATAAAATATCCAGACAGCACCACCACATCTCCTTGCAGAAAAACAAGACATTTGGGAGAATCTAATTAAATCTGAGGCAGCAATAATCCCCTCTTTGAAAACCAAGACTTGAAACACTGTGCCCATTATTGCAGTACCCACACACGTCTACCTACCTGGCTCTTGGTAGCTGCTTCACATATAAATTGGAGAGTGGAGGCAATGAACTGGCATGAATAACTCAACTACATTTTATATTTGAGCGCAAAGCTAATTTCCATGTTATCTATCTTCAGTTAGCTGAATTTTGGGACTGGCTGTGGTTCAATGGCCTTTTCTTAGCAAGCCAAAGTTGCAGGTTCAGTCCCAGCATCTCCAATTGAAACAACCAGGCAGTGGGGGAAGTGAAAAACCAGAGACCCTGGAAAGCCACTACCATTCTCAGTAGACTGCACTGATCTCGAAGGATTGATGGCCTGTTTCAATATGTCAGCTTTGTGTATGTTCATGTATTAATACTTCATTCCTTTTAAGCCAAGTGATTGTGACTACACACATACACCATACCTAGTGTTGTGTGGAAGTACTATTGATTCTGCTATTCAATTTGATATCACCAGGTCCCACCCTAGGGTATCACTGGTCTCCCCCTCCATTCCACCCCACCCACTGAGTTGCAGGATTTAGGATAATAAGCTTCGGGCAACCTTCCCCCATCCCTCCATAGTGTACTCATGCCCTTCGCCATACAACTTCTGGCCACGTGCTTGACTCTTTCTAACATTTTTTGATCACATGGAAAACAGAATTTTAAGACACAAAAATAGAGCGTGTACTTTCCAGAAGATTAGGCAGGCCTATCACTAAAATGTTCTCGTGGCAGTGGCAATAGCATGGATCATTGGAGGGGGGGAATGGGGGAATAAGACTGGAAAGTGAACTAGAGTGCCATGGGGTCCGGGCCAGCTGGTTAAATGCCACATCCCTGTGGTGGAACAAGGTGCTCATGAGGCACTTTCGCCATAACTTCCACTGCATATTTGCTTACATTTGGCTTGTAGCATCACAGCAGTGATTTGTTGCACTGTTGTAGCTTCATGTGTTATGTTCTGTTGGAAAAGGAATAAAGTACAAAGTTCAGAAGATTACAAAATATTAGTATAAAATGTCACATGAATCACCTAGAGTCCACAGCTGATAAACAAGCTTACTACAACAATATAGTACTATACATATGGGGTTTTGAAAATATGCATGAGAATTGGAAAAGTATCAATCATATAATGGGTAAAATAAATTCCGTTATAATGGTTCCTGAATCACTTATTCAACATATTCCTATGCTGTAGCTTACATGGATGAAATGTTTGGTCCAGGCATGCTCTGTTATTCAACTAAGTCTTTCTGCAAGTATACGCTTGTCTGATTATTACCCTTATATGTACCCCAGCCAGTTTTTTCAGAGGAGAGGTTTTAATTCCTCTCTTGCTGCTAGTTTACCCCTGGGGGGCGGGGCTGGTAACATAGGTCATAAGAGGAAGAAAGCTTTCTCCTGTTGAGTACTTTTGCACCCTTAACATAACAGCGTTTTAAAGTGTAAGATTTTATAGGCATTTTACCATACTTTGGCAGGCCTTGATCTCCCAACTGGCCATTATAACTGGAAAGATCATTTTGCAGGAAATTATAGTCTCTTAGCTTTGTTCAGACATGATTTACTTTTCGTTTTTTCAGAACTAATACATTTTAGTTGTGTATCCTTGAAATCTTTCACTTATATACCAAATCTTTGTGGGTTTTGTTTGTTGCCTGTGAAGTTGTTGGAATGATGAGATTCCACAGGCACTGCCTCTTACAAGTTGGCAGTAGTAAGATGGTAAGGACTAACCCTCTAGTGCATACAAGAGTGAAAAGCCTTTAAACTTTGCACAGATTAGTAGTTTTTTTAGAGTGCTCAAGATAGATGGAAACAGGAATCAGTGCTTATGGTGGATATAGCCATCCTACCTTCATCTCTGATGATGAATAGGCTTTGTATCATTTCAAAAGTTATTGTTTCTGTTTTAACCCTGGCTGGCTTGAAGTTGTTAGCTGAAGGAAAATAAAACACTGGCACAAAACCCTCCTGAGAACATTCTGGTCATGATGACCAGTGGGCTAATTTTAATTAAAGAGTAGCAGAATCTGTGAGAAGTAAACATGAAGTTCCCTTTCCCCAATAGCCCTGGGCAGTAGCTGGGTGAGGGGAACTAAATATAAGGAACTGGCTGCCTATCTGATGACGCCTATGGGAAGAGGAGACCCAGTGTGAATTTGGGTCAGGGTTCTCTACCTGATAATAGATGTTAGACAGATGGCATGTTGTGGCTGTCCTTACCTATGAAGGGAGATTTATGGGGGGTGGCAGTGTTTGAGTGGGTCACAACAATCAAGCTTTTTTTTTTTTTACAAACTGTACCCCAAGTCAAATTGATAACCACCACCATGCCCTGCCTTTCTCCCCAATAGCGACCCACAGTGGCTTACATCCTTCTCCTTGCTTCAATTTTAACTTCACAACAGCAACCCTGTGAAGTAGGTTAGGCTGAGAATATGTGAGTGGCCCAAGCTTCCCTGGCAGAGTGAGGATTCAAACTTGAGCCTCCTAGATCCTAGTCAGACACGCTAGCCGTTATGTTGCACTGGCTCTGATAGGTCAGGGAAGTTGTTCACCACCACCACCCCATTTTGTAACAAAGGGGATACTTTCCACTTCCCTAAGGGCTACAGGAAAACTACGTAACTTATGGCACCTTCCACTCTTGTCTGGTTGTTTAAATAGGATCCAGTGAAATATAGTAGTTACTGTCAGGTCCAAATTACACATTAATGTCATCTCTGGGTCAGTCATGAGGATTTTCAATCAGATTCTGTTTTGCAGGGTCCTCACTGGGAACATAACTCATTGGGGGGGGGGGTCCAATTTGGATCGGGGCCTTGGTGTGCAAGTGCCACTCTGGATCTGGGCCTGTATGCCTCTGAGTTGCAATCCCAACAGGGAACTTAACAGTTTTAGTGTAGAAATCCTCACAGGTGACCCAAAGGCAACTGTAACTTAGCCCGCAGGCTACAACATGAAGTTTACTAAAGTGATAAAACCTTTCTCAGCCTCAGAGTTGTTATGAGGATAAAAGGTAGGACTCTTACATGACACCTTGAACTCCTTGAATTTAAGGCATGATAAAATGTAAAAAGTAGGAGGTTATTATTGATATGAAGCTGGTATAGTAAGCGAGAGAAATGTTTTAAACGGGATGGTTTTAAAGTTTGCACAGTGGAGAGACAAAGACAGGCTTTTGTTCAGATACTCTCCTCCAGTAGAGTTGCTGCCAAATTATGTATCTGTTTCCATTGAATCTGATGTTTCAGCAGTGGCTGTGTATATTCTAGGAACCTGGTAGAATTTTTTTTATTTTGGGAGATGCCATGGCTCGTAGAACATCTGCTTGGTTGGCAGGGAGAAGATCCCAGCTTCAGTCCCTGGCATCTCCAGTTAAAAGGACTGGGTAGTAGGGGAAGTGGAAGCCCTCTGCCTGAGACCCTGGAGGGCCACTTCAAATCTGAGAAGGGCCTCATTCAATATAAGGCAGTTTATATAGTTAGCCTGGAAGCTCCATGGTGTCTGTCTGTGTATAGTTGAATATAAAAATATATATAATCTGCTTCTTATGGATTAATGTACTTGATGAAATGTGATATTCTTAGTAGTTTACTCAGAATATGATGATTTAACATCAGGGAATGGTGAAGTTTAACTGAAGTTTTTATTTTTCATGAAAAATAGATGAAAAATAAAAAATAAGTTGCTGTGCAACTTATATTGACACAGCAGCCTTGTGCTGTGAAACCCATACTTTTTGGATCACTTACGCTAAAACATCTTTCCCTGGCATTGTATTTAAGGATAAACCATATTAAACGTTCATACCATGTTGCTTGTTGGAGATGTGGTTCATAAAGAATCTCTCATTTATATACTATTGTACCTATTGAACCTGGTTTGATATCCTTAAAAAGTGTGTATACTTGTCTATGTTTAGGCACTACAAAAGTGAATCTGATAAAAATCCCGTCAACTGCTTCCAGTCCACGAGACACTGCTCTGGCTGCTGTGATCTGCAGTGCACTGGCAACTGTACTCTTAGCCCTTCTCATCCTGTGTGTGATCTATTGCAAAAGACAATTTATGGAAAAGAAGCCAAACTGTAAGTTTCTCATATATTAATAAATCTAATTCTGAACATAACCTAAAATATGGCTCGTGAAATCCACCAAATGAAGGGATGTTCAGTTACAGTGCATTTCTCAACAGACAGGAGATAGCCCCCAGGTTTGCAGAAAAATCTGGAAAAAAATTAAAGGAGGATTAAAAATCCTTTAAAAATTAAAGAAAAGTAAGATCTCACAATTTGCATGACTAGACCACAGCTGCCGTCTTGAGGATTGCTTAACAGCCCTCAAGATGCATTGAAAGGCATGGGGGGGAGGACAGCCACGAGGAGCCAGCACTGAATGTTTGTTTGAGATGAGAGGGAGGGGCAAAATACTATCCAGCAATTATAGATTGCTTTCAGCTCAAGGATTCAAAGCAGTAAATTATACAGATCGTATATGAATGTGAAATTTTACTGTACAGGCTTAAGGAATATTGCGAAGGCAGTTTAGTAATTCACATTGTCTCTATTCTGAAGGGTCTGTGAGATCACAGGACATTCACTATGAAGGGTCTGAATTGTCATGTTTCGACAGACCACAACTTAATGTATATCCTCACAGAGCATGCTGCCAGTGCCAACGGGACCCATCACACTTGTGTGGTAAGTACAGTCTTCTCAGGGAAGGCAAGCAGTAGGAGCACAAGAGAGGCAGAAATTCTGTTTGGCTTCATAGTTTAAGGCATCTCATTCTAAAATAATGTTCTCTTCATAGGATTGAGGAATGGAATTGCTGTGACCAAACATAAAATTTTGAGATGAAGTACAACCAATTGCTACTAAGCTGCTGAGTACATTTCAATTGTTTGGGACTCTCAGCACTATATGTTTATTTATAGTACAATTCAACCTCTTAGCTTGCCCATTCCCAGAAATCATGTTTTATGCCTATATAGGGGGAAATATTAGTATGCTGTTTCTGAGGGCAGTTAGAGAAGATTACATTTTTTAAAAAGGTACCGGGTGTACTGGCACAGATTAAGAGGTCATACCAAAAATATAGCCTATCCTCGCCAGGGGTAACATTAGATTTTCTTCTGTCATACACTAGTGATTTGTTTATTTGATTTCCTTCTAACAGTTAAGAAGAGGAATTTAACCTCTTTTATATAAAATCGAAATCAGACATCTGGCGTCTGATAAATTTGCGGTTGGAAATATGCCATGTATAGAAAGCTGTACATTATATACTATTTACTTCAGAATCTTATTCAGAGTACTCGAATTAGATTGTGATTTAGCTTCTAATTATGGCTTTCTGTGTCATTTGTGCTTTACAGCTTTATTCCTAAGCATGGATACAAAGGACTCTTTGTAGTGTGGGAGAGGGTTTTTTTTTAAGTTAGTTATCTCAAATTTTGTCCAGAATCTTGGCATTTTTTGAAGTTAATTATTACAGTATGGAGCAAAAACATCAAAATTAATCAAGCGAAAGTTAGACAAAGATTGATGCTGACTGCTCTTATTCTAAAGATGGAGAGGAAGCACAAAGAACTGTGATCGGATACAGGGACAGAGCAGTATCTTTTCTGTAAACTTTACACAACACTAAAGCCCAGCTCAGCACAACGTTCCATGCCTTGTCCCGTAAAGTGCCTATGCCTTCCGGGTCTGTAGGTGTGGTCTTGCTGTGCTTAGCTAACCTATGGATGGGCCAGCAGCTTCAGTCTTCCTCCCCCTATAAGCACTTTTAACTAGATTGCACAGACTATCCCCGAGTTGATATGCAGTAACTAGTCCAGATGGTATATGGTTCATGTGTTTATGAAGGGAAGTCTTGCTTTGTAGGCCCCGTGCATCTGATTCCATCGCTGTGCTGTGATGAGACTTGCAGCCTGGAACACAGCTGTCATAGCTGCCCTTTTCACTCTCATACTACGCTTCATGAAAGGTAATTCTGTGTATATTGCTAACTTTATTTTAATTCATGAACTTCTGGGAAATGTTTTCTGTCAGCTTCATGAAAAATTCACCTTGTTCTCAGATATGTTGTAGTTCAAATGAAATGTCAATATGATATGTTGTAAATGCTAGAATCAACAATAAAATTTGGGCGGAAAAACTAAACGGTATCCACTTATAATGGTCTGAATGCTAACAGCTTAATTGTCGCTGATTTCTCTTTGTTTCATCCCCTTTGCTCACTCAGGTGACTGCCGCCTTCTTGATATATAAAGCACTGTGCTCTCATTCAAACTGGCAGGTCGCTCAAAAAGCAATTGCCAGTAACCAAAGTTCTGACAGTTCCATTCTGAAGCTGTTTACAGCCAAGCTTGTTGAAAAGCAAAATCCAATACCAAGAACACAGTCCATGTAATACCTTTCTTAGGATCAACCACAATGACACAAAACTGTGCAAGTTTCATAAAGGGCCAGCATGGTGTAATAGTTAAGAGTTTCAAATTAGGATCTGGGAGACCGACATTCCAAGCCCCACTCTGCCAAGGACACTTGCTGGGCAAACTTAGGCCAGTCACACACACTTAGCCTAACCTATGACCAAATCCACACGCACTCACCATACGCTTATCTTGCACAGTCATGGCAGTTGGGTTCATTCTGCTACTATGCTGTGCATCATCACAGTCACCCTCCCAGTGCATCTTCGTGGCACAATCAGTTCTCCACACGCCACTGAGTAAAGTGTTATAGTGGGTGGTTCCCTCCTTCGTCATCAGCATTGACAGCGCACGTCACTTCTCTTTTTTTTTCCAAAAAAAAGTTAATTTTGTGCTATACCGATACTCTGACTCTTATGTAGGCAGAGCCAGGGAAAAGTCAGAGTATTTATAGGGGGGAACCAGGTTCCATTCAAAGCCGAGAGCGGAAAGTAACTGATGGTAAGATAAAGGACCATCATCTGTTTCTTTTCCCACGCAAACCACTGCTCACTAAAGTAGGTTTTGCGGTATACCGACCTTTCTTTATTTTCCAAATGCGCTATGAAAGCCCTTTTTTTAAAAAGGGGGGGGGGCTGGGCAAAAACAGATTTCCGCCATTATCATGTGGTATGGAAAGGAGGCGCAATTGTGGCGTGGTGATGGTAGGGAACACGCAGAATGCGAAAGCGTGTGAATATCTGCTTGAACAGTGCCGCAGTTGTGAAAAAGGCGCAGAAATAAAAAGGAAGTGTGGATTTGGCCAAAGTCACAGGGTTGTTGTGGGGATAAAATGGAGAAGGGGGAATGTTTAAGCCACTTTGAATCCCCGTTGAGGAGGAATGTGGGGTATAAGTGAAATAAGTAAAATCAAGCTAGATGTTAGTTACAAAATAAAAAAGAGTTGGGGGGATGTTTCAGGCCATGCTTTTAGACCTGTTTCTTCCCAGCACTGACTTAATGCTGGATGGGCATGTGGATTTAGTGGAGCTGGTGTCAGGCTGCAACCTGGTCCTGTGAACAAGACACTTTTTCCTATAGTAGCATTTCCGAGGCATGGATATTGGACTTTCTCTACCCTAAGTAAGGCCTAACCGGATGAAACACTTGGAGGTCTGTGATTGGCTCTTCTTAGCATGTTTTAAGGCAGATAGTCACACAGAGGGCTAATTACGTCACAGCCAGGACTTGGCCCTCACATGGTTTCACCTTTCAAATCTTCAGTTCCAGAAAGATTTTAGTGACAAATAAAACTGTCTTTGGTTGTTTTATCTGTTTAGCTTCTGTCCAGTTCTTAACTGTGTTTAATTGTGTGTTGGTTTGAACTTGGTGGACACTTATTATGTCTGTGTCCTGCAGCTTTTAGTGTTCTATTAGCCTCCTTGGACTGTTGTTGACCCTGGAAAAAATACAAGCCAGGCAAAAAGAGAGTAGGGGGTTGTAAGGAGGACTCTACTTTCAGTTTGTTTTGAGTGCACTTGTGAGAAAGTGTGTAGTGTAGGGCTGCCAGTCCCCCGGTGGGGTGGGAAATCGCCTGCTCCCAGCCTCTGACCCCCCATCCTCATCTGGCCAGCAGGGGGGAAAGGTGCCGAGGAACAGACCCAGGAAGCAAAAAACCTCCTGGGCCAGCGCACAGTGGGCATGCTTCCCACAGGCACAATGACATCACTTCCAGGAGTGATGTCATAATCACACCTAGCAGTGAGCATGCTCCCACCTTCACAGGGGCCAAAATTGGCCGCTGTGAAGAGCAGGAGCATGCCCATCACTGGGCACAATGACATCACTCCTGAAAGCGACATTATCACGCCACACCATGAGCATTTGTGCACAAGGAGTCAAAAAAAGCGACTGCCAGGCCCTCCCCCACCAGGAGGGTAAGGGGATCTGGGAACCCTTGTGCAGTGTGGTTGCATGTCACAAACACAACTGAGGACAGCCTGTAGCATCATTAGTGACCTAAAAGCTCAATTTCTTCAGTTCTTACTTCGTAAGGTTGATTTTGAAACTTATTTGGGTCTCATAACCTTTTCTTAACCTTTTCTTATTTCTCATAAACTTTTCAGGAATTCAAATTCTGTTGGCGAAATGATCCCAGCATTCCTTGGTTCCCTTTCACACTCTACCTGTGGAGATCTTTCCGATGCCTGGCCCCTTATCCAAAAGCCAGCATGGTGTGATAGCATCTCTTTCTGTGAATCATATCCTGAATTAACAGGAGAAGATGAAAATTCTTTCAGCCTAGAGACTGAGAAAAACGTCATTATGGATTCAAATAATGATCAGGATCTAAATCTGTTCATGTCTACGAAGTTTCATTGTAGAAGCTCGGCAGAGTCAGTTGAACTTCCCCCCAAAACTTATTGTATTACTGATTCATTAAATCAGTCATTGGCTCCTGAACCATTGTCAGCAACACAACAGGACGGAGCAGTTAACAATTCCAGAAATTGATGGCCAGGTAAGAACACAGCAATAAATAGTTTTGTCTGCTAGACCCAGTTAAACAGTTCCTAATGTTGTTTAGGATGATTTTTCCTTGTCTAATTTAAATTAGTATCTAAATAATCCTCAGTCACAAATTCTGACTTTACAGTATGACTTTTACTCATGCTTCAAAGTTAAACACTAATGTCTAGCAGCACACTTGCACCACAGGAATTAGTAGAGGAGGAAAACTTCAGGAGTACCCTAATTTAAGTTTGGGCACAGCATGATTTAATCTAAATGATAAAACTGATGAATAGAGATACTTTTTCACAGAATTAAACACGAAGGGCATGATCCATTCTGATCCTTCACAGCCGACCCTCTGTCATGCACAGATTGTAGCAAGCAAGCAAGCCAAAATTTACAAAGGGAGATCAGTGGAAGCTGCTTCTGTAAATTTTAACCCACCTTGCCCTCTCCTCCCCAGAACCCTGAAATGGCCTTGGAAGACACTACGTTTGCCTGTAGTTACTAACATCTAGCTCACATGACCACTTGTGCTGTGCATGAAACCTATGGGTACATGATAGGAAAGTCTGAAAACATTTGGTCTCTCATGTGAACTTGCTTTCAGATCCTGTTTTCCTTGTCTGACTTGCACAGTCTGTGCTCCGATTGGTTTCCCTGTAGTCTAGAAGGAAACTCTAAAGTTTATGGTCCATATAAACCATATTTGCACACTACTAGACACACACAACTAGTGGCCCCAGATGGAAAGATGCATTCCTGCCTGTACATCAAAAGATGTATCTAGCCAGTTTGGATAAGCTTTGCTTCCACATCATCTATATGCAGGTGTCCCTTCCTGGATTGGGGCATGTTATGGTCGCACTTGGTTTTTGCATTTGTGCTTTTATACTCTTTTTATTCAGTGCTTATGTCACAGTAGCATCTTCTAGTGCCTTGGTGTTCTAAACCATGCTTTTATACAATTGTGTTCTTAAAATATATAGTAATTGTATGTGAGTTATACTCTAATAAGATACTGTGACAAGGTGACATCCTAGCAACCCCTGTGAAGGTCTACTATATGTGTGACTGATTTCCTAATCATTCCACTTGAAAAACAGCAAAAGTCGGGGGAAGCCAGCAGAAATGAAGCTAAAATGAATTAAGTCATCCCCAAAGGAAAAGGGAAGCTGTGACACTGGAATTTGTAGAGACCGCGGCATAGCCCGGCACACTTGCTCTGAGGGAAAAAGGGGAATAGTCTCACTAGTATCTCAAGAAGTAATAATCTATGAAAGCTTATGCTCGTGAATTTAGAAAATAGTCTAAAAGGTGTTTATGGATATTTTATAAAGACTGACAGTGCCACATTTGAATAATTATTGCCTTCCTGATGTTTCTGAATGTAATTTTTGGAGGAAAGGAGGGACTTTTTCCTCTACTTTATGTACAAAAATAAAAACTTCTCTATAAGAAAAAACTCATCTTCCCAAAAGGGTGAAATGTTGAGTTCCGGCAATAAAAGCAGATGGCATGAGTATCATCCTCTAACATTGATGGGTCTAGACATTGGCCTGGTGTAGTTGACTTGATTGCATCTGAGTAACACCTGCCATTTTGCTTTCCTTTAGGAATCTAAAGGACCTTTCCTGTCAGCCCTCAGACTGAATGCTTCCCATCCCTACATGCCTTTCTTCTAATGCTCATGAAGGAATGTGGCCCGGATGTCAAAGTTACAAGGTTTCAGAAGCAGCTGAAATACACTGGCATCATTGAGACACAGCAGCTGTGCGCCAAAACCTTCAAGGAGCAGCTTGGTAAAAGACCAAAGGCAGATTCATGCTACTGCGTCTCCTTTCTAAACAGCAAGCTTCTGTGCCTCATCAACGCACAAGAAAAGCTTGGCGGACTGATCTCTCAGCTAAGGAGATTATGGAAATATACCAAGCATTTTTATCTGCCTATGGTTACGGACAAGAGCAGCTGTGTTATGGGTTTTCACATTATTCTGTTAGTAAAGAAAACATTTAATAGGATTTCTGGGCAAGCTATACTGTTATGTCAACGTAGTATATGCCAAAAATCAAATACAAGTTTGTGGGGGGATTTGTATATTTTCTTACACTTTAACTATTGTTGTGACCTTGGGTGATAATTGATCCAGACAGTTGCAGTATATTGTACAGAAATGTTTGTGTAGGAAAATCTTGCTGTGAAAAAAAAACTGTACGCACTGATTCTTACCTAGCTGCTTAGTGTAGCAACATTTTTTTCATTAATATTTAGCATTTGTGAAATACCGCGCCTCCCCCCCCACACACACACTGATATTCTAGGGGCACTTTTTAAAAGTTTGAAACGAACACATGAGATTTAAATTAGAATTATAAAATGTCTTTCTGATAGCCAGTTTGAACTTGATATATTTTATATTTCAAAAGGACAGAATTTACTAGAAACCAAAAATAATTCAAAGTCTTTCACATCAATGTACTGTAGATGCTCGATAGCATGAAAGTGTTCATACATGCAGAAACCATAGTACTGATAACACTACTTTGAAGCTGAAACGCAGAGTAACCTTTGTCTCTCCAGTGTTGTAATATAAGGCTTTTGGCTACGGTAAGGACACAGAAGGTTCATTTTCGTTGACCATCAATTAGATTCCAGGATTGAGGCAGATAATTTAGAAGGAAATAAACATCCTCAAAGATCAATAGGTATTCTAATCCAAAAATAATGAGCAATAACTTCCTCCCCCAAAGGTCAAATAATGACCCTGTGGGCTGCAGTGTCTAGCCACACATATTCTTTCTTCCCCCAAAGTGTGGGATAAGGAATACCCAGGATGATGTTT